>NW_027507789.1:62963034-63563034 GCF_037356315.1 Lithobates pipiens | reverse complement strand
AAACAAATTATACAGGGGTGATAACCCTTCCCTATGTTTTCCAAAAAGCTTTAAAATAGTTTTTTTGAATGGAGCTACACTTTAAAAATGTACCAGTTGAAAATTACAAACAGATTCAACTTAACACAACAAACCTACACAGTCCCTATCTTGTTTGCACCGCCTGTATACTGCTGTTCTGAGTATATAGGGCCTGGGGGCCACACGCATTTCCTTTTTTTAATATGGGTACGGGGTTCCCCTTAATATGCGTACAAGACCTAAAGGGGCTGGTAATGGGCAGGGAGGGCTACCCATGCCATTTTTCTCAATGATTTTCAACCATATTGCAGGAACCAGACATAGCATTAAAACCGCAAGCAGTTTTAAATGGTGTTATTTCCGTTTAATGTCATTTGGTGCAGGGACTGTTCTAAACACGGGAAACACGTGGCACTTCACAGGCATACTACAGACACCCCCCAGGCACCATATTTAACCACTTCCCACCCGGCCAATGCATATATACGGCCGGGTGGGAGCCGTCTACTCCTAATAGGACGTTCGTGAACGTCATTCAGAAGTAGCGGGATCGCGCGCGCGCGCGTGCCCGCGCAGCGGCGCAATCCCGATGTGCTCGTGTCACCCGGACACGGCACATCTGAGATCGGCAGGAGGGCTCTGTGATTGGCCCTCTTGATCACATGACGGCCGTGTCCAATCACGGCCGTCATGTGATGTAAACAAACAGCCGGTTGCTAGGCAATCGGCTCTCCTCTCCTCACACGGAAGTCATCGCTGAGGAGAGGAGAGCAGAACGCTGCAGCCGGCTGATGATCAGTGAGTATGGGCTGCTTTTTACAGCTTTTTACTCACTGATCATCAGTCTAGTGTCAACACACAACACACCACACAGTACAAACACAGTCCCCACATATGTCCCCAAACCACACATGTCCCCAAAACATACATGTCCCCAAATAATAAAAACACATGTCCCTAATAATAAAAACATGTCCCCCACATATGTCCCACTAAAATCACATGTCCCAATGATTATCTGCACACATATGTACGTGATCACCTGCACATATATGTACATGATCATTTGCGTACATATGTCCGTGATCACACAAACCAATTATTATACAGTTAACGGAATTTTTTTTACCAAAAACATGTAGCAGAATACATTTTGGCTTAAATTTATGACAAAATTTGATTTTATTGGATTTCTTTTCAAATAGAAAAAAGAAAATATTGTTTTTTTTCCAAATTTCCACTTTTTTTGCGCTTATATCGCAAAAAATAAAAAACGGAGTCGTGAATAAATAACACCAAAATAAAGCTCTATTTGTGCGAACAAAATGATAACAATTTCATTTGGGTACAGTGTAGCATGACCGCGCAATTGTCACTGAAAGCGCGAGAGCGATGAAAGCTGAAAATTGGGCTGGGAAGGAAGGGGGTGAAAGTGCCCTGTATTGTAGTGGTTAAAGGAATATTTCACTTTTTTTTTTTCACTTTAATCGTCATTAAAATCAGTGCTCCCGCCAAAACGGCCGTTTTTAAAAGTTTTTTTGCAGTGAGCCATGTCCCCTGAGGCAGGAGGCAGGTCCCCAAACCCTTTTTAGGACACTACCTTCCACATTAGCCGTTAAAATTAGCACTTTCCATTTCGAACTTTCGAGTCCCATAGACTTCAATGGGGTTCTAACGTTCGTACCGAACGCGGGGGTCGTTTGCAAGTTCTGGTGCGAACCGAACCGGGGGGTGTTCGGCTCATCCCTAGCAGCCAGTTACATTACTGCCGCATTAAGGAACCGCCACTGCTGCTGTTACTTCCGAGGCCCATGCCGTGAACGGCGGCTCCCGCTCATGAACCCGTAAGAAACTTCGGAGAAAATGTCAGCCGTCTCAGCAGTGTGCGGGTGCCGCTGGAACAGGTTCATTCTAAGGTAAGTATTTCATAATGCGCTAGTATGCGATACATTCTAGCTCACTATGCCTTTGTATTACAGGTTTTTTTTTTTCAGAGTTTACAACCTCTTAAAAGTGGAACTTCAGTAATTTTTTCATCTTTCCATCCATTAAACCTTATGCCCTTGTTGTTTTAACTTTTGGATATTTAAACAACAGGGGAGGATAGATGGGTTATAAGAGAGCCAATCAGAGCTGCAGAGCTGGAGGTTTGCTTTTGTGTAAATCCAGGAAGTGAACAGGCAGCAGCTTCAGCTGCCCACAGTTAAAATGGTTGCAGCCAGACTCAGTAGAGGGAGATTTCTGCAGCATATTTGGCAAGTACAAACTCACAGAGTGTGTGTGTGTGTGTGCGTGTGTATGTGTATATATATATATATATATATATATATATATATATATATATATATATATATATATATATATATATATATATATATATATTATAAAGTAAGTATATAAAATAATATGCAAAGTGGTTGGAGGGAAGCTTCAGAATGGCAAAGATGTTTTGTTACAAATTAGGTGAGCAGACTGCAGTTCCTCTGTAAGCTTTGACAATAAGACCCCTTTCACACTAGAGGCGTTTTTCAGGCACTAAAGGGCTAAAAAATAGCACCTGTAAAATGCCTTCCCTGCAGCCCCAGTGTGAGAGCCCGAGTGCTTTCACATTGGAGCGGTGCTCTTGGAGGACGTTAGAAAAAGTCCTGCAAGCAGCATCTTTGGAGCTGTTTAGGAGCAGGGAATACACTGCTCCCCCCCCCCCCCCATGCCCATTGAAATCAACAGGCACCGCTGCCAAAGCACCTGCAAAGCGATTTGTCAGCGGCATTTTGCTCACGAAAAGCGCCGCTAAAACTATGGTAAAGCGCCTCTAAAACTAGCGGAGTGGTGCCAGTGTGAAAGGGGTCTAAAACCTAAAATCTGATTGGTTACTATGCACAGCTGCATCAGATTCGTTGTGCAGAAGTTTTAGCAAATCTCCCCCACTGACTACATGCAGGCTGAGGCTTCATTGGCAATGAGCAATTAAAATGACCACTGCCATCTTTAGGCTTCCGTGGGATCTGCAATGCCATATATTTGTAAGCGTAATTGTCAGATACAGTTAAAGTGGATGTAAACCCAAATTATTTTTATTTTCTTTTGATATCATAATGTAGAGTATAAAATTTCCTATCATTTGAGCCCAGTCTTACCACAAAGAGTTAAAGCGGGAGTCCGCCAGGAGTCCGCCTTTTTTTTTTTTTTTAAAAGCCAGCAGCTACAAATACTGCAGCTGCTGACTTTTAAAATAATGACACTTACCTGCCCAGCGCGCCCGCTCAATCATCTCTCGGGTGCTGCCGCCGCCATCTTGGGTATGGGAATCAGGAAATGGAGCCTTTCGGCTTCATTTTCCGGTTCGCTACTGCGCATGCTCGAGTCGTGCTGCGCAATAAGGATGGTCCCCGCTGTCTCTGGGATCCGTGTGTTTCCCAGCAGGCAGTGGGGGACCTTCGAAAAGGGGCGTAGATTCTGCGGAAAGGGGCATACTTTCTACAGAATCTACGCCTGAAGTGGGTGCAGATACCTGTACTATACAGGTACCTGCACCCCCCTCCCCCCTGAAAGGTGCCAATTGTGGCGCCGGAGGGGGGAAGGGTTCCAATGAGCGGAAGGTCCACTTTAGAGTGGACCTCCGCTTTAATCCAGCTCTGAGCAATCCTCTTTTATTGTTCAGTGAGATAAATCTTGACAAACAGAGAAAAACTTTGTCAAATCCTCCCCCTTGCTGTGAGTGACAGGTTATTTACATATCTCGTGCACTAGCCTAAGAGACATGCATTATGTTTTAATTCCCTCCCACTCCTTTCTTCTGCTGCTCTGCAAGGATTGGCTGTTCCACACCTCAGCATGATTTGGCATGCTGAAGTCATGTGGGGACTTTTCTGGGTTTTGACTGGATGTTAGTGATCATAGCAGAAGTTCAGTGTAAGAAATACACAGGAGAAAATGCATATTGATAAGGGGAGTGTAGAGGTGGGCGGGGAGTCTACTGACATCACGACTCCACCCACTGAGCCCTGGAAAACAGACCCACCCACAAAATCTGCAGTTTTTTGGGTCTCATAGCAGACAGAGGGGAGACATTTGACAGATAAGTATACATGCAGGAGACATGTATATCCTTCTAGATAACCAATATTGCAGTAGTTTAGAAAGGATGAGAGTGGGTTTACATCCACTTTAAGCTATTATAAATAAATAAAAACAATCATTTAGGTGTGCTAATTAGTCATATAGTTATTGTCGCGTTAAATGTCCAACGCTGGCACTGCTAAATTTGACCTAGGCATCTAGTAAAGAGGGGAAATATGGAGTATTTTACTGCTGACCTCTCCTAAAATTTCTAGTTGCTTGGCTTTTATACGTCAAGTCACTTGACCTGGAACAAGTATGCAAAAAAGGATATCTGAATATAGAATTCAATGGCTTAGCATAACTGTCAGTCAGCTAGCAATTTGCAAAAGAGGCAAGATATAGCAGCCCCTGTATTTGTCTGTCTGCCGACGGTTTACTTTTAAGAGGAACTCCAGCTATACTAATTTAGTGGATAGAGGTTTGGATAATATGGGGTTAGGCTGAGAACTCTGTCAGGATTTTATTACGGTGTCCCCATTAAGGAAATTCACCCTCATTTCCTGTCTAGGGAACATTTGTTAGGGCAGAGCATCTCAGTTTACATGTACCTTGGGCAAAATAAACAAAACTCTAGAGCAATGTTAAACAGGTGTTTAAATGTTAACTGACACAAAATGCTGTATACCCAATGGAGCGTGATTTCTTTATTGCTTACCAAGAACTAATTTATGTCTCCTAAATTGACAGAGAGGCCCAACCAGGCATATGAGGTGGTACGTGACCGGGATCTGTCTAGCTGGGATGTGATTGCAGTAATGTCTGGAGATGGACTCCTACATGAGGTATCCAATTTAACATTTTATTTACTATTGACTTCATTTGTCAGTTTGAGTCTCATGCCTAAACTATGATTTTTACGCTTTTATTACCAGGTCATTAATGGGTTAATGGCACGACAAGATTGGGCAGATGCTATTAAAAAGCCCCTTGCTGTCCTTCCAGGTGGTTCAGGAAATGCTCTAGCTGCATCTATCAATTATTATTCTGGGTAAGTAGAATGGTCAAACTATTCACGTATTTGATATAGGCCAGTAATATTGGGCTTCAGGTTTTACCAGTGGTGGCCTGTCCATATGGGGTGCAGGGGTGCCACCCCGCTAATCCAAGCGTCCAGCTCCTAATCTTTTTTTTTTTTTTTTAGCACATGATTAGAACCAGAAGCTCTAATTGGCTTAAAAAAAGGGTGGGCTCGGAGCGCTCTGAGCCCACCCAGTTGTGTCATAGTAGTGAATTAATATTCGCTATTGTCTTCCTAATTTTCCTCCCGACCAATCGGGAAGCCGGTCCTGAGACCCGAGAACAGAAGTGATTCTATTGGCCGCCGAGGAGGAAGAGATGCAGGGGAAGCTGCCGTGAAGCCAAGGAGGTGGAGACACAGGGTGAAGCCAATTGGAGTCTCAGGCTCTAATCATGTGCTTAAAAAAAAAAAATAAATGGAAACCATGCATCCGTCTGGACGGGCCGCCACTGGTAAAGCCCGAAGGAAGTGCTGACCGCAACCTAGATGGGGTAAGTGCAGGGCTGGTGACCGACTGGGGGCCACTGTTTTTTTTTTCTATGAACCCCTTGTAACATTTCATGATTACTTGTTGACCCTGCCAGTAGAACCACTGGATAAACACTTTGACCGGATGATAACGATTTTTCTTCTGCAGTGAAATCTCTGCAGTGTCACCCTTGTTGCTGCTGTCTTCTTAGGTGTCGCCATCAGTGAAAGCACTATCAGTCAATATTCATGCCTAGTTTGGCCCACAGCCCTTTTCGATTTACAGTAGATTACTCTAATTGTAAGGGCTTTAGGAAAAAAGTGTAAAAGCCATGCCCGGTCCCAGCTGTGGTATCCATTAACAGATCAATTCTGAAGGATCTGTGAATGGAAAGACTAAAAGTCCCATCTGCTACCACAGCAAAGGAACATGTAGATCTTAATGAAGCACAAGTGTGGTGATATCACCGTACCTGCAGTTTAGTGTTTATTTCCTCCTTCCCCAAATCGGTTAAGTCCATATGGACCTAAAGACTGGAAAATTGTCGGCAGGAGCCTGTGCATTGCATCCATGATCCCTGTGGCACATAGATCCCCAATATCTCCATAAAGAGTACCTGTCATCTACCCTATGCTATCACATAGGGGGCTTGAAACTGCAATAAACTTAAATAAAGAATAAAAAAAAAAGTTATAAAATAAAAATAATGAAACAAAATTATAGCACTCGCAAACACACTGCAATTCAAATGTGCAGCATTGGCTTGCACATGTATGTAAACATAAATTGCACCACACATATGAGGTAGTATTGCAAACATCGACGTGAGAGCAATAGTTCTTAGGGCCATAATTCTCATAATTCATCATATTGCACCAATGCACGCATTGGTGCAATATGATGCCATTTAACTGAATGGCACTCCAACACATGTTATGATACGCATTGCACTTGCTTTGTGCACTAGTCCAAATCATTTGGTGGAGGGGAGATTATGGTGTGGGGTTGTTTTTCAGGGGTTGAGCTTGGCCCCTTAGTTCCAGTGAAGGGAACTCTTAAGGCGTCAGCATACCAGGACATTTTAGACAATTTCATACCCCCAACATTGTGGGAAGAGTTTGGGGATGGCCCATTCCTATTCCAACATGACTGCCGATCAGTGCACAAAGCAAGGTCCATATAGATATGGATGAGCAAGTTTGGGGTGGAGGAACTTGATTGGCCTGCACAGAGTCCTGGCCTCAACCCGATGAAACAAAAGTTTGCTTCTGAAAGAGTGGTCAAACATTCCCATAGACATACTCTAGACAAAGGCATAATGAGTTAGTATGCATAGCATACTAGCTCATTATGATATACTCACCTTAGATTGAAGCCCCTGCAGCAGTCCCGGCACACTGCTTTGGCCTGCGACATGTCTTTCGGAGTTACTTCTGGGTATCGTTGGCTCCAACACTGTGATTGGCTGGAGCCGCGATGACGTTACTCCCATGAATGCGTGTGGGAGCCGCCGTTGATGGCACGTCAGCTGAAGCAACAGCACAAACGAACCATTGCTTCAGTGTGCAATGACGTTGGCACATGCTAATACAGGGGATATCTCCTAAACCTTTTATTGGTGCATCCAGAATAATGTGATGTTCAAGCAATTGGGGTACTGAGTTTAGATTAATGAGAAAAAAAATTAACTTAAACAACTGTAGCATCTGACTGCAACATAACAAAATTGAGCAAAGTGAAGGGGGTCTGAATACTTTGAATACACCTTATGTGGTAGCTGATCAAGGCCCACCTGCCCTGCAGCTACAGTGCCTTGCGAAAGTATTCGGCCCCCTTGAACTTTTCAACCTTTTGCCACATTTCAGGCTTCAAACATAAAGATATAACATTTTTATTTTTTGTGAAGAATCACCAACAAGTGGGACACAATTGTGAAGTGGAACGAAATCTATTGGATTTTTGAAACTTTTTTAACGAATAAAAAAATGAAAAGTGGGGCGTGCAAAATTATTCGGCCCCCTTGCGTTAATACTTTGTAGAGCCACCTTTTGCTGCGATTACAGCTGCAAGTCGCTTGGGGTATGTCTCTATCAGTTTTGCACATCGAGAGACTGAAATTCTTGCCCATTCTTCCTTGCAAAACGGCTCGAGCTCAGTGAGGTTGGATGGAGAGCGTTTGTGAACAGCAGTTTTCAGCTCTTTCCACAGATTCTCGATTGGATTCAGGTCTGGACTTTGACTTGGCCATTCTAACACCTGGATACGTTTATTTGTGAACCATTCCTTTGTAGATTTTGCTGTATGTTTGGGATCATTGTCTTGTTGGAAGATAAATCTCCGCCCCAGTTTCAGGTCTTATGCAGACTCCAACAGGTTTTCATCCAGAATGGTCCTGTATTTGGCTGCATCCATCTTCCCCTCAATTTTAACCATCTTCCCTGTCCCTGCTGAAGAAAAGCAGGCCCAAACCATGATGCTGCCACCACCATGTTTGACAGTGGGGATGGTGTGTTGAGGGTGATGAGCTTTGTTGCTTTTACGCCAAACATATCGTTTTGTATTGTGGGCAAAAAGTTCGATTTTGGTTTCATCTGACCAGAGCACCTTCTTCCACATGTTTGGTGTGTCTCCCAGGTGGCTTGTGGCAAACTTTAGACAAGACTTTTTCTGGATATCTTTGAGAAATGGCTTTCTTCTTGCCACTCTTCCATAAAGGCCAGATACGTGCAGTGTACGACTGATTGTTGTCCTATGGACAGACTCTCCCACCTCAGCTGTTCTCTACAGTTCATCCAGAGTGATCATGGGCCTCTTGGCTGCATCTCTGATCAGTCTTCTCCTTCTCTGAGCTGAAAGTTTAGAGGGACGGCCAGGTCTTGGTAGATTTGCAGTGGTCTGATACTCCTTCCATTTCAAAATGATCGCTTGCACAGTGCTCCTTGGGATGTTTAAAGCTTGGGAAATCTTTTTGTATCCAAATCCGGCTTTAAACTTCTCCGCAACAGTATTACGGACCTGCCTGGTGTGTTCCTTGGTCTTCATGATGCTCTCTGCGCTTTCAACAGAACCCTGAGACCACACATCACAGAGTAGGTGCATTTATAGAGACTTGATTACACACAGGTGGATTCTATTTATCACCATCAGTCATTTAGGACAACATTGGATCATTCAGAGATCCTCGCTGAACTTCTGGAGTGAGTTTGCTGCACTGAAAGTAAAGGGGCCGAATAATTTTGCATGCACCACTTTTCAGTTTTGTATTTGCTAAAAAAGTTTAAAATATCCAATAGATTTCGTTCCACTTCACAATTGTGTCCCACTTGTTGGTGATTCTTCACAAAAAATAAAAATTTTATATCTTTATGTTTGAAGCCTGAAATGTGGCAAAAGGTTGAAAAGTTCAAGGGGGCCGAATACTTTCGCAAGGCACTGTATATGGGCAAATTGCTGTCATGAAGGGGTTAAACAGTAAGGCCTCATGCACACTACAGCTCAAAAAAGCTGTTTCTTTAACCACTTTCAGACCGGACCATTTTGCTGGCTTAAGACCAGACCACTTTTTGCAATTCGGCACTGCGTCGCTTTAACTGACAATTACGCGGTCGTGCGGCATGGTTCCCAAACAAAATTGACGTCCTTTTTTTCCCACAACTAGAGCTTTCTTTTGGTGGTATTTTATCACCCCTGCGGTTTTTATTTTTTGCGCTCTAAACAAAATTAGAGCGACAATTTTGAAAAAAGCGCATTATTTTTTATTTTTTGCTATAATAAATATCCTCCAAAATTATATAAAAAAACATTTTTTTTCCTCAGTTAAGCAGATACGTATTCTTCTACATATTCTTGGTAAAAAAAAAATCGCAGTAAGCGATTGATTGGTTTTCACAAAATGTATAGTGTTTACAAAATAGGGGATAGTTTTATGGCATTTTTATTAATCATTTTTTTTTATTAGTAATGGCGGCGATCAGCGATTTTTATTGTGACTGCGACATTATTATAGCGGACACATCGGACATTTTTAACACATTTTTGGGACCATTGTCATTTATACAGCAATCAGTACAAATGTACTGATTCTTGTGTAAATGACACTGGCAGTGAAGGAGTTAACCAGGGGGTGGCAGTGTAGGGGCTAAGTGTGTCCTAGGGGCGTGTTACAAGCTGTGGGGGGCTGTGCTGTGTGTTAGTGAACACTGATCTCTGCTCCAATCACAGGGAGCAGAGATCAGTGTCACTTGTTACTAGGCAGAACGGGGAGATGTCGTTTATATCGTCATCTCCCTGTTCAGCCTCCCCGTGAAACGATCACGGGTATTGCTGCGGCGATCGGGCCCGCGGGACCCGTGACCGGACTCACAGGGGCCTCGACCAGCATGCGCTGGCAGGGCGGCAAATACAAATGGATGTACCTGTACGCCAATTTGCCTGCCCGTGCCATTCTGCCGACGTACATCGTCGTGCGCCGTTCAGGAAGTGGTTAAGCATTTGAGCTTTTTTTTTTTTTTTTTTATCTCTGCCTGTACATCCCCCTCCATGTTAGCCCACGTATCCATCCACACAATAGGAGTTTTCAGAAGTTGTGGCAAGGGAGTTTACAGGCAGAACGCTAGTTAACGCTCACTAACATACATTACCGCGAGTCACGTTCCCGCATTAAAGGGACATTAAAGGTTCGGGTTTTTCTTTTTTTAAATAACAAACATATCATACTTCCCTCCACTGTGCAGCTCGTTTTGCACAGAGTGGCCCCGAACCTTCTCTTCTCTAACCCCCTGGGAGAAGCGTCACCTAGGGGGTTACTTTGCGGGTACGCTCCCGAGTCCAGCATTCGGCATCCATAGACACTGAATGCAGGACTCGGCCCCGCCCCCGGCAGCCACTTCATTGAAATTCATTGACAGCAGCAGGAGCCAATGGCTACACTGCTATGAATCTATCCAATCCAGAGCCGAGAACCCCTTGCAGAGAGAGAGAGCGCATCCCAGTGGGACAATTTTGAGGGTTCCGGTAAGTAAAACGGGGGGCCCGTCACGGACAGGTGTTTTTTCGCCTTAATGCATTTATGTGAAAAAAACCACGAACCTTTAGTGTCCCATTAATGCATTCTAATGACCAAAACTCTGACCAATAGAATGTATTAACACGTGAACGCCCACGTTTTTGCTGCTGCTAAACTGTAGGAGAAAAAAGTATCAGCATACAGTGTGCATGAGGTCTAAAATATATATATATACATTTTAGAACATCCCCTTTTTGTAAAAAAAAATTTTTTATTGAGTATCTTCAACAATGGGGTGCATACAAGCACAATACAATTTCCCATTGTTAATGTTTTTATCACAACCTAGAAGGATCTGTAGAGCTCTGTCAGTCACCCGGGCCATCTTATCAGCACATGATTCATGGGATGATATATAAAGCTCCACCTCCCACATGTCTGTGTATTGATGTACAGTCCATGCTCCTTCCTCCAGGGACATGCTAATCAGTGACAGCAGATGGGTACCTATGTTTTGTGGTGTAAGGCTGTTGCTGAACTTCTGACCTTACCTCCTATTTCGGTATTGTGCTGAAAATACACATGCATGGCTCGGAAATGACAGCTGCCTTTTTTTTTTACCACTACTATTCCTTTATATTGGCTGTTGCAATATAACAATGAAGCATTTTAGAATTTGGATGAAAGGTTTAGCACTGGGAAACTCTATTTGAAAGACAGCCAGTACATTTTATATACAACTTTATAGATCAGAACAAAATGAGGAACAAATGAGGAGGAAAGAGGGACTTTATTCCAAATCTGGGACAGTTGGGAGCTATGGTCTTCATGTATTATGGTACCTATAGATAGCAAAGTGGAGGAGCAGGCATTCTCAAAGCACCCCTCAGTTGCTCCAGTCCTCTAGCTCAGTATTTCTCAACCTATTTATTATAAATAATAATAATAACCTTTTTCAGTCAAGGCACCCTTTAAAAATGATGGACAGTCTTGAGGCACCCCATTCTAAAATGTCAAAACGACTCCAATATTTTTTAATAGCACAGCAACATCCACGCTTAGGACACCCAACGTTAGAGGCAACTCATTCTTCCAAAGCAAATACACTTTTGCAAACTGGTGCTGACTAGTATGCTGATGTTTCTCTTTTCCCTCTAATTTTTCACCTCAGCTACGGTACCCTCAAGAAGGTTGTAATGATGCACACTGAAAACCTGTGGCTTTGTGTAACTAAAAGGCAGGCTTCATTCACATGCCGGCTTGTATACAATTTTGGGTAAACTTTTAGACATTTGCGTGCCATCCATGCTATAGCCAAAAGACGGCTGCAGCGCAGGCCTTAATTGCCAGGAGGGCGTCCATGGACATCCTCCCGAGCAAGCGGGTCACACGCAGTGCGCTCTGTGATCCCTGAGTCTATGGGACTTGGCTGATCACAGATCCGAGTAAGGGGTCAATCCCGGCCCCTTAACACGTGATCAGCTGTCAATTACTGCTGATCACGTGATGTAAACACGCTGTCAGCAAAATAAATACCGATCACCAGCTTCTGTCAGAGGGACATCGGTCCCTCACACAGAAAGCTGCGGCTGCATTTTCTGTGCCACCAGTGTCAGCTGCCAGTGCCCACTGTGCCACCTACAAGTGTCAGCAATCAATGCCCATCAGTGTTTCATAATCGGTGTCACAGATCAGTGCTGGCTATCAGTGTCACTAGTGCCCTGCAGTGCCGCCCATCAGTGCCACTCATCAGTACCACCTCTCAGTGCCGATAAGTGCGGACACTGATAAGGCAGCACTAATGCGCACTTGTAGGTGGCATCAGTACCACCTATCAGTGCACATTAGTGGTGTCTATCAGTGCCGCCTATCAGTGCCCATCAGTGCAGCCTCATCAGTGCACATCAGTGAAGGAGAAAAATTACCTGTTTTCAAAATGTTATAACAAACTATGAAACAGTTTTGTTTTTTTCAAAATTTTCAGTTCTTTTTTTGTTCAGCAAAAAAAAAAAACCCAGCAGCAATTAAATACCACCAAAAGAAAGCTCTATCTGTGTTAAAAAATGATAAAAATTTCATTTGGTTAAATTGTAGCATGACTGCGCAATTGTTGTTCAAAGTGTGACGGCGCTGAAAACTGAAAATTGGTCTGGGCAGGAAGAGGGTTTTAGTGCCCAGCAAGTGGTTAAGGCCTAGTTTACACTTGCTGCTGTTTTATGACCCCCTTTAAAAGAGTAACTGCCATTACAATTCATTACATTGTTTTGCCCCAAATAGGACAAAGTACATGTAGTGCTATAAACCATGTTGCGAGGTGTTTCCCAAGTCCAACCTGCCCCCACAAATCCTACAACAGCTTGGAAAGAGAGATCTGTCGTACAGTAATTACAGCTTGTCTCAGCTCAGAGCACTTTTCTAAGACAAGAGGGATATAGGGGGATGTGTCAGGGCCGGTTCACTCCAGAACACGGTGTGGGAAACCCACGTTCTGTGTGCATGTCCCGCACTGTGTTCAAAATGCCCTTCATTTGTCATCTGCAGGGGGTGTGATCATTAAGTTAATGACACCCTAAATGCACCAAGTAACATTTAAAATAAATGGGCTGAAATTGTAGTGCGCAGAACTGCATGTGAATCCCACAGGAACCGCACAGCATTCTTGTACGATTCACATGCGGTTCCTAGAGTAAATCAGCCCTCAGTCTCCTGTCTGCATACCCCTTGCCACATCTTGTGCTCAGAGCCAAGACAAGAACCAGACTTAGGAAGCACCTAGGTACACAGGATACAATAGTACATGTACTTTGTCACATAGGGGGCAGTAAATATAGTAAAGATTGATCTTGTTTAACCACTTGCTTACTGGGCACTTAAACCCCCCTCCTGTCCAGACCAATTTTCAGCTTTCAGCGCTGATGCACTTTGAATGACAATTGCGCGGTCATATAACACTGTACCCAAATGAAATTTTTATCATTTTTTTCCCGACAAAAGAGATTTCTTTTGGTGGTATTTGATCACCTCTGTCGTTTTCAATTTTTTTAACAAAAAAAAAAAAAGGCAGAATTTAAAACATTTTTTATTTTTATTTTTTATATTTTGTCATAAAATTTTGCAAAACGGTAATTTTTCTCCTTCATTGATGTACACTGATGAGGTGGCAGTGATGGGCACTGATTGCTTACACTGATGGGTGGCACTGATTGGCACCACTGGTGAGCATTGATAGGTGGCACTTGTGGGCATTGTTAGGTGCCACTGGTGGGCACTGTGGGCACTGGCAGGTATCAATAACAGGTGGCACTGGCAGGTGGTACTGATTGGCACATATGAGGTGCCTGTGATTCTTCCTCTTCGGGACTGATGTCCCTTTAACATAAGCCGGTGAAAAGAACGATTACCAAGCTTTTGTTTATATCATGTGAACAGCTGTCATTGGCTGACAGCTGATCAAATGGTAAGGGGCCGGGATCACCTGAGTCTCAGTGACTCGGTGATCACAGCACGCACCCTGCAGGGAGCGTACACAGGGAAGGACATCCTATGACGGCCTCCCGAAAATTGAGGTCCGAGCTGTAGCCGACATTCGACCATGGCCCGGACCTCAATTGGTTAAACTGCAATGGCAGCCAGACAAGATTGCACACATGCCAGAGGCACAATGCTTTGCTTGGTGGCCACAAAAATCATACCCTTTGTCACATTCAGTGGGCAGTTATGCCACCAAGTGGACCCATTTAGGTAAATGGGAATGGTGATGCAGGTTTTACAGGGTTAAACAGGTGGTGAAGAGGTGACATAATGTATAGCCTTATGTCAACAGCAATAAAGTGATAACGTGCTAAGTTACAAACAATATTGCAAATAAAGCGCTTTCATGCGGGATATGATAAAACGTCCATATGGTGAGAAAAAAAGCAATCAATAAAATCCTAAAAACAATATGATGGTGAACAAAAAAATCCTCAAATATCCTCTTAAAAGTGAACCACTATGGACTGTTTCTCAGACAGCAATTGATACAGTGCCTTGCGAAAGTATTCGGCCCCCTTGAACTTTTCAACCTTTTGCCACATTTCAGGCTTCAAACATAAAGATATAACATTTTTATTTTTTGTGAAGAATCACCAACAAGTGGGACACAATTGTGAAGTGGAATGAAATCTATTGGATTTTTGAAACTTTTCTAACTAATAAAAAAATGAAAAGTAGGGCGTGCAAAATTATTCGGCCCCCTTGCGTTAATACTTTGTAGAGCCACCTTTTGCTGCGATTACAGCTGCAAGTCGCTTGGGGTATGTCTCTATCAGTTTTGCACATCGAGAGACTGAAATTCTTGCCAATTCTTCCTTGCAAAACAGCTCGAGCTCAGTGAGGTTGGATGGAGAGCGTTTGTGAACAGCAGTTTTCAGCTCTTTCCACAGATTCTCGATTGGATTCAGGTCTGGACTTTGACTTGGCCATTCTAACACCTGGATACGTTTATTTGTGAACCATTCCTTTGTAGATTTTGCTGTATGTTTGGGATCATTGTCTTGTTGGAAGATAAATCTCCGTCCCAGTTTCAGGTCTTTTGCAGACTCCAACAGGTTTTCATCCAGAATGGTCCTGTATTTGGCTGCATCCATCTTCCCCTCAATTTTAATCATCTTCCCTGTCCCTGCTGAAGAAAAGCAGGCCCAAACCATGATGCTGCCACCACCATGTTTGACAGTGGGGATGGTGTGTTGAGGGTGATGAGCTGTGTTGCTTTTACGCCAAACATATCGTTTTGCATTGTGGGCAAAAAGTTCGATTTTGGTTTCATCTGAGTACCTTCTTCCACATGTTTGGTGTGTCTCCCAGGTGGCTTGTGGCAAACTTTAGACGAGACTTTTATGGATATTTTTGAGAAATGGCTTTTTTCTTGCCACTCTTCCATAAAGGCCTGATTTGTGCAGTGTACGACTTATTGTTGTCCTATGGACAGACTCTCCCACCTCAGCTGTAGTTCTCTGCAGTTCATCCAGAGTAATCATGGGCCTCTTGGCTGCATCTCTGATCAGTCTTCTCCTTGTCTGAGCTGAAAGTTTAGAGGGACGGCCAGGTCTTGGTAGATTTGCAGTGGTCTGATACTCCTTCCATTTCAAAATGATCGCTTGCACAGTGCTCCTTGGGATGTTTAAAGCTTGGGAAATCTTTTTGTATCCAAATCCGGCTTTAAACTTCTCCACAACAGTATTACGGACCTGCCTGGTGTGTTCCTTGGTCTTCATGATGCTCTCTGCGCTTTCAACAGAACCCTGAGACTATCACAGAGCAGGTGCATTTATACAGAGACTTGATTACACACAGGTGGATTCTATTTATCACCATCAGTAATTTAGGACAACATTGGATCATTCAGAGATCCTCGCTGAACTTCTGGAGTGAGCTTGCTGCACTGAAAGTAAAGGGGCCGAATAATTTTGCACGCACCACCACTACAGTTTTTTATTTGCTAAAAAAGTTTAATATATCCAATAGATTTCGTTCCACTTCACAATTGTGTCCCACTTGTTGGTGATTCTTCACAAAAAATAAAATTTTTATATCTTTATGTTTGAAGCCTGAAATGTGGCAAAAGGTTGAAAAGTTCAAGGGGGCCGAATACTTTCGAAAGGCACTGTATATGACTATTCCTCTTGTTTGCCATGAAAATAACAAACCAAGGACATATCATGGCAGAAAAAAGTGCAGCAGGTGGAGATCTGTAGATTCCTTGAAGTGAACCCAACTCATTGATACAGGCCTTTGCGTAGGCAGACTCTGGTGGGGAGAACATGTATAATTACAATCTACTGTATATAATACAATTGACTGAAACAAGCTCTGGATATAGTGTAGTGACAGGAGGCAAAAACATAGTGAGTAGAAGGACAATCTCTGTGCTGCTGTTTCCTCCTTGTCCAATCAGCAGGCTGGGGTTTCTTGACCAAGCTGTGCAGCGGCTGTAGTGGAGACTAAAGATCTGTCATTGGTACCTTTCTCAAAAGACTAACCAAGCAAATATATGTATATTTGGATATATGGACAATATATGCATTACATTTTTTTTTCTTTTTACAGACACGAACAAGTTGCAGGTAAAAAACTCCTCTCAAATTGTGCTTTTATCCTGTGTAAGGGTCAGCCTCTACCCCTGGACATTGTCTCCCTGACCACCTTGCCTGAAAAGAGGATCTTCTCATTCCTTAGTGTGGCCTGGGGCCTCATTTCAGACATTGACATAGAAAGTGAGAAATACAGGTTTATGGGCTATGCCCGTTTCTCCGTAGGAACTTTTGTGCGGCTGACCGCACTGCGTACTTACTCGGGACGTCTCTCCTTCCTGCCAGCCAGCTCCTCAGCAGCAGAAATGGACAGTGGAGGTAGTCCTCCAGCAGGCAGCACAGTATTAGAAGATCATCTACTGGTACCGTTGGATCAGCCCATTCCAAGTCACTGGCATACTATTGAAGACCAGTTTGTCCTTGTTCTGGCACTCTACCAGTCTCACCTGGGGGCTGAATATTTTGCTGCCCCTATGGTCAAAGGTCCAGGTGAAGGGTGTATCCACCTGTACTATGCCACCTCCAGAATCTCAAGGACAAGTATTGTTAAACTGTTTATGGCTATGGAGAAGGGAACACATCTGGACCAGGATATTCCCCATTTGACTCACCTTCCTGTTCTGGCATTTCGAATAGAACCGTATGTAAGCACTGGTATCATGACAGTGGATGGAGAGGCCATTCAATGCAGTCCAATCCAGGGACAGATTCACAGGGGCTTGGGACGTGTGATATCAATTGCTCCAACGTCTCAATGCAAACAGTAATGCTGCTTGAGTTTTAGAACCTACATGCGCTGAAAAGGAAATACTATTGTATTCATTAGAGTCTATTTTACAATGAAGCTTGAATCGCTATTGCAACTATGTAATTAAAAACATACAGTGCCTTGCATTTGCTCCCTTGGCTTTTTACCTATTTTGTTACATTACAGAATTTAGTTAAATATTAGTTACATTTTTTTTTTTATCTGAATCATATGTGATGGATCAAAACACAAGTTGGTGAAGTAAAATTAAAAAAATGTATACATAAAACAATTTTTCAGAAATAAAAAACTGATAATTGGTATATGTGTATGTATTCACCCCCTTTGTTATGAAGCCCATAAAAAGCTCTGGTGCAACCAATTACCTTCAGAAGTCACTTAATTACTGAAATGCTGTCCACCTGTGTGCAATCCTAAGTGACACATGACCTGTCATTACATATACACACCTTTTTGAAAGGCCCCAGAGGCTGCAACACCTAAGCAAAAGGCACCACTAACCAAAGACTGCCATGAAGACCAAGGAACTCTTCAAACAAGTAAGGGACAAGTAAGTAACAAGTAAGGGACAATGCTTGAGAAGTACAAGTCAGGGTTGGGTTATAAAAAAAATCTGAATCTTTGACGATCCCTAGGAGCACCATCAAATCTATCATAATCAAATGGAAAGAACATGGCACAACAGCAAACCTGCCAAGAGACAGCTTCATACCAAAAATCTCAGAAGGGGCAAGGAGGGCATTAACCAGAGAGGCAGCACAGAGACCTAAGGTAACCCTGGAGGAGATGCAGAGTTCCACAGCAGAGCCTGGAGTATCTGTACATAGGACGACAATAAGCCATATGCTCCATAGAGTTGGGCTTTATGGCGGAGTGGCCAGAAGAAAGCCATTATTTTCAGCAAAAAAACGAAATGGCATGTTTTGAGTTTGCGAAAAGGCATGTGGGAGACTCCCAAAATGTCTGGAGGAAGATGCTCTGGTCTGATGAGACTAAAATTGAACTTTTGGCTATCAAAGAAAACGCTATGTCTGGCACAAACCCAACACATCACATCACCCAAAGAACACCATCAGCAGTCAGGACTGGGAAACTGGGATGGATGGTGCTAAATACAGGGATCTTCTTGAGAAAAACCTGTACCATTCTGTGTGGGATTTGAGGTTAGGACGGAGGTTCACCTTCCAGCAGGACAAGGACCCCAAACACTGCCAAAACACTTGAGTGGTTTAAGGGGAAACATGTAAATGTGTTGGAATGGCACAGTCAAAGCCCAGACCTCAATCCAATAGAAAATCTGTGGTCAGACTTCAAGTTGGATGGTTTGCGCTTTTGCACAGCAATCTTTAAGGAGCTGGAGCAGTTTTGCAAGGAGGAATGGGCAAAAATTCCAGTGGTGAGATGTGGCAAGCTCATAGAGACTTATCCAAAGCGACTTGGAGCTGTGATAGCAGCAAAAGGTGGCTCTACAACGGATTGACTTCAGGGGGGTGAATAGTTATGCACATTGACTTTTTCTGTTATTTTCTCCTATTTGTTGTTTGCTTCACAATAAGAAAAAAAAAATCTTCAAAGTTGTGAGCATGTTCTGTAAATTTAAATTATGCAAATCCTCAAAAAATCTATGGTAATTCCAGGTTGTGAGGCAACAAAACACGAAAAATGCCAAGGGGGTGGATACTTTTACAAGGCACTATGAATAGCACATGTATTTATTCCAGATATACTGCCAAGGCCATGGTAAGTATAGTAAGACTACATCAGTTAAAATAGCTGTGAGTAGGTGTTAATTTATACTTTAAGAAGGTGACTCAAGCACGCTATTTCGAACATCAGCGTAGTAAAAAGTTCCACCCAGGTTAAGGGACTACTTTGTACTTCTATACATATTTACTTTATTTATCATGGTCAGGACTAAAACACATTTTAATATATATATTTTTTTATGTCACATATATATGAAATATTGTACCTGAATGCAATTAAATATTTTAAGTTCCCTTAAAAATAGGAGGAGGAAGAGCTGTAGCTTAACAATTATCTGTTTTATTTGTTTATAGAACTCAATGACTCAAGTCTGCGTGATAGCTCATCTCTCTATAGATGGCTCATTTCGTAATTTCATTCAGAGAAATCCTTCTTCAAAGCATACTGCTTTTACTGTGCTGCCTCTTTACATAACCCAGCGTGTTCCAGGAAATTCTATATATATATATATATATATATATATATATATATATATATAATATGTGTATATGTATGTGTGTGTGTGTGTGTGTGTGTGTGTGTGTGTGTGTGTGTGTGTGTGTGTGTGTGTGTATATGTGTATATATATATATATATATATATATATATTCTCACAAAAGTGAGTACACCCCTCACATTTTTGTAAATATTTTATCATCTCTTTTTATGTGACAACACTGAAGAAATTACACTTTGCTACAATGTATAGTAGTGAGTGTACAGCTTGTATAACAGTGTAAATTTTCTGTCCCCTCAAAATAACTCAACACAGCCATTAATGTTTAAATCGCTGGCAACAAAGGTGAGTACACCCCAAGTCAAAATGTCCAAATTAGGCCAATTGGCCATTTTCCCTCCCTGGGGGGCATGTGACTTGTTAGTGTTACAAGGTCTCAGGTGTGAATGGAGAGCGGGTGTGTTAAATTTGGTGTTATTGCTCTCACTCTTTCATACTGGTCACTGGAAGTTCAACAGGGCACCTCATGGCAAAAAAAAAAACTCTCTGAGGATCTGAAAAAAAGAACTGTTACTCTAAAAAAAGATGGCCTAGGCCAGTGATAGCGAAACTTGGCACCCCAGATGTTTTGAAACTACATTTCCCATGATGCTCAACTGCACTGCAGAGTGCATGAGCATCATGGAAAAATGTAGTTCCAAAACATCTGGGGTGCCAAGGTTCACCATCACTAGCCTAGGCTATAAGAATATTGCCAAGACCATACAGCGGTATAATAGGGCAGTTTCCACTCGGAACAGGCCTCGTCATTGTCGACCAAAGAAGCTGAGTGCACGTGCTCAGTGTCATATCCAGAGATTGTCTTTGGAAAATAGACGTATGCGTGCTGCCAGCATTGCTGCAGAGGTTGAAGGGGTGGGGGGTCAGCCTGTCAGTGCTCAGACCATATGCCGCACAATGTATCAAATTGGTCTGCATGGCTGTCATCCCAGAAAGAAGCCTCTTCTAAAGATGATGCACAAGAAAGCCCCAAACAGTTTGCTGAAGACAAGCAGAATAAGTACACGCATTACTGGAACCATATCCTGTGTTTTGATGAGAGCAAGATAAACATAGTTGGTTCAGATGGTGTCAAGCGTGTGCGGTGGCAACCAGGTGAGGAGTATAAAGCCAAGTGTGTCTTGCCTACAGTCAAGCATGGTGGTGGAAGTGTCCTGGTCTGGGGTTGCATGAGTGCTGCCGGCACTGGGGAGCTACAGTTCATTGAGGGAACCATGAATGTCAACAGGTACTGTGACATACTGAAGCAGAGCATGATCCCCTCCCTTCAGAGACTTTTGCAGCAGGGCAGTATTCCAACATAACGACCCCAAATGCACCTCCAAGATGACCGATGCCTTGCTAAAGAAGCTGAGGGTAAAGGTGATGGACTGGTCAAGCATGTCTCCAAACCTCAACCCTATTGAGCATCTGTGGGGCATCCTCAAATGGAAGGCGGAGGAGTGCAAGGTCTCTAACTTCCACCAGATCTGTGTGTGATATCATCATGGAGGAGTGGAAGAGGACTCCAGAGACAACCTGTGAAGCTCTGGTGAACTCCATGCCCAAGAGAATTAAGGCAGTGCTGGAAAATAATGGTGGCCACACAAAATATTGACACTTTGGGCCCAATTTGGACACTTTCAGTTAGGGGTGTACTCACTCTATTGCCAGCAGTTTAGACATTAATGGCTGTGTGTTGAGTTATTTTGAGGGGACAGCAAATGTTCACTGTTATATGAGCTCTACACTCACTACTTTACATTGTAGCAAAGTGTCATTTCTTCAGTGTTGTCACATAAAAAGAGATAATAAAATATTTACAAAAATGCACGCACATGAACTTTAATGGCACCCCAGTCTTAGTCCATAAGGCTCAATATTGAGTTGGCCCAACCTTTGCAGCTTTAACCACTTCAACTCTTCTGGGAAGGCTGTCCACAAGTTTTAAGAGTGTGTCTATGGGAATGTTTGACCATTCTTCCAGAAATGCATTTGTGAGGTCAGGCACTGATGTTGGATGAGAAGGCCTGGCTCGCAGTCTCTGCTCTAATTCATCCCAAACTGGTGCACTGGGCCAAATCATTTGGTGGAGGGGCATTATGGTGTGGTATTGTTTTTCAGGGGTTGGTCTTGGCCCCTTAGTTCCAGTGAGGGGAACTCTTAAGGCGCTAGCATAGCAAGACATTATGGACAATTTTATGCTCCCAACTTTGTGGGAACAGTTTGGGGATGGCAACTTCCTGTTCCAACATGACTGCGCATCAGGCACAAAGCAAGGTCAATAAAGACATGAATGAGTGAATTTGGAGTGGAGAACGTGACTGACCTGCACAGAGTCCTGACCTTAACCTAATAGAACACCTTTGGGATGAATTAGAGCGGAGACTGTGAGCCAGGCCTTCTCATCCAACATCAGTGCCTGACCTCATAAATGCGCTTCTGGAAGAATGGTCAAACATTCCCATAGACACCAGTGACTGTCACCTGTTTGGCTGAAATGACGGGCGCTGTGCTTGGACAGCTGTCCTATGACTGTGAAGGGGAAGGAGGAGCTCCAATGGATGGATCCCAGGGCCTGCTGCAGCCTGGCCGACTGCCCAGAGAGAAAGTGAGTGCCCGGCCGTGCAGCCCTCGTCTGTGCATGGATAGGAGAAGTGGCGGGGACAGCTGCATATAGAGGAATTGTTCTTTCCATATTCCTCCTGCAGCCGCTGAATGCTCGCTTCTTCTGCAGGTGTTCGAAGGCTGTAGAAGAAATGTGGAAAAATCAATTCCTCTATATGCAGCTGTCCCCGCTGCTCCTCTTATCCACCTTCTTTTACTGCCCCCCCCATGCTCCCTGGTCCCTCCCAGTTCTCCCTGCCCACCCCCCCATGCTCCTCAGAGTGCTCTCCAGTCCCCCCCATGCTCTTAAGCCCTCCCCTGTGCTCCCTGGCTCCCCCTCCCCACTGCTCTCCAGATCCCCCCAGTGCGCTCTCTGGCTCCTCTCCAGTGCTCCCACCTCACAGTGCTGTCCAGCCCCCCCTTGCACTCCACCCCACTGTGCTGTCCAGTCCCCCCCCCCCCCCGTGCTCTTCAACTTCCCCCAGTGCCCTTCGGCTCCCTTTGTGCTCTCCACCCCACACTTTCCCTGTGCTCTTTTGCCCCCTCCCCAGTACTCTCTGGCCCAGTGCTCTCCACCTCCCCCCATTCTTTCTGATTCTGCCAGTGCTCTCTGCCCCCCTGCTCTGGGGGGGGGGGGGTTGCTTTTGGCCACCCCGCACTCTCTCCCCCCCTCTGCTGCTCTCTGCCACCCCTGTGCTCTTTTTGCCCCCTCAACTCCCCAGCAGCTCTGCTAGGTTACCCCTCCTTTCCCCCCGCCCCCGGTTGCTGCGGGGGTCTGTCAGGCTGCAGAGCGGGAGAGGGACCGGTATCATGGGCTGCTCAGTCTAAAATGCCTGGGCCTATTTTTTGTCCAAGTCCGGGCCTGGCGGGCAAGGTGAGCAGCGACTGGGGCCGGAAAACGAGGCTGGAGCTGGGCAGAAGGGGCAGGTGGCCAGGGTCCACTCCATCTCACAGCAAACAGATCCTCGGCCAGGAGCAGGACGCTGTCCCCACCCAGAATGAGAATGGACCCTGCCTGCTGCTGGCCATCATGAACACCCTGCTGGCATGGAAAGTATCATACCAAGCATCACACACACTTTCCCAAAGACAGGCACTGCAGATTTGGACATGGGGCACAGGAGGGGCTGCAGACAGGGACCGGGGTAGGGATCTCTCTCACCCCCTCTCTTTCTCACCTCCTTCTCTCTCTCTCTCTCCCTCTCTCTCTCTCTCTCTCTCTCACCCCCTGTCTCTTTCACTCTCATCATCCCTCCCCCATCTCTACCTTTCTCATCTCTCCCTCGCCCCCCTCTCTCTCCTTCTCCCCAATCTTCTTCCAATGTGGATGTGGAATAATTCATTGACACCCCCTTCCCATTCTCCGAAGCCACAGGAGAAAATCCTAGAAGAGTTGCCTCGTGTCTAAGTTTTGCCTAAGGCCTCACAAAGCCTAGAGCGCCGCTGCCTACGGACTAAGACTGGGATACCATTAAAGTTTTTGTGCGTTTAAAAGCAGGTGCCCCAATACTTTTGATGTGTGTGTGTGTGTGTGTGTGTGTGTGTGTGTGTGTGTGTATTAGAGCTGCATCATTTAATCGTTAAGAATCAAAATCGCAATCTTTTTCCCTTCCCGATCTTCAAAACAGCATGTCACGATCTTTCTAACAAGTGCAGAGACTTCTCACAGCTGGAAAAAAAAATCCAGGCAGCCTGCCAAATTTTATTACAAAATAAGTAGAAACAAAGTATCTTTTCCTTATTTTATCAAAGGAAAGAACTCCAGAGTGTAGATGAGGGAAGTTAAATCATTTAAAGTGGTTGTATGGTCAATTTTTTAACTTTTACCTACAGGAAAGCCTATAATAAGGCTTACCTGTAGGTAAAAAAAATATCTCCTAAACCTGTACGGTTTAGGAGATATTCCCCTCGGTATGCGCCGCTGACTGCAGCGGCGCATGCGCACAAGGGGGTTCTCGCAGTGAAAATCCGGCAGCGCTCGTCCGGCCGGACTGAAATCTCCCGCGCGCATGCGCGGGAGTGACGATATCGCGGCTCCGGCCACTCACAGCGCCGGAGCCGCGATACCCAGAAGAGATGCCAAGGGAGCATGTCAGCTCCCTCGGCGTGGATCGGGCCAGATGTCGGGGCCTCGTTCTAAGGTAAGTATTTCATAATGAGCTAGTATGCGGTGCATACTAGCTCATTATGCCTTTTGCTTTGCAGGTTTAAAAAAAAATAAAAAAAAAATTTGCGGGTTTACTACCGCTTTAAAGACCAAACCTTTTCTGACATTTGTTGCTTACAAGTAAAAATGATTATTTTCTGATAGAAAATTACTTCGAACACCCAAACGTGATATATAAATAAAAAAAAAATATATATATATATATATATATATATATATATATATATATATAAAATATTTTTTATTTTTTTTAGCAGAGACCCTAGAGAATAAAATTGTGGTTGTTGCAATATTTTATGTCACACCGTATTTGCGCAGCGTTTTTTAAAATGCAATTAAAAAATAAAACACTTTAATTAATAAAAAATAAAAATAAAGTTAGCCCAATTTTTTTTGTATAATGCAAAAGAAGGTGTTACACCGTGAGAATCGTGATCTTTATTCTAAGCAAAAAAAATTGTGATTCTCATTTTAGCCAGGAGTGTGTGTGTGTGAGAGAGAGTGTGTGTGTGTGTGTGTGTGTGTGTGTGTGTGTGTGTGTGTGTACATATATATATAAATTTGAAAAGCCTCTCTGATTCTGGTGCCAACTACATAATTTTGGATATTCTATCGCTTTCTATTTTTGATGACAGTGTTGACCAACAGCCACAACATTTTTTTTTACCAACCTAGTGAAGACACTGACAACAATAATAAAAAAAAAAACCTTGCAGATGTTCTGTCCATTTCATACTCTTTTTTTTTTTAAACTTCTTTAATTAATAACAATCATTGCATACAGGTGATATTCAACATACATGTTACATATCAGCATTGTGCTTGGAACGATTCAGTATCATGAATATATTACCATTAAACATCAACATCCTTACACAATTCCTTTTAGTTTTGCTGTACCTGCTCTTTATTTGAAACATCAAATAGTCATTTCCATTTCATACTCTTTAAAAAAAAAAAAGTGTTTTTGGCTTCAGAAATAATTGAAAATATCTGACATATGAAATACAGATAGGAGAAGTCTTTAACAAAATGCCTATACACGGGATCCAAATAATACTGCTATAACACTTGTACCTGGTCAGTGTAACCGATAGGGACTACAGCTGCTGATAAGCTGTGGCTCTTTTAAACTGCACCACATAGATGTAAAGCAGCCACATGGAAAGAATGGAATTTCTATCAGACATGCATTTTTATGCAGTGAAATGCAAGGGTTTTGCTGGACAAAGTGGAAAAGTGTGAACAGACCCTAACCATTTCCCAAATGTTTTAGCGTGTGTGCGTGATTCACATTCTGCTGCGCGAGAACTTACTGTATGTGCTAAGCCAGGCCTAAAGCAATTACAAAGCAGGCGAGTGCTTACTACCCTGCAGGATATGGATCACTGGTGTGTTTAGGGGCCTAGTGACCTTCTGGCTTTATTACTCTCTCTGTCACTGACCTCCAACAGTTATGCAAATCAAGAAAGTCAGGAGGTCTAATCTGCTCACTTGTTCTGGGTTAGTGACTCATAAAATTGAAGCCAGAGGGTCAATGTGAAAGCCAGGTAACTATAATTTTCAGAGAGTGGTCAGTAATGACAGTCTACATTTTTCCATTTGTAATCGGAGTCTTCAAGTGGGAAATGCAATATTACTTAAGAAACAAGGCCTGAGGTGTGCCATGGCCTGGATGGTCAGTATGCCTGAAAAGAGGGCATACCCTGAATGTAAGAATAAGAAAAATACTATGAGTATGAGTGAATAACCTGGGGGAAACGGGTGGGTGGGCACCTAGAAAACCCCAACCCTGGCCCTGACAGAGGAGGAGGGTTATATAGTCTCCGACTCCTCCCACAAATACAGGCTGGCCTACAGCCAGCCTTCTAACTTGTAATCGGAGTCTTCAAGTGGGAAATGCAATATTACTTAAGAAACAAGGCCTGAGGTGTGCCATGGCCTGGATGGTCAGTATGCCTGAAAAGAGGGCAAAAAGACACAAGTTTATGTGGGAGAGGGAAGGTAGAGATCCCATCCCTAAAATGACGTATGCCCAAACGCCAACCGTAAGTAACCGGTAAGTATCCGCTGTGAGAGTAGAACCCACCGACTCCAGACCTGGAGATGAGAAGGAACCTCCTTAGAGCCTGCAAGCTACACAAACCCAATTGAACGTCCCGTGAAGGATAGGATGAGCCTGATGCCCAAGGTGACCCGGACATGAGAATGCACTGCTATGAATGAGAGGATACGTGGGGAAAAGAGAGCAAGGGCTGACCCGAAGAACCCCTACAACACACACCAGAAGAAGCACCGTGAAAACACCCCTTCCCATACCTGGTAAGAGGATGTGAGAGGGTGAGTGGCAAAAATACCAGTGATAGGAGAGGAAACCTGGCTGCCTGATGGATGTGATGGAGTAGATGCCATGGCAAGCATCATCAACATGGCGACACCAAGACAAACTGGTCCCACCGGATGCGAACAGGTCATGCTACTGCCCGAGACCTCCCCACCGAGACCGAATCCTGAACCGAGGAAGGAGAAACAGACTCCAACCCAGAGGAATAAGTCCCATAGCATGAACCAGCCATGCCCAAAGTGACTAAAGCACCCCCCTCCCCACCTGGAACAAACCGGGGAGGAGCAAAGATGACTGGACCGACGTCCCTGAGCAGTACTCCAGGCAACCTCCTAGACAAGAGATCGGAGCTGAGAGTGGAATCCAGAATGGTGACGACGTCGCCCAACCTACCACCTAAGGACCGTAGCTTGGACACACCCTGAGAGTATGAATCCCAGGGCGGTAACCAGGGCCTCTATGCAACAGGATGTCCACTAAAGAAAATTGTTGTCTGCTTCCAACCTGAGGGTGCGCCCAGTGGCGAAAAGACATCTGTATGTGAGTGCAGGCATGGTTGATATTGGTATGGATGCCAAGACGGCCCAACCTGAAAACGCAACTAGAAGGAAAGACAGACAACCAGACATGAGAACAACAACAACGCCCCTCTGCCTACCTAAGAATGAGAACATGGCAGAAAAGTCAAGACCACAGCGCATGAATGAACCTAATGATGAACCCCCCCCCCCGTGTGTGAGTTGAGAAATAGTGAGTTAACCCGAGTAACCTGCAGCGCAGAGACAGGTAATTAACAGAAACTCAGGCCTAGAGTACCCACAGACCGTGGTGGGTAGACGTACAGGTGTGGTGAATGAACATGCATCGTATGACGTATGGTATACAGGCGAGAAGATTGTGGTCAACAATCATTAATAACGAAACCTCAGCCCGTATGGATCTGTAGACGTGACAGATCCCGATGTGCGAGCCCTAGCTAACTGACCCCGGTACAAACATGAACACAGATACGATAAGACATGACAATGAATGCAGACAAACCTAACCAGAATATGTCATAAGTGAACGCCCTTCTGCGAACTCTGAAGCCAAACACAGAGGTTGAAACACCATGACAGAACCACTGAACAGAAACACTATGACAGAAATACTGACAGAAAAATGTCACGACAATGCCATGACAGAAATGCTAAAAGTTAACCTAGGTAGAACGATGACTGAAATCCCGGGGCAGAACGCTGCGACAGACATGCTGGCAGAACGCTATGACAGAACTCCAGGGGCAGAACACTGACAGATAACCTGGGGCGGAACGCTATGACAGACATGCCGGGCAGAATGATATGACAGGAACCCAGGGGCAAACCACTATGACCGCCATGCTGGACAGAGCGCTATGACGGAAATACTGGACCGAACGCTATGACGGAAATACTGGACCGAACGCTATGACGGAAATACTGGACTAAATGCTGTGACCGAACCTGGACAGAACACTATGACAGGAAAGCTAGAAAGAATGCTATGACCGAGAATGCTGGACCAATCGCTATGACAGAATTGCTGGGCCGAACGTTATGACAGAAAATGCTGGGCCGAACGTATGACAGAAAATGCTGGGCCGAACGTATGACAGAAAATGCTGGGCCGAACGTATGACAGAAAATGCTGGGCCGAACGTATGACAGAAAATGCTGGGCCGAACGTAATGACAGAAAATGCTGGGCCGAACGTAAAGACAGAAAATGCTGGGCCGAATGTAAAGACAGAAAATGCTGGGCCGAACGTAAAGACAGAAAATGCTGGGCCGAACGTAATGACAGAAAATGCTGAACAGAACGCTGTGACAGAAAACTGGACTAATGCTATAACCAAAACCTGGACAGAACGCTATGACAGGAAAGCTAGATCGAATGCTGTGACAGAAATGCTGGACCGAACGCTGTAGAAATGCTGGACCGAACGCTGTGACAGAAATGCTGGACCGAACGCTGTGACAGAAATGCTGGACCGAACGCTGTGACAGAAATGCTGGGCAGAACACTATGACAGAAAATGCTGAACAGAACGCTGTGACAGAAAAACTGGACTGAATGCTGACCGAAACCTGGACAGAACGCTGTGACAGGAAAGCTAGATGGAACGCTTATGACAGAAATGCTGGGCCGAACGCTATGACAGAAAATGCTGAACAGAACGCTGTGACAAAAACTGGACTGAATGCTATGACCGAAACCTGGACAGAACGCTGTGACAGAAATGCTGGACAGAACGCTATGACAGGAAAGCTAGACGGAACGCTATGACAGAAATGCTGGGCCGAACGCTATGACAGAAAATGCTGAACAGAATGCTGTGACAAAAACTGGACTGAATGCTATGACCGAAACCTGGACAGAACGCTGTGACAGAAAATGCTGGGCAGAACGCTGTGACAGAAAATGCTGGGCAGAACGCTGTGACAGAAAATGCTGGGCAGAACGCTGTGACAGAAAATGCTGGGCAGAACGCTGTGACAGAAAATGCTGGGCAGAACGCTGTGACAGAAAATGCTGGACAGAACGCTGTGACAGAAAATGCTGGACAGAACGCTGTGACAGAAAATGCTGGGCAGAACGCTGTGACAGAAAAATGCTGGGCAGAACGCTGTGACAGAAAAATGCTGGGCAGAACGCTGTGACAGAAAAATGCTGGACAGAACGCTGTGACAGAAAAATGCTGGACAGAACGCTGTGACAGAAAAATGCTGGACAGAACGCTGTGACAGAAAAATGCTGGACAGAACGCTGTGACAGAAAAATGCTGGGCAGAACGCTGTG
This sequence comes from Lithobates pipiens, assembly GCF_037356315.1. Taxonomy (NCBI): domain Eukaryota; kingdom Metazoa; phylum Chordata; class Amphibia; order Anura; family Ranidae; genus Lithobates; species Lithobates pipiens. Next base: position 63,533,380 of record NW_027507789.1, on the reverse strand, counting down.
ACAGAAAAATGCTGGGCAGAACGCTGTGACAGAAAATGCTGGGCAGAAAATGCAGGGCAGAACGCTGTGACAGAAATGCTGGACAGAACGTTGTGACAGAAATGCTGGATAGCCCGCTGTGACAGAAAATCGCAGGCAGAACGCTGTGACAGAAAATCGCAGGCAGATCGCTGTGACAGAAAATCGCAGGCAGAACGCTGTGACAGAAAATCGCAGGCAGAACGCTGTGACAGAAAAACGCTAGCAGAACGCTGTGACAGAAAAACGCTGGCAGAACGCTATGACAGAAAAACGCTGGCAGAACGCTATGACAGAAAACGCCGGCAGAACGCTATGACAGAAAACGCTGGAAAAAACGCTATGACAGAAAACGCTGGCAAAACACTATAACAGAACGCTATGACAGAAAATTGCTGATGGAAGCTACCACAGACACCCGGGCTGACCCCAATATAACACCGACCAAAGAAACCACCAACAAGTAAAGCAGCAACCTGAGTGGACTGAGATCCTCCATCACTGCAGCAGAGAACAGCGGAGGAAGCAGAGCCAGGGCAGCTTAAGACTGAAGTGACATGCTGGCTGTAATGAATGGACGGGGGGCTCGGCTGCCCGAACGTGTCCGGAACTGACCCGTGCACCAAATGCCTCGCAGCACCATGTGGGAAACCGCCCGCCCAACCCCCACCTCCCACCATTACAGCGTGACATGTGTGAACAGCGTGACCACCGGGAAGAGCAGGCAGGCGGCGGCGTCGCGCCCCCCCCCCCCCCCAGGCCAGAAAGAACCTAGAGAAACGGGCGGCGGTCCCCTCGATGGTGCTCTGAAAGTGAGGATGGATGGCACCCCGCGTGAGCATGGAAGGGAACTACTGCCTCTGGCAAGTCAATGCAGGGAGAGAGGAGCAGGCGGCCGCCCATCCCCCCCCTCCCCGTGGAGCTCGCAGTACATGTACATGGGGAGGAGAGGAACAGGCTGATGGCCAAACATACACCCCCCCCCCCCCCCCAGGCAGTGGGCGAAGTGTGTGCCAATACATACAGTGTCGATGTACTAGTGAGTGGCCCCATAAAGGTAAAAGTTGCTACCTGCGTGCCCCCCATATCAGCAGCAGCACAAGGAGGGGAGAAAAATGGGGCTGCACCTGGCGTGAAATAACCCCCCCCCCCCCCAAACGGACGTATTACCGCAATTGGGCTGACCACCACCCCGCGCTGACTCAGGCCAGCACCTGAGCGGGACGGGTGGCATCCGATATGGGCCCCCGTTGATGCCACCCGCCCGCACCTACCGGAACTGCAATCACTGGGAGAGGAACCAATGATAGCTCCAGCAGGCAACCATGCTGCTGCTCAGCTAACCGGAAGTGACGACCTAGAAAACCCCAACCCTGGCCCTGACAGAGGAGGAGGGTTATATAGTCTCCGACTCCTCCCACAAATACAGGCTGGCCTACAGCCAGCCTTCTAACATATACTTACTCTCTGTGCTGACCCCTCCTTACATAACCAATTTATATAGCTGCCGGGAAAGGAGTAAAGGGGAATATGCTTATAGCGTTTTTTAACCCCCAAAAAAATAAAAATAAAGATCCTGCTCCTTTAAAGAAGCATGTTATACAGCACAGTGCTTGGGTTGTGTCATTTGATCCCCTATATCACCTGAAATACCTGGCTGATCCTGCCTGGTTTTGCCCTCTCCTGTGTACGCCGACCACAATAATCAGGGCTGCTGAGCCCTGACACCTTGAGCAGCATATGTGCCTCCGCCAACCGCAGCCCTGCTCTCTGCTATCCTGTGTCTCCCTCTGTCCTCCCCCTGCACCGCCCTCCCAGCCTGTCGGCCCTGTGTCACAGCCCGCCCCCCCCCTACACTTAAATAACTGTTAATGCTTTTCATAATTCTCTTTGTTTCCTAGGCCTGTGTTCCCCTGTCTGTCTTTTATTTAAACATATTAAACACAATGCTGTAAATACCGGGTTTCAATGCGCCACTCGGCGATCACATGACCGGCCGACTCTCTCTCCTCTCTCCTCCTGAGTGATGTCAGTGGGGGATTTTTGGCCCTCTCACTCTAGCTGTAGCTGATGGAGAGAAGAGAAAGCCGGCCGGTCACGTGATCACCGAGTGGCACATCAAAATCCGGTTTTTACAGAATTTTATTTTTTTCATTTTTTTACAAAACACAGAAACAGGCTTAGGATACCAAGAGGATTATGCAAAAGTCAAGACAGTGGGTAAACAACCACTTTAAGTCTGCTGACATCACATCCAGTATGATGGCTCTCAACAGAAATCTATAGAAAGGAGGCTTTTACAAGTAAATAAAATATGTTATGTGAACATAAAATCTTATAGGTAGGTTGTTGAAATTAATATTGTGGCAATAGTGTCTTTTAAAAAATCCTTTGCTAAGGGCAATATGTGGCCTGCTATTGCTGTCCTCTTCACCTAAAAATGTAAGTTGCTTGGCTGTCATTTTTGATCAGCTGCTACGCTACTTTGAGTTTCTGACCCAACTTCATTGCTGAATAATAATCATTTTGGGTCAGTGATTTAGAGTACATTAAAACCTCAAACAGCCAGGCAACAAGAGTTTCCAGAAATGTAAAAATAAATTCTGCACTACGGAATAGGTGAATGTATAACAGTGGCTATCACCGGATAATCTACCAATAAGTAGAGTTATGGCTAACTAGATAAATGGTGGTGTGCCACCTCCCCCTATGTGGGTATGCAAGCACTGAATTCAGAGACTGCCAAGATATCTAGCATTTTCAGACCACTAATGTAAGGGGGCACTTGTTCCAATGGCTACCAGTGTAAGGGGGCCCTTCTCCCTTGACCACCAATGTGAAGAAGGCCTTCTCCACTGATCACGAATGTAAGGAACACTGCTCCCTTCACCACCAATGTGAAAGGGCCGTCTCTCCACTGATCACTGATGTGAAGGGGCACCTCTCCGGTGACCAAAAATGTAAGGTAGCACTTCTGATCTAACCACCAATATAAGAGAGCCCTTCTCCACAGACCACCAATATATGGGACCAGTTCTCACCTGACCACCAATGTATAGGGGCACTTCTCCACTGACCACAAATGTAAGGGAGCACTTCTGCCCTGACTACCAATGACAGGGGGTGCGTCTTCACTGACTACCATATAAGAGCACTTCACTACTGGTCAACAATGTAAGCAAGCTCTTCACTGGCCAGCAATGTAAGGCAGCACTTCTCCACTGAACAGTGTTGCCAACCTACCAGACTAAAATTTACTGACACAACACCCAAAATTTACTGGCACAGCCAAGTTTTTACTGTCATATTTAAAAGTTACAAAATGTCAGTTTTAAGTGCAAATTTCAGTATTTAGGCTACAAACAAATACAATATGCAAATAGCAAAGTGATTTAACCAGTTCCCGACTGGCGCACGCCAATGTACGTCGGCAGAATGGCATGGGCAGGCATATTGGCGTACAGGTATGTCTATTTTTAAATGCCGCCCTGCCGGCCGGTTGAGACCCCCGTGAGTCCGGTCGCGGGTCACGCTGACTCGATCACCGCGGGGATACCCGCGATCGTTTCACGGGGCGGCTGAACTGGGAGATGCTGTTGTAAACAGCATCTCCCCGTTCTGCCTAGCAACAAGTGAATCTGATCTCTGCTCCATGTGATTGGAGCAGAGATCAGTGTTCACTAAAACAAAGCCCAGCCCCCCACAGTTAGTAACACGCCCATAGGAACACTTAACCCCCTACACTGCCACCCCCTGGTTAACCCCTTCACTGCCAGTGTCATTTACACAGGAATCACTGCATTTGTATAGCAGTGATTGCTGTATAAATGACAATGGTCCCAAAAATGTTTCAAAAATGTCCGATGTGTCGCAGTCACAATAAAAATTGCTGATCGCCGCCATTACTAGTAAAAAAAAATTATTACTAAAAATGCCATAAACGCTATAACTTTTTCGCGAACCAATCAATAATCGCTTATGTAGAAGAATACGTATCGGCCTAAACTGAGGGAAAAAAAATCTTTTTTTATATATTTTTGGGGGATATTTATTATAACAAAAAGTAAGCGCAAAAAAAACGCAGGGGTGATCAAATACCACCAAAAGAAAGCTATATTTGTGGGGAAAAAAGGACGTTAATTTTGTTTGGGAGCCACATTGCACGACCGTGCAATAGTCAGTTAAAGCGACGCAGTGCCAAATCGCAAAAAGTGGTCTGGTCTTAAGCCAGCAAAATGGTCCGGTCTGAAAGTGGTTGAGGTAGATATAAGGGAAAAAACATTATTATTATAATAAATTATAAATTATAACATTATTTTATTTTTGATACACTAAATAAGTAGCTCAGGGACAGGAATGGGCGTCACACACACATGCAGCAGCACAGATGATGATGGCACCTCATCAACATGACACCTCCCCTCCTGAGTCACAGTGACCCTTTTTCTCCATGCCAGGTGGTCCCTTCAGTCCACTCCCGGCTTATCTTCCTCCCGTTCCACAGACCTGCACATGAGGCTCCAGCTGCTCTGTTCCCTTGCACCATGACTTCAGGTGACACGCTGCTGGCACAGTCTGAACACACTGTAGCAGGCACACGGATGGTCTCGGCCAACCGTCACAGCCATATTTTTCACCGGCAACCTTTTTTTTTACTGGCAGGAGAAAAGTGCCCATTTTTTACTGGTGGTTGGCAACACTGCCACTGACCACCAAAATAAGTTCTGCCCTGATCACCAATGTAAGAAAGCACTTCTCCCCTGACCACCAACATGAAGAAGCCCTTTTCACTGATCACCAATGTTAAGGGGCACTACACTTTTCAATGACTGTGGTTATTCTTTACTGAGGAAAGCACCAATGTAAGGAAGCACTTCTCTACTGACCACCAATGCATGACAGCTGTTCTGCCTTGACCACCAATATAGGAGAACACTTCTCTCCTGGCCACCAATGTAAGAGAGCGCTTCTGCCCTGTCCACCAAAGTACAGTGCCTTAAAAAAGTATTCACAACCCTTGAAATTTTCCAAATTTTTTAATGTTACAACCAAAAATTTATTTTATTGGAATTATATGTGATAGATCAACACAAAGTGGCACATAATTGTGAATAGGGATGAGCTTGATGTTCGAGTCGAACATTCGGCGAATACCGAATGTTATGGGCCATTCGCGCCAAATTCGTGTGGCGCTCACGGCCCACAATCCACTGCGCCATCGCAGTGCATTGCTGGCTCATGATTGGCCAAGCATGCACTGTGACCCCGCATGCTTGGCCAATCACAGCGCCGGAAGCGAGGAGAGCCATGATTGGCCACAGGCAGGATGCCTATGGCCAATCATAGCTCAGGCTGTGTAGTACACGCCCCATACTATATAAGGCCGCCAGCGCGGTGGCCTTGTGTAGTGTGTTGGCGTATGTAGGAGTTAGTGGGTGTTCTCTGTGTACCTTCAACACAGTATACACAGATTGTTATCGGCCGATTTAGCGTTCTTGCTCTTTTGTAATTGAGCTTTTAGCAATCTGCAGGATTGTGGGTGTTGTCTGTGTGCCCTGACCGCAGTATACACCATTATCCACCTATATAGCTAGCTATATTGCTCTTCTGTAATTGAGCTTTCAGTCAGCTGTAGGAGATTGTGGGTGTTGTCTGTGTGCCCTGACCGCAGTATACACCATTAACCACCTATATAGCTCTTCTCTAATTGAGCCATCTGCAGGAGTTAGTTGGTGTTTAGTGCCTCCAGCACAGCCCAGTATACACCGGCATCTACCCTTTAATTCCTGTTCTATAATAAAGGCATCTGCAGGAGTTAGTGGGTGTTGTGTGCCGCAGGCACAATATACACTAACCAATTGCTGGTTTTCCCATCTCCCTTCAGGCCATTACCATATCTGGAAGGCCAACAAGGAGAGGCAGACAGGCACGAGCCGATAAAAGGGGGCAAGCAGGCTCTGTGTCTAGAGACAACAGTGCTGGTCGTGGACGCGGTGCATCGTCATCAGCACGTGGCCATGGTACACGCTTGTCCTTATTTTTGGCAGCTGGACGTGTTGAGCCGCATCATGCCGAAAACTTGGTAGAGTGGATGACAAAGCCCTCTTCATACTCCTCATCCTCTCTCACCCAGGCTCAGGGTACTAGCAAAGCAGCTGCCAACTCATCGTCTTCCCTCGTCTCAATGTCATCATCAGTGACTCCTTCCTTAGACCCACCACGTCCTCCCCTGAACTCTTTGAGCACAGTGTTGGGTACAGGCTCCAGGAGGATGCCCAGTGTTTTGTAGGCTGATGATGATACTCAGCTAGAGGAAGGCAGTCGCGTTAGCGCAGAGAGAGGGGATGCTCAAGAAGGACAGCAATCTGGCAGTCATGTTCCACAAGCTGCAGCATACTGCCAGGTTTGCTCCAGTGATGAAGAGGGAGGGGATGATGAGTAGTGATGGACGAACTTCCGACGGGACGTTTCACGAACGCGGACCGCGAACGCGGCCGATAGTTCGTGAACCGGAACGTTCTCGGCGGGCCCCATTGACTTCAATGGGAGGCGAACTTTGCAAACCTACAGGTCAAATTTGCAGCCACAAAATAATTAATAGCTGTGCAAACATAGTCCCACCACATGGCCAATGACATAACACATGTATGAGGTGAATCTGGGATCGACACCTACAAGCATTCTTTTTTTATATGGGAAATTGTTGTGACAATTCAGGACTGTGGAGCGCATGAAGGCAATGGAGGAGAGGGAAGGTCAGGGTAGGCAAAGAAGAGGGTGCAGGAGATGATCACCAGCAGCGTGACATACAGCAATGACACCTGCACCGTGATAGAGTCATCTGACACCAGCACTGTGATAGAGAGCACTGACACCAGCAGCGTGACATACAGCAATGACACCTGCACCGTGATAGAGTGATCTGATAACAGCACCGTGATAGAGAGCACTGACATCAGCAGTGTGAGATAAAGCACTAACACCAGCACCGTGATATACAGCACTGACAGCAGCACCATGATAGAGAGCACTGACATCAGCAGCGTGACATACAGCAATGACACCTGCACCGTGATAGAGTGATCTGGCAACAGCACCGTGATAGAGAGCACTGACATCAGCAGCGTGACATAAAGCACTAACACCAGCACCGTGATATACAGCACTGACAGCAGCACCATCATAGAGAGCACTGACATCAGCAGCATGACATACAGCAATGACACCTGCACCGTGATAGAGTCATCTGACACCAGCACCGTGATAGAGAGCACTGACATCAGCAGCATGACATAAAGCACTAACACCAGCACCGTGATATACAGCACTGACAGCAGCACCGTCATAGAGAGCACTGACATCAGCAGCGTGACATACAGCAATGACACCTGCACCGTGATAGAGTCATCTGACACCAGCACCGTGATAGAGAGCACTGACATCAGCAGCGTGACATAAAGCACTAACCCCAGCACCGTGATAGAGAGTACTGACATCAGCACCGTGATATACAGCACTGACACCTGCACCATAAGCAGCCCCAGGAGGAAGTCAACATAGCACAGGGATGGTGGGAGCCCCTCATAATGAGCATAGCACAGGGATGGTGGGAGCCTCTCATAATGAGCATAGCACAGGGATGGTGGGAGCCCCTCATAATATGCACAGCAGAGGTACAGCCCCAGGAGGAAGTCAGCACAGCAGAGGGATGGTGGGAGCCCCTCATAATAAGCAGCCCCAGGAGGATGTCAGCATAGCACAGGGATGGTGGGAGCCCCTCATAATAAGCAGCCCCAGGAGGAAGTCAGCACAGCACAGGGATGGTGGGAGCCCCTCATAATAAGCAGCCCCAGGAGGAAGTCAGCACAGGGATGGTGGGAGCCCCTCATAATAAGCATAGCACAGGGATGGTGGGAGCCCCTCATAATATGCACAGCAGAGGTACAGCCCCAGGAGGAAGGCAGCACAGCACAGGGATGGTGGGAGCCCCTCATAATAAGCAGCCCCAGGAGGAAGTCAGCACAGCACAGGGATGGTGGGAGCCCCTCATAATAAGCAGCCCCAGTAGAAATATGACACCGCTCAACCTCTTCAAACAGGAGGGTACGGGCATATAGTACGGTGTGCTTTTTTTGGACAAGGAAGTGAGCCAAATGAAGAAAGAAGGTCTGTGTGCTCGATTTAAAAAATTGTTTATAGACATATACATGGTCTACTGGTCACATGTGTTGAATTCCTCCGAGATCCATGCCTCATTCATGTTTAGAAATGTAAGGTAGTTAACACTGTCGTGAGCTAGGCGAGTACGCTTATCGGTCACGATCCCCCCTGCTGCGCTGAAGGTCCTTTCGGACAGGGCACTGGACGAGGGGCAAGCCAACAGTTCGATTGCAAATTGGGCAAGCTCTGGCCAGAGGTCAAGCCTTCCCACCCAGTAGTCCAGGGGTTCATCACTCCTCAGAGCGTCCACATCGGCCGTTAACCCGATGTAGTCGGACACCTGACGGTCTAGGCGTTCCCTGATGCTGGATCCGGATGACACCTGTCAATGGGTCGGCTGAAAGAATGACCTCATATCCGAACTCACCAACACATCTTCAAACCGGCCTCTTCTTGCAGGCGCTGTTGGATTGGTACCCGCAACTCCTTCTCAGGGAGTGGGAATTGCTCCTCTGCCAGCGCACGCAAAAGCAGAATGCAGCATTTCTCGAAGCAAGGCCTGGAAGTGCTGCATTCTGACAGCCCTCTGTGACGGCGGTAGCATTTCCGCCATTTTGTATTTGTACCGGGGGTCTAAGTACGTTGCCACCCAGTACTGGTCCTTGACCCTTATGCTTTTTATATGGGGGTCCCTATTAAAACACTGGAGCATGAAGGCCCCCATTTGCACTAAAGTGGAAGCGGTGTGGTGGCCTGGCTCCTGCTCATCATCCAGGATAATGTCGTCCTCTTCATTCTCCTCTCCCCCATCCACGCACAACAACAGGGGTCCCAGAAAGGTTTAAAGCATGCTCTTCTTGCTCCTCCTCATCCGCCCCGGCACCATCCGGCACCATCCTCCTCTGACTCCTCTTCGGATTCCTGTTGTTGACTTGTCTCAGATAGAGTAGCCCCCCCTGGGAATTCATCCAGCATTGCGACTTCCTCATCTTCCCGCTCCTGCTCCTCCACAGCTTGATCAATGACACGCCGCAATGCACGCTCCATAAAGAAGGCATAAGGTACCATGTCACTGATGGCGCCATGGCTGCGACTGACCAGTTTGGTGATCTCCTCAAATGGCCGCAGAAGTCTGCATGCGTCGCGCATGAGCTGCCACTGGCGCGGTGAAAAAAAACCCAGCTCCCCAGAACCTGTTCTGCCGCAGAGTTCATACAGGTAGACGTTAACTGCACGTTTCTGCTGGAGCAGCCTATCAAGCATATAGAAGGTTGAGTTCCATCGCGTCGGGTAATCGCAAATAAGACGTCTGACCGGCAGATTGTGTCGCCGCTGAATGTCAGCAAGGCGAGCCATGGCCGTGTAAGATCTTCTGAAATGGGCAGAGATTTCCCTTGCCTGCCGCAAGATGTCCTGGACCCCAGGGTATTTGACAACGAATCGCTGCACGACCAAGTTTAAGACGTGTGCCATGCATGGCACGTGCGTGATTTTGCCCTGTTTCAATGCGCTAAGCAGATTGGCACCGTTGTCACACACCACTTTACCAACTGCCAAATTGAGCGGTGTTAGCCACTGATCTCCCTGTGAACGCAAAGCTGAAAGGAGTGCCGGGCCAGTGTGGCTCTTGGCTTCCAGGCACAACAGACGCAGCACGGCATGGTAACGTCTCACCTGGCATGTCGAATAGGTTCTGGGGAGCTTGGGCGGCGCAGCGGAAGAGACGCTAGCAGCGGAAAAGGAGGAGTCAGCCGAGGAGGAGAGGGAGGAGGATGGAGTAGGAGGAGGAGGAGAAGAAGAGCCAGGCCTGCATGCAATCCGTGGCGGTAAAACCAAATCTACACGGGTGCCACGGGTTACATGCTTGATGGCCGTCAGAAGGTTCACCCAGTGGGCAGTAAAAGTGATATACCTTCCCTGCCCGTGTTTGCTAGACCACGTGTCTGTGGTCAGATGTATCTAGGCACCGACACTGTGTGCCAGAGATACATTCACTTGGCGCTGAACATGGCCATATAGCTCTGGGATGCCCTTCTGTGAGAAATACTTCCTTCCTGGGACCTTCCATTGTGGTGTTCCAATGGCCACAAATTTTCGAAAGGCCTCTGAGTCCACCAGTTTATATGGCAGTAGTTGGCGGGCTATGAGTTCTGACAAGCCAGCCGTCAGCCGTTGGGCAAGAGGGTTATCCGGCGTCATCATTTTTTTACGCTCGAACATTAGGCCCACGGAAGCCTGCCTTTTTGCAGAAAAACGTGAGCTTGGCGTGATGGAAGGTGGAGTGGAAGACAATTATGAGGAGAGAGGAGAAGGAGAAGTAGAAGACGAGGCTGTACAGTGAGAGCCTGGAGTGTGACTTTGTGTGTTCCGTTGCTCCCACTGGGCTCAGTGATGGCTGCTCATGTGCCTTCTTAAGGCGGTCGTCCCTAGGTGAGTGTTGGGCTTACCGCGACTAATGCGTTGACTGCAAAGATTGCAGATGGCAACGCTATTGTCAGCAGCGGACACGTTAAAAAAAGCCCACACTGCGGAGCCATGTGCCGGTGTCCTGGGAGCACCAGATGTGACCGTACATGGTCGATGACTCGCTCCTATTACATTTGCAGTCTGCTTTGTCCCTCCTGTGCAATGTAAGTTATTCCTGCTTCTCCTCCCTATCTGCTGGTCCATATCTCCCTCTGAACTCCCCTCCTCTTCCTCTCTTGTGGGCACCCACGTGACATCACTAGACACGTCATCATCGACGTCACCTTCCCCACCGCTATAAGTAGAGATCTCGGAGTAGGCAGCAACACCGGGGACCAACCTCCTCCTTGAGCTGATCTGGGTACTGTCGTCAGACTGCTGAGTAGCGGTTGTTGCTACCTCCTCTTCCTGATCCAATACCAAGAGTGGCTGCGCATAAGAAATGTCTTGATATGGATGGGAAAATAATTCCTGTGACTCAAGCGGAAGGTATGTGGTGGTGGTGGTGTTGTTGGTGGTAGTGTCTTTGGGGGTGCACATAGCAGAGAGTGAAGAAGAGGGTGCAGATCGAGAGGATGAGGAGGGTGCAGAAGAGTAAGGCTGAGTGAGCCACTCAACCAAGTCTGGTGCATCCTTTAAAGTAATTGAACGCACCTTCTGCAAATTCCCACTTTGGCTCAAGCCTGTTGCTCCTGCCCTACCCCTACCACCCCTGCGGAAGGGCCTGCCTCTTCCTCTGCCTGTCATTTTATAAATGACCCTGTGACAAAACTCTCAGTCCCTATACTGATGAAGGACTGCTGCAGTATAGGGCAGCGGTCAGCAGTAGTGCACCTCAACCCTATGTATTGTGGACCTATACCAGTCCTTATAGAATAGCAGACTGTACTGCACTCAACCCTATGTACTGTAGCACCCTACACCAGGTTACCAGTCCTTATAAGGACCTTTGTGGAACAAGTAGGTTGTGTGTGACTGATTAGCAGACTGCAGCAGAAGGGCAGCAGTCAAGTATAATATTCTTTCTATATTTGGAAGAAAGAATATTATACGTGTACAAGCCTATTACCATACCACTGATACCAGTCCTGAAAAGAACCTTTGTGGACCTAATATAGTAACAGCTACTGATTAAACTGACCCTCACTGTCCCACACACAGCTTCTTGCCTGTCCCTATATAAACTGACAAAACAGAGGCTGCTGGAACAATAACTGGAATAGCACTTTTGTGGACCTGATAGTAACAGCTAATGATTAAACTGACTGTCCCTGCAGCACACACCGTCCTGTCCCTTTCTCTACACTGACAAAAGACACTCAGGCTGCTGCAACAATCACTAGCACAGCACTACCTCAAACCTATATCCTGAACTACACCTAACACCTATACCAGTCCTGAAAAGAACTTTTGTGTACCAAATAGCTAGCGATTTGGGTCACTGCAATCTCTCCCTGCTCCACACAGCAACCTTTCCCTATAGTGACAGAAGAAAGAATGTAAAATGGCCGCCGCATCGGGTGTATTTATAAGTTAGGGTGCATGTCCATGTGTCCATGTGCTGTAATGTCTCAATTGGCTGTCCTGTACCCCATGATGGATGTGTCATCATAGGTCAAAGTTCTTTTACACAGTAAACACGGAAGTCCACCGGGTGAACGGCGGCAATAGTCCGCCGATCAGACGGACCGCGAACAGCCGAAATTTGCCGCAAAACGACCACCGGGCGAACCGTTCGGCCATCACTAATGATGAGGGCACTGACTCCACGTGGGTGCCTGGTAGGAGAGAGGAGGAGGAGGAGGCACATGTCCAACGAGGCAGGATGCCCTCCGGGGGCCAGCTTAGGGGCAGCACACCGACTGAATCACACCGCAGAGCTCCGCCTGTGCAGGGCCCCACCTCTGCGCGTTATTATAAAAGTTCTTTGGTGTGGGCCTTTTTTAAGATGAGTGCATCAGATCGCACCGCTGCTATTTGCAACATATGTCTCAAGCGTATCTCGCGTGGCCAAAACATCAGCCGCTTGGGCACCACATGCTTGACCAGACATATGTAGACCTGCCATGCAGCTCGTTCGCAAGCGTACCTCAAAGACCCACACCAAAGAACAAAGCGGACCTCTCCTTGCTCCTTATCAGCTGGGATCTCCAACCCCACTAGACCTTCAGTCCTCTCTGAAACCTGCTGTGAGAGGAATGAAGGTGTAGAATTAGGTGTGTCACAGCCAAGTGCTTCCAGGCACTCTGCTAGCAGTACACCCACGTCCGATTATAGCAGGCAAATTTCCCTGCCCCAGCTGCTAGACCGGCGAAAGAAGTTCACTCTCAGCCATCCACATGCCCAGCGGTTGAATGCTAGCTTGGCTAAATTGCTAGAACTTCAACTGCTGCCTTTTCAGTTGGTAGACTCGGCCCCCTTCCGTGAGTTTGTACAATGTGCGGTTCCTCAGTGGCAGGTTCCCAAATGCCACTTTTTCTCATGGAAGGCGATGCCGGCTCTCTACTGGCATGTGGAAGGCAATGTCCTTGCCTCGCTGGACAGGGCAATCAGTTCGCATGAATTTTCGGTCTGTTCGAAAGTTCTGGTGCGAACCAAACCGGGGGGTGTTCGGGTCATCCCTAATTGTGAAGCGGAATGAAAATGGTAAATGGTTTTCTCAGTTTTTTACAAATAAATATTCAAAAAAAGTGTGGTGTGCATTTGTATTTTGCCCCCTTTACTCTGATACCCCCAACTAAAATCTAGTGGAACCAATTGCCTTCAGAAGTGGCCTAATGAGTAAATAGAGTCCACCTACATGTAATTTAATGTCAGTATAAATACAGATGCTCTGTGAAGCCCTCAAAGGTTTGTTAGAGAACCTTGGTGGACAAACAGCATCATGAAGGGCAAGGAACACACCAGACAGGTCAGGGATTAAGTTGTGGAGAAGTTTAAAGCAGTGTTAAGTTATAAAAAAAAGATATCCCAAGCTTTGAACAGCTCATGGAGCACTGTTCAAGCCATCATGTGAAAATGGAGTATGGCACAACTGCAAACCTACCAAGACTTCGCCGTCCACCTAACCTGACAGGCAAAAAGAGCATTAATAGGAGAAGCAGCCAAGAGGCCCATGGTAATTTTGGAGGAGCTGCAGAGACCCACAGCTCAGATGGGAGAATCTGTTCACAGGACAACTATTAGTCATGCACTCCACAAATCTGACTTTATTGGTAGAGTGGCAAGAAGAAAACCCTTGTTGAAAGAAAGCCATGAGAATTCCAGTGTGCGAGAAGCCATGTAGGGGACACAGCAAGCAGAAGAAGGTGCTTTGATCAGATGAGTAGAGATGGCCTTGCGGTTTGCCCGGGGGTCGGTTCGCTGCAAATTTTGCTCGTTCGCGATTCGCCAAACCGGCGGACTTCTGGCGCTGTTCGCGGCGGCCATATTTGTTTACATTGTGAAGAACTTTGACCCATGACACATCAATCATGGGGTACAGGACAGCCAATTGAGACATTTCAGCACATGGACATACCGCATACCTTATAAATAGACCTGATCTGGCGGCCATTTTACATTCTGTCTTTTGTCAGTGTAGGGAAAGGACGCTGTGTGGAGCAGGGACAGTCAGTCTAATCACTAGCTAGCTAATTAGCTATTACTATTAGATCCACAAAAGTCCTTTTAAAGACTGGTATAGGTGTACAATATATAGGGTTGTAATACACCTATAATATACTTTCTTTCAAATATAGAAAGTATATTATGGTGCACTGCTGTGCTGCTGAGTGCTTGCTGACCGATTCTGCAGCTGTCTTTTATCAGTGTAGGGAGGGACAGTTTGGTGTTTGGAGCAGGGACAGTCTGCAAATCACTAGCTACTAGGTCCACAAAGGTCCTTTTAAGGACTAGTATAGGTGTACAGTATATAAGGTTGTACATGTATAATATACTTTCTTTCAAATTGTCACGGTCGTTCCACTACCCCGATCGTACAGAAGAGACGTACCTGCAGGGTTCCTGTACGACGGGATCTCCGACGCCCTCGGACGCGGGTCGACGCGAACGAACACGCGCGGGTGCACGCAGGTCCCAACAGACGTTCGCAGGTGCGCGTCGACACAAGCGGGCGTTCGCACCGTACGGACGTGCGCGGGGTCACGAGCGTAACCACGGCCACCTGCGGGGGTACGCAAACGGGCCGTACGACCAATCCTGGTGCCCAATAGACTATTTAAGGCCACAGCTCCTGCTCCTCGGCGCTGTTCGGTCTACAGCGTTCCTGAGACTTCTGCTGTTTGTTTGTGATTGTGTTCCTGATATTATACCCGACCTGTTCCTGGACTCTGCCTGTATTCCGCCTGCCCTTGACCTTTTGCCTGATTGACTACGCCTCTGCCTTCCGCCTTTGTACCTCCGCTGCCAGATAGTTGCCGACCCAGCCTGACTGACTACGCCTCTGCCTCCCGCTTCTGTACCTCCGCTGCCAGATAGTTACCGACCCAGCCTGATTGACTACGCCTGTCTGCCCGAAGTCCGGCACCCGTTGACTCTGCCACCTTGCCGGTCCACTTGTGCCAGCCGTCCAGCAGTCCTTGACCGACATCCAGCACCAGGTGCACCTGCCGTTCCAGTTACCATCTGTTCCAGCTGTACCCGCTATCTGCTATCCGGCTAGGCACTTGTGTCCTCCGGGCTCCTGAACCCCTGTCTCCATCACCAGGGGCTCGAGAGCCGGTGGTTTACGAGGCGCCGCTCCCTGCACGTTGGGGCTCTCTAACCAGGTACGTGCCAGTACCGAACAGCCAGGATGTCTGAGCCCTCGCAGGGAGCGTCTCCCATGGATGAACTCTGCCATCATCTAGCCGGCCTCACCCAGGCCGTGAAGAGCCTACAAGAAGGCTACGGACGTTTGGAGGAACAGGTCCAGGCCCTATCTGCCGCAGCCCCGGCCGCCTCTGGGTCTCCAGGCCCACCGTCAGTGGTCATGTTGCCGCCAGAACCAAGGGTACCTACACCAGACCGCTTCTCCGGTAACCGGAATAAGTTCAGGGCCTTCCGGAACTCCTGCGAGCTCTTTTTCGCCCTCCAACCCCGGACTTTTTCTCTCGAGGCAACAAAAGTGGGGTTCGTCATTTCTCTATTAACCGACGAACCTCAGACCTGGGCACATCGTCTCCTCGAACGTAAGGACCCCTCTTTGGACTCTTTGAACGATTTCTTCCTGGCCATGTCCCGACTGTACGAGGACCCGCAACTTGCCGCCACTGCAGAAGCAGCTTTGCATGTACTCCAGCAGGGTCGCAGGCCAGTAGAGGACTATGTGTCTGAGTTCAGGCGTTGGAGTGCCGACACAGAGTGGAATAACTCAGCCCTTCGCTACCAGTTCCGCATGGGACTTTCGGAGGCATTAAAGGATGAATTGGCTCGCGTGGGAACCCCTGAAACCCTCGAAGCCCTCATCGATCTCTCGATTCAGATTGACAGGCGTTTGAGGGAACGTCGTTTAGAGCGCTCAACTTCCACTTCTCGCCCAGTCTGGATGATGCCGCGGGTTCCAAGTCCCAACCCTCCGGTCCTTCCTGCTCCACCTGCTCTGGATTCTTCGGAGCCTATGCAACTGGGTCTACTTCGCCCTTCCTTGACGCCCGAGGAGCGCCAACGCCGGAGAACTGGCAACCTTTGCCTTTATTGTGGGGAATCTGGACATTACGTTCGCACCTGCCCCGCCAAGTCACGTAAGTGCCTTCTTGCACCTTCTGCTTCTCCTGCCATTCTGCCCAGCACCAACACCACCTCTCACCTGGTTGTACCTCTTCTCCTACAGTTTTCCGGAGAGACTCTCAGCGTTGACGCCATCATAGACTCTGGAGCTTGCAGCGGCTTCATGGACCTGTCTTTTGCCCTGAAGAATAACATCCCTCTTCGGCCTAGGGTAAAGGGACTTTCAATCTTTCTGGCCGACGGCTCCTCCCTTAAATCCGGACCCGTTACTCAGGAGACGTCCCCGCTTTTTGTCACCATAGCCGGAACTCACCAGGAATTCCTGAGTCTGGACATCATCAAATCCCCCCTGTTTCCCGTGATCCTGGGCATGCCCTGGTTGAAGGCCCACAACCCTCTGATTAACTGGTTCACTGGAGAAGTAGAGTTCCCGTCTGCATATTGTCATCAAAACTGCTTCCCAGCCACCAACACGGACCCTGCCTCTTCTTCTCTGCTCTGCATGGAGACAGACACCGAGCTCCGACAGGTTGTGCCCGAAGCCTACCACCAGTTTCTAGATGTATTCAGTAAAAAGGGCGCAGAGACTTTACCTCCCCACAGGCAATACGATTGCCCTATTGACCTACTCCCTGGAGCGGAGATCCCGTTCGGGAGGATCTTCCCCTTATCTGAAACCGAGCTGGGTGCTTTAAAAACCTACCTGGACGACAACCTGAAGAAGGGTTTCATACGACCATCCACTTCCCCAGCAGGCGCAGGGATTTTCTTTGTTCAGAAGAAGGACCATTCCTTACGGCCCTGTGTGGACTACCGAGCACTCAACAAAGTTACAATTAAGAACCGTTATCCTCTACCGTTAGTGCCCGAATTATTTCAGAGACTGGGGTCGGCCAAGGTGTTCTCCAAGTTGGACTTACGGGGCGCGTACAACCTCATTCGCATTCGCAAAGGCGACGAATGGAAGACCGCCTTCCGTACCCGCTTCGGACATTATGAGTACCGAGTTATGCCCTTTGGACTTTGTAACGCTCCCGCTACATTTCAACACTTTGTTAACGATGTCTTTAGAGAGTACCTTGATTTGTTTGTTGTTATATATCTCGATGACATCTTAATCTTCTCTTCCTCTTTAGCTGAACACCGGGAGCATGTGAGGAGTGTCCTAGCCCGTCTCCGCCTCCATGGCCTTTACGCCAAACCGGAGAAGTGCGTTTTTGAACAGCAGAGTATCCAATTCCTGGGCTTGATCATCTCCGTAAACGGCAAAGAAATGGACCCACAGAAGATTTCAGCCATCGTAAACTGGCCCGCTCCCTCGGACAAGAAAGGGGTCCAACGCTTCGTGGGATTCGCGAACTTTTACAGGAAATTCATCAGGGGATTTTCTTCCATTATTTCCCCCATCACTGAGCTGACCAAACAGAACCAGAAATTTCAGTGGACCCCTAGGGCTCAGGAGGCCTTCGAAACTCTGAAGAACCTGTTTATCTCTGCCTCAATTCTCAAACACCCCGACGCCTCACTGCCTTATATCCTGGAGGTGGATGCTTCGGAAGTGGCCGTCGGGGCAGTACTTTCCCAGAGACAGGGACCTAAGTCACTTCTGTACCCGGTGGCTTTCTTCTCCCGCAAACTCTCAGAAGCCGAGCGCAACTACGATGTCGGTGACCGGGAGCTCCTAGCGATCAAGGCAGCATTGGAGGAATGGCGCTATCTCCTTGAAGGCGCCTCTCATCCAGTCCTGGTCTATACCGACCATAAAAATCTCGAATATTTGAAAGCAGCCAAGCGACTGAAACCTCGGCAGGCCCGGTGGGCACTTTTCTTTTCTAGATTTGTGTTCCACATCACATACCGGCCCGGGTCAAAGAATGTGAAGCCTGATGCTCTTTCCCGGATGTACAACGAAGCTGTGGAACCTCATACCCCCGACACCATCCTGCCTCCAGGAAACTTCCTTCTGCTCCAGGAAGGCCTCCTATCCCAAATTAAACAGGCTTCCAGCGATCCAGCCATCCCACCGGACATCTCCTTAACCTCCAAGGACGGACTTCTCTGGCATCTGGACCGAATCTTCGTCCCCCAAGCGATCCGCACGGCGGTCCTCAGTTCCTGTCACGACCATCCATTGGCCGGTCATTTTGGGGTGTTCAAGACCACGGACTTGCTCCAGCGCACGTTCTGGTGGCCCCAGATGAGGAAGCATTGCAGGGAATATGTGGAGGCATGCACCACCTGCATCAGGAATAAAGGTAGCAAATTAGGGGCTTGGGGCTTGTTGAGACCTTTACCCATCCCGGACAGACCATGGAAGATGATATCTATGGACTTTATAGTGGATCTGCCCCTCTCTGAAGGCTTCTCCTCTATCCTGGTAGTGGTAGACAGGTTTACCAAGATGGCCCACTTCGTACCGATGAGGGGGACCCCGTCGGCCACAGAAACGGCCAGGGCCCTTATTAAGGAAGTAGTAAGGCTCCACGGTGTTCCTGCTGACATTACCTCTGACAGAGGAGTACAATTTACGTCCAGGTTCTGGAAAGCTCTCTGTGAAGCCCTGAAGATTGAGCTTCGTCTCTCCTCGGCCTATCACCCTCAAACCAATGGCCAGACCGAGCGAACCAACCAGACGTTAGAGCAATACCTGCGTTGTTTCTCCTCTTTCTCTCAGGATGATTGGGCATCACTTTTACCGCTTGCAGAGTTTGCTTATAATAATTCTACTCATTCTGCCACTAAACAGTCACCATTTTTTGCAAATTTTGGTTTCCATCCGTCCTTTTTGTCCGGTAGTCTCCCCGAATGCTCTGTACCTGCAGTCCTGGAGGACCTTAATTTTTTTTTGAACAATAACAAGCTTCTTCAAGAGACCCTGGCGAAGACCCAGAAATGCTATAAAGAGGCCTTTGACAAGAGGAGAAGAGGGGAACTTGACCTCCAGGTCGGGGACCAGGTCTGGTTGTCTACACTAAATTTGAAGCTAGCCTGCCCATCCAAGAAGCTGGGCCCGAGGTTTGTGGGTCCATTTCCCATCGTAAGGAAACTAAATGACGTGGCCGTCGAGCTGAAACTCCCGGAGTCATTTAGGATACACCCGGTCTTTCATGTCTCGCTACTGAAGCCTGCGGTTCCTGATCCCTTTGTTGACCGGAATACCAATCCTCCTGAGCCCGTGACAATTGATGGGGAACTGGAGTACGAGGTCGAGTCCATCCTGGACTGCAGGAAGAGACGGAACCAGATCCAGTTCTTGGTTAAGTGGAAGGGCTACGGCCCTGAGGAGAACTCGTGGGAACCAGAGTCCAACCTGCATGCTGCAAAACTAGTCCAAGCCTTTAAGAGGTCCCATCCTGATAGGATGATGCAGTTGGGCATCCGGAGGTTGCCCTTTGGGGGGGGGCAATGTCACGGTCGTTCCACTACCCCGATCGTACAGAAGAGACGTACCTGCAGGGTTCCTGTACGACGGGATCTCCGACGCCCTCGGACGCGGGTCGACGCGAACGAACACGCGCGGGTGCACGCAGGTCCCAACAGACGTTCGCAGGTGCGCGTCGACACAAGCGGGCGTTCGCACCGTACGGACGTGCGCGGGGTCACGAGCGTAACCACGGCCACCTGCGGGGGTACGCAAACGGGCCGTACGACCAATCCTGGTGCCCAATAGACTATTTAAGGCCACAGCTCCTGCTCCTCGGCGCTGTTCGGTCTACAGCGTTCCTGAGACTTCTGCTGTTTGTTTGTGATTGTGTTCCTGATATTATACCCGACCTGTTCCTGGACTCTGCCTGTATTCCGCCTGCCCTTGACCTTTTGCCTGATTGACTACGCCTCTGCCTTCCGCCTTTGTACCTCCGCTGCCAGATAGTTGCCGACCCAGCCTGACTGACTACGCCTCTGCCTCCCGCTTCTGTACCTCCGCTGCCAGATAGTTACCGACCCAGCCTGATTGACTACGCCTGTCTGCCCGAAGTCCGGCACCCGTTGACTCTGCCACCTTGCCGGTCCACTTGTGCCAGCCGTCCAGCAGTCCTTGACCGACATCCAGCGCCAGGTGCACCTGCCGTTCCAGTTACCATCTGTTCCAGCTGTACCCGCTATCTGCTATCCGGCTAGGCACTTGTGTCCTCCGGGCTCCTGAACCCCTGTCTCCATCACCAGGGGCTCGAGAGCCGGTGGTTTACGAGGCGCCGCTCCCTGCACGTTGGGGCTCTCTAACCAGGTACGTGACACAAATATAGAAAGCATATTATACTTGACTGCTGTGCTGCTGAGCTGAGTGCTGACCGATTCTGCAGCTGTCTTTTATCAGTGTAGGGACTGAGGGACAGTTTGGTGTTTGGAGCAGGGACAGTCTGCAAATCACTAGCTACTAGGTCCACAAAGGTCCTTTTATAGGTGTACAGTATATAGGGTTGCACAAGTATAATATACTTTCTTTCAAATATAGAAAGAATATTATAGTGCACTGCATTCAGTGCTGCTGACCGATTCTGCAGCTGTTGTTTCTCAGTGTAGGGAGGGACAGTTTGGTTTTTGGAGCAGGGACAGTCTGCAATTCACTAGCTACTAGCTAGCTACTATTAGGTCCACAAAGGTCCTTTTAAGGACTGGTATAGGTGTACTATTTGGTGTGCAGCGATACTATAAAGAGTGACAAACGCAATTAGAAAAAAAGTATTATAACTGGTGTGATAGACTAGTGGCCCCCCAAAACGACAGATTGAAGCGGGGTGTTATATACCTTCTTCCACATATACAGCACTTCTCTAGAGACTTTTGTCACAGGGTCATTTAAAAAATGACAGGCAGAGGAAGAGGCAGGCCCTTCCGCAGGGGTAGTAGGGGTAGGGCAGGAGCAACAGGCTTGAGCCAAAGTGGCCAATTGCAGAAGGTGCGTTTGATTACATCAAAGGATGCACCAGACTTGGTTGAGTGGCTCACTCAGCCTTACTCTTCTGCACCCTCCTCATCCTCTCGATCTGCACCCTCTTCTTCACTCTCTGCTGTGTGCACCCCCAAAGACACTACCACCAACACCACCACCACCATCATATACCCTCCGCTTGAATCACAGGAATTATTTTTCGATCCATTACAAGACATTGCCAATGTGCAGCCACTCTTGGTATTGGATCAGGAAGAGGAGGTAGCAACAACCACCACTCAGCAGTCTGACGACAGTACCCAGATCAGCCCAAGGAGGAGGTTGGTCCCCGGTGTTGCTGCCTACTCCGAGATCTCTAATTATAGCGGTGGGGAAGGTGACGTCGATGATGACGTGTCTAGTGATGTCACATGGGTGCCCACAAGAGAGGAGGGGAGTTTAGAGGGAGATATGGACCAGCAGATAGGGAGGAGAAACGGGCGAAACTTACATTGCACAGGACAGACAAACCAGACTGCTAATGTATTAGGAGAGAGGCATTAACCATGTACGGTCACATCTGGCACTCCCAGGACGCCGGCACATGGCTCCGCAGTGTGGGCTTTTTTTAACGTTTCCGCTGCTGACCATAGTGTTGCCATCTGCAGCCTTTGCAGTCAACGCATAAGTCTCGGTAAGTCCAACACTCACCTAGGGACAACCACCTTAAGAAGGCACATGAGCTGCCATCACCGAGCCCAGTGGGAGCAACGGAACCCACAAAGCCACACTCCGGGCTCTCACTGTCCAGCCTCATCTTCTACTTCTCCTTCTCCTCTCTCCTCACAATTGTCCTGGAAGGAAGTATTTCTCACAGAAGGGCATCCCAGAGCTATATGGCCATGTTCAGCGGCAAGTGAATGTATCTCTGGCACACAGTGTCGGTACCAAGATACATCTGACCACAGACACATGGTCTAGCAAACACGGGCAGGTATATAACTTTTACTGCCCACTGGGTGAACCTTCTGACGGCTGTCAAGCATGTAACCCATTGCACCCGTGTATATTTGGTTTTACCACCACGGATTGCATGCAGGCCTGCCTCTTCTTCTTCTTCTTCTTCTCCTCCTCCTACTCCATCCTCCTAGGCTGACTCCTTTTCCGCTGCTAGCGTCTCTTCTGCTGCCCCACCCAAGATCCCCAGAACCTATTCGACATGCCAGGTGAGACGTTGCCATGCTGTGTTGCGTCTGTTGTGCCTGGAAGAGCCAAGAGCCACACTGGCCCTGCACTCCTTTCAGCTTTGCGTTCACAGACAGATCAGTGGCTAACACCGCTCAATTTGACAGTTGGTAAAGTGGTGTGTGACAACAGTGCCAATCTGCTTAGCGCATTGAAACACGGCAAAATTACACACGTGCCATGCATGGCACACTTCTTAAACTTGGTCGTGCTGGTGTCAGTGCTCTCTATCACGGTGCTGGTGTCAGTGCTCTCTATCTCGGTGCCGGTGTCAGTGCTCTCTCTCTATCTCGGTGGTGGTGTCAGTGCTCTCTATCACGGTGCTGGTGTCAGTGCTCTCTATCACGGTGCTGGTGTCAGTACTCTCTATCACCGTGCTGGTGTCAGTGCTCTCTATCTCAGGGCTGGTGTGGTCTCAGTGCTCTCTATTATGGTGCTGGTGTCAGTGCTCTCTATTACGGTGCTGGTGTCAGTGCTCAGTATCTATCGCGGTGCTGGTTTCAGACAGTGAGGGAGCAGCAAAGAAGCCAATCAGCAGGCAGTGCCAGCACCATGGCTGAGGATCAGCACTGGACTGGCACCTCCAGACCACCGCAGTGGAGCCCTGCATAGGTGGGGTAAGGGACAGGCAGAGGGAGGGGCTCAAGCCCAGGTTAGCACACTGGGACACTGGCATAGGACTGCGCTGCCCTGACTGTGGCACTGATCATCTCCTGCACCCCCTTCATAGCCTGCCCTGACCTTGCCTCTCCTCCATGGCCTTCATGCGCTCCTGAATTGTCAAAATTTCACAGATAAAAAAAGAATGCTTGTCGTTGTCGATCCCAGATTTACTTGATACTTTTGTTATGTCAGCGTCCATGTTGTGGGACTATGTTTGAACAACTAGTAAGTATTTTGTGGCTGAAAATATGACCTGGAGGTTTTTAAGGTTCGCCTGCCATTAAAGTCAATGGGGTCCGCGTTCACAAAACGTCCCGTCGGAAGTTCGTCCATCACTACAGATGAGACCAAAATGTAACTTTTTGTCCTAAAAGCAAAACGCTATGTGTGGTGCAAAACTAACACTGTAAATCCCCCTGTACACTCCATCCTCACTGTGAAACATGGTAGTGGCAGCATAATGTTGTGGGGATACTTTACTTCAGCAGGGACAGGGAAGCTGGTAAGTTAATGGGAAGATGGATGGAGCCGAATACAGGGCAATCTTAGAAAAAAACATTAGAGTCATAAGACTTGAGACTTGGGCAGAGATTCACCTTCCAACAGGACAAGCACCCTAAACATACAGCCAGAGCTACAATGGAATGGTTTAGATCATGAGTGCTCGACCTGTGACCCTTGAGCTGTTGCGGAACTACAAGTCCCATGAGGCATTGCGAACCGCACACAGTTACAAGCATGAATCCCAAAGCCAGAGGCATGATGGGACTTGTAGTTCCACAACAGCTGGAGGGCCACAGGTTGAGCACCCATGGTTTAGATCAAAGCATATTCATGTGTTAGCCCTTGTACACACGGTCGGAGAATCTGTCGGAATGAGTCTTATCGGACCGCGTCGTCAGATAATCCGACTGTGTGTGGTATGCATCGGACTGATTCCGTCCGAATCTCCGTTCGATCTAAATTTCCAACATGTTGGAAATATTTCCTGACCAACTGGGCCGGACGGACCTAATCCGATCATGTGTAGAGCATTTTGATCAGACCAAGTGCCACGCATGCTCAGATCAAATTCCTACATCAAAGCTATTGGCTTCTAGCCTGAATGTAGTCCCATCGTAACAAAATTACGTCATCACGTTCTGAAAGATCGGATTTTTCGCCAACTTGGCCCGACCGTGTGTATGCAACAGTTTCGGACACAATCCGTCGGACTAAATCCGACGGGCAAAATCTGATGGATTTGGTTGGCAAAATCTCCGACCGTGTGTACGTGGGCTTAGAATAGCCCAGTCAAGGGCCAGCCCTCAATCCAATTGAGAATCTGTGGCAGTACTTGAAAATTGCTGTTCACAGACGCTCTCCATCCAATCTGACAGAGCTTGAGCTATTTTGCAATGACGAATGGGCAAAAATATCACTCTCTTTATGTGCAAAGCTTGTAGAGATATCCCCAAAAAGACTTGTGGCTGTAATTGCAGCGAAAGGTGGTTCTACAAAGTATTGACTCGGGGGGGCTGAATACAAATACACGTCACACTTTTCAGATATTTATTTGTAATAAAAAAAATGCCACTTTGGGTTGGTTTATCCCACAAAATACATTTACATTTTTGGTTGTAACATGACAAAATGTGGAAAATTTCAATTTGTATGAGTACTTTTTCAAGGCACTGTAAGGGGGGGGGGGGGGGGACTTCTCTCCTGACAACCAATGTAAGGGTGCACTTATACGCTCATCACCACCACGGTAAGGGGGCATCCTTCCACTGACCACCAATGTAAAGGGGACTACACTTTTCACTGTCTGTGTTTCTTTTCTGGTCATTATTATTATTCATTTAATGATTATTACTATTTTTATTGTATAGAGCAAAGTGTTAAAAACTACAGCACATACAGTATACAGTATGTATTCCAATGGTATATTCTGTTTGTGCTTTAAACTCCTTGTCATCCTGCAATCCTGTTATCACACTTCTAAGAGAAAAGCACGCCAGTACCTGGCACTTCATTGCACAGCTTATGAAATGGGAATGACAAACATTCTACATCTGTCAGGTTATAGATCATTTGTTACACATATATCTACGAATGTTGCTGAAAACCATGTTGATTACCCTTTGATTGTATAGAATTAGGAGTACTGACACACAAGAGAACATCAATCAAATCAAATGGCAAAATGAAATGTCTGCAGATAAAATTCATGAAGTTCTTGCATTATGTTGGCCATTTTCCAGCAGTATCTATAGGCATGAATGGTAAGAGCATATTCAAGGTCTTCGAGAAGAACTTTCCATTAAGTTGGTCACTGTTGGCTGCACAACAGCTAAAGCTAAAGTGAAAACATGCCTTTGAAGTATCCACTTGGATTGTAGCTCCCGAAACATGCAGCAAGCCTCCATATTGGCTTTAAAGTGGACCTTGCTTCAAGTTTTTTTCCATTGTTGTTAACTAGTATAGAAGTGTAACACAGGTATTCGTTACCTCTCACAGAGTTCACAGTATCCAGATAATGTCTTCTTCTGTTTCTCTTTTTAGGGTTCATCCACATGGGCATATGCGTATTTTCTGCACTGAATACATATTCTTAATGGCAGAGCTAGCAGAACATCCTTGTGTAAAATGTGTGCCTAAGGTACTCGCATTTAAATGCTTTCAGATGCGTACAATTCTTCTTTCATTCGCATGAATGGCTACATGCGAAAGCTACATGCTCGTAAAATCTGCAGATCTATGCAGCCCTGGACACAGAGGTCTCCTCGTTTTTTTTTTTTGCGTGTACACACAACTGTGTGTACGGGCTCATTGATTACTAGAGTGCTGCATTTAGATGTGGACAAAATGATCGAAACGCAGCAATTTTTCTGCCCATGTGCCTGTACAGTCAGTGAAAGAGAGAGAAGTTTAACTGAATAAAACTTGCCCCATGTCAGACTTAAGCCTCATACACACGATTGGATTTTCCGCAGACAAAGTGTTAGAGTTTTGTGTGAAGGGCGTGTGCGGTGAACTTGCCTTGCATACAAACAGTACACAATTGTCGGCCAACAAACATGAATGTAGTGATGTATTACGTGGAATTACAGCTCTTGTGCCACTCTTTGGGCACCTTCTGCTAATGTCATGTTTGGTGAGCATTGATTCTGAGCATGTGTGTTTGTACTTTGGACTTTTGTGTGATAACTTGTGTACACATGATAGGAAAATTTACTAGCCTGCCATCCAACATTTGTTGGCGGAAAGTTGGCCAACAATTGTCTGATACTCCGTATTAACGGTCGGATTTTAGGCAAACAGTCTGTCATCACACAATTCCCTGCCAAAAATCCGATCGTGTGTATGAGGCTTTAGGTGTCTTCCACACAAGGGGGATCTGTTGGAGTCAATCTGCTCAGCGGGGAATCGGTCTGCTGACCCTGTCAAAGCAGGCAGATGGCTGGTCCGTGTCTGCTCCGCTTATGCACAGCAGACACAGACACAGTCCGCTCTCCTCTATGGGTGGTTGGATGTAAACAGGCTGCCTGTCCGTTTTCCACATGACTGCCAGGACAGTATCAGGTTGGATGTTGACACATGCCCGTTGACCCCCCCCCCGCTGCTCCATAGAGGAGACTAGATTAGATTGGTCAGCTAATGTGAAAGGGGCCTTAGTGCAGTGTTTCTCAACTCCAGTCTTCAAGGCGCCCCAACAGGTCATGTTTCCAGGATTTCCCTCGGATGAAACAGTTGTGGTAATTACTAAGGCAGTGAAACCGATTAAATCACCTGTGCAAAATCATGGTAAGCCTGAAAACACGACCTGTTGGGGCACCTTGAGTTGAGAAACACTGACTTAGAGATGTACAACTCATTCTTTCAAAATGAGAGATATAAACAGAAGTCATACTATTCCTTAAAACGCTGCAAAAAGCAAGCCTGATGTATTTTATAATGTTTGAACTGCAGCATACAGATACTTTGGTTACCACCTTGTGTATATGTGTGATAAGGGAGATTAACATGACGCTGCAAAGTGTATCAGCGATGCCTCATCACTGAAAAAAAAAAAAGCACTATGCAACAAACAAACCTGTGAACTGGAAAATCAGTGATCCACTTATTCGATCCAGGAAAAACTTTCAGCTGTGTTAAAGTGAGATGGTCCACTGACTACTAGGTCAGACAGGTAGCTTTTGTGCCACATACCACTTAAAGTGGAAGTGTACGTCAAGTAAATGTAATGCCGCATACACACGATCAAACAAGCGGGTGGAAAAGTCCGGCAAACTCAAGTCCGCCGGACAATCCCCCTGTGTGTAGCCTCCGGCATACTTTTTTGACCCGACAGTACGGCGGACTTAGAAAGTAGTTTTGCACTCCAATCTTCCCGCCGGACTCGCATTTCGGCGGACAAACCGGCCATGTGTGTGCCAGTCCGCCGTACTTTTGAAATGAACGGACTATTCCCGCCCGGAGAAAAGTCCGCTCATTTCGAGCGGATCTCCAGGTAGGCGGGGCCCGCGAAGGAGACATCGCTGGCCCCGCCACCTGGTATGGACTTAAAGGGGAACCCCCAACGCCGAAAAAAATAGACGTGGGCCCCCCCCCAGAGTCCACAACAGACCCTTGTCCGAGCACGCTACCCGGCCGGCCAGGAAAGGAGGGGCGAGCGAGCGCCCCCCCCCTCCTGAGCCGTACCAGGCCGTGTGCCCTCAACATGGGGGTGTGCCTTGTCGGCCCCCCCACCCGAAACCACCTTGTCCCCATGTTGATGAGGACAAGGGCCGACAACCCCGGCCGTTGGTTGTCGGGGTCTGCGGGCGGGGGGCTTATCGGAATCCGGGAGCCCCCTTTAATAAGGGGGCCCCGGATACCGGCCCCCCCCACCCTCTGTGAGTGAGTAGGGGGTACAATGTACCTCTACCCATTCACCTGTAAAATAAAGTACAAAAAAAACACACAAGATAAAATAATTTATTGCACAGCTCCGGGGGTCTTCCGTCTTCGGGGGTCTTCTCCGCCGGGCAGAAGAACCGAAGAGGGGGACAAGACCCCCGAAGTCGGAAGAAGAGGCCGCGGCGACGAAGAAGAATGCCGGGCTCCTCCGCTAGCAAAAGAGCTACAAGAAGATAGCGGAGGAGTCCGGCGAGAAGACCCCCGAAGACGGAAGACCCCCGGAGCTGTGCAATAAATTATTTTATCTTGTGTGTTGTGTTTTTTTTGTACTTTATTTTACAGGTGAATGGGTAGGGGTACATTGTACCCCATACTCATTCACATAGGGTGGGGGCCGGTATCCGGGGACCCCCTTATTAAAGGGGACTCCCGGATTCCGATAAGCCCCCCGCCCGCAGACCCCGACAACCAACGGCCAGGGTTGTCGGGAAGAGGCCCTTGTCCTCATCAACATGGGGACAAGGTGCTTGGGGTGGGGGGCTGCACAGCCCCCCCTTTCCCAAGGCACCCCCCATGTTGAGGGCACGCGGCCTGGTACGGCTCAGGAGGGAGGGGGGGCGCTCGCTCACCCCTCCTTTCCTGGCCGGCCGGCCGGGTAGCGTGCTCGGACAAGGGTCTGTTGTGGACTTGGGTGGACCCCCACGTTGATTTTTTTTGGCGTTGGGGTTCCCCTTTAAGTCCATACCAGGTGGCGGGGCCAGCGGCGTCTCCTTCGCGGGCCCCGCCTACCTGGAGACGCGCTCGAAATGAGCGGACTTTCCTCCGCGTGTGTGGGCGAGTTCGTTCATTTCAAAAGTAGGGCGGATAGTACGGCGGACAGGGGAGGGCTGGCAGCCCTAGGCCAGGGGGGCAAGTCCAGTCAAGTGGCCCATATAACCGGTGGTGGCAAAGTGATGGATAGGGAAAACAGGCTAAGGTTTTCCATGATCACAAAGGTGGGGCGGAGGGTCAGGGAGGACAATGTGGCCCCCCAGGGCCCGTGGAGGACCTGTACCACCATGGCCTCCAGGAACTAAAGTGCAAACAAGTCCTTGTATGAATACCTCAGAGCTGAGGACCTGACCCCCCAGACCAACCTGTGAGGGACTACAAGTCCAAGCATTACCGCCTGAGATTAAAGGATTTGACCCCCCCCCCCAACTAGTGAAGGACTACAAGTCCCAGCATGAACCCCTGAGATCTAAGGATGTGTCCCCTTAGGTCCTGAGCTCTGAGGGGTTCATGCTGGGACCTGTAGCCCTTTACTTTTGGCATATCACATCCCCAAAAGTAAAGGACTACAAGTCCCAGCATGACCCCTGGCTGAGATTTAAGGATGTGATCTCCTCCTCTGCTACCAGCTCATTCTCCTATGACACATATGCGCTACATTACACATATGTTCTAATTCATTCACTGCTCCCTCACCTCAGGCAGAGGTGCTTCTGTCAGTCAGTGACCGTTCCCTTCCCTCAGGCAGGCTCCGAGGCGCATGCCGCCGCACAGGAGAAGATGGAGGGAGGAGGTGGGTGGATAAAACACTAATAGGCGTGGAGGAGGCGGAAGATCCTTTCCTCCTGGGGACTGTGACATCACTGGTTGCCAGGCAATCCTAGCAACCCCTGCAGACGATAGCGGCCAGCAGTGGAACAAACGCATCTTGGCCAGCAGGGTCACTTCGAGTAAAGCTATGCCACACAGAGACACCGCTCCACATTTCCCTGCACAGCGAGAGAGAGACCCTGCTCCACATTTCCCTGCACCTGATTAGAGCCATAGGCTCTAATAGGCTTCAAAATAGGGTGGACTCGGAGCGCAGAACATTGCACTTGGAGCCCACCCAGGTGTTTTAGAAAAGCAAATGAATATTTGCTTTTTTTAACACTGAATCAGCTCTCCACCAATCAGGATAGCGCAGGTCTAATACCCATCACCTGATTGGCTGGAAGGTCAGGCGCTCCTATTGGACATCTAGCAGGAGGAAGCATGGAGGACACAGGAGCCACTGCCTGACCCACTGCCCGTCCCACAGCTCACCCAGGTCATCTGCTGCCTGACCCGCCACCAAGATGCGGTAAGTGGCAGTCAGAAAGCGAGCGGGCAGGGTTTGTGCTGGTTAAATGCTGCTGGGGGGGGGGGGGGGTCGCTGCGGCTGCATTTGATGGGCACAGTGAGGCTGAATTTGATGGGCACAGTGTGATTGCATTTGATGGGCACAATGTGGCTGCAATTGATGGGCACAATGAGGCTGCATTTGGGCACAGGGTGGATGCATTTGATGGGCACAGTGAGGTTGCATTTGGTGGGCAAAGTGAGGTTGCATTTGGTGGGCACAGTGTGGCTGCATTTGGTGGGCACAGTGAGGTTACATTTGCTGGGCACAGTGAGGTTACATATGCTGGGCACAGTGAGGTTGCATTTCATGGGCACAGTGACGTTGCATTTCATGGGCACAGTG
This sequence comes from Lithobates pipiens, assembly GCF_037356315.1. Lineage (NCBI taxonomy): Eukaryota > Metazoa > Chordata > Amphibia > Anura > Ranidae > Lithobates > Lithobates pipiens. The sequence goes on along the minus strand of NW_027507789.1, from coordinate 63,502,871 downwards.
AGGTTGCATTTCATGGGCACAGTGAGGTTGCATTTGGTGGGAACAGTGTGGCTGCATTTGGTTGGCACAGTGAAGTTACATTTGGTGTGCTAAATTAAGGTTGAATTTGGTGGGCACAGTGAGGTTACATTTGGTGGGCACAATGAGGTTACATTTGGTGGGCACAGTGAGGTTACATTTGGTGGGCACAGTGAGGTTACATTTGGTGGGCACAGTGAGGTTACATTTGGTGGGCACAGTGAGGTTATAGTTGGTGGGCACTTTGTGGCTGCATTTGGTGGGCACAGTGAGGTTACATTTGATGGGCACAGTGTGGCTGCATTTGGTGGGCACAGTGAGGTTGCACTTGGTGGGCACAGTGAGGTTGCATTTGGTGGGCATAGTGTGGCTGCATTTGGTGGGCACAGTGAGGTTACATTTGCTGGGCACAGTGAGGTTACATTTGCTGGGCACAATGAGGTTGCATTTCATGGGCACAGTGAGGTTACATTTAATGGGCACAGTGAGGTTACATTTGGTGGGCACAGTGTGGCTGCATTTGGTTGGCACAGTGAAGTTACATTTGGTGTGCTAAATTAAGGTTGCATTTGGTGGGCACAGTGAGGTTATATTTGTGGGCACAGTGTGGCTGCATTTGGTGGGCACAGTGAGGTTGAATTTGGTGGGCACAGTGAGGTTACATTTGGTGGGCACAGTGAGGTTACATTTGGTGGGCACAGTGAGGTTACATTTGGTGGGCACAGTGAGGTTACATATGTTGGTCACAGTGTGGCTGCATTTGGTGGGCACAGTGAGGTTACATTTGGTGGGCACAGTGAGGTTACATTTGGTGGGCACAGTGTGGCTGCATTTTGTGGGCACAGTGAGGTTACATATGTTGGTCACAGTGTGGCTGCATTTGGTGGACACAGTGAGGTTGCATTTGGTGGGCACAGTGAGGTTTCATTTGGTGGGCACAGGGAGGTTACATTTGGTGGGCACAGTGTGGCTGCATTTTGTGGGCACAGTGAGGTTACATATGTTGGTCACAGTGTGGCTGCATTTGGTGGGCACAGTGAGGTTACATTTGGTGGACACAGTGAGGTTACATTTGGTGGGCACAGTGAGGTTACATTTGGTGGGCACAGTGTGGCTGCATTTGGTGGGCACAGTGAGTTTACATTTGGTGGGCACAGTGTGGCTGCATGTGACAGGGGGGAACATGCAGAAAGACAGTGAGATCAGCAACACTGCAGCACACCAGTGTGAGTCCACATCATAGGACCAGCTACTGCACATGCTGCTGAAAGAAACTTCCTTATCTGCAGAGGGGGAGAGACTGGCCACAGCTCACTTACTTGGAAGGAAGAACCCAGCACGAGGTTCAGTCATCACAGCTTCCACAGCGTCCCATAGAAAGCACTGTCTGCTCTGTTTAAATGTTCCCGCCCACACATCCTATTCAGACGCAGCACATAGGCTGCTCAGAGTGTGGCTGGGTACAGAGAGAGGGGGCTGGAGGAGGCTGGAGGAGGCGAAGCGGATCCACCCTCTTCCATTCGGCTGTGCTCGCAATGGACACAGACTGTCAGCTCAGAAGTCGGGGACAGCACTATGACAGGACAGATGTCCGCTCACAGCACAAACATTCCTGCGCTTCTGGGCTGTTATCCAGCCCTGTCAGCTTCCCTCCGGACCGAGCAGTAACATGTGGCCAACTGCCGAACTGCACATGTGCAGTTCCCAGCTCAGCTGGCAGCACATCAGCCTTTTTATAGGGAATCAGAGCAGCCCAGGGGGCAAATGCATCCCTGCCCCCCAGCCCAGCCCGCCCCTGACGGCGGACTTAGTACGCCATATTAGTCTGCTGAAAAAGTGCCGTGTGTGGGCAAGTAGCCCGTTTGGAAAGTCCGACGGACAGTCTGGCGGGAAGTCCGCCAGACTAAGTCCGTCGGATAGACGGCTACGTGTGTACGCGGCATTACAAACCCTACCGTCCATAGCCTATTCTAAACTGGAAACGCACTACTACAGTTACCTTGGGAAAACAAAAGTCTTACCTTTATGTGTCCCTTAATTCAATTTTATGGTGAGTAAAAAAAATCCTGTCTTCCCAAGGTGACTGTAGTAGGGTGTTTCCAGTACAAGAGGATTGGACACCGGCAAACAAAAATCCTATGACGACAGGTGACTTTTCAGCTCTGCTGGAAAAAGTCTATCCTAGTTTTTACTACCATAATTTTTCCTTCAATCATAACTTTTTTTCCACATTGCTGCTACAGCTAGTCTCTACAATTGCAACTGTTGAAGTACCATGTTTTGAACCCACTGAACAGGGCATTGCAGGACTAGCCTGGAAGTGATTTTCTGGGCACTGGATTCTACGTAAGGTGCTTTTTTTTAGACCCAGTCTTGGCAACAAGTTACCAGTTACTTTCCAGTTCCGGACCTGTTGGTAATGCCTCAGAACTTGCCATGAAGACTCACCCAGTAAGTAGGCTAATCTATGGGAGCTACCTCATTTGCTTGGATCAGTGTAAGACCTTTACAATTTACACTTTTTAACAACTCCTACCAGAGGTTAATACTAAGCTATTGAGCTCTGACCTAATCTGCTAGGATGGGAACCCTGGTCTCTTTCATGCCATCCAGTGTCAACCAAGCATCTCCCTGCTGCTCTTGCATTGCACAAAGCCAAGTGGAACACCAGTCTTCGCTACCTTTCTATTACACATCTACATTGTTTGCCATCTTTCTCAGACCTGCTGCCAGTTGTTTGGATTTTGTGTGTACACAAGGCTTGCCTTGTACAAGGAACCCTACTTTGCTTAAAGGCCACATGGTCCTAACATATCAGATTCTTGACACTGGGGTAGGGGGACAGTTGCCCCTAACTCTCACACTACTAACAGCTTAGGTGCTGCTTGCAGCACACCCCCTGATGCGGCAGACATCTACAGCCTCAAATCATGTGACCTCCTCTATCCCATCTTCAGAGTCTTCCATAGCTTAGTTGGGCGTAGCCTGCTCTTCTGCCCTCACTGCTGAAGCCCTTATTACTGTCTTGGACTGCGAGGTCACAGGTTTGCTCCAGCACCTTCCCCTGAAGATTCTGTATCTGATCTGATTGTTGTGTTTGAACCATCAGCCACTAAGATAGGGAGTCCCGCAGCTAGCATCCACTAGGGGGAGGTAGGCGCAGGGACGGCATGACATGTGCTGGACTGCACAGTCGCCGTTTTAAGGGAGGTGTGGCCGCTTTAAGAATGTGGGGTGGGCGGAGCCGGGGGCGGAGCCACAGCGGCCATCTCGTGCCAGCAAGGGGCAGTGTCATCAGTTGCAGAGCGGAGGAGGAAGGAATCTGATGTACCCTCCCGCTCTGCAGTACAAGATCCCAAGATGGCGGCGGACTTTCTGGCGCAATTGCGCTCGGCTCTGGATACTCAGGGCGCCGCATGGCTACACAACCAAATAACGGCCATGGCGGCAGACGGCGGGACGGCGGCCGGCGGGGGAGATACGATGACACCTCGGGCGCGGCGTTCTCGGCCGCCCGAGCGGTACAGCCCGGATGTCGGTCCGGGGGGCCCACGGGGAGCTGCTGCTGGGATGGATCGGAGGGGGATCGGAGCGGTGGCTCGCCCCCAGCTTCAGGACACACCAGCCTCCACCCCATCGGGGGTCGGGAGCGGCAGGTACGCCATGAGGGGGATGAGGAGGAGGGGCCCAGACATCGCAGTGGAGGAGGCCAGCGGGTCCCAAGTTCCCCCCCCCCCACCAGCCCGGCGTAGATGTTTGGGGTGCAGCGCTGACGCCAGAGGGACAGGGGAGACAGGCCCATCGAATCAGCAAGGGCAGGAGGATCGGTGGGTGGGGGGCCGGGCAGATGCGCCCCCCAGTCCCAGCACAGGCGGCAGTCAGCGGAGAGGTGGCCAGGGTGTGGTGCGGCCATCCGGTACGAGAGGAGGTGCAGCAGGCAGTCAGTCGGGACGGCGGGAACCGGTGGGTCAGCGGGTGGGGGTCAGGGCCTCAGGAGCGGCCCCCAGCCCTCAGCAGAGCGTACCTGGGCGGAGAAGTGGCCAGAGGGCCAGCGAGGTGGCCATGGAGTCGCAGGACTGTGGGAGTCGGCTGGATCGGAGACGCAGGAGCGTGTCACCTAGGCGGGAGAGCGGGGCTGGCGGGCGGAGGAGCAGAGCCTCTCTTCCACAGCGCACCAGACCCCAGGATGAAAGTGCCGGCTCGTCAGGGAATCGCACTCCTCGCCAGCAGCAGGTGGTCGCAGACGGGAGGTCCGAAGGCGAACTGTCGGAGTCGGAGGGAGAAGGAGATCGTGGTCGGTCGTCTCCGTTGGGTCCGATGTCGGCGGCTGTGAGGCCCGGTCCTGGGCAGCCTGGTGAGTGCACATCTTCTGTTTCCATTACTTCTTTGTTACATGACTTGCTTGCACAGGGTAGTTCGCGAGGGGGCGACGGGACTGGGGGGGCGGCGGTAGTCCCTCCGGCGTCGGGGGTGGAGGACGTGGGTACGGGGCAGAGCGCCATGGGGGGTCTGCTCTTGGGGCTCAAGGAGCTGGTGAAGAAGTTTGATCAGGGGGTGGGTGGTCCGGCACAGGCATGGCGCCCGGCGGCTGAATCGGCCGCTAATGCGGTGGCGACCGGAGTGCTGGCACCCGCGGACGCTTCGGGGGCGCCTGCCGAGCTGCCGGCCAGCTCGAGTGTGGTCGGGGAGGCGGTTAAGGCGCCTGAGAAGGTCACGGATGCGGTGCGGCTGGCGGATGCAGCAAGAAGCGAGGTCTACGTCTGCTTTGAAGGCCCGTTGGGAGCGCATCTGAAGATGGAGGTGAAGGAGAAGATTTGGAAGGGTGAGTATATTGAGATCTTCACCCTGCTGCCGCTGGAGAAGTTCAACCTGGACAGGTTGAAGCCCGAAGAGCGGAAGAAGGTGGACGAGGAGAAGCGCAGGTATCGTTTGATCCCTCGGACCTTTGCTAACTGGCTGCAGGCATTCGCCATTTTGGCCAGCGTGGTGGGGGAAAAAGCTCCGGAACACTGTTCCGCGCTGTTTGTGTACTTGGAAGCCATCAGTGAGGCGCATAGGACTTACGGTGGGACGGCCTGGCTTCGGTACGACGAGCAGTTCAGGCAGAGGATGGCAGTCCGACCGTCGCTTCGCTGGGACCATAAGGACATCAGCCTATGGATGAAGTTTATGACGGCGGCGCGGGCTCCTCACCAGTTTTTTCAGGCGGGGGTCGGAGGTTCAGCTACCTCAGGGCAACCGACCGAAAAACGTTGGGGTTTCTGCTGGCAGTTTAACGACGGCTCCTGCAAGTTTGGAGCTAACTGCCGATTCAAGCACACTTGTTCGGGCTGCGGGGGATCCCACGCTCTGTCAAAGTGTTTCCGCAAGGGAAAGGGGCGTCCCGGAGATCTTGCGAACAAGAGGGACGACTCCGGTGCGGGTGGCAAGGATGCTACCTTTTCTGCGTACATATCCGGACCGGGTTGGGGCCCGTCTGCTGGCAGACGGCTTTACGTACGGTTTCAAGATCCCTTGTTCTCTTGCAACTGTCCCGCCTTTGGCAAAAAACTTGAAGTCGGCGTTGCTGCACTCGGCGGTCGTCACCGAAAAATTGGGGAAGGAAGTTGCGTTAGGCCGCATGGCTGGCCCGTTTCCGTCGGCGCCCCTTCCAGATATGGTGGTCTCGCCTCTGGGGGTAGTGCCGAAAAAAGAGCCCAATAAGTTTCAGGTGATCCACCACCTGTCCTTCCCGAAAGGGGCGTCCGTCAATGATGCCATTGCCCCGGAGGAGTGCGCGGTGTCATACACCTCTTTTGACGCGGCAGTGTCGTGGGTGCGGCGCTATGGGCAAGGGGCTATGATGGCAAAATCTGACATCGAATCTGCTTTTCGGCTGTTGCCAGTACACCCGGATAGCTTTCGGCTGTTAGGCTGTAGGTGGGAAGGGGGATTCTACGTCGATCGGTGCCTGCCGATGGGGTGTTCGATTTCGTGCGCCTTTTTCGAACAGTTTAGCTCCTTTTTGGAATGGGCTGTTCGGGAGGTGTCGGGTATCAACTCGGTCATCCACTATCTGGATGATTTTTTGTGCATTGGCCCGGCACGCACCAACGTTTGTGCCGTTCTGTTGGGGACGCTGCAACACTTGGCGGGGCGCTTTGGGGTTCCGTTGGCTCCGGGAAAGACGGAGGGCCCCACGGATTGCATAGTGTTCTTGGGGATCGTGATCGATTCGGTGAAGATGGAGTGCAGGTTGCCGGCGGACAAGCTCGAGCAGCTGCAGGCAGAAATTCGTGGGACCATGGGGGTGAGGAAGATGCAACTACGGCGGTTGCAGTCGCTCCTTGGTAAACTGAATTTTGCATGTAGGATTATGCCGATGGGGCGGGTGTTTTGCCGCCGGCTGGCGGCCGCTACCGCTGGCATCCGGGCCCCCACGCATTACGTGACCCTTACTCGGGACCATAGGGAGGACTTGAAAGTTTGGCAGGGGTTCTTGGAGTCCTTTAATGGCAGGGCGCTTTGGATGTCAGGTCCAATCAGCAATGGGGATCTTGAATTGTTTACCGATGCGGCGGGGTCCACGGGTTTCGGGGCCATCTTTAAGGGCCAATGGTGCGCCGCTCCCTGGCCTGTGGAATGGGCCGAGGCGGGGTTGCTGAAGAACCTGGTTCTACTGGAATTGTTAGATAAAGGAGTGCTATGAATAGATCTGGCGCTATACCTGTGTATCAGAAACTTAATTAATGTGCTAAATTAAATTTTAAATTGTTACATTAATCCGGTGTGTAAGAGTTGGTGTGCAATATATTAGTGTTGGGATAAAGTATAAAATATAAACTGTAGGTGGGAAGTAAAAACTCAAAAATATATGTGTATAAATTGTTAAAAATTTACCAGCATGCTGGCTGGAAAATAAAATATTGTCTCAGGTGCGATAAACCTAAATGGGTGATTACCTTATGCACTCTTAATCACATGAATACCTTAAACATGTGAACTACTTAATAAATCAGGTAAAAATATTACATGTAAATATGAACCATAAACATAGTACAATTGTGCACAAATGTGACAAATAAAATCTATGCGTGCAATAATACAATTGTGCACAAATGTGACAAATAAAATCTATGCGTGCAATACTAAAATGTATAATAAATCCGTGATAAATATCAATACCCCACGTGAAACATGCCAAATATTACGAGTGAAAAAAGAAAATTTGAAAATGGAAATAAATTTAAAAGGAGGTGAAAAAATTCCAGAAATAGAATAAAATAAAATAAAAATGAAAAATAGAAAATATTAAAAATAAAAATAAAGAATTTTTTTTAGGTATTTGTCCCAAGTAATAAAAATATAAAAATGTGTACAAAGAGAAAAAAAAAAAAAAAAAAAAAAAAAAAGGGGGAGTAAAAAAAGGAAGCAAAAAAGCACAGTCTCTGATGCAGTGCAGTTAATGGGGGATTTCCCGTGGATACAGGAGGGGATGTGATGGATCCAAACAACTAATCTTCATGCATTGTGGGCACTTATAGGATGTACTCTCACCAGAAAAATAACCCCATCCGGGGTGGATCAGCCTTCACAGTATAAGCTACCGTGTCGCTCTCTGGCTTGCTTCAGATAGGCTGTTGAGGATCCCTCGTTATTTCCAGGTGGAGTGTGCCTCAGTATATATATTGAAAGAGAGGACCATACATAGTGTGATACTGTATAAATCACTTTATTAAGAAGATACTAAAAATTACTCACACTTTTGAAAGAAGAAAATGGCTTGAATAAATGCAGTATAAAGGTGCAGTGTGAAAGGTATGGAAGCTGCTGAGAGCGTTCCGTTCGTCTTCCACGCCGTAGTGTAAAGGTACAGTGTTAAAGGTATGGAAGCTGCTGAGAGCGTTCCGTTCGTCTTCCACGCCGACTGTATTGGAAGTGTGTATTCGATAGGCCACGCCCTACGCGTTTCGTCACTGGGACGTCATCCGGAGCGGCCATCTTTACACACCTCACGCTCTTTATAGGACACAATACACCTATCGCGCATGCGCGGACGACCGCCGCCATTTTTGCTGTGGGAATGCCCATATGTCAAATAGAGCGCGGTGGTGATTGTGTTCCTATAACTATCCTACATAGTGTTCTGCCGTTTTTAGCCCGCTGTTGGATTTTATATATACAGAGCTTATATGTGTATGTATTTGTTAATAAACAGTTACTCTGCTTACTTAAAACCAAATATAGATTACACATAAATATGGTGAATACAGATTGCAATTAAAAACCCATAATAAAGAATCCATGATAAAAAATACATGATAAAAAATACAAATAGGTGACATTAGTTGCAATTGAAAACCAATAATAAAAGCAATGGTAGAAGATAATGGTAAAAACATACAAATAGGCGACATTAATAATAGCGTACTATAAAAATGGACCATACTATAAGATGTTATTCTAAATGATCAGTGGTGGCAATAAGCGGATAAGATTTGGATTTTTGTTATGTAATGTGGAGGGAAAGAACGATATATGATAAAAACCTATGTATGTAAAAATAGCTGGGAAAATTAAGATCAATTTAAATAAAATTGGAAATAAATTGAAGATGAAATAAAATTAACATGAATGAAAATCAGAATGAGCTATGGGAATTGGTAATAAAAATTGAAGGATATGTAGAAAAATAACTTGGTGTAAGATGTTTTATAGCTACGTAAATATATGTATGTATCCAAAAAAGAGGGATATTTTAATGGTTGAGTATGCCCTTCTTTGATTGTTATTTTTCTGGTTGAAATGATAGTTTGGAATATTCATTGGTTGAATAGATAACATTCGACCCTCGACATTCGACCCTCTGTGCTGTAATTACTATTCGACCCATATTTCTATGCTTATTTTTTCTCAATGATAATATAAGCGAAAATATACTCTTGCTGTATTGGCTGGTAGGCAACATTCGATCCCAATTATTATAGACTACATTCGACCCCAGAATGTTATAAACTGTATTCGATCAGGAGTTTAGCACTGAATAGTGTTATTTTCGATAATCGTATGGATGGGGTTGTATTCAAAATTAAAATAAAAATAACATTTAAAATTTAAATGTGAGGACTTTGTGTAAAAATAAATTAAACAATTAAAAAATTAATTTAAAAATTAAAAATTGGTTAAAAAACAGTTCAGATCCAGGTCTATGTTCATTCCTGCTGGATGTAAACTTTCTAAGTTAAAAATCCACTTTGTTTCATTCTGTGAAATCTTTTTAGTCAAGTCTTCGCCTCTCCAGTGTCCCTTCACTTTGTCAATGGCATAAAAAATCATTTGATTGGGATCTTGGTTGTGAAAATCTCTAAAATGCCGCGAGACACTATGTTTGTCGTATCCCTTCTTAATGTTTTTAATGTGTTCGCCAATTCTTATATGTAGTTCCCGTGTTGTTCTGCCTACATATTGTTTGCGGCACGGGCATTCTATGACGTATGTCACATGCGTGCTCTTACAGGAAATCAATTATTTTATAAGGAATGATCTTCCATTGGTGACTGACATGAATTTAGTGGTTTTCCTTTGGGTTTTTTTGCTTTTACGACATGGGAGACATTGTCCACACTTGAAGAAACCTTTTAGATGTTTACTGATTGTTATATATCGTGGAGGGTCGATCGTGTTTTTAACCAATTTATTTCTTAGATTGGGGGCCTTCTTGTAAATGAACGCAGGATTATTAGGTAATAATTTCTTTAGCGTTTCGTCTGTTTTAAGAATTGGCCAATGTGTTTTTATAATCTTTTCTATTTGTTTATGGTGTCTGCTAAAACCTGTAAGGAAGGCCGTTTCTATATTGTTCTTGTTTCTGGCGGTCGTTTTGTCCTCTATTAATTTCTTTCTCTCGGTTTTCGTTATAATCTCTTTGAGGGCTCTGAGATAGGGTTCCTTATATCCTTTTTGTATGAATCTTCTAATAATAACCTCTGCTTGTGCGTCAAAGTCCTCTCTTTTGGTACAGTTTCTGTATATTCTTAGGAGTTGTCCTTTGGGTATGTTGCCTATCCATCTTGGGTGGTGGCAGCTTGACGTGGGTATATACCCATTTCTGTCCGTAGCCTTAAAGAAGGTTTTTGTGCCCAATGATCCTTCAGACTTGAAAATTTGTAAGTCTAAGTAGTCTATGCTTTGAGTGTCATGTTTTCCTGTAAATGTGATGCCATAAATGTTAGAATTTATTTCTTCCAGAAAGGACCGTAATTCATCTTGGGAACCTCCCCAGACTATTAAAATGTCGTCTATGTATCTCCTATACATTTTTAAATTCGCTCTGGGGGTTCCGTAGATTTGCTCCTCCTCCCAATGATCCAGGAATAGATTTGCTACACTGGGTGCGTACTTAGCCCCCATGGCGACTCCCTTGGTTTGAACATAGTATTTGTCTTGGTACCAGAAGTGGTTATGTTTCATCGCCAGGTCTAGTCCTTCAAGTACATAATCTATTTGTTCCTGTTTTAAGTCTGATCTTCTATGGAGGGCCCATTCTACCGCATTGAAACCGTCCTTCTGTTTAATATTGGTATATAGAGAGTTGACGTCAATAGTGACTAATAGGTCTTCTTCCTCAATTTTAATGTTATCCAATTCCTTTAGCAGTTGTCTGCTGTCTCTCAGATAAGATTTGCCTTTGGTTACCAGCGGTTGTAAAAAACCGTCCACATATGCTCCTAATCTTGAGAAAAGGGAGTCGATCCCGCTTACTATGGGTCTCCCCGGGGGTTGCGTTTGGCTCTTATGGATTTTTGGGACATAGTAAATTACAGGAGTTTTTGGTGCTTTTGGGATTAGATATTGGGCTTCTTTTTTGTTAAGTATCCCTTTGTTTAGGCCTTTTTGAACATAGCTCTTCAGTTTGTTTCTGTATGCCGTTTTCGGATTTTTCTTTAATTGTAGATAAGTGTCCGGAATATTTAAGAGATTGGCCATTTCCTGTTCATAATCCTTTTTGTTAAGTATGACCAGTCCACCTCCCTTGTCCGCTGGTCTTATGACTATATCCTTCTTTTTCTCTAACTGTTTTATGGTTTTCCAGATGTCCCTCTTCTTAGAGGGTTTGATGGTTAATTCCCTAATATCTCTTTCAACTAGTTTTTTAAAAACTTTAATTCCCTCGTTTTGTTGCTGGTTGGGGTTAAAAGTTGAATTATTTCTCAGCTCAGAATGTTTAAAATTTGTTTGCTCTTTTTCTTTCCCTGAATATGTGTTGTTGGCAAAGAATTTTTTAATGTTTAATTTCCTGATGAATTTTTGTAAGTCGATAAAAGTTTCAAATTTATCCAAATTCTTATCCGGCGCATATTTCAAGCCTAAGTCAAGTACTTTGAGTTCCTCCTCGCTGAAAGTGGTCCCGCTTAGATTGTATATACCTTCACCTAATATTCTCGCCTTCTTTTTCTTGAGGCCTCCTCGTTTGCCCCTCTTTCGTTTCCTTCTGCCCATCTTGGAGGTCTGTATTCTCTCCTCTGGTTCTCTCGGTAGTCCTGTTGTGCTGGATATTCTTCTCTCATGTTTCCTGGGCCTGTCCACCTGGGGTTCCATCCTCCATTCCTCCTCGGAGGTCCCTGGTGTTGGTTTCTTGTTGGATATCGGAAAGGCCTCCAGCCGTTTCTTGGTCCAAATGGGGGATTTCTCGGTGGTCTGTGTCCTTGTCCCCCGTGAAAAGGACCATTGTGGTGCCTATTCTGGAAGGGGGTGGTTTGGGGGTATCTTCTGAGGGGGGAGTACCTATTGTGATGACTTGGGATATTATAAGGGTCCGGGTGTGGTTGTGGGACATATCTAGGAGTATCCCATTCTCTTCTGTCACGGTTTGCATTATGATTGGTTTCTGATCCTCGATAGTTAGGTGTGTGAGGTTCTGTCACTCTGATTGCTCTGTTAGGTGTTTGAGTGAGTTGTTGCCATTCCGCATCTTCTCCATTTCCTTGGTCTTCATCTGGGTCATCTCCCATGGAAATGTTGTTGTCCTCATCTGTATAAGTGGTGTCCATTTGCCACTTATAAATTTGCTGATTTTTATAGTCCAATACATCCCTTCGAAATTTTTTCTGCTTTTTTTGTTGGACTTCTTTGTCATATTTTTTAATTGCTTCTTGTAGATTTTTCTCCTTCTCCTTGTATTCAGTAGTCTCTTTATAGGGTGATAGTTGTTCTTTGATGTGTGAAATCTCTACTTCAATATTTTTGAGTTTGACTTGTCTTCTAAGTACAATCTTTTGTAATAGCAGAGTTTCACTTTCATTGAAAAATTTGAACCAATCTTCCATTAAATGTTTATCGTTAAGAGCATCATTGGGGGAAACATCCCATCTGAGTCTCCTGGGGGTGATTTTTGCTGAGATGTACATCTCCAAAATGGCTATGTCCCACCATACTCTTAATTGTTTTTCTAAACTGTGTTTTAATTGTTTGAACAAGCTGTCTAAATCCTGTCTATTGGCTACATGTTCTTGGTTAAAAATTTCCATAAGATTAATAGCTCTACTATCCACGTATTTAAAAAGATCCATTGCTGCAACCTGTTATTGGGAGTCAAAAAGGCTCCGAATAAAAGAATAAAAATAAAAGGGGTAGGTTGCGCTAAGGAACTTATGAGCGAATCCACATAAAATATAAAAAAGGAAAATAGGTAAGAGCTGCCTCTATTACTATCCACCTGGTGGGGTGGAAAATGTTAGATAAAGGAGTGCTATGAATAGATCTGGCGCTATACCTGTGTATCAGAAACTTAATTAATGTGCTAAATTAAATTTAAAATTGTTACATTAATCCGGTGTGTAAGAGTTGGTGTGCAATATATTAGTGTTGGGATAAAGTATAAAATATAAACTGTAGGTGGGAAGTAAAAACTCAAAAATATATGTGTATAAATTGTTAAAAATTTACCAGCATGCTGGCTGGAAAATAAAATATTGTCTCAGGTGCGATAAACCTAAATGGGTGATTACCTTATGCACTCTTAATCACATGAATACCTTAAACATGTGAACTACTTAATAAATCAGGTAAAAATATTACATGTAAATATGAACCATAAACATAGTACAATTGTGCACAAATGTGACAAATAAAATCTATGCGTGCAATACTAAAATGTATAATAAATCCGTGATAAATATCAATACCCCACGTGAAACATGCCAAATATTACGAGTGAAAAAAGAAAATTTGAAAATGGAAATAAATTTAAAAGGAGGTGAAAAAATTCCAGAAATAGAATAAAATAAAATAAAAATGAAAAATAGAAAATATTAAAAATAAAAATAAAGAATTTTTTTTAGGTATTTGTCCCAAGTAATAAAAATATAAAAATGTGTACAAAGAGAAAAAAAAAAGGGGGAGTAAAAAAAGGAAGCAAAAAAGCACAGTCTCTGGTGCAGTGCAGTTAATGGGGGATTTCCCGTGGATACAGGAGGGGATGTGATGGATCCAAACAACTAATCTTCATGCATTGTGGGCACTTATAGGATGTACTCTCACCAGAAAAATAACCCCATCCGGGGTGGATCAGCCTTCACAGTATAAGCTACCGTGTCGCTCTCTGGCTTGCTTCAGATAGGCTGTTGAGGATCCCTCGTTATTTCCAGGTGGAGTGTGCCTCAGTATATATATTGAAAGAGAGGACCATACATAGTGTGATACTGTATAAATCACTTTATTAAGAAGATACTAAAAATTACTCACACTTTTGAAAGAAGAAAATGGCTTGAATAAATGCAGTATAAAGGTGCAGTGTGAAAGGTATGGAAGCTGCTGAGAGCGTTCCGTTCGTCTTTCACGCCGTAGTGTAAAGGTACAGTGTTAAAGGTATGGAAGCTGCTGAGAGCGTTCCGTTCGTCTTCCACGCCGACTGTATTGGAAGTGTGTATTCGATAGGCCACGCCCTACGCGTTTCGTCACTGGGACGTCATCCGGAGCGGCCATCTTTACACACCTCACGCTCTTTATAGGACACAATACACCTATCGCGCATGCGCGGACGACCGCCGCCATTTTTGCTGTGGGAATGCCCATATGTCAAATAGAGCGCGGTGGTGATTGTGTTCCTATAACTATCCTACATAGTGTTCTGCCGTTTTTAGCCCGCTGTTGGATTTTATATATACAGAGCTTATATGTGTATGTATTTGTTAATAAACAGTTACTCTGCTTACTTAAAACCAAATATAGATTACACATAAATATGGTGAATACAGATTGCAATTAAAAACCCATAATAAAGAATCCATGATAAAAAATACATGATAAAAAATACAAATAGGTGACATTAGTTGCAATTGAAAACCAATAATAAAAGCAATGGTAGAAGATAATGGTAAAAACATACAAATAGGCGACATTAATAATAGCGTACTATAAAAATGGACCATACTATAAGATGTTATTCTAAATGATCAGTGGTGGCAATAAGCGGATAAGATTTGGATTTTTGTTATGTAATGTGGAGGGAAAGAACGATATATGATAAAAACCTATGTATGTAAAAATAGCTGGGAAAATTAAGATCAATTTAAATAAAATTGGAAATAAATTGAAGATGAAATAAAATTAACATGAATGAAAATCAGAATGAGCTATGGGAATTGGTAATAAAAATTGAAGGATATGTAGAAAAATAACTTGGTGTAAGATGTTTTATAGCTACGTAAATATATGTATGTATCCAAAAAAGAGGGATATTTTATTGGTAATTTTTTATTACCAATTCCCATAGCTCATTCTGATTTTTATTACCAATTCCCATAGCTCATTCTGATTTTCATTCATGTTAATTTTATTTCATCTTCAATTTATTTCCAATTTTATTTAAATTGATCTTAATTTTCCCAGCTATTTTTACATACATAGGTTTTTATCATATATCGTTCTTTCCCTCCACATTACATAACAAAAATCCAAATCTTATCCGCTTATTGCCACCACTGATCATTTAGAATAACATCTTATAGTATGGTCCATTTTTATAGTACGCTATTATTAATGTCGCCTATTTGTATGTTTTTACCATTATCTTCTACCATTGCTTTTATTATTGGTTTTCAATTGCAACTAATGTCACCTATTTGTATTTTTTATCATGTATTTTTTATCATGGATTCTTTATTATGGGTTTTTAATTGCAATCTGTATTCACCATATTTATGTGTAATCTATATTTGGTTTTAAGTAAGCAGAGTAACTGTTTATTAACAAATACATACACATATAAGCTCTGTATATATAAAATCCAACAGCGGGCTAAAAACGGCAGAACACTATGTAGGATAGTTATAGGAACACAATCACCACCGCGCTCTATTTGACATATGGGCATTCCCACAGCAAAAATGGCGGCGGTCGTCCGCGCATGCGCGATAGGTGTATTGTGTCCTATAAAGAGCGTGAGGTGTGTAAAGATGGCCGCTCCGGATGACGTCCCAGTGACGAAACGCGTAGGGCGTGGCCTATCGAATACACACTTCCAATACAGTCGGCGTGGAAGACGAACGGAACGCTCTCAGCAGCTTCCATACCTTTAACACTGTACCTTTACACTACGGCGTGGAAGACGAACGGAACGCTCTCAGCAGCTTCCATACCTTTCACACTGCACCTTTATACTGCATTTATTCAAGCCATTTTCTTCTTTCAAAAGTGTGAGTAATTTTTAGTATCTTCTTAATAAAGTGATTTATACAGTATCACACTATGTATGGTCCTCTCTTTCAATATATATACTGAGGCACACTCCACCTGGAAATAACGAGGGATCCTCAACAGCCTATCTGAAGCAAGCCAGAGAGCGACACGGTAGCTTATACTGTGAAGGCTGATCCACCCCGGATGGGGTTATTTTTCTGGTGAGAGTACATCCTATAAGTGCCCACAATGCATGAAGATTAGTTGTTTGGATCCATCACATCCCCTCCTGTATCCACGGGAAATCCCCCATTAACTGCACTGCATCAGAGACTGTGCTTTTTTGCTTCCTTTTTTTACTCCCCCTTTTTTTTTTTCTCTTTGTACACATTTTTATATTTTTATTACTTGGGACAAATACCTAAAAAAAAATTCTTTATTTTTATTTTTAATATTTTCTATTTTTCATTTTTATTTTATTTTATTCTATTTCTGGAATTTTTTCACCTCCTTTTAAATTTATTTCCATTTTCAAATTTTCTTTTTTCACTCGTAATATTTGGCATGTTTCACGTGGGGTATTGATATTTATCACGGATTTATTATACATTTTAGTATTGCACGCATAGATTTTATTTGTCACATTTGTGCACAATTGTATTATTGCACGCATAGATTTTATTTGTCACATTTGTGCACAATTGTACTATGTTTATGGTTCATATTTACATGTAATATTTTTACCTGATTTATTAAGTAGTTCACATGTTTAAGGTATTCATGTGATTAAGAGTGCATAAGGTAATCACCCATTTAGGTTTATCGCACCTGAGACAATATTTTATTTTCCAGCCAGCATGCTGGTAAATTTTTAACAATTTATACACATATATTTTTGAGTTTTTACTTCCCACCTACAGTTTATATTTTATACTTTATCCCAACACTAATATATTGCACACCAACTCTTACACACCGGATTAATGTAACAATTTTAAATTTAATTTAGCACATTAATTAAGTTTCTGATACACAGGTATAGCGCCAGATCTATTCATAGCACTCCTTTATCTAACATTTTCCACCCCACCAGGTGGATAGTAATAGAGGCAGCTCTTACCTATTTTCCTTTTTTATATTTTATGTGGATTCGCTCATAAGTTCCTTAGCGCAACCTACCCCTTTTATTTTTATTCTTTTATTCGGAGCCTTTTTGACTCCCAATAACAGGTTGCAGCAATGGATCTTTTTAAATACGTGGATAGTAGAGCTATTAATCTTATGGAAATTTTTAACCAAGAACATGTAGCCAATAGACAGGATTTAGACAGCTTGTTCAAACAATTAAAACACAGTTTAGAAAAACAATTAAGAGTATGGTGGGACATAGCCATTTTGGAGATGTACATCTCAGCAAAAATCACCCCCAGGAGACTCAGATGGGATGTTTCCCCCAATGATGCTCTTAACGATAAACATTTAATGGAAGATTGGTTCAAATTTTTCAATGAAAGTGAAACTCTGCTATTACAAAAGATTGTACTTAGAAGACAAGTCAAACTCAAAAATATTGAAGTAGAGATTTCACACATCAAAGAACAACTATCACCCTATAAAGAGACTACTGAATACAAGGAGAAGGAGAAAAATCTACAAGAAGCAATTAAAAAATATGACAAAGAAGTCCAACAAAAAAAGCAGAAAAAATTTCGAAGGGATGTATTGGACTATAAAAATCAGCAAATTTATAAGTGGCAAATGGACACCACTTATACAGATGAGGACAACAACATTTCCATGGGAGATGACCCAGATGAAGACCAAGGAAATGGAGAAGATGCGGAATGGCAACAACTCACTCAAACACCTAACAGAGCAATCAGAGTGACAGAACCTCACACACCTAACTATCGAGGATCAGAAACCAATCATAATGCAAACCGTGACAGAAGAGAATGGGATACTCCTAGATATGTCCCACAACCACACCCGGACCCTTATAATATCCCAAGTCATCACAATAGGTACTCCCCCCTCAGAAGATACCCCCAAACCACCCCCTTCCAGAATAGGCACCACAATGGTCCTTTTCACGGGGGACAAGGACACAGACCACCGAGAAATCCCCCATTTGGACCAAGAAACGGCTGGAGGCCTTTCCGATATCCAACAAGAAACCAACACCAGGGACCTCCGAGGAGGAATGGAGGATGGAACCCCAGGTGGACAGGCCCAGGAAACATGAGAGAAGAATATCCAGCACAACAGGACTACCGAGAGAACCAGAGGAGAGAATACAGACCTCCAAGATGGGCAGAAGGAAACGAAAGAGGGGCAAACGAGGAGGCCTCAAGAAAAAGAAGGCGAGAATATTAGGTGAAGGTATATACAATCTAAGCGGGACCACTTTCAGCGAGGAGGAACTCAAAGTACTTGACTTAGGCTTGAAATATGCGCCGGATAAGAATTTGGATAAATTTGAAACTTTTATCGACTTACAAAAATTCATCAGGAAATTAAACATTAAAAAATTCTTTGCCAACAACACATATTCAGGGAAAGAAAAAGAGCAAACAAATTTTAAACATTCTGAGCTGAGAAATAATTCAACTTTTAACCCCAACCAGCAACAAAACGAGGGAATTAAAGTTTTTAAAAAACTAGTTGAAAGAGATATTAGGGAATTAACCATCAAACCCTCTAAGAAGAGGGACATCTGGAAAACCATAAAACAGTTAGAGAAAAAGAAGGATATAGTCATAAGACCAGCGGACAAGGGAGGTGGACTGGTCATACTTAACAAAAAGGATTATGAACAGGAAATGGCCAATCTCTTAAATATTCCGGACACTTATCTACAATTAAAGAAAAATCCGAAAACGGCATACAGAAACAAACTGAAGAGCTATGTTCAAAAAGGCCTAAACAAAGGGATACTTAACAAAAAAGAAGCCCAATATCTAATCCCAAAAGCACCAAAAACTCCTGTAATTTACTATGTCCCAAAAATCCATAAGAGCCAAACGCAACCCCCGGGGAGACCCATAGTAAGCGGGATCGACTCCCTTTTCTCAAGATTAGGAGCATATGTGGACGGTTTTTTACAACCGCTGGTAACCAAAGGCAAATCTTATCTGAGAGACAGCAGACAACTGCTAAAGGAATTGGATAACATTAAAATTGAGGAAGAAGACCTATTAGTCACTATTGACGTCAACTCTCTATATACCAATATTAAACAGAAGGACGGTTTCAATGCGGTAGAATGGGCCCTCCATAGAAGATCAGACTTAAAACAGGAACAAATAGATTATGTACTTGAAGGACTAGACCTGGCGATGAAACATAACCACTTCTGGTACCAAGACAAATACTATGTTCAAACCAAGGGAGTCGCCATGGGGGCTAAGTACGCACCCAGTGTAGCAAATCTATTCCTGGATCATTGGGAGGAGGAGCAAATCTACGGAACCCCCAGAGCGAATTTAAAAATGTATAGGAGATACATAGACGACATTTTAATAGTCTGGGGAGGTTCCCAAGATGAATTACGGTCCTTTCTGGAAGAAATAAATTCTAACATTTATGGCATCACATTTACAGGAAAACATGACACTCAAAGCATAGACTACTTAGACTTACAAATTTTCAAGTCTGAAGGATCATTGGGCACAAAAACCTTCTTTAAGGCTACGGACAGAAATGGGTATATACCCACGTCAAGCTGCCACCACCCAAGATGGATAGGCAACATACCCAAAGGACAACTCCTAAGAATATACAGAAACTGTACCAAAAGAGAGGACTTTGACGCACAAGCAGAGGTTATTATTAGAAGATTCATACAAAAAGGATATAAGGAACCCTATCTCAGAGCCCTCAAAGAGATTATAACGAAAACCGAGAGAAAGAAATTAATAGAGGACAAAACGACCGCCAGAAACAAGAACAATATAGAAACGGCCTTCCTTACAGGTTTTAGCAGACACCATAAACAAATAGAAAAGATTATAAAAACACATTGGCCAATTCTTAAAACAGACGAAACGCTAAAGAAATTATTACCTAATAATCCTGCGTTCATTTACAAGAAGGCCCCCAATCTAAGAAATAAATTGGTTAAAAACACGATCGACCCTCCACGATATATAACAATCAGTAAACATCTAAAAGGTTTCTTCAAGTGTGGACAATGTCTCCCATGTCGTAAAAGCAAAAAAACCCAAAGGAAAACCACTAAATTCATGTCAGTCACCAATGGAAGATCATTCCTTATAAAAGAATTGATTTCCTGTAAGAGCACGCATGTGACATACGTCATAGAATGCCCGTGCCGCAAACAATATGTAGGCAGAACAACACGGGAACTACATATAAGAATTGGCGAACACATTAAAAACATTAAGAAGGGATACGACAAACATAGTGTCTCGCGGCATTTTAGAGATTTTCACAACCAAGATCCCAATCAAATGATTTTTTATGCCATTGACAAAGTGAAGGGACACTGGAGAGGCGAAGACTTGACTAAAAAGATTTCACAGAATGAAACAAAGTGGATTTTTAACTTAGAAAGTTTACATCCAGCAGGAATGAACATAGACCTGGATCTGAACTGTTTTTTAACCAATTTTTAATTTTTAAATTAATTTTTTAATTGTTTAATTTATTTTTACACAAAGTCCTCACATTTAAATTTTAAATTTTATTTTTATTTTAATTTTGAATACAACCCCATCCATACGATTATCGAAAATAACACTATTCAGTGCTAAACTCCTGATCGAATACAGTTTATAACATTCTGGGGTCGAATGTAGTCTATAATAATTGGGATCGAATGTTGCCTACCAGCCAATACAGCAAGAGTATATTTTCGCTTATATTATCATTGAGAAAAAATAAGCATAGAAATATGGGTCGAATAGTAATTACAGCACAGAGGGTCGAATGTCGAGGGTCGAATGTTATCTATTCAACCAATGAATATTCCAAACTATCATTTCAACCAGAAAAATAACAATCAAAGAAGGGCATACTCAACCATTAAAATATCCCTCTTTTTTGGATACATACATATATTTACGTAGCTATAAAACATCTTACACCAAGTTATTTTTCTACATATCCTTCAATTTTTATTACCAATTCCCATAGCTCATTCTGATTTTCATTCATGTTAATTTTATTTCATCTTCAATTTATTTCCAATTTTATTTAAATTGATCTTAATTTTCCCAGCTATTTTTACATACATAGGTTTTTATCATATATCGTTCTTTCCCTCCACATTACATAACAAAAATCCAAATCTTATCCGCTTATTGCCACCACTGATCATTTAGAATAACATCTTATAGTATGGTCCATTTTTATAGTACGCTATTATTAATGTCGCCTATTTGTATGTTTTTACCATTATCTTCTACCATTGCTTTTATTATTGGTTTTCAATTGCAACTAATGTCACCTATTTGTATTTTTTATCATGTATTTTTTATCATGGATTCTTTATTATGGGTTTTTAATTGCAATCTGTATTCACCATATTTATGTGTAATCTATATTTGGTTTTAAGTAAGCAGAGTAACTGTTTATTAACAAATACATACACATATAAGCTCTGTATATATAAAATCCAACAGCGGGCTAAAAACGGCAGAACACTATGTAGGATAGTTATAGGAACACAATCACCACCGCGCTCTATTTGACATATGGGCATTCCCACAGCAAAAATGGCGGCGGTCGTCCGCGCATGCGCGATAGGTGTATTGTGTCCTATAAAGAGCGTGAGGTGTGTAAAGATGGCCGCTCCGGATGACGTCCCAGTGACGAAACGCGTAGGGCGTGGCCTATCGAATACACACTTCCAATACAGTCGGCGTGGAAGACGAACGGAACGCTCTCAGCAGCTTCCATACCTTTAACACTGTACCTTTACACTACGGCGTGGAAGACGAACGGAACGCTCTCAGCAGCTTCCATACCTTTCACACTGCACCTTTATACTGCATTTATTCAAGCCATTTTCTTCTTTCAAAAGTGTGAGTAATTTTTAGTATCTTCTTAATAAAGTGATTTATACAGTATCACACTATGTATGGTCCTCTCTTTCAATATATATACTGAGGCACACTCCACCTGGAAATAACGAGGGATCCTCAACAGCCTATCTGAAGCAAGCCAGAGAGCGACACGGTAGCTTATACTGTGAAGGCTGATCCACCCCGGATGGGGTTATTTTTCTGGTGAGAGTACATCCTATAAGTGCCCACAATGCATGAAGATTAGTTGTTTGGATCCATCACATCCCCTCCTGTATCCACGGGAAATCCCCCATTAACTGCACTGCATCAGAGACTGTGCTTTTTTGCTTCCTTTTTTTACTCCCCCTTTTTTTTTCTCTTTGTACACATTTTTATATTTTTATTACTTGGGACAAATACCTAAAAAAAATTCTTTATTTTTATTTTTAATATTTTCTATTTTTCATTTTTATTTTATTTTATTCTATTTCTGGAATTTTTTCACCTCCTTTTAAATTTATTTCCATTTTCAAATTTTCTTTTTTCACTCGTAATATTTGGCATGTTTCACGTGGGGTATTGATATTTATCACGGATTTATTATACATTTTAGTATTGCACGCATAGATTTTATTTGTCACATTTGTGCACAATTGTATTATTGCACGCATAGATTTTATTTGTCACATTTGTGCACAATTGTACTATGTTTATGGTTCATATTTACATGTAATATTTTTACCTGATTTATTAAGTAGTTCACATGTTTAAGGTATTCATGTGATTAAGAGTGCATAAGGTAATCACCCATTTAGGTTTATCGCACCTGAGACAATATTTTATTTTCCAGCCAGCATGCTGGTACATTTTTAACAATTTATACACATATATTTTTGAGTTTTTACTTCCCACCTACAGTTTATATTTTATACTTTATCCCAACACTAATATATTGCACACCAACTCTTACACACCGGATTAATGTAACAATTTTAAATTTAATTTAGCACATTAATTAAGTTTCTGATACACAGGTATAGCGCCAGATCTATTCATAGCACTCCTTTATCTAACATTTTCCACCCCACCAGGTGGATAGTAATAGAGGCAGCTCTTACCTATTTTCCTTTTTTATATTTTATGTGGATTCGCTCATAAGTTCCTTAGCGCAACCTACCCCTTTTATTTTTATTTTTTTTCTACTGGAATTGTTCCCCATCGTGGTGGCAGTGGAGCTGTGGGGGGAGGCGTTCAGAAATCGGAAAGTGAGGTTTAACTGTGATAACTTGGGAGTGGTGCAGGTGGTCAATCGGCTGACGGCGGCCTCCGGGCCGGTGGTCAGGCTCCTACGACACCTGGTATTGCGGTGTTTACAGGTGAATGCTTTCATTTATGCTGTGCACTTGCCCGGGGTGGAGAACACAATGGCTGACGCTCTGTCTCGTTTTCAGTGGGACAGGTTTCGGGGACTGGCGCCAGAGGCGGAGCGTCAAGGGATCGACTGCCCCAATTGGTTGTGGGGCGTTGCGCTGGAGTAGCGGAGAGGTGGATTCAGCGGTCTGTGAGCGAGGCTACCTGGAGGGCCTACGTGACGGTGTGGCAAGAGTGGTCGGCTTGCCTGGAGGTTATCGGCATGGCCCCGGGCGACGCGGGCATGGCTCAGGCGGTCTTTTATTTTCTGAGTGGGGCTATGGATAGAGGAGTGTCGGCGGCCACGATCGACCGGAAGCTGTCGGCTTTGGCTTTCTTATTCAAATGGCAAGGACAAAGGGATCATACGAAGGAGTTTTGGTTGCGGCAAGCGGTCAAAGGTTACAGGAGGGCGCACAAGAGTAGGGATGGGAGAAGGCCGGTGTCTTTTAGCCTCCTTCAAGGGTTGTGCCGGGTGGTGGCCGGGGTCTGCAGTTCAGCGTATGAACAGGCGCTGTTTAGGGTGGCATTCGCCCTTGCTTTCTTTGGTGCATTGCGGGTGGGTGAATTGGTTAGCCGGTCAAGAACAACGGCAGGGGGTTTGGCGCGGGGGGGTGTAGAGCTGGGCCAGGACAGGGTTCGCATCTGGATCCGTCGGTCCAAGACTGATCAAACTGGGAAAGGGGTTGCTGTGGAAGTGGCTAGGATTGCGGAAGGAGATATTTGCCCGGTGAAGGCAGTGGACAGATTTCTGGCGGTGCGACCGGCGGTCGCGGGCCCCTTTTTCATTCATTTGGATGGCTCTTCACTGTCCAAGTTTCAGTTTGTAGCGGTTTTTCGGAAGTGCGTGAGGGCGTCTGGTTTCGACCCGCTTAATTTTTCTTCCCATTCCTTTAGGATCGGGGCGGCTACGGAGGCTTCCAGGGCTGGTTTGGGTTCTGCGGCGGTCAGGAGGATTGGGCGGTGGGATTCTGATCGTTTTAGATTATATGTCCGCCCACATTGGTTGGGGTGAGGGAGCGGGTTGGGGACTGGGTGGGGGTAGTGGGGTGTGCTTTCGCTGGGTGTGAGCAGTTCTAACCCCCCCCCCCTTTTTTCCTATTTTGTTTTTTGTCGTTACAGGTTATGAAGTTGGTCTGGTGTGGATACTGGGGCCATTCTTTTGTGTTCTGGGGTGCGAAGAGGGCCGACATTCGGCCGAATGGCAGACAACTCCGCATACCTCGGCAGGAGGCACAAGTACGGTGGATTGGGGTTCCGGGCATGCGGTGGAACAGGGTCTTAGGAGAAGTCCGTAGATTCGCCAGACTGGACAGGCCTCCGAATGTTCTGTTGTTTCATGTTGGGGACAATGACATGGGGGCTAGGTCGATGAGGCAACTGATCCGGGACATCAAGTGTGATTTCCTGAGGTTACAATCGGATTACCCGGGAATGGTCATGGTCTGGTCGGATATGGTGGGCAGGTCTTCCTGGCGTTGGGCGTTGTCCGATAAAAAGGTTGACAGGGCCCGGGTGAAAGTTAATAAAGAAGTCAGCAAGTTCTTCATCAAAAATGGGGGCCTGGCTATCCGCCATAGGGAGTTGGAAATTGACACCTGGCGGTATTTGCGGAGTGACGGAGTCCACTTGAATGATGTGGGTACTGATATATGGTCTCTGGGCCTTCAGGACGGCATTCAACGTAGACTGTGCGTGTGGAGGTGCTCGAAAGGGTAAGGGGTTACCCCTTTCGGGCTGTGGCGGGTCAGGGGTCTTT
The DNA here is from genome assembly GCF_037356315.1 of Lithobates pipiens. Classification (NCBI taxonomy): domain Eukaryota; kingdom Metazoa; phylum Chordata; class Amphibia; order Anura; family Ranidae; genus Lithobates; species Lithobates pipiens. The sequence continues at coordinate 63,477,998 of NW_027507789.1, read as the reverse complement.
AGATGAAGAAGTGTGGTACAGGTAAAAGGCCTGTTGTACCCATCCATGGGATGGGAGTGGTTGTAGGTACTTCCAGGTTACGAGGGTTTAACCTGGAAGGGTTTAAAACGGGTAGGTCACTGCTACAGTTGGTTATTGCCTCCGAGACAGGGGTTGCCGTCTGGAGGTCAAAAGGTTACAGTTAAAGTTGTAGGCAGTGACCAATTTGATGTTAGGATGCTACGTACCCATGACCCCTTGGAAAGGCTGGGAAAGTTATTTTCGTATTTAATGTTGATATTTATTAAAAGATTATATTTTGGTTATTTAATAAAAATGTTTAGGCCTGATGGCCATTTACTCCATAACCTGTCCAGTCATTTTGTTTAAGAGGGACAAGGTTGGGAGGGGGCGGGAAGCCGGGTTTAAGGTTACGAGGTATATATAGAGACAACACTGGGTTGAGTCCTACAGATGTCAAGGGAGTCCCGCAGCTAGCATCCACTAGGGGGAGGTAGGCGCAGGGACGGCATGACATGTGCTGGACTGCACAGTCGCCGTTTTAAGGGAGGTGTGGCCGCTTTAAGAATGTGGGGTGGGCGGAGCCGGGGGGCGGAGCCACGGCGGCCATCTCGTGCCAGCAAGGGGCAGTGTCATCAGTTGCAGAGCGGAGGAGGAAGGAATCCCCACCCACCCTCCCTGGGTTTTGGTACGGGGTTGTTTGGTCTCGGGTGCTCGTTTGCTTCATTGAGCGGGTCAGGGGTCTTTAGATGAAGAAGTGTGGTACAGGTAAAAGGCCTGTTGTACCCATCCATGGGATGGGAGTGGTTGTAGGTACTTCCAGGTTACGAGGGTTTAACCTGGAAGGGTTTAAAACGGGTAGGTCACTGCTACAGTTGGTTATTGCCTCCGAGACAGGGGTTGCCGTCTGGAGGTCAAAAGGTTACAGTTAAAGTTGTAGGCAGTGACCAATTTGATGTTAGGATGCTACGTACCCATGACCCCTTGGAAAGGCTGGGAAAGTTATTTTCGTATTTAATGTTGATATTTATTAAAAGATTATATTTTGGTTATTTAATAAAAATGTTTAGGCCTGATGGCCATTTACTCCATAACCTGTCCAGTCATTTTGTTTAAGAGGGACAAGGTTGGGAGGGGGCGGGAAGCCGGGTTTAAGGTTACGAGGTATATATAGAGACAACACTGGGTTGAGTCCTACAGATGTCATGTGAGTTGCTCCTTACATGATAAGTTTGCCTCCAAGTAGTTTTGGTCTTCTGTTATTTCTTCCTCTTTTGGCTTATTGATGAGGACCAACCTTTTGCTTATGCCAGTGTTATTCCCAGTTAGGATACTTTAGCGCTTCTTAGGCCACAGACACTTTCCTAGTGCATCCACTGTTCCAGTACTTCCTCTATGGAGATTTGAAAGACCCTGTTAAGATCTTGGCTCCCAAACTCCTATAAGACCTGTATCCATTTGAAAAATAGTCTTCCCTCTGTTGATCTGGCAGTGTGCCAAGTTAACAAATCAACTGACATTTCAGCAGAGGATGCATCTGTTTTAAAGGGTTTCAGCTTAAAACTGCTGAAGCGGCAGCTTCCCTGTCCCTGCAGGAGAGGCAGCCGACAACAGAAGCTCCATAGTAACTCTATGGTAGGCAGGGGCGTAACTATAGGGGGTGCAGCAGTCGCGACCGCAACTGGGCCCTGTGATGCAGGGGGCCCATGCAGCCCCCTCTACATATGGCGGCAGCAGCATAGGCAGCTAGGGGTACCAGTGCACCATGCACATGGGTGGCTGGAGGTGGAGGGTGACTAGCAGAGCTCCATGCTCGACTATTGCGCTGGCTGCTCTTTAGTTGTGCATTCCCCGCATGACCTGTGTCCTCGGCCGGCTCCTCAGAGTACCCCTCTCCTACTCCATGCATTGCCACTCAGTCCGATGTCTGTTCTCCCCAGCCAGAGTCCCCCCCCCCCCCCGAGTCCGGCCAACACTGCACTGCATACTTCTCCCGGGTAAACAAACTTTAAACAAACAGATGCAGTGCAGCCCTATGAGAGCCCCCCGGAGGACACTGCAGGCTTGTCTGCCAGCCCCCTCCTCCCCCGTCCTACATAGATGATGAAAGGTCTTTCTGGGAAATATGCTGATCGCCTGTCCAGCACGCTGGATGGAGCCCAGGCCAACATGGATGAGTGCGCGGCCTACAGTTTGGTCATGGTGAGTGAGAGGACCTCATCCCCCACACACTATTACATACCCCCTCCATCTCCCCCTGGGGACAGGGACCCCTTCTCATGTGGGGACAGGGATCCCGACCTCCCCTGGGGACAGCGACCCCTTTTCCCCTGGGGCAGTAACTTCATCTGCCCTGGAGAAAGGGACCTCATCTCTTCTGGGGACGGGGACCCCATCTGGCCTAGGGACAGTCCCCCAATGGGGCATCTAAAAATGTAAAAAAAAAAAAAAAAAAAAAACTACTGATACCAGTGGTGGAACTACAGGGCTCACAAAGGTCATACCTGTGACCACACCCTGGAGTTCCACCGCCGGACTCAAAGGGAAGGGCCCTGGCTAGGGTTCAGGGGGGCCCTTCATGGTTTCTTGCATCGGGGCCCTGAAGGTTCTAGTTACGCCACTGATGGTAGGGTTGCCACCTGTCCAGGATTCACCCGGACAGTTCGGGTTTGGAATCATGTGTCCGGGTTTCAGACTGCCTGAAACCCGGACACATTATTTAGACTGGGCTATGTCTTCCCAGCAGGGTTGCTGCATGCAGTTGTCTAAGCTGAGAGTGACAGGGTTCTCAGGTCACCCCTTACATCAGAGTTCCCCTTTACACCAGAGGTCACAGTGTTTCCCCTTACATCAGAGTCCTCTCCATACATCAGAGTTCTCTGTGTTACCCCTTAAATCATGGTTCCCAGAGCATCCCTTACTCCCCAGAGTTCTCCCTTACATCAGAGTCTGCAGAGTCCCCCTTATAGTGAAAGGGAACTCTGCGAGTTCAGATGTAAAAGGGGGCCCTTGTTATTAACTTCATATGATTAGAAATGTTATTTAATAGCAAAATATATGTATTAAAACAAATTGCTGTGTGCCGCTAAAGTGTTCGGATTAACTTGAAGAAAAAGTGGCAACCCTACTCTATGGGTGACGTCACTTCCCAGCCGTTGTCGGCTGTCTCCTGCACACAGCTTCCACTGCTGGAGACCAGGCTGGATCGGCTTCAGAAAAGGTATGCATAGCCATTTTTGCTTTAAAGGATTAGATTGGTTAGTAGATTTATATATAGTTTTAGGCTGAACTTTAAGGATCCAACCCATGGAAACCCTGTTCTCATTGGCAGGTCCTGACTTTCATTCTGTCTTAGCTGTGATAATGTGTAATGAGCCTAATGCCCCGTTCACACCTCGCGTAATGATTTTTAAAGTGTGTCACGCATATTACAGCTAGCGATTTTTAACACTTGAATGGGCTGCCCTATGCATGTTTGTCATCTAAAAGAAGCTCCTGCTCCTGTTTGGGCGACAAGCTTAGCGCAATTTCAACTACACTTTTTTCTGCGATTGGCTCCCATTCTGTCACTTTACAATCACGGCAGAATTGCGCTGTGTTTGGGGTGCCCTTAAGATTAACAGCACTCAAATGCGCATCACAATTCTGTCCACGATTTTCATGACTAGTGTAGTCTGAATGTTCCCCTTATACTATTCCTTATCTATTAGAAACGAGACCACACCATAGGTTGGAGTAAACTGGCCACAACAGCCTTTATTAAACATAACTCAAAATTACTCCAATAACTTGTAAATATGAAAATATATAAATATATAAATAATATATATAAATATAAATAACTTTATTAACATTAAACCACATTTTAATTAACATTAACTGCCCATTCTGGTGATCTCTGACGGTGACCACACTTAAGCCAATACCCAATCACTGCGGTACACCTGACCAACTTCCCAAAGGCCTCCACCTGTGACCGGTCGGAGACAACTTCCGCCAGTGAACATAACCGTATTCCCTCCAACGTTCAGGAATACCCAGAGGGGCCGATCGTTAGATGAGCCCCCCACACCCTCAGATCCCTTCTGAGTACCTGTCTACCGTCAGAAACCACCAGAAAACACACCGCCAACACGAAAAACTTTCAGCTGCCGTGACAACCGATGAAACCTGCAAAAGAAGAAAAAGACCAGCAACAAAACACCACAAACAAACACATAACAATAGGGCGGGAGGGTGGGAAAAACTGCCTCCTCTGTGTCACACTGGGCTCTGAATGATTCCTTAAAGCCACACCTCTCCCTTTATGTGACCCCTCCCCTACACTGAACTTGTTTCCTGCAAACCTTTTTCTAAACTCCACCCATAAAGCTTAACCCTCTGTGTCCCTCATCCACACTGTCATGTCCAGCACTCCTTATATCATTGCATTCATAATCCGTGCTTCTCTTGACTAGTGTAGTCTGAATGTTCCCCTTATACTATTCCTTATCTATTAGAAACGAGACCACACCATAGGTTGGAGTAAACTGGCCACAACAGCCTTTATTAAACATAACTCAAAATTACTCCAATAACTTGTAAATATGAAAATATATAAATATATAAATAATATATATAAATATATAAATATAAATAACTTTATTAACATTAAACCACATTTTAATTAACATTAACTGCCCATTCTGGTGATCTCTGACGGTGACCACACTTAAGCCAATACCCAATCACTGCGGTACACCTGACCAACTTCCCAAAGGCCTCCACCTGTGACCGGTCGGAGACAACTTCCGCCAGTGAACATAACCGTATTCCCTCCAACGTTCAGGAATACCCAGAGGGGCCGATCGTTAGATGAGCCCCCCACACCCTCAGATCCCTTCTGAGTACCTGTCTACCGTCAGAAACCACCAGAAAACACACCGCCACAGCCCGAAAGGGTGACCCCCTCAACCTTGAGGGCCGCCCCACACCCGAAGAGCTTTCTGTATGCCCTCCTGTAAGCCAAAGGACCAGAGGTCAATCCCCACATCCGATAGATGAACGCCATCCCGCCTAAGATAAAGCCCTACATTCACCTCCAATTCCCTGTGTCTTACCACAATGCCCCCGTTCTGCACTACAAACCGCCCAACAACCTTATTAACCCTAATCCTGGTTTTCTCAAGGCTGGCTAAAGACCTGGCCCCCCGCCACACCGTTCTGGCCACAATGTCTGACCACACCAAAATGGTGCCCGGGAAAAGGACTCGCATGCGCAACACATCAGCCTTGATATCCGCCAAAATGTCCTTCACTTTCCGAACTCCCAGGTCATTGCCCCCCGCATGAACAACCAGCACATCCGGGGGCCTATCCCTCAAAGCGAAATGCTCCACCTCCCTCATGACACGCTCCCACCTCATGCCCGGGAAACCCAACCACATCACCCTAGCTACCTCCCTGGGGATACCTAATTGCCTGCCTGCTGGTAGAGAATCACCTCTCCTGGCCCCCCAGCAGACGTACGAATGCCCCAGGATCCAAACGAGGCGTTGAGAACCTCCATCTGGAATGAAAACAAGAGAAATAACACAACAACCAAAGGAATGTTACAAGCACAGTCCTCCCCCCCATAAATCCCACAGCAAACAACCCCCAGCCGCACCCTCCTTACCCCAGTAGCAACTGCGGCCGGACATAGGACCGGAACCTCCGGGACTCCCATCTACCAATCCGGCGAACCACCGCCTCCTCCAGCCCACATCGAGCCGCCTCCGTGGCCGCCCCAATCCGAAAAGAGTGGGACGCGTAGTCCCGCTCATCCAAACCCACCGCCCTCAGGCATTGCCGAAAGACTGACACAAACTGAAAACGGGATAGAAAAGAGCCCTCCTCGTGCACCAAAAAGGGGCCCGCCCTCCCAGGCCGCACCGCCCGGAAAGCCCGTACCGCCGCCACCGGGCACACTACCGAGCCCGGCAGGGCGAGCAGCGTAATCGCCACTCCCTTGCCCCGTTGATCAGTCTTAGACCTACGCAACCGTATACTCACCCGATCCGCAAACACCTGCACATCCTGATCCAACAGACCCCCAGCCACCCGTTTTGAGCGACACACCAACTCCCCAATCCTAAAAGCCCCATAAAACGCCAACGAAAACGCTGCCGTAAACAGGACGGTCTCGTAAGCAGACGAGCAAACGTCCACCAGCCGAGAACAAATTGCCACCAGATTGTCAAATGACACCGGCCGGCGCGCATCCCTACCCTTCCAATCCCTCCTGTACCCCTTCAACGTTTGCTTCACCCAAAAATCCTTCGTCCCGTCCGGCTCCCCCCACAGTTTGAACAAAAAGGCCAACCCCGCCAGCTTCCGCTCAATAGATGCGGGAGACAGGCCCGTCTCAATGTTCCGGGCAACCCAGTACAATACCACCCAGCGCCGGTCGGAGCCCCGACCAGCCACTCCAACCTCCCGCAGGAACGCCCACCATTCCGCCCACACTCTAGCATAAGCGGACCATGTAGCCTCACTCAACGACCTTTTTAACCAACCTGCGGCGATTCCAAGGGAAGTTCCCACATCCACCCGGGGCATGGCGCCCCCGACTCCTCCGCTCCCGGCGCCAGCTGCCGGAACTTGTCCCACTGAAAACGAGAGAGCGAGTCAGCCAAAGAATTCTCCACCCCAGGTATGTGCACAGCATAAACGTAAACATTGAGCCGCAAACATCGAAAGACCAGGTGTCGCAGCAGCCGGATGACCGGGGGGGAAGAAGCAGTCATCCGATTGAGGACCTGGACCACCCCCATGTTATCGCAATTGATGCGCAACTTCAAATTACGAAACTCCGCCCCCCACAACTCCAATGCCACCACTATCGGGAACAATTCTAGCAAAACCAAATTGCCCAACAACCCCGCAACCTCCCATGAGCGTGGCCAAGGTTCCGCACTCCACCGACCCCGGAAAAATGCCCCATAACCCGTTGAGCCAGCCGCGTCAGTAACCAACTCCACATCGAAGTTGCTCACTGGCCCCGACATCCACATAGCCCGCCCATTATACGACTCCAAAAATTCATGCCAAGCCCGCAGGTCCTCCCGGTGTTCCCTTCGCAAACGCACGAAGTGGGTAGGGGCGGTTACCCCGGCAGTGGCCCCCGACAGCCGTCGGCAGAACACACGGCCCATAGGGATGATCCGGCAAGCGAAATTCAGCTTGCCCAACAGGGACTGCAGGGCCCGAAGCTGAACCTTCGGCCGGCCCTGCATGCCTGCCAACTCCGCCTGCAGATCCCGTAATTTATTCTCTGGCAATCGACACTCCATTGCCATAGAATCAATCACGATTCCCAGAAAACTCAATTCCGTCACCGGGCCCTCCGTCTTATCCCCCGCCAACGGCACCCCGAACCTGCCCGCAATGTGCTGCAACGTGGACAGAAGAATCGCACACACATTGGAGGCAGGCGGGCCCACGCACAGAAAATCATCCAAATAGTGGATGACCGACTCCAGGCCCGAAACATCTCTCACCACCCATTCCAAGAATGAACTAAAAGCTTCAAAATAGGCGCATGAAATGGAACAACCCATGGGCAGGCACAAGTCCACATAAAACTTGCCCCGCCAATGGCATCCCAACAGCCGGAAGCTGTCCGGGTGGACCGGCAGAAGGCGAAACGCCGATTCCACATCCGCCTTGGCCATGAGGGCCCCACGACCATACCGCCTGACCCACCGTACCGCCGCGTCAAAAGACGTGTAGGAAACCGTACACGCCTCCGGGTCAATGAAATCATTGACCGACCCCCCTTTCGGAAAAGACAGGTGATGAATCAAGCGAAACTTCCCCGGCTCCTTCTTAGGAACTACACCCAACGGGGAGACCACCAGGTCCCCCCACGGCTGCACTTCGAAAGGACCACCCATCCGGCCCAGCGCCACCTCTTTACCCAATTTATCATCCACCACCCCCGGGTGATCTAAAGCCGAACGCAAATTCCTGGCCAACGGCGGCACCCCTCCCAAAGAACAGGGAATCCTAAAACCGTCCCGAAAACCCAGAATTAACCCCCGCGCCGCCGCACCATCCGGATACCTATTTAGGAAAGGAAGCATCCTTCCCAGGTTCACCGGCGTCATCCCTTTTTTGACCGGCGGCCCCGGCCCGCTGACCCTTTTTGAAACAGCGGGACAGGGGGTGGGTGCCGCCGCACCCGGAGCACTCATGCTTGAAGCGGCACGCGCCTCCGAATTTACAAGCCCCTTCATTGAAGGGCCAGCACACCCCCCACTTTTTTCCGACCGGCAGTCCCGAGGAAGACGCACTCCCGGCCCCCCCCTGAAGAAACGGAGTGGGCGCCCGCGGAGCAGACATAAGCCTCATCCAGAGGCTTATGTCCTTGTGATCCCACCGCAGGTCAGCCCGCACTGCCTTACGCTGACGAAACTGCTCATCATAGCGCAGCCAAGCCAGCCCTCCATACACTCGGTGAGCCTCCCCAATCGCGTCCAGGTAACAAAATAACGCCGAGCAATGCTCGGGGTTCTTTTCCCCTATCACGCTAGCCAAGATAGCGAATGCCTGAAGCCAATTTGCAAATGTGCGCGGGATCAGCCGATACCTACGTTTTTCCTCGTCGTCCTTCTTGGAACTGTCCGGCTTAACCCTGTCCAAATTAAATTTCTCGAGGGGGAGCAAAGAGAAAATCTCCACATACTCACCCTTGCCGATCTTGTCCCGCACCTCCTGCTTCAAATGCGCCCCCAATGGGCCTTCGAAACAAACATAAACTTCGCACCGGGCAGCATCCGCGATCCTAACCAGGTCAGACCGCGCCCCCGGATCCGCGGGCACCGGGGGGACCCCCGAGCCCACGGCCCCCGCATCCATGCTCCCCGACACCGCAGCAGGCGGTGAATCCCGCGCAGGAATGACCTCCGCCCCCCCGGCCCCCCCCACATTACCCATCCAGGGGGCCACCTGAGGCGACCCGGAGCCCCCAGCAAACTTACCAACCAGGGCCTGCAGCCCCCCCAACAGCTCCTGCAACTGACCTGACGGCCCCCCCGGGGCCACAGGCCCCGCCCCCTGCGCTGAACCTGCCGCAACCCCCCCCAATACGTCCCGGGATCCCGTGGGTACAGCACCCCCCTGCGCCACCCCCATCAGATCCCGCAAGGCATCCGCCAGCAATGTAGACTCCCGCAACTTACCCGGGCCCCCAGGGGCCTCGGCGACCGGTACCGGTCCGGGTGCAGAAAAGGACCCCTCCTCCTCCTGGGACAGCTCGCTCTCCGAACCGACCTCTCCAGCACGCACCGGGGACGCGGCCATCCCCCTGTGCTCCGCGCGGTCCATCCGGTCCCTGCGATCCGGGACTGCAGGCAATGTCCTCCTCCCCCCGCCGCCCCCGGCATGCCGGCGTCTAAAACCAGCCCTGCCAGGCACCTTGGCAGCCTTCTGCGACCCACCCTCCCCCCCCGCCAGCATGTGACCCCCCCGGAGCGCCCCCCTCCCCCCCACCGCGCGGATGCTGGCCCCAGACCCAGCATGCCGCAGATCCCCCGCCACGTGCACCCCCCCTTGGCCTGCCGACCCAGAGCCATCCACACTCCCCCCCACCTCCACCGGGCCCCGTGCGGTCCCGGCGCCATTTCCATGCGGCCGCGAAGCCCCGCCCCCCTCCGGTCGGCGGCGCAACGACCGCCCGGACCGGGGGGAGCCGAGAACCTGCCGTTTTGCCGGGGGGACCGATCGGTCCACCCCCGGGCTCCGGGAGTCACGAGGCGGCCGAGGAGTAGGCCCAGGAGAAAAACGCGCCGGAGGCCGAGACCTCCGCGCGCGCAGTGGCACCTCACCTGTCCCGCCGCCGTCCACATCGCCGTCCGCCAGGTCACCCACACGTTCCCGCAGCCAGTCCGCTCCGTGCACCTCCGCCGCCCGTCGCAGCCGCGCGAAGAGTCCCTCGAGGTCCGCCATAGCAGAGGAGCAGCGAAAAAACTGCCTCCTCTGTGTCACACTGGGCTCTGAATGATTCCTTAAAGCCACACCTCTCCCTTTATGTGACCCCTCCCCTACACTGAACTTGTTTCCTGCAAACCTTTTTCTAAACTCCACCCATAAAGCTTAACCCTCTGTGTCCCTCATCCACACTGTCATGTCCAGCACTCCTTATATCATTGCATTCATAATCCGTGCTTCTCTGGTCTTCTGTCAGCTCACATGCAGGGGACACTTTGGTTAAAGCGTAACACTACTTTTGTTGAGAAAAAAAAACCGTTCCCCTCTGGATGGTCTATGTACAGTACAAGGATTTTAAACGTCACTTCTGCCCATAGCTCCTAGACACATTTTTTTTTTGTTCTTGATTTTTTTTCAAACAACTTTTTTTTTTTATTGCATTTTAGTGTAAATATGAGATCTGAGGTCTTTTTGACCCCAGATCTCATATTTAAGAGGTCCTGTCATGCTTTTTTTTTCTATTACAAGGGATGTTTACATTCCTTGTAATAGGAATAAAAATGACACAATTTTAACCACTTTCAGACCGGACCATTTTGCTGGTAAATGACCAGAGGTCTTTTTACAATTTGGCACTGCGCTGCTTTAACTGGTAATTGCGCGGTCATGCAATGTTGTACCCAAACAAAATTTGCGTCCTTTTCTTCCCACAAATAGAGCTTTCTTTTGATGGTATTTGATTGCCTCTGCGATTTTTATTTTTTGCGATATAAACGTAAAAAGACCGCAAATTTTGAAAAAAAATTATATTTTCTACTTTTTGTTATTAGAAAAATCCAATAAACTCAATTTTAGTCATACATTTAGGCCAAAATGTATTCAGCCACATGTCTTTGGTAAAAAAAAAAGTCAATAATTGTATATTTATTGGTTTGCGCAAAAGTTGTCACATCTACAAACTAAGGTACGTTTTCTGGAATTTACGCAGCTTTTAGTTTACGACTGCCTATCTCATTTCTTGAGGTGCTAAAATGGCAGGGCAGTATAAAACCCCCCCAAATGACCCCATTTTGGAAAGTAGACCCCCTAAGGAAATTGATAAGTGGCATGTTGAGCCCATTGAATATTTTTTTTTTTTGCCTCAAGCGATTGAATAATGACAAAAAAAAAAATTTTTTTTTTTTTTTTTACACAAAGTTGCCACAAGTTGCGGGAAAATTACAAACTTTTTTTTTTTTTTTTTCACAAAGTTGTCACTAAATGATATATTGCTCACGCATGCCATGGGCATATGTGAAATGACACCCCAAAATAAATTCTGCTGCTTCTCCTGAGTACGGGGATACCACATATGTGGGATTTTTTGGGAGCCTAGCCGCGTACGGGGCCCCGAAAGCCAAGCACCGCCTTCAGGCTTTCTAAGGGCGTAAATTTTTGAGTTCACTTCTCACTACCTATTACAGTTTTGAAGGCCATAAAATGCCAAGATGGCACAAAACCCCCACAAATGACCCCATTTTAGAAAGTAGACACCCCGAGCTATTTGCTGAGAGGCATGTTGAGTCCATGGAATATTTTATATTTTGCCACAAGTTGCGGGAAAATTACAAACTTTTTTTTTTTTTTTTCACAAAGTTGTCACTAAATGATATATTGCTCACGCATGCCATGGGCATATGTGAAATGACACCCCAAAATAAATTCTGCTGCTTCTCCTGAGTACGGGGATACCACATATGTGGGACTTTTTGGGAGCCTAGCCGCGTACGGGGCCCCGAAAACCAAGCACCACCTTCAGGCTTTCTAAGGGCGTTACAGTTTTGAAGGCCATAAAATGCCAAGATGGCACAAACCCCCCCCCCCCAAATGACCCCATTTTGGAAAGTAGACACCCCTAAATTTAGGGGTACACTAGTGAGACTAGGTAATAAATGGCGGGTGCCCTGAAACTATAAAAAAATAAACTAACCAACCAGCGTCACCTGTAACAGTTATATGGTGATCACTGGTGAAAGGGTTAACTAGGGAGCAATCAGGGGGCTTTATGCGGTAGTATATGGGGGTCCCTGGCGCTATAAAAAGCTGCGGCGAACCTAAATACCTACCTGCCTAACTAGCGTCACCTGTGACACTAATACAGCGATCAGAAAAACGATCGCTTATTAGGCTGGGTTCACACTGGAGCGATGCGGGAACGCCACGAATGCGCGGCGGGTTCCCGCATCGCATGCCTCCCGGCGGCAGTTCACACTGCCCTATGCGAACTGCTGGGAGTGTCAGTGAAATGTTAATGACACCCCCAGATCAGTTCGCATATCGCAGTGCGATCTGCAAACTTGGATCGCATGGTGTGAACACCCATGCGATCCGATTCTGCTGCGGACCAAAAAAAGGGTCCCGTGCGAGTTTGCGGCGGGTGCGGCGCAAATTCAGCCATACTATCTGTATGGCTGAACTCAAATCGCACAGAGATCGGATGTGATTTGCACTGCAGTGCGGTGCGAATCACATCCGTTCTCATAAACCGCTGCAATGTGAACCCAGCCTTAGTGACACTGGCGACGGGGGGTGATCACGGGGTTAAACCTTTATTGGGGGGGTTAGGGGGGTACCTTAGAACTAAAGGGGGCTAACCCCAACTGCCCTAACAGTTATTACAGTCACAAATGACACCCGCCGGGTGATCAGGGGGTTAAACCTTTATTAGGTAATAAATGGCGGGTGCCCTGAAACTATAAAAAAATAACTAACCAACCAGCGTCACCTGTAACAGTTATATGGTGATCACTGGTGAAAGGGTTAACTAGGGGGCAATCAGGGGGCTTTATGCGGTAGTATATGGGGGTCCCTGGCGCTATAAAAAGCTGCGGCGAACCTAAATACCTACCTGCCTAACTAGCGTCACCTGTGACACTAATACAGCGATCAGAAAAACTATCGCTTATTAGGCTGGGTTCACACTGGAGCGATGCGGGAACGCCACGAATCCGCGGCGGGTTCCCGCATCGCATGCCTCCCGGCGGCAGTTCACACTGCCCTATGCGAACTGCTGGGAGTGTCAGTGAAATGTTAATGACACCCCCAGATCAGTTCGCATATCGCAGTGCGATCTGCAAACTCGGATCGCATGGTGTGAACACCCATGCGATCCGATTCTGCTGCGGACCAAAAAAAGGGTCCCGTGCGAATTTGCGGCGGGTGCGGCGGGTGCGATGCGAATTCAGCCATACTATCTGTATGGCTGAACTCGAATCGCACAGAGATCGGATGTGATTTGCACTGCAGTGCGGTGCGAATCACATTCGTTCTCATAAACCGCTGCAATGTGAACCCAGCCTTAGTGACACTGGCGACGGGGGTGATCACGGGGTTAAACCTTTATTGGGGGGGTTAGGGGGGTACATTAGAACTAAAGGGGGCTAACCCTAACTGCCCTAACAGTTATTACAGTCACAAATGACACCAATGCAAAAAAAAAAAAAAAAAATGACATTGGTGTCACTGTGACTGGGGGGCAGGGGTAATTGGGGGGGTGATCGGGGGGGGTGTGAGTGTGCCTGGCATGTTCTACTGTGTAGTGACGTGTTGGTGCAACTCACCGATCCTCTCTCCTCGGTGTCGGAACGAAAAATACCGACACGGAGGAGAGAATACATCACTTCCTCTCCTGTGTTTACATTACAGGAGAGGAAGTGATGTCACGAAGGATTTCTATTCGTCGGGAGCGATCGCGAGGGGGTGGCCATGAATGAATGGCCGCCCCCTCGTCCGGGATCGCTCCCGAACGAATACCGACCGCCGCAGGCACCGGGCGGGGGCCCGATCGGGCCCCCGACCCGCGGGAAGGCAGGGACGTACATGTACGCCAATATGCCTGCCCGTGCCATTCTGTCGACGTACATCGTCGTGCGGCGGTCGGGAAGTGATTAATTTATTTTTTTAAACGAACAGTGTAAAAATAAAAAAGGTAAAATAAATAAGAACAAATTTTTTTTTTAAATGCGTCCCGCTGAGCTCGCGTAAAGAAGCGAGCGCATACCTGAGCAGCGCCCGCACATGAAAACAGTGTTCACACCACAACACGTGAGGTACTGTAAGACCCCTTTCACACCACACCGGCCATTGCGTCGGCGGTAAAACGCTGCTATTTTTAGCGGCGTTGTACCGGCGGATTTGCGGCGCATTTCGGGCGCTAGCGGGGCGCTTTTACCCCCCACTAGCGGCCGCGAAAGGGGTAAAACCGCCGGCAATACACCGCAATAGCGGCGTTTTGCCGGCGGTTTTGATTTCAATGGGGAGCAGCGGTGGAGGAGCGGTAAACACACCGCTCCAAAGAAGCTGCTGGCAGGACTTTTTTCTGACGTCCTGCCAGTGCACCACTGTAGTGTGAAAACCCTCGGGCTTTCACACTACATACAATGGTGCAGCTTCTTTAGGGCAGATTGCAGGCGCTATTTCTAACGCTATAGCGCCTGCAAAACGCCCTGGTGTGAAAGGGGGTCTTAGAGCGAGAGCAATAATTCTAACACTAGCCCTCCTCTGTAACTCAAAAGATGCAACCTGTAGAACTTTTTTTAAACATCGCCTATGGAGATTTTTTTAAGGGTAAACGTTTGTCATCATTCCACGAGCGGTTGCAATTTTGAAGCATGACATGTTGGGTATCAATTTACTTGGCGTAACATTATCTTTCACAATATAAAAAAAAACTTGCGCTAACTTTATGTTTTTCTTATTTTTTATTCCAAAAAAGTGTAGATTTTCCAAAAAAGTGCGATTGTAAGATCGCTGCGCAAATACGGTGTGACAGGAAGTATTGTAATGACCGCCATTTTATTCTCTAGGGCAGTGATGGCGAACCTTGGCACCCCAGATGTTTTGGAACTACATTTCCCATGATGCACCACTACACCGGAGAGTGCATGAGCATCATGGGAAATGTAGTTCCAAAACATCTGGGGTGCCAAGGTTCGCCATCACTGCTCTAGGGTGTTAGAAAAAATATATATAAAATATATATATATAATGCCGCGTACACACAACCGGACTTTGACGGCCTAGGTCCGACAGTCTTCCCGACTGACTTTTCGGCGGAGCTCCGACTGACTTTTCCGAATGAACAGACTTGGCCACCCACAATCACACCAAAGTCAGACGAATTCAACCATGATGACGTATGACCAGACAAGAATAAGGAAGTTCATAGCCAGTAGCCAATAGCTGCCCTAGCGTCGGTTTTCATCCGTCAGACTAGCATACACGCGAATGGATTTCTCTATGGGAACTGGGTCCGGCGGAGTTCCGGCGAAAAAATTTGAAACATGTTCTATTTCTAAAGTCCGTAGATTTTTGGACAGCAAAGGTCCGATAGAGCCCACACACGATCGAATTGTCTGACGGATTTGCTCTGTCGGACCTTTGCTGACGAAAAGTCAGGTCGTGTGTACGTGGCATAAGTAATTTTCTAACAAAAACAAAACAAAAACGTTTTTAACTTGTAAACACGAAATCTCAAAGTGAGGCTCAGGGCTGAAGTAGTTAAAATGTTGGACTGCAGTACCCAGGTCTATAAAGCTCCTGCGCTTCATGACCCTCAAGGGGCAACATCTCTCTGGCTCTATTCTGGATACCATTATCAAATACACTACTGGTAGCAAGAGCACCCATCTCTCTCAGCAACAGAATCCTAGGATTCTGTGACTTAAAGCATTTGATAAACAAAAAATAAAAAATAAAGGATCCTGATCCCTTAAAGCATGAATAACAGCACAGTGCTTGTGCTGTGTCATTTGGCCCCCTGTATCATCTAAAATACCTGGCTGATCCTGCCTGGTTCTGCCCTCGACTCTGCAAACTGACCACGGTTTATCAAGGCTGCTGAGCCCTGACATTGTGGTCAGTTTACGTGCCTCCGTCAATCTGCAGCTCTCCTCTGTCCTCTTTCACCTCCCCACTCTCTGCCTGTCAGCTGTATCAGGGCCTCCCCCTCCCACAGAAATAACTGTTAAAGCAGAATTTCAGTCATTTTTTTCAACTTTCCATCTATTAAATCTTCTGCACTTGTTTTAACTTTGGATAGTAAAACATTTTTTTTCTGCCAGTAAATACCTTATACAGCCCACTTCCTGTTGCTTGTCTGGTAAAAAGCCTAGGCTTATGACATCATGCAAAGCTCTCTCACTCACTCTCCTGAGAGCTTGCCAGGAAGGAAGGATGAGTCATAAGAGGGCAATGAGAGCTGCAGAGCTGGAGGTGTGCCTTTGTGTCAATTAAGAAAGTGAAAAAGGCAGCAGCTTCAGCTGCCTACAGTTAAAATGGTTGCAGCCAGACTCAGTGGAGGGAGATTTCTGTGGCATATTTGACAAGTACAGAATCACAGTATATGCAAAGTGGTTGTAGGCAAGCTTCAGAATGGCAAAGATGTTTTTATTACAAATTATGTGAGCAGACTGCAGTTCCTCTTTAATTTCAGGCACTCACCTGTTTTCCTTAACCACTTACCGACCATCTGCCGAACACATACTGCGGCAAGGTGGCTCTATTGCGCAAAATCAAGTACCTGTACAGGATTTTGTCAATAGTCACTGGAGGGTGCCCATGCGCTGCCAGAGCCGCGATCGCACGTTGATTGGGCACAGGGGGAGCGGGATGTGATCTCCGCAGGCCACCCACGATCACTCCCCGCAGACTCAACGCCAATCTGCCGCTGTAAACAAGCAGACCTCTCTGCTATCAGGCATGGACACTCAGATGTAGTGTTCCTGCTAATCAGGAGCACCGATCAGAGTGTCCATGCAGTGAGCACATCCCCCCACACAGTTAGAAACACAGAAGGATCACTTAACCCCTTCCCTGCCAGCGACTTTTATGCTGTGTCAATGCACATTTTTAGCACTGATCACTGTAATAATGTCACTGGTTTCCAAAAAAAATAAATAAAGCGTCAGCTAGGTGTCATCCGATTTATCCGACGCAATCCCGCTAAAATGGCTGATCACCGCCATTACAGGTAAAAGAATAAAATTTAAATAAAAACGCCATAAAAATATCTTCTATTTTGTAGACGCTATAACTTTTGCGCAAACCAATCAATATAGGCTTAATGGGATTTTTTTTAACCCAAAAATATGTAGCAGAATACATATTGGCCTAAATTGATGAAGAAATTTCATTTTTTTTTATTGGATGTTTTATAGCAGAAAGTAAAATACATAGTTTTTTTTTTCAAAATTGGCATTCTTTTTTTGTTTATAGCACAAAAAATAAAAACCGCAGTGGTGATCAAAAATCACCAAAAGAAAGCTCTATTTGTGGGGAAAAAAAGAACAATTTTATTTGGGTACAACATCACGCGACCGCCATTTAAAGTAACGCAGTGCCGTATCGCAAAAAATGGCCAGGTCATTAAGGGGGTAAAACGTTCCGGGGCTGAAGTTGTTAATGCTAAGTGCCCAGTGTACCCAGTGCCCGGCTTATTAAAAAAAATGCTGTTCCATACTGTATTTCTGAGCGCCGCTCAGCGCTCATGTGACTGGCCATCTCTCTCTTTCTCTCCTCCCGACTGACATCAGTGGGGGATTCTCGGCCCCTCCCGCTGTAGCGCTCAGATCAGGAAAGGGAGCAACGATTGGTCACATGAGCGCTGCTAGGAAATACAGTATATAACGGCATTTTTTTAATAGAACGGATGAACTTGGGCACAGCATTAACCACTTCAAGACCGCCCACTGCATACATACTGTGGCAGGGCGGCTCTATTGTGTGAAACAACGTACCTATACATTGTTTTGTGCACTAGATACTGTAGGCATGCACCGGCTTTACGGAGGGGGAGCTCATCCGCCAGCCACCCGCGTATCGCTCCACAGAGAGGCAGAACGGGGATCTGCCTATGTAAATAAGACATATCCCTGTTCTGACAAGTACGTACACAGAGATCTTCTGTTCCCAGTAATCAGGAACAGCGAACTTGGCATTCTTCCCGTTAGTCCATCCCCCACATAGTTAGAAAACACTTGCAGGGAACACACTTAACCCTTTGATCGCCTTGATGTTAACCCCTTCCCTGCCAGTGTCATTTATACAGTGATCAGTGCATTTTTTTTTTTTTAGCACTCATCACTGTATTGGTGTCACTGGTCCCAAAAGTGTCACTTGGGGTCAGATTTGTCTGCTGCAATGTCACAGTCCTGCTAAAAATCGCTGATCGCCGCCATTATCAGTAAAAACAAGAAGACTTTCTTTTTTTTTTTTTAAGTTCATAAATCTATCCCATAGTTTGTACACGCTATAACTTTTGCACACACCGATCAATATATGCTTATTGGGATTTTTTTCACCAGAAATATAAAAGCCACAGAGATGATCAATTACCACCAAAAAAAGCTAAATTTATGGGAAAAAAGGATATGAATTTTGTTTGGGTACAGCGTTGCATCGCATTAAGGGGGTAGAACCTTCCGGGGCTGAAGTGGTTAAAGAAGACAGGTGAGTGCCTGAAAATAACCAAGTGGGGTTACAACCACTTTAACTTCACATCACTCCAGCTACCAAGCCCAAACCCCCAGTCTTGCTCCCAGTGGACCTACAAGGCTGGAGGCTTAAAGTTTAGCATGCCCTCAGACAAACCTTCCCCTGCATGAAGGTGCACCTCAACTTTTCAAAATGGTTGGGCATCAGTTAGGCTTTGTGGATGCTTAGGCAGCTTGCATCTCAAAAGCTTGTATGCAGAAGGTGAATTCTGCTTCCAGCCCTCCCACCCGGTTTCTCACTCCAACCTTTGTGTCACTACACAGACCGGTGTCTTGTCAAATAGGGTCCTCCATCAGATGCTGTCCCCTGCGTACTGCGCATGCGCAGTACACAGGAACACAGATTCCGAAAATTGCAGAGGATGAACGGCGCCTGCGCCGTGAGTCCAGGTTCTATCCCCACTATCCAAGTGGACATAGAGTTAGAATAAAAAAGAGCCGAGCGCAGCGAGGCCGAGCCCGAAGCTCGCCCGCGAGGGGCCCTCTAAAATTCACAACCCTGTGTCCGCTTGGATGGTGGGGCTACCACCTCCACTCACGGCGCAGGCGCCGTTCATCTTCGGAGATTTTCCGAAGCTTCGTCTGCTCCGTACTGCGCATGCGCAGTACGGAGCGGACACATATTGATGGCCGGACTCTATTAGGCAGAACACCGGCAGATCTCTTCTGAATGTAGGTGTCATTCCCCCAGTTTCTGTGGTAGACATGTTTTAATGGTTTTATTCCAAATGCTTCCAAAACTGAAAGGGGGCGTGTGAGCAATCTTGGAATCCACCCCTTCCTATAGCCAAGTATGGACCAGCATTTGGCTCTCAGCACTGTCAAGGATTGGGTTTCTGCTCTTGCTGTCTTGTGTCAGAGACCATTGGCCCCTCATTGCTCCACACCCCTAATGATGCGGATTGGTGGTGAAACATGTCAGGCATGTCATCACATATATTCCAAGATCGATGTCTTGGCGTTTGTAACCCTGTGTGCTCTGGTTTCGTTTGATTTTGTGAGAGTGTGTGTAACACTACTGCAACTCAATTTGGCTTCTCTTTGGAGGGATATTGAAAAGCTAGGTTGTGAGAGAGGATTTACTTCCTACCTGGTATATCATGGTTTCTGGAGGTCAGATGCATAACAACTTAGCCAGCGTTGCTTTAAAGCATACACACAAGTGCATAATGATCTCTGCATCAAGCTAAATTGATTTGTTAAGAGGCTGAATCTTTGTGGTGGATGAAGCACTGGCAAACACTTGCGTGCCGAGTGGCTTTTAACAAGAGTCATTAGAATGTATAAGTACATCTGGAAAGTAATCACAGTGCTTCACTTTTTCCACATTTTGTTATGTTATAGCCTTTTTCCAAAATGAATTAAATTCATTTTTCTCAAAATTCTACTAACAGTACACCATAATGATGTAAAAGAATTAAGTTTAATTTAAATCTTTGCGACTTTTAAATAAAAAAAAAAAAAATGAACATAAGTATTTACAGCCTTTGCTATGACAGTCAAAATTGAGCTCAAGTGCATTCAGGCCTGTATAATAGGAGTGTCCAGATGGAAGCCACTCCTCAGTAAAAAGGCACATGACAGCCCATCTGGAGGAGTTTGCCAAAGGGCACCTGAAGGACTCTCAGACCACAAGAAACATCACCTGGCCAATACCACCCATACCGTGAAGCATGGCGGAGGCAGTACCATGCTGTGGGAATGTTTTTCAGCAGCAGGAACTGGGACACTAGTCAGGATTGAGGGAAAGATGAATGCAGAAATGTACAGAAACATACTTTGATGAAAATCTGCTCCAGAGTGCTCTGGACCTCAGTCTGGGGCAAAGGTTCATCTTCCAACAGAACGACAACCCTAACCACACAGCCAAGACTACAAAGGAGTGACTATGAGACAACTCTGTGAATGTCCTCGAGTGGCCCAGCCACAGCCCAGACTTGATCCCAATTGAACATCTCTGGAGAGCTCTGAAAACGACTGTGCACCGACGCTCCTCAACCAACCTGATGGAACTTGAGAGGTCCTGCAAGGAAGAATGGGAGAAACTGCCCAAATATAGGTGTGACAAGCTTGTAGCAGCATAATCAAAAAGACTTGAGGCTGTAATTGGTGCCTAAGGTGCTTCAGTATTGTAGTAAAGGCTGTGAATATTTATGTACATGTGATTTTTTTTATTTTTAATAAATTTGCAAAGATTTTAAACTAATTTCTATCACATTGTCATTATAGGATATCGTTTGTAGAATTTTGAGGAAAATAATTAATCCATTTTGGAATAACGCTGTAGCATAAAATGTGGAAAAGGTGAAATGCTGTGAATACTTTCCAGATGCACTGTACTGTTCATGGGCTGATTATTCTTATTGGAGTACTTCTATGGACTTTCATTTGATCTATTTATATACTGGATATTTTGATGCAGTTTGCACTGAGTTTTTCTTCTGTTTGCAGATAAATATTTTATATTTTTTTTACAGATTGCTATGGTTTACATGTTGAGAATCTTTTCACCTGATGAAGTCTGGTAGCGCACATATATATATATATATATATATATAGAATAACAGTGTATAGTGTAGTATTCAAACCAATTGGTTACTGCACCTTTACTATACATTTTAAAAATGTTTTTTCACTAAGCACAAAATACATTTTTTATTGGCCCCTCATTACTTAAGACCTTTGTAGAGGAAGTATCCTGTATAGCCCCCGTGTTTCAGATCCCATGGAGTCCCAGGGGAACAATTTGGTTCTCTTTGTGCTTTGAAAACTGTCAACTGAACTGCCATTTCCCCACATCCCTCTCACTATGCTCAACCACAAAGCGGAGGGAGTTCTAGCCATCACCTCTGTAAGGTAAGCATTTGAACTGGTAACTATATCCGGTTTTGATTTTTAGATAGGGGCAAGATGGTTTTGAGGCCTAGGATTTCCTTTTCGTCTCAGCCAGGAAATTGTTCTTCCATCCCTTTATCTGGCTCCAGTGCACCCCAACAAAATTTCACTCCATTGTCTGGAAATTTTTCAGGCTGTGCAAATCTATCCCTCAGCAGTTACAGTGAGGGAAAAAAAGTATTTGATCCCCTGCTGATTTTCTTAATTTTAATGGTAGGTTTATTTTAACAGGGAGAGACAGAATAGCAAAAATATGCAGAAAATGCATTTCAAAAAAGTTAAATTGATTTGCATTATGACTAAAATAAGTATTTGTTCCCTTATCTGCAAGATTTCTGGCTACCAGGTGTCTTCTATACAGGTAACAAGTGGCGATTAGGAGCACTTTTTAAAAGGGAGTGCCCCTAATCTAAGTTTGCTACCTGTATAGAAGACACCTGTCCACAGAAGCAATCAGATTCCAATCTCTCCATCATGGCCAAGACCAAAGAGCTGTCAAAGAATGTGAAGGACAAGATTGTAGACCTACACAGGGTTGGAATGGGCTTCAAGACCATCTCCAAGCAGCTTGGTGAGGGTGACAACAGTTGGTGCGATTATTCACAAATGGAAGAAACACAAAATAACCATCAACTCCCTTGGTCTGGGGCTCCATGCAAGATCTCACCTTGTGCAGTTTCAATGATTATGAGAATGGTGAGGACTCAGCCCAGAACTACACGGGAGAATCTGGTCAATGATCTCAAGGCAGCTGGGACCAGTCACCAAGGAAACAATTGGTAACACACTACGCTGTGAAGAACGGAAATCCCCCTGCTCAAGAAAGCTTTCTATTGAACAGCTGAATGATTCAGAGGAGAACTGGCTGAAAGTGTTGTCACAGATGCTCTTTGGCATCAACTCAACTGGCCGCTTTTGAAAGAGGAGGAGTGCTTCCAAGAACACCATCCCCACTGTCAAACATGGAGGTGGAAACATCATGCTTTGGGGGTGTTTCTCTGCTAAGGGGACAGGACAACTTCACCGTATCAAAGGGATGATGGATGGGGCCATGTACATGTATCAAATCTTGGGCGAGAACCTCCTTCCTTCAGCCAGGGCATTGAAAACGGGTTGTGGATGGGTATTCCAGCATGACAATGACCCAAACCACACTGCCAAGGCAACAAAGGATGGCTCAAGAATAGGGTTGCTTGTACAAATGCTCAGATACTTGAGTCCTCAGTGCAGCAGGGGAGGCACATCCTCACAGATGATCAGTGCGGGCAGTTAAAAAGGTATACAGGGAGATCAGTGCTTGTAATAAAGCAGCTGACAGCCACTTCTCCTCCTCTCCCTCCCGTGGCTTTCAGCTGCTTTATTAAAAAGGTATACAGGGAGATCGGTGCCTATAACTGCCCACACTGATCAACCCGACTGTCCCCTGTGTTCTCCTGGAGCTCCACGGGTCCTCTTCCAGGTCCTCTGCCAGCTCCCCTAGTCTGCTCAGGTCCTCCTCTGTGCTCCCCCTCCCCCCCTTGTCCCAGATCTGTCGGGATGTAGAGTGGAGGAAAAAAAAAAAAAGACAGTAAATATGTAATTTAACAGCTCCTTCCTTTTCTGAACAGAGGCAGTGATCACTGCCTCTGTTCATTCATGACTGAGCAGAGTAAACTGTGTTTATGATGCTTTTGTTTATGAACAGAAGCTTCTGTCTCCTGTCCATTCATCTTCAGTGCAGCTGAGGCTGCAGAGAAAGTAACTGGGGAATCTTTGTCCTCAGGCCCTTTCATAGTCTCAAAAGGGGAGATGTCAGGTCTGTTTCGACCCTTGATATCTCACCAAAGCCCCCTAACAAGGCAGATAAAAAAAAAAGAATTGTAAATAAAAAATATTTTAAATGTTTAATTGTAAAAAATAAAATCAAAATAAACTACTGCCACAGTCCACACCTCCTCCGTGCCACCTATCAGTGCTGCATATTAGTGCCATTGTCACATGACATAAAAAAAAGAAAGTATCTGTAATTGGTATAGACAGGTACGTAAAAAATAAAATAAAAATATCGGTACTTGTACTCGGTCTTAAAAAAAAGTGGTATCGGTACAATCCTACTCAAGAAGCAGCACATTAAGGTCCTGGAGTAGCCTAGCCAGTCTCCAGACCTTAATCCCATAGAAAATAAATATGTGGAGGGAAATGAAGGTTTGACTTACCAAACATCAGCCTTCAAACCTTAATGACTTGGAGAGGATCTGCAAAGAGAAGTGGGACAAAATCCCTCCTGAGACGTGTGCAAACCTGGTGGCCAACTACAAAAAAAAAGTCTGACCTCTGATTGCCAACAAGGGTTTTGTCACCAAGTACAAAGTCTTGTTTTGTGAAGGGGTCAAATACTTTTTTCACTCATTCAAATGCATATTAATTTATAACTTTTTTGAAATTCGTTTTTCTGGATTTTTAAAGTTGTTGTTATTCTCTCACTATTAACATTAACCTACCATTAAAATTATAGACTGATCATTTCTTTGTCAGTGGGCAAACGTACAAAATCAGCAGGGGATCAAATATCACCCCCCCCCCTCCCCCCCCCCTTCTTCTTTCAGGTTCTACGCTTCTACCAGTGTACATTGCGGCCTTATCTTATGCAAGCATCAGGCATAAGGTCCTTCGGGCTGCCCTTTGAAAAATGCATGTATTCCTTAGTTCTCAGACCTCGTTTGCCACGTTGCCCACCACTCTGCTGGGCTGTTTTGGATGACCCAAAAAGGTGAAAGACTTCCAGTATCCCTCAATGGATGAGAAATAGATTTTTGTACTCAATGTAATGAAGATTTATGGTCATGCTTTTATGGCTGCTTTGCTACTAAATTGAGGAGGAATGCTGGTAGTAGTAGGGGTTACCCTGGACTAGGGTTGCCACCTTTTCTTCAAGTCAAACCCGAACACTTTAGCGGCGCACATTTTTTAGCGGAGCAATTTCTTTTTTACTATAAACTATACATTTATTTTGCAATTAAATAACATTTCTAATCATATGAAGTTAATCACGAGTCCCCTTTTACATCAGAGTCCACAGAGTTACGCTTTTGCATCTGAATCCGCAGAGTTCCACTTTTACATCTGAACTCGCAGAGTTCCCTTACACTGTAAGTTGGGACTCTGTAGACTCTGATGTAAGGGAGAACTCTGGGGACTCTAACATAAGGGATGCTCTGGGAACCCTGATTTAAGGGGAACACTGAGTACTATGATGCACAGTGAGAACTCTGATGTAAGGGGGAACGCTGTGGCCTCTGGTGTAAAGGGGGAACTGTGTTATAAGGGGTGCTCTGAGAACCCTGATTTACCTTAGTGTACTCACTCAGAGGCAGAAGATAGAAGGGGGAGACTTCAGTCACAGACAGGGATGGATGGTGATCTCACTCACCCCTTGGCAGTCAGCACCTCTCATCCAGATGTATCTGAGGCTGCTGGACTTCAAATTTCCAGCCTCCCACTTCCCTTTTCTGAGGCACAGCACTGGGGATTGGAGTGTGAGCAAACACAGAGAGGTAGGGGAGGGAGGAAAAGGAGCAGATCAAGCCCTTTTTCCTCTCCCGTCTGTATGTGGGGGGAACTGTTAGTGCTGGCTTTGGGCAGTGTGAAAAAGAGTGTAAGAGACACTCTCAGCTTAGACAACTGCAGCCAGCAACCTTGCTGGGAGGCCATAGTCCAGTCTGAATAATGTGTCCGGGTTTCAGGCAGTCTGAAACCTGTATGAATGGTTCCAAACCCGAACTGTCCAGGTGAATCCCGGACAGGCGGCAACCCTACCCTGGACTGGCCTACAATATTTATTTATTTTTTGTTTGACTGCCAGTGTTCAAACCTCCTGGAGGCAGCAGTATAAACAAGGATTAAAGACTTCCTGCGTCCTTCTATAATCCAAGAAAAAGATTTTATGGGAAGTACAAAAAAATCCTATATAACGGTGCTGTGACGTATCAGGTGAGAGCCCGGAGTAAACAAAACTAGTAATTGCACTGTAGATTCATAAATTGGTATAAAGTCTTCTAATCTAGGATACAATCCAAATATAGTATGCTTCTTATAACAGTGATATTCACCACAGAGCTTTAAAATGAATACACAAGATAGGAGTGCAAAATAAACAATACCCTAATTGTTGGCACTAGCAATCAGACTTCGACCCCTTTCAAACTGGGGCATTTTTTCAGGCGCTTTAGCGTTAAAAAAAAGCGCTTGTAAAGCGCTTGAAAGAAGCCTCATCTGCAATCCCAATGTGAAAGCCCAAGTGCTTTAAGAGCCCTTTCACTCTGCCAGCGCCTGAAAACGCTTGAACGCTTAAACTAGCGTCGCTTTACCAGCGTTTTTCGAGCGCTAGTGGGGTGCTTTTAACCCCTGCTAGTGGCCAAATAAAGGGTTAAAAGTGCCCACAAAGCACCGCTGCCAAAAGCGCTTTTTAGGCGCTTTTCATTGATTTCAATGGAAAGGGGCGCTTTAGGAGCAGTGTATTCACCGCTCCAAAAGTGCTGCAAAGAAGCTGCTTGTAGGACTTTTTTTTGACGCCCTGCCAGCGCAGCGCCTCAGTGTGAAAGCACTCGGGCTTTCACATTGGGATTGCAGTTGCTGCTTCTTTCAGGCACTTTTTTTTTTTAAAGCTAAAGCTCCTGAAAAACGCCCCAGTGTGAAAGGGATCTCAGTGTGAAAGCACTTCTTTGCAGCAATTTTGGAGCGTTCTTAAAGCTGCCGAGATGGAAAAGGACAGCATGCCTTGAGCTGCAATCTTCTTATAGGTAAATGTCCTTTCTGAAGAGCATCGATAGGATCCCCACCTCTACCAGGGATAGATATATGTGGTTGCAGCCATCTTTACATAGCACATGAATCCCACCCACTGTTACATTGCCACATTCTTTACTCCCCCCCTAAAAAGGGCATAGGTTTAACCACTTGAGACCCACGCTATAGCCGAATGACGGCTACAGCGCGGATCTCCTTTGCCGGGACTACGTCTATTGACGTTGTCCCGTGCACGAGCGGCCTGCGCGCCCCCTGAGGGGCGCGCGCGGCGCACTCTGTGATCGGCGAGTCTATGAGACTCGCCTGATCACCGATCCGAGCAAGGGGTCGATCCCGACCCCTTATCACGTGATCAGCCGTCAGCCAATGACAGCTGATCATGTGATACAACGGAACCGGTAATCGGCTATTACTGACAGCGCGAGGAGAAAAAAAAAAAAAAGAGCCGATCACCGGCGGCCATGATCGGGACATCAGTCCTGATCACGGCCAGCCCTGCCAGTGCCCACCTGCCCCCTGCCAGTGCCCACCTGCCCCCTCATCACTAAATTAAAAATAAGTGCCCCCCCGTCAGTGCCACCCAGCAGTGCCCACAATCTGCCTCAACAAAGGTGCTGCACCCCAGTGCCACATATCCGTGCCCATCAGTGTCATCTACCAGTGCCCATCAGTGCCCCTTAGTGCCACCCAATCTATGCCTATTAGTGCCGCCTTAACTATGCCTATCAGTGCAGCCTATCAGTGCCCACCAGTGCAGCCTATCAGTGCCCACCAGTGCAGCCTATCAGTGCCGCCTCATCAGCGCACTTCAATGAAGGAGAAAAATGACCTGTTTGCAAAATTTTATAACAAACTATTAAACATGATTTTTTATTTATTTTTTGCATCTTTTTTTGTTTGTTTAGCAAAAAATAAAACTCCCAGCTGTAATTAAATACCACCAAAAGAAAGCTCTATTTGTGGGAAATGATAAAAATTTCATTTGGGTACAGTGTTGTATGCCCGCGCAATTGTCATTCAAAGTGCATCAGCGCTGAAAGCTGAAAATTGGTCTGGGACTGAGGGGGGTTTAAGTGCCCAGTAAGCAAGTGGTTAATAAAAAGCCTTTAATTTTATTCTGTGTGCATAAAGGGGGGATTTGTGTACTTTTACTAAAAAATACACTTGTCTTTAAAGTGAACCAGTCATCTACCAGGGAAAACTAAAAGGGTTGATTAACATACCCTTCCTTCTCCCTAGCAGCACATATTTGTCTCTTTTTTTTGCTTTCCTGGTGCTTCACCAAGACCTGATTGGGCAAAACACATTAGAGGGGGTGGTCCTAGGGCAGGGCCTGTCACTGCTATAGAATGCATTAAGGTGAAATACCTTAAGAGCCCTTTCACACTAAGCCGCCTCAGGGGGTCGGCGTTAAAGTGGCGCTGTCTTTAGCGCCACTTTACCGTCGATATTCAGCCGAAAAGTGATTAAATGGGGAGCAGCGCAGAGTTCACCGCTTCAAAGAAGCCTCTGGCAGGACTTTTTCTGACACCCTGCCAGCGCACCGCGTCAGTGTGAAAGCCCGAGGACTTTCACACTGGAGTGAATGGAGCTGCTTTTTTTCAGGATGTATTTTTAGCGCTGTATCGCCTGAAAAATGCCGGCAGTGTGAAAGGGGTCTTAAGGAGTTGTAAAGACATTCTATGCATGAAGATAAAAAAAAAAAAAACCTTCTGTGTGTAGCAGCCTCCCCAGCACACCCCTAATTACTTACCTGAGCCCCATCTCTCTCCGACAATGTCCATGAGTGTCTTAGCCAGCCGGGCCCTCCTCCTGATTGGCTAAGACACAGCAGTGGCGCCATTGGATCCTGCGGCTGTCAGACAGTTAGCCACTCAGGGAAGAGGGGGTGGGGCCGGGTCGGGGCTCCATGTCTGAATGGACACAGGGTGCTGTGACTCTGCTCTGGTGCCCCCATAGAAAGCTGATGAAACCAATTCTCTTACACGAGTTGCACCCTTTTAGCTGCAGTCTTCTCCATCTGTTCAAAGCCCAGATTTTATAAAGCTTGCTTGATCATTCAGAAAAAAGGTAGGGGTGGGGGAGCTGAAATTACTATCTGCAGAGCTCAGTGGAGAGAGCTTTGACAGCTGATTGGAGGGAACTGACACCCCACCTTTTCACAGCACACAGGAACAGGGCTGAGGCTGTCAAACACCTGGAACTCCCTCAGGACACCTTTCTTCTCTTGGAGTCAGAAAAACATGTGAAAAGTGATTCATGCTGAGAGCAGAAGAATGAAGAAGCAGACAGAAGTGAGACATAGTGTTCCTAATTGAGATACGTATATACTATAGAGGGATATGCTTTGTTCATATTTCATGTCTGAGGTTTACAAACGCTTTAAAGAACACCTGCATTTCATGAAAAAGTTAGTAAATTATTCTGCATTGCAGGAACAATAATGTGCACATATGCCTGAAAACTGCCTCAGTGTGAATAGGGTCTTAGGCTACATTGATATAGTAAACTGGTGACCGATTCTTTACTGTGTTCAATAATACAACATGCCGCAGGTAGATTTAACCACTTGATGCCCACCATATAGCAACATGACATTGGCAAAGTGGTTGTGTTATCCTGACCAGACGTCATATGACATGTTCAGGATAAAAGCAGCTGGGGCTTGCACCGCGGCAATCATTGTTGCGGCGTCAGTCTGACACACCGCAACTCCGATCTAGGTAAAGAGTCTGACAGACGCGAGTAGAGGAGAGCCAATTGGCTGCTCTGCTGACAGAGGGGTGTGTGCCGATTGCTTATCAGCGCAGCCCCCCTGCCCCCCCCCAGATGCCCGCCCAGGACCACCAGGGATGGCCACCACACTGGACCAGGGAAATGCTAATCAGTGCTAATGAAAAATGCCTGCCAGTGCCACCAGTGATGCCCATCAGTGAAATCTATCAGCGCCTATCAATGCTGCCTTTCAGTGCCACCCATAAGTACCCATCAGTACAGCCTTCAGTGCCACCTATGTGTTCCCATCAGTGCCACCTCATCAGTGAAGGAGAAAATTTACTTATTTACAAAATCTTATAACTAAAATAAAGAAAAACTTTATTCAAAATTTGTTTTTGTTTTATTTGTTGAGCAAAAAATAAAAACCACAGAGGTCATCAAATACCACCAAAAGAAAGCTCTATTTGTGGGCACAAAATTATAAAAATTTAGTTTGGGTAAAGTGTAGCATGACTGCACAATTGCCATTTAAAAAGTGACAGCACTGAAAGCTGAAAATTGGCCTGGGCAGGAAGGTGCGAAAGTGCCTTGTATTGAAGTGGTTAAAGGATTTATACAGGACTTGGTGGATTGCATGGTCTTCTCAGCCACCCATGTTTGAGAACAGAAGAGGATAGAGTTAAAAAAAAAAATTTGAAGCCTTAGATTTAGGGTCCTTTAGAAAATAATACCTGCAACATCTTCTGAGCACTTTTAAAAAGCAAACTCCTCATCCACCATATGGAAATAGAAATTATTTTAAAAATAGATTTTAATTGTTTATTCTAAATTTACAAAATGCAAAGTGAGCAGCAGAAGAAAAGGCTAAATCAAATCAATATTTGGTGTGACTACCCTTTGGCTTCAAACTGGTGTCAATTCAGGTATTTGGAGGACTAGAATCAGGTGTAGGATTAACCGGTTATACCAAACTGGTGCTAATGATCATCAATTTCTTGTGTGAGATAAACCACAGTCATTAACTGAAACAGCTGTGTAGGAGGCCTAAAACTGGGTGAGAAACTCTGCTCCCAAGGTGAGGTTGTGGATGACAGTTTAATTTCAAAGGTCATGCACCACAGCAAGACTGAGCACACCAACAAGACACAAATCGGCAGTCTCTCCCAGGCAAAAATGTCAAAGCAGACTGGGATTTCAAGATGTTCTGGTAAAGTTCTTTTGAAGTAGCACAAAGAAATGGGCAACATTGAGGACCATAGGTGCAGTGATCGGCTTACTAAAAACAATGCAGTAGATGAAAGACACATCATTGTTACTTCCCTTCAACATCAGAAGATGTCACTATTGATCTTGACTCCCCGGGGGTGACCCCCAACCTGTCTGTCTCCCCCCCCACCTCTTTTTAGCCCTTTTTTTTTTCCCCTCTCTCTCTCTTTCGTTTCCATCACTCCTTTTTCAATGAAAACACAAAAAGTGATGGGCACAGAAGCTTCTATCCACCCTGTATTAGACTTCAACTAGTGATATGGTCCAGACTACATGGCCTCATTCGCTTACCTGCTCTTATTTTGTATAGTTGATTTACTGGATAAGCTTACCATAGCCTATGTGCAGTGTTTATATGTAATGTGAAGTTGTCTTATTGCTGGTATCTGTGTCACATCTTTAAAATAAAGAATTTATAAAAATTCAAAAAAGAAAAAAAAATCATCAGAAGGTGTCCAGCAGCGCTATCAGCACAGGAATGATGGAAACCAGCAAGACATCTACTGTGCGGAGAAATATGGCCAGGAGTGTTCTTCATGAAGAATTGAGGCCAAAAAGCCATACCTCTGATGTGGAAACAAGGCTAAACGACTATGCACAAAAACATAGGAACTGGGGTGCAGAAAAATAGCAGCAGGTGCTCTGCACTGAGGAGTCAAAATGTAAAATTTTTGACTGTAGCAGGAGGCAGTTTGTTCACCAAGGTCTGGAGAGTGGGCCAATAATGAGTGTCTGCATGGGGCAGCATTCCTGGAACTGTAGTTGGAGGTTTGGTCAGGATCAATGGTGTCCTCAATGCTAATAAATACAGGCTGATACTTATCCATCATGCCAATACCATCAGGGAGGCGTGTGATTGGCTCCAAATTTATTCTGCAGCAGGACAACCACACCAAACATACAGCCATCATCAGGAACCATCTTCAGTGTAAAGAACAAGGAGTCATGAAAGTGATAGCCCTGATCCCAACATCGTCAAGTCTGTCTGGGATTACATTGAAGAGAGACAGAAGACTTTGAGGCAGCCTACATCCACAGAAGATCTGCGGTTAGTTTCCAAAGATGTTTGGAACAACCTACCTGCACAATTCCCAAAAACTGTATGCAAGTGTACCTAAAAGTACTGATGCTGCTTTGAAGCCAATGGATAGTCACCTCAAGTACTGATTTGATTTAGATTTTTCTTCCATTCGCTCCTTTCTTGTAGTTGTATTTTATTTTGATCAGCATAAACAATTAAAACATTATTGAAAGCATTTTTTATTTTTTACAGCATTCCTTCACTCCTGCCTAAAACATTTGCACCGTAGTGCGGGTGTCAATATTAGATTTATTTTCCCATCATTTGTACTTGACAATAAACCAGAGACTCCTCAAAATTCTTAAGCAGAGGCATCTTTAATTAAACAATCCTGCATTTTTTTCCAAACATTAAATTAGCAAAGAAAAAAAAAAAAATAATAATTGTAAAAAAATTGTCTCACGGCACTATACACACACATCAGAAGCACCAGCACTCAATTTTACAGCATTTTGGTTTAGAATTATCCATTGCCAGCATTTAAATACTGTACATCTGCCAAAAGCAGGGTGTATATGTCAATTCATTAGAATTTTTATCCCCTTCGGCCCTGAGATCAATTTCACCATGTCCAGGATATGCAGATAGGCAACAATGCCATTAGGCAAATGTATCAGGTATTGTCTGATAAAGTGCACAATAACCCCACACAGCAGAAAGGGGAAAGGATTCCGTGCTGAAGACAATTTGACACAGAGGATCTCTCAAATGAGGTGAAATTATAGAAGAGCTCCACATAGAACAGAATTGTATGGAGAGTGATTAGGGAAGTGTAAAGTAGCGTTTACCAATTCCAGTCCTCCTTGGTGGCTAAATTGTGCAGATTTCTTACAGAATTACAGGTGGTATAACAGGTATTTTTCAATTTAAAAAGTCAACATGGCCATCAATTTAGCAGCAGGTATAAGATGTCTGCGATTATCTTTGATAGAGAAGTTTGAATTGTTGACAGATTTACTGCAAACTCACTAAACCCCCTAAAGAAACCATGCAGACCAACAGCTAATAGACTAAGGGAGCTACTACATACTTTCTTTGCCAGT
Organism: Lithobates pipiens; assembly: GCF_037356315.1. Taxonomy (NCBI): domain Eukaryota; kingdom Metazoa; phylum Chordata; class Amphibia; order Anura; family Ranidae; genus Lithobates; species Lithobates pipiens. Next base: position 63,445,728 of record NW_027507789.1, on the reverse strand, counting down.
GCCAATCTGAGCCCTCTCCGATCTGCTCTACATATAGTGACTTGCTAAATGTTACTATCTGCATAAGAACAGGGGAATAACTCTCCAATGTAAGCATGGCCAGACCTGCTGATTGGTTGCTCAGGCAATGGCCATTGTATTGTGCAATGGGGTGGTTAAGTTTGGCTTCTCCACTACACAGATCTATTGGAACTTCAGGAGAGGTCTGGGTGGCACTGTGGGCACAGAGTTTGCATGTGTATCGTTAGCGAGCACACGTTTGCTTTTAGTTGTTACCAATTAGGAAAGCAACCAAAAACCACAATTAAGAAACCCTCATCACTAGAGTTTAATGTTCCTCCACTGATGTTGCTGCTGCCGGTTAGCATTAGAGGTCTCCTCCTAAAGAAACTTTTAATAGACTCATATTTGCAGCAGTAGGAGCAACAAAAGGACCAACTGGGAAAGGTCAAGGGCTCAATTATGCAGCAAAACTCTGCTGGTAAGTAAAGCACCACATACAAAGGTTCCTTAATCACATTCCATCCAAAACTCAATTATTTGACAGAATTCTCAAAGGGTCAGTCCACTCAAAACAGATATTTCACTTCTGAGCAGAGACTAACAAGTTGTGATTCGCCGGTTCATTGCATACATCTCAAGGACCCCGGAGGAAAGATCTCTGTACCAAACTTTCGACATCTACACCTATATTTTGGCCATTATAAGCCAATTAAATTGGGTAGTGCAGATAAAGGAACTAAAAGCAGGCAGCTCTATCCAACAGAGTACCTCAGAAATTTAAAGGGATCAATGCGATTTTTTCTCCTTATCCCATATAATATTACCTGCATATAAAGGCTGTCGTCATCGCTATCACACTGAAAACTCAGTGTAAGAAAATCAAGTTTACCTTCAAATGTCTGATTTCCAGACTTTTTGCGTTTGGTCTACCTGGATGCAAAGACATCTCTTTGTTCCCAACAGGCTGGAATTTTTTATTTTTTTTGGCCAAGCTCAGACAAGAGAAAACAAAATACAGCCTTATAGGGAAGGGATGACATGAAGGAATCTAAAAAGGTAAAAAGAGGTATATTCGATTTTTATGCAGGGATTTTACAGCAATTATTCAGGGATTGCTAGAGAGCGCTTACAACAGCCTCCATGCACAAGCAGTGTTAGATGGAATATCAAGAGGAATGGCTCAAGTGTCTTTAAAAGAGATGATATGCAATACAACCTATTAGCATCTACCCAAAACTGAAACATGTGGCTTAATGGTGCCTCAGGGAGAGAGGGGTTAAAAATGCGGCTTAAATAAAAATACAGCGCATTCTATACATGTATTAAATAACATCACACAGCCTATGTCTAAAAGGCTCATATATTACTCATGCTCACCTTTTTGCACCTGTTTTGTGTAATCTAGACCCTTAAGTGTTACAGACACAAGGATAATTCATGAATCATAAGGAAACAAATAAAAGCGTCAGCAGCACATCTCTCTAATATAAAGATTCACATTTGAAAGGAAAATAAGGGGATGTAAACATGCCTAAATGTAAGGCAGACCATAATAAAGGGCAGGCAAGAGTTAAGGACACACTGGCCTGCACTGTCTCCATTGTTCATGGCAGTGTTATATTCATAAATGCAGCTACAGTTTGCTTCATGTAGCGATCGTCTCTAATCCTTAGCTATGTCATTGATAGACCTGATGTAGCTCCCGAGTCCAAATATAACATACTAATAGACTGTCTTTTAAAATATTAAACAGAGCGGTGCCCATTGATTAACTTCGAAGACATGAGGATACAGAACAGGCTAATGTGCCAAACTAAGTATTTAAAACAGAAGCATTTAACCATTCACTAACACAGGCAAGTTGCCCAATTTCACAGAGGATAAAAGGATTAATTTAACTTTATAATAATATATTACTGCTAGTATATCAAACCTTAAAAGCGCAGTTTAGTTCTTGGAGACATCATATGGGTTTACAATTATCAGTAGAAGAGAACAAAGCTTATTCGCTGAAAATTGCCCATGTCTTTACAATGCTTGCCATTGACATAACTATGGGCCAAGTGATTCTCTTTAAGCTTAGGACATTCATTCTTACAATCGCTAGTACAAGCTGTTCAAGACACACTTGTGATAATGAAGTTACATCATCTATTTGAGATGCAACAAAGAACAATGCAAGATTCTCATTCACTGAAGAGTTGCATGCCCAGATAACACTTCTTCAGAAGAGCTATAACCACCCATATCTGTCCTGACAACTAGCACAGTTCTTTATTGAAAGGGCTTAACCTTCTTATCAAAATACCTTTAAATAAGGGTAGATACAAGAGTGGCTACACTGCTAATTTTGCAACTCTTGAATGATCTGGGTCTAAGACATTATGCAGAGGTAAGGGATAGTTTTTCATGAGCAATAAATGATACAATTCTCTGCCCTGTAGCAGCTAGGCAGCCCCAGACATTATGCCAGGAGCAGATAATCTGGGCAGACTAAATTAAGGGAACAGCAGAGCATACAGCATAATGTCAGCCATTATTTATTCGGTTACAATCTTGTTTGGTCTCACAGCAGACACTGTGGTTAAGAAGTCTTGCGTTACTCCAGACTCTTGTATTATTGGCCTCACCAGGCAATGAAATATGGGGAAGAGAGAATGTGTAGGATGAAGTGTGTGGGGGAGTTGAAGAAAGCCCCACAATGCACCTGGTCTCTACAACGGTAATGTAAGCCTGGCCCCACGGGGCTCCAGAATGCCGGCTTCCAAGAGAGCAGCTTTGTATTGCGCTAGAACACCTTGGATGCTTTTCACAAAGCCCTTAGACAAGGGAAACAATGGGAAGCCAATGTCAGGGTATCCTCGTTTGTCAGGCAGAAAACTACGATAGCTCTTCCTGCGCTTCTTTGGTTTTACACTTGGCTGCACTCCTCCAGTTGCCCCTCGTGGTTCCTCAGCAGGGCTACAGGTGTTACTTGAGGCCCCCTTACCCATGCTCTCTAAGTCAGAACACTGAGGAGCCTCTCCAGGTGACAGGGTGGAGGCTCCGCATCCAGAGTCATCCAAATCCTTAGAACTTAGGGAAGGCTCTGGTGTGATTTCTTGCTCAGAGGGGCTGTACGGTACAATGCAGGGGTGCTCCTGGCCATTAGACAACTCGCCTCCCTTTTCTACCATAGAATTGGTTTCTAGCCAGGTCTCTATCCTGTGGACTAAACGCCAGCCGTTGCTTTGAAAGTGCTCTATGATCTCCTGTTGGAAGACTTCCACAGGTCTCCTCAGCAATTGTATCATAGATTGTACAACTCTGATCAGAGCCATCTCATTGTAGCAACGACTGTTCTCATAACCTTCTTGCAGCCCGCGGTCACTGTCAAAGCCAGCCTCATTGTAATACGGCTCATTTACCAGTATAAGGCCTAGAGAGAAGAAAACACAAGAAGCCAAGATTAAAGAAAAACATACATTGAGGAAAAAGGTAATGGTTGCCATTGGTGGTCTTGTTCTACACATTCAAGTTGTTTAGCTGTCTTCTGCTCCATAACTTCTAACTGACCAGAGTAAGCATGCATTTATTGATGTGAGAATGCCCAATTGGCTTACATGCTCTTAGAAAGCTTTGAAACCAGTGGATCAGAATTAACATTACAATGACCTGGAACTAGCATTTTTGAAATGAGAATCCTGCAGTGGCAGCTTACTTATTTTCTCAGTAGAAGTTAAAAAGTGAAACTCCAGGCTAGGAAAGCGGTTCCAAAGGATTTATTTTCTGTCAAGTTCTGAGGTTTACAGTGCTCAGCCTTTTATGGCAGGAGAGGGGACCAGATCTTTCTCATTCACTTACAGATTTCCTCCACACCCCAACCCTGTGACTGGTCAGTGAAAAGAGAAGCAGCAGACAGATAACCATCTCTGTACAGCTCTGCTCTCTCCCCATATCAGCATACTCTTTGCACTGAAGCACACCCGAAAGATGCCTTGTGCTGCTCCCCCGCCCTCTGTGCTCTGCCATAAAAAGGGACTACAAGAGGCTGATACCATTTCAAACTCTCAAACTACCCACACTGCCTGCATTTTACAGAATACGTTTGATGATGTATAAATGTTAAGAGCTGCATTAGCCAGTGCATTTTTTATTTGTCTGGCGTTCAGCTTTTTTTTTTATACTGTTTTTTTTATTAGTCTTCATCACATACAAGATACACTTGCCAAACTTATTACAAGCACAATTGCTTATACATATATGAAGACGTTTTCTTATCTCATACGCTGTAAAATGTGTCCTTTTTCCCCATTTCACCTTCTATACAACAGAAGTTAAACCAACAGCACCAACTGTAACAAACAAAACCCCCCCCCCCCCCCCCCCCCCAAAAAAAAAAAAAAAACAACCCAAAAAAGGTAATTACACTTTCGCACAGCCGGCCTAGTTATCCGTTCCCTGGTGTACCATGAAACCCATTCTTGTGTGTTATCCTACTGTCCTACATTCCCCCCAGAACTCAGCACCCCATCAGAGTATTAGTTCGGTCCACTTCCCCCAGATCTTCATAAATTTACCCACACACCCCCTGGCCTCATATGTACGTTTATAAACCGGCAATACCTGATTTATTAAAGTTTTCCACTGGTTCAGAGGGACCGGTGTGGAATATATCCATTGCATAACCACTGTTTTCCTAGCATAATACAACAAAAGGCGAAGAAATTGCTTTTGATATGTGCCCAAATCTACATCCTCAAAGATCGCTAGGATACACCACTTTGGGCTGCAGATATTCAGTAAATCTAAATTATTTGCAATAAATTGCGTTACTTGGGACCAAAATGGTCGGATCCTTTCACAAACCCAAAGCATGTGGAACAAATCTCCAATATGTCTATTACATTTATGGCAGGTAGGACTGTTTATTTTCTGCATATAGAAAAGTTGTAGTAGTAGACTCTATGAAAAATACGCAACTGTATCATTTTATCTTTAGCCGAGAGCGTAGTAACAAAATATGTGTTAATAAGTTCCTCCCAATTCTCATCTGTAAGATCCGGTATGTCTGTTCGCCAGTGATTTTTTAACGAGTGAAGCTGACTAGAGTCGTGATGTCCCAACATTTTATAGTACCTAGATATCAGTCCCACATGTGTAGGTTGTAGTAGTGCCTCCTCCAGTGGGGAGTTTCGAAAAGATACATTTTGCAATCCCAGCTGAGCCATGGCTGCGTGTCTTAATTGCAGGTAACTAAAGTGCCAAGAAACTGGGACCCCATATTCAGCCTGCAGTACCTCAAAGGATTTAAAATTCCCTTGGTTATACAACTGGTGTCTATATTTCAGGCCCTTTGTGGCCCACGAGGAAGCAGCAGGGAGAGCCAGAAAGTGAGGGAGAGTGGGGTTACACCACACAGGATGGTTGGGGGGATATAGATGGCGTGGCCCCCGGGCTCAGCTGGAGACAACGCCTGTATATTTCTAGAGAGGTCCTAATTATATTAGCGCCCTCCACTTTTCTAGTTGTCCTCCTAAAAATCAAATTGTTAAGTGCCTCGTAGGATGAAAGTATAGCCGCTACCGCAGCGTTTTCAATCTGTGGGAACAACCACCAATGCATATAGACAAGCTGTGATGCAAAATAATAAAGTCTCAAGTTTGGTAGCGCCAAACCCCCCCTGAGCTGTAGACATCTGCATTGTTTTTAAGGCTATTCTAGGGTGTTTGGGGAACCATAACAGAGTCAATAGCAGAGAATCAATTTCCTGGAAGATCTTCTTGACATATATTGGACTATTCGCAAGAACATATAAGAACTTAGGCAAAAACACCATTTTGAATAGGTTTACCCTACCCATCAACTTCAATGGCAGAGTTACCCAACTCTTTATCCTGCTTTTAAAGGATTCTATACATGGTAAAAGGTTATTCGCTATATAGGTGGAGATTGGCAATTGTATCCCGATTCCCAAATACTTAAACCTATCAGTCATCTGTAAAGGGCAATCCGAGGGCAGCTCAAGTGGGAGATCCTGATCTACTGATAAAACATTAGATTTAGTCAAATTTATTTTAAGGCCTGAAAATTTACCAAATTCCCTAATGAGCCTAAGCATCATCGGGATCGTGACTTGGGGGCTAGACAGGTACAGCAGCATATCATCCGCATAAAGTGATATACGTTCTTCTAGAGTGCCAATTTTCATACCCTATATATCTGAAGATGACCTGAGCAATCTAGCCAAGGGCTCTATAGCAAGCGCAAACAAAAGTGGCGATAATGGGAATCCTTGTCGCGTGCCTCTACATATAGGAAATGGTTTAGAAATCGTTCCAGTAATTCTAATACGGGCAAAAGGTTGGTTATATAATATTGAGATCCATCTAAGAATTTTCTCCAAATCCAAATTTCTCTAAAATATAAAAAAAGATAGGGCCATTCAACAGAGTCGAATGCTTTGTGAGCGTCGAGGGACACCACTGCTCTAGGGACTAACAGGGTGTTGGGAGCTTGGAGATTGGTGAACAGTCTACGCACATTACTGTAGGTACCTCTGCCTGGTATAAAGCCGGTCTGATCTGAGCTTATCAATGTTGTTATGACCGAGTTTATCCGGAAGCTAGGCCTTTTGTCAATATTTTTTTTTTTTGTTTAATATTCTTTATTCCGTTTTCCTTCACATTTACAAAACATCATAAGGCCCCTTTCACACGGGGCGGATCAGTAAAGATCCGCCCCGTGATGATCCGCTCGCTCAGCGGGGATCGCTCCGTTGTCCCCGCTGAGCCGGCTGCGGACAGGGCGGTCTCCGCACACTGTGCGGGGACCGCCCTGTCAGCTCTCCGCTCTCCTCTATGGGGATCGGACGAGCACGGACCGTGTGTCCGTGTTCATCCGATCCGCTCTGCAGACGGACAGAAAAATAGGATTTTCCTCCGTCTGCAGAATCGGACATTTGCGGAGGCGGACAATAGCGGGTGTCTGCGGATGCTCATCCGCAGACACCCGCTATCCCATAGGGATGAATGGATGTCCGTATTTCATCCGCAAACGGATGGATGAAATACGGACACATCATCCGCATGTGTGAAAGGGGCCTAATACTAAATACACGTCAACATTTTTTTTTTTTTTTTTTTTTTTTTAGAAAAGAAAAAAAAAAAAGGCAGTAATAAATCACTATTACAAAGCTTATATCTCATTACAATAATTCTTATCCTCTATATTCTGTGTTACCTTACTTATCGTCGGTTTATCCCTGTCCCCTCCCTCCTCCCCCTCCCTTCTCAAAAACCCACCTTCCCTTTTTAGCATTGCAATTCTACTGCACTTTTTCTTTTCCTGCTTTTAAGGTATTTACTGATAGCTTAGATTAAAGCGGGAGTCCGCGAGTCGCGCTGCGCAATAAGGATGGTCCCCGCTGTCTCTGGGATCCGTGCGTTTCCCAGCAGGCAGCGGGGGACCTTCGGAAAGGGGCGTAGATTCTGCGGAAAGGGGCGTACCTTCTGCAGAATCTACGCCAGAAGTGGGTGCAGATATCTGTACTGTACAGGTACCTGCACCCCCCCTCCCCCCTGAAAGGTGCCAATTGTGGCGCCGGAGGGGGGGGGGGGATTCCAATGAGCGGAAGGTCCACTTTAGGGTGGACCTCCGCTTTAAAGTCTACCTTGCCTTTTTTAGATTTAAAGCGGGATTCCGCTCTTTTTTTTTTTTTTTTCTTACCTGTGTTACAGGTGGGCGACTGCTACCTTCGCTTAGCATCCACGTCCAGCGTTTTTTTGACCCCCGGCGCGACGATTCTTTTCCTCGGGATGACTTTTAAAAAAGTGCTCTGGCGTTTTCCATTTTAAGTGTGGGCGTCTGAAGCTCACAGGCATTTACTTCCTGTATATCAATGACGCTCGGCTCCCAGCATGCTCCGCTCCATCTCGCGCATGCTCAGTGTGCAATAGTGGTAATGGCAGATACAGCTGCCTGCCCACTTTAAAAATGGGAAATTCGGACACGCCCTCGTCACGTGACCGGCGTCCTAACGAAATCTCACGAGATTTCGCATGTTCATTGTCCCCCCATGGATTCTTGGGAAATAGCTTAGAAATTTCCCAGGGACCATTGCGAGGGCGATAACCACGCCTACTCCCACAGGAGGACAACCCGGAAGTCAGCAGAAACATCTGAAATAAAAGGTAAGTAAAGAATATTTTTTTTTTTCAGGGTTCATTTAGGTAAGTATTCTATCTTGTGATTTTAATAATAAGAAGTTTAATTTTTAGGTACCAAACCGCTTTAAGCTTTTCTCTCTCCTGCTCCTTTCTAATCTATAGGGTATCCCATCTCATTTGCCCAAGGCCTCCATATTTTTTTAAACTCTCTAAAATTACCCCTTTTTACATATACTGTCTTCTCTTTCCATATTAATTCACTAATGACTTGGGTCCATTCACTCACCAAGGGGGCCCTCTCCGCCTGCCATCTTTGAGCAATTATTCTACGCGCTTGAAATAGACAGCGTATAACTGCCACCGTAGTACATTTTTGTTCTCCCGGCTCCTTCCTATAGCCCAGCACACAAAGTATCGGGTCCATTTCCAATTCCACCTCAAAGATTTTATTAATAGTTTCCACCACACCTCTCCAATACCGAAACAGCTTTGGACATCGCCACACCATGTGCATAAGGTCTCCTCCCTGTCTCCAACATCTAGGGCAACTGTCATCGGTTTTCCTACCAAACAAATATAATCTCTTAGGTGTATAATAAGCCCTGTGTACTAGCATCAGATGTGAGATTTTTTGTGAGGGAGAAACCGATGTCATTGGCCCCAGTTCCATTATTCTCCTCCACTGTTCATCTGATATTTCCCCAATATCCTCTTCCCACCTCCTCTTTAGGTTCGGGTGATCAATTTCCTGATTAAGATTCATACATAGCTGATTATATACTACTGATATACACCCACTGACCTTATCCATTGTAAGTACCTTCCGAAGTAGAGGTTTTATCCCACAGTGGCATATGTACCCCAAACTGTGCTGCTAAAGCGTGTATCAACTGTAGATATCTAAAAAATGATTGTTGTGGTATATAATATTTCTTTTTTAGGTCCAGGAATGTCTTTAAGACATTACTATCATATAGTTGGATCAATTTAGTTATGCCCTGCCTTTCCCATATTTTAACCTTCCCTATTGAAAGTAATTCCGGTAAGTTTTTGTTATCCCATAGAGGCGTAAATTCTGGCAACCCTGTGTACCCCATTATTATTTTTACCATTTTCCATACTTTAACCACCATCCTAGTTAGAGTTATTATACTGGAAGGAGTCTGCCTCCAAGACCTCAGCTATGGATTCATGTAGAGCTCCTATCGTCATGATCCCTCCTTTTAGGTTTCTTCCACGTCCCGAGTCACAACCCGCCAAATGCTGCAGCTGCGCCGCCAGATAATAGTTCCTGGGGTGTGGCACCGCCAGGGCCCCTCTGTCTATTGGTAGCTGCAACATCTGGAGCCGGATCCTAGCCGCACCCTTCCTCCAGATAAGCTCCGGAAGAGGGTTTCAAGCTTTTTAAACCATTTTTTGCATATCCATACCGGTGCATTATGTAGGACGTTTAGCAATTGAGGCATCCATATCATCTTAATCAAACCACAACGACCCATCACCGATAACGGGAGACTGCTCCAGACGTCACATTTTCGCTTAAATTTATTTAGAAGTGGCATTAAGTTTTTGTTGATGTACTGGTCAGGGTTTGCTGTCAAGTATATACCGAGATATTTCATAACATCTACCACCTTCACCTGTGGCACCCCCGGCGCAAACCGCAGCATCCATGGGGGTCGACTCGGAGCAGCTCAGACTTCCCCCAGTTTATAGCCAACCCAGTAAACCTTCCAAAGCCTTCTACTAGTCTGACTGCCTGCCCCAGAGACGGACCAGTATCCCCCAAAAAGAGGAGGACATCATCCGCATATAAAGCGATCTTTTCCTGTCTCTCCCCCTTCCTTTGGAATCCTTTTATCGCCGGGTTTGACCTAATAGCTATTGCCAAAGGCTCCATAGCAAGTGCAAAGAGCAGAGGAGACAATGGGCAACCTTGCCTTGTCCCTCTGCTCATTTCAATCTTTTCAGAATACTTGTTATTGACCCTTACCCTGGCACTAGGGGCATTGTACATCATTTTGATCCATCCAATGAAGGAGGGGCCAAATCCTATTTTCTCCAGCACACGCCAGAGATACTTCCACTCTAGGCTGTCAAAAGCCTTAGTTACATCCAAGGACATTATGGCTCTTGCCCCCATGTTCTATGCAGACACTCTGACGGTGTCTGCATATTTAAAAAAGTCCTAATGTTCATGCTGGTAGATCTTCCCAGAATGAATCCCGTTTGATCTGGATGTACTAACTGTGATAAATTGATTCAGCCTATTTGATAATACCTTGGCTAAAAAAATTTCATCTGAATTCAATAACGAGATTGGCCTGTATGAGGCCACCTCTAATGGGTCCTTTTCTGCTTTGGGAATCACAATAATAGTTGCTTCTGTCATCGAGACGGGCAAGTTCCCCTTCTCCACTGCACCTCTTAATGTCTTATACAACTCTGGAAGCAGCGTCTCTCCATAATATTTATATGTCTCTACCGGAAGCCCGTCACTGCTTGTTGTCAATATTTTTAGATCTGTATTAATGAGCGAAATTGGCCTATAAGATTCACAGTAAAGTGGGTCTTTGTTGGGCTTAGGAATTAAAACTATGAGGGCCTCTTTCATAGAGGAGGTAAGGCTATTCTGTAGAAAGATAGAATAAAGCTCCGCAGTCGCGGTGCCATGGCCTCTTTATGTTCCATATACCATTCCATAGGTAGACTGTCAGGTCCCGGGGGTCTTATGTTTAGCAAAAGAGTTTATGGCTTGTTCTATTTCCTCTGTGGAAATGGGTTCCTCTAGGAGAGTGGGAAAGGCAATAGAATCTATGTAGTCGTACAGCTTGGGGGGGGGGGGGGGGTGTAGTGGGCCTGAGATCTATACAAATCAGAGTAAAATGGAATAAAGGCTTTAACAACTCCCTCCCTAGACTCCTGCAAAGAAGCTGAGGCATCATGGATTTGAGAAACAATTGGGTCAGGTATCGGCTTGGCTAAAAAGGCCAAGATCTTTCCATTCTTGTCTCCCAAGTCAAATACTCTCTGCCTCTGATACAATAGCAGTTGTTGTGTTTTGGACACCAGTGCCAGCTCATACGTCCTGCGGACATCCCGTAGCATCTGATATCTAACTGGGGTTGAATCTCTGATATACCTTTCCTCTGCTTCTTTCACTTCCTTCGCCAGGCTAAGTAATTGCTCCCCAGTAGCTCTCTTTAAAGTTGATACCCCCTTCATATACACTCCCCTCAGTACTGCCTTAAAGGCATCCCATGTTGGCTTTCAGCTTTTAGCACAATGAGGCAAAACTTTGAATCTCACTGCAAAAAATAAGACATTAAGTAGACTCACCTTGTATGGATATTAGTACCTGGAGAAGGCTAGACTTGCTTGTCCATCTCTCAGTTCCCTGAGAAAAAAAAAATGAATTAAGCAGATCAGATTTTCAGTTTTACCAAAGGATGTATATAATTAAAGAGGTTGTAAAGGCTAAAGGATTTTACCCTAATGCATTCTCTGCATTAGGGTAAAAAACACCTTTCATGTTTTGCTTCCCCCCATATAGCAGATTTGCTGCATTTCTCCCCTCATTGGCTCCCACTGCTGTCAATCACAGCCTGTGAGGAGAGAGTGGGGGCAACCTTGATTTTTGTGTCCTTAGACACATGCAGTGCAGTCAGGATCAAGCAGGTGTACCACCATAGGAAGCAGCTTCCTATGGTGGCACACTGAGAAGAGGAGGTGCCAGGAGCACCAGCAGGGGACACGAAGAGGGGGATCGGGGCTTCTCTGTGTAAAACCACTATACAGAGCACGCAAACAGAAGTCTTTTTGGCATTTAAAAAAAACTACCTTAACAGTCACTTTAATGGTAAATTCATGCAAAGCTGATTATGCAGTTCAGGTTGCAAGTCTTATGGCTTTGAATATATGAAGCCATGTTGAAAAATTATGAGACCCATACATATTCTGGACTTCCTAGTTTGTCACCAGGAATGCTAGCTCGCAAGCTGCTACAAGTGTTTGTAATGACAGTACAGCTTTCTGGAATAAACAGGGCTAATAGGAAGGGGGTAGTTGAGCCTTTCAGTGCTAGAACCTAAACATATTTATTAAATGCGGGCTAACATTTCTTATATGGTAATGACTGAAGACTCGTTATGGCAGCCAAGAGCTGCCATAAGAGCTCGTTTAAACCTGCAACGCAAGGTCAAAAAGAATAACTGAACTGGCAACCATACCTTGTATGTAGAAAATTCAAAACCTTTATTTTTCTAACACAAAGCTCATACATAAGGAAACTTAGGTATAACATTTTGGCAGTTGAACTGGCAATGTTTGAAACAGTAACCAAGACCAGAGGGATCCATTAAAGCAAAGAATAAAGCAAGGGTGACCAATATGCTTCTCTAAAACCAACAAAATTAAAGGTGACGAGTAAGATTTAAAAGTTATATGTGATGAAATGGAAGCCTGGGCTTCATTACCTATGTATAAGCAGGATCGCTCATATTTATAACTTGCAACCAGTAGGCAGAATGGTCCAAACAAGAGCATGAGCTTTCTGGTGTTTAATAAGGAGAAATCTGCTTCTCTTACAAGACACTGTCTGGCTTAGTTATTCATACACAAGTATTGAAAACATGCCGAGCTATGCTATTTTTAAAGTGTCATAAATGTATGATAAACCTATATCCAAGATGCAACTAAAATATTACTTAAATCATTGCATAGAAATGTGGAAACCAAGTTAAAAAATAGAATCAGACAAAAAAAAAAAAGTATTTTTTTCTCTTTAAGCACAGATGAATGGTAGTAAGTGAACACTCATGAAAGTTGATATAATTACCTTTCCTATCCAGGTGCCCAGCAGACTGACGCACACCTTTCCATTATCATATAGGTTTGGGTTGAGCCTCCCACTGCATTGGGAAAGGTAGCGGAAGAGCGGAGGCACAGCTGGGTAGATATTGGGCAGCTGAATATCAAACAGAAATAGGCCATCCTCATACGGAGTACGTGTGGGTCCTTTAATAAATGCTGAGAAGAGGTCCTAAAAAGGTCAAACAAAAGAAACCGGGTGCTTTTTAACGATTCGCTTTAAACTGAGTAAAAACTACACAGAAACTTTCACTAAGAATATGATAATATTCACCAATCCATGCAGATTATATGACTAAAAAAATATTCTGGTGTTTACCTGAAGTGAGAGCGAGTTTAGCAAGCCGCACAGCGCTTGAGGTGTTACTTTCTTTATGTTAAATTTGTAATATGATAATGACCCCAAATACACCTCTAAGATGACCACTGCCTTGCTAAAGAAGCAGAGGGTAAAGGTGATGGACTGGCCAAGCAAGTCTCCAGACCTAAACCCTATTCAGCATCTGTGGGACATCCTCAAAACAGGTGAAGGAGCACAAGGTCTCCAACATTCATCAGCACCACGATGGCATCATGGAGGAGTGGAAGAGGACTCCAGTGGCAGTCTGTGATGTGCTGGTGAACTTCATGCCCAAGAGTGTTAAGGCAGTACTAGAAAATAAATGGTGGCCACACAAAATAGACACTTTGTGTCCAATTTGGACATTTTCACTTAGGGGGGTACTCAATTTTGTTGCCAGCAGTTTTGACATTAATTGCTGTGTGTTGAGTTATTTTGAGGGGACAGCAAAGTTACACTGTTATACAAGCTGTACACCCACTACTTTACATTGTAGCAAAGTATAATTTCTTCAGTGTTGTCACATGAAAAGATATAATAAAATATTTACAAAAGTGTGAGGGGTGTACTCACTTTTGTGACACACTGATCTCTACATTCAGGACAGATTCTCTATATTAACAAAAAAACAGTACTTTGTTCATTTGAGGAAATGCAACATATTCACTCTAGGGCAGGAAAATAAAAGTGTCTGTAACCATAATGAAATAAATATTGATCCTGTTCCTTTAAAGCATGTTACTGTATACAGCACAGTGCTTGTGCTGTGTAATTTGGCCCCCTGTATCACTTGAAATACCTGGCTGGTTCTGCCTGGTTCTTCCCTCCCCCTGTAAAGTTTGCTATGGCTGCTGAACCCCAACACTGTGGTCAGTTTATGTGCCTCTGAGCCCTGCACTGTCCTCTCTACACCATCCTGCCCCCCTGCCCCCCCGTCAGCTAGTGTCCTGGCCAATTGCTTCCCTCCTGCAAAAATTATTTCTTGCTATAATCCTCTCTGTTCTATTACATTATGTGCCCCCGTGCATGATATTTATGGAAAATATGCTGCTTCATACATAAAAATCAGAGCGCCGCTTGGTGCTGATGCAAGCACCGCAGCTCTCCTTCCCTCTTCCGGGCTGACGCCAGCCGGGTAGTCTCAGCTCCACCCGCTGTAGACAGCGGCAGGCGGTCATGTGAGCGCCGCTCTGAAATTAGGTATGAAGTGGCATCATTTTGATAAACACGCATGGGGGAAATAATGTAATAGAAAAGAGGGGATTGTAATTAAAAGAAAAAGTGGCTTAACAGCCACTTTAAGGACCACACACTTACCCTTCTTCACCTTCTCTAGCAGTTTGTTGACCAACGGGAGTTAAACTGATGCCCCGTACACACGAGCGGACTTTTCAACATCCAAAGTCCGTCAGACCGAGTCCGTCAGACTATCCGATCGTGTGTGGGCTGCAACGGACTTTAGCTTCGCAAAAGTCTGACGGACTTTAGAAATGAAGCATGCTTCAAATTTTCCCGACGGAACTCCGCCGGACCCGGTCCCCTTTGAAAAATCCGCTCGTGTGTATGCTACTCCGACGGACTAAAACCGACGCTAGGGCAGCTATTGGCTACTGGCTATGAACTTCCTTATTTGAGTCGGGTCGTACGTCATCACGTTCGAATCCGTCGGAGTTTAGTGTGATCGTGTGTGGCCAAGTCCGTTCGGCCGAAAAGTCTGTCAGAACTCCGTCGGAACTCCGGCGGAACTCCTTTGGAAGTCTGTCGGACATAAGTCCTCTCGTGTGTACGGGGCATTAGTATCTCCAGGTATGGAGGCCTACATGACCTTACCAAAATGCAATGACAAGCTTGAATGGCTAATTGCCAGGCCAAGTGGTGTTGTGGTTGGGGAGGGTTTTGACTGGTAGGCTGGAATAGTGATTTTGTGAGTCTGACTCCAGCCAGCAAACTAGTAGATGGGGGAGCCCATGAAAGGCAAGTATTGTCCATTTCCTTTACCATCCCTGCTCTAAAGCCAACTAAATGTTTTTTTTTTCCTTTCAGTTTTTGATAGGCTTGGGAATTTTAAATCATTTTGATCAAGTTCACTTTGCTGTGATCTCACTGGGAAGATTCCAACTTGCTTCCTGTCCAGATGACAGTGTGAAAAAAGACAGGAGGGGTTGCCAAAAAAACAGACAAAAATGATAGCGTTTCTAACACGTACCCATTTTAGTTGATTAACATAAAAAAAAAAAACAACAAGGGGAAGAAAGTTCACCAATGGGCAGCAAAAACAGATGAAGAAGGAAAAGTATACTGGTAACAAAGGAAAGAACTTACCATTCTATCTTCAAATGTTTTCACCATGATACCATCAGGGAGGGATGTGGCAAGCAGAGCCATCTCCTTACGGACAGTGCTAAAGAACTTCTTAGCTTCAGGGGCCTGGAATTCCAGTTTTTTAAAACTATGGCTCTCTGGGGAAAGCAGAGAGATATACATCAGACACTTCAATTTCCAAATCACCAACTCTAGTGCCCTTCATTTCAGATACTAGATTCCAATTCATAGCATGATAAACATGAACCAAAACTAGTGTCAGAAAATAGAGTGACTTGGGGTACCGTGTCCATCCAACTGAAACCCTAAAGAACAGCAGCAACAAATGGAAATTCAAGAATAAATATGTATGTATGGTATAAGTAATATATATATATATATATATATATTATATTATATTATAAGTATTATATTATAAGTATTTTCACTCTGAAAAACAGTTCAAGTCCCAGGTCAGAGTAGAGCTGCCGACGAGCTCTTGTGCCATTCGATACGCCACAGCCTATATTAATGGTCCTAATACACCGCTTTCTTCCTAAGAAGCCCTGTTGAAGGCTGTGTGCTTTGGCTCCACAAACATGCTAACTTTGTGCACATTTTTTAAATTAAAATAAGCTTTTATCTGGACATTGTCATCACAATGTGGCGTTTCAATTCTAGCTCTACTCAATCGAGTTACAGCCCAAAGTGATTATGGAACCCTTTCAAGCACAGAAGCGGTCAAGCTCATCTTTCAGACATTCTATAATTATATGGAAACTTTCAAGGTTCCAGGACTATTCATCCACTCTCCAAAGTTCCATCTCTAGGTTAAACGAAGCTGCATATTTGGTGCAATAGCGAGTCCCATTTGTATCCCTAAAAGGGTCTCTTTATAATATATATTTTGCTGTACATCCCTTTAAAAACTCCAAAAAAGAAAAAAAAAATGCACCGAACAACTTATTTCTTGTTGTGGGCCGACAGGTCAGTCCTACCCAGCTGTCTTTTGCTTATGTGAAGAATTCATCCCACTATCCTCATGTCCACGACAGAGTTTTTTGTTTTGTAGTCTAAAACGAGCATTAAGAGGTCCAATTGCCCTCAACAACACAGGAAAGCTCTGAATTTCCTGAAATTAACAGGTATTCTTGTTTGCACTTACTGAACAGATAAAACACGTAGGCTTCATGTACACTGCTGCTGGTAAACAAACATTTAGAAGCAGTTGGGTGTTTTTTTCAGATGCCCCTAAACTCTACTGTTTTACCTTATCAGTACATGTACACAGGGTCCTTTATAGTAGTTTCTAGGCAGTTAAATTTAGAAGCATTTCTTTGGAAAGAAAAAAAAAAAAAAAAAAAAAAAAAAAGAGAAGAGTTCAGAACGGATGTTCAGAGGCATCTGAAACGCCTGTAACAGCTTGTAAATGCAGTAACTCGTGTTTAGTTTAAAGGAGTTTTACGTTTTTGCCCATTACGCAAAACGTGGCTAAACTGCAAAACAGATGTTTTTATATGTCGGCTACTATCTGTCAAGATGAATCATTTAGCGGAGGTTGTAAAACGTCTTGTGTACATTAAGCCTTAAAAAAGATGTACTTAGGAGACCAAAAGGATGTGAAAAGAAAAAAAAAAAAGAAAAAAGAAAAAAGAAAAGTTAATTGTAAGGCTCCATTGCACACTGGGCCTAAAAAAAATGCCAGTTCCTTTGGCAGAAACAAAAAAACTCTGTTTTTTTGTACAAAGTTTAGATGAGTTTAGTAGAGTTTTGCATTTTTTCTGCCTGTTAGCTCTAATCAAACACAAACCAGAAGGTTTTTTTTTTCCTGCCTCTTAACGTTGAGCTCAAAATATGCCTGCAATCGTCCTAATGTGCATGGACACATAGGATAACATTGAGCTGCTTCTGCAGGCAGAACACAAAAACTCTTGTAGAATCAACGTTTTTTAACCACTACAATACAGGGCACTTTCTCCCCCTTCCTTCCCAGACCAATTTTCAGCGCACTTGCACTTTCAATGACAATTGTGCGGTCATGCTACGCTGTACCCAAATGACATTTTTATCATTTTGTTTGCACAAATAGAGCTTTATTTTGGTGGTATTTATTCACGACGAGGGCGGAAATTTGGAAAAAAAAACAAAATAATAATATTTTCTTCTTTATTTTAGAAGGAATCCAATAAAAATCAAATCTTGTCATACATTTAAGCCAAAATGTATTCTGCTACATGTTTTTGGTAAAAAAAATCCATTAAGTGTTTAGGATCCCAATCACGACACTACCTGCCTGGAGTTTGCATGTTCTCCCTGTGCCTGCGTGGGTTTCCTCCGGGTACTCCGGTTTCCTCCCACACTCCAAAGACATGCAGGTAGGTTAATTGGCTTCTGTCCAAAATTGGCCCTAGTATATGAATGGGGACCTTGGATTGTGGGCTCCTTGAGGGTAGGGACTGATGTGAGTGTGCTATGTACAGGGATGGGGACAATTGTAGACACTCACTCAGGTTGAACTGGATGGACTGGTGTCTTTATTCAACCTTACTAACTATGAAACTATAACTATAACTATGAAGTGTATAATTGGTTTATGTGATCACGGACATATGTACGCAAATGATCATGTACAGATGTGTGTAGGTGATCACGAACATATGTGTGCAGATAATCATTGGGACATGCGATTTTAGTGGGACATGTGTGTTTTGGGGACATGTGTGTTTACACTAGACTGGTGATCAGAGTAAAAAGCTGTAAAAAAAACAGCTCATACTCACTGATCACCAGTCGGCTGCAGCGATCTGCTCTCCTCTCCTCAGCAACTTCCGTGTCAGGAGAGGAGAGCCAATTGCCCAGCAACCAGCTGTTTACGTCACATGACAGCTGTGATTGGACACGGCCGTCATGTGATCAGGAGGGCCAATCACAGAGCCCTCCTGCCAATCGGAGATGTGCCATGTCCGGGTGACACGAGCGCATAGGGATCGCACCTCTGCGTGGGCACGTGCTCGATCCATCTCCTTCTGAAGGACGTTCCTGAATGTCTACTCAGGAGGGAGCTCTCACCTGGCCGTATATGTATGTTGGCCTGGTGGGAAGTTAAGCCAGTGCGCATGGAGCCTTGGGGTTTACATTCACTAACATGTAATGTAAAATAACGTACAATAATAATTACAAAACACCCAACAACACAGGCCCTTACCTGGTGCAGTGTCCAGCACAGAGAAAACCTCTCCTTTAGCACTAGTGAATATGACTCCAGGTTTGCCACCACACTGCTGGCACAGTACAGGGGTGTCACTTGGCCACTCAGAACGGACTGGCGTCTGCGCTTCCTTGTCCTCTTTATCAGCATCTGGAGCAGACTCCATCTTTTCTTCTTCTGCAATGGCCACATTATCAAGTGTCTTCTTGAGATTCTCCTGCAGTTTCTTGATATCATCTAGGAATTTCTTTTCTCTAGTGAATTTTTCTGGCTCAGCAATGGGTGATGTTGGAGAACCAGTCAGAAGCTGCTCTACGGTCATGTTTTTCAGGCTCTCAAGAATCTTAATAGCCTCCTTAAGTTCTTTAAAGCTCTTGACAATCCCTTCTTTCTCATTCACTTTGGCCACAAGACCTGGAACCCCCAATGCAGCTGCAGAAGCACCTGGCTCTGCCTCTTCTACTTCTGCTTGTGTTGTGGGCTCTGATGCAGCAGTTTGGTTTTGGGGTTGCTCAATTGCCTCTGCCCCAAGGCGTGAGTTTTCATCCTCTGTTAAGCCATTGTCTGTCTCCCAGCTGTCACTGTCATCTTCCCATTCATCAGAGGAGGCACCACTGGAGCTGCTTCCTACAGAGTCATAGAGGGATTCTTCAATCTCTGACTCCACATTGTACAATTGCTGAGGAGGAACATAAAAGGTGGTCAGGAAGAAATTTGCAATATGGTGTACGAGTTAAAGTATATCTTTTATCTTTAGCTACGGAAGAAAAGGATAGAATCCCTGTAAGGTTTTTAGAGCCGTCTGCTGGCGAGACTCCCCCTCTCTATTTGCCCTGGTGACCACTATCTCCATGACAGAAAATAATGGGAAACATTATAGTAGTCATCAGAACAAGAAGATCAAATGTTTTAATCAAAACATCTGCCTCAGCAACAGCTTAGAGGCTATATCCTTTTACTTTATAAAGATGGCTGCTCATTTTCTGCTTTTGAATCTTAGAGACAGGAAGTGAAAATACATTCTCACAACTAGAAACAGGCAGCAAAAAAATGAAAGTACAGTGCCTTGAAAAATTATTCATACCCCTTAAAATTTTCTGAATTTTGTCATGTTACAACCAAAAATGTAAATGTATTTTATTGGGATTTTGTGTGACAAACCAACACAAATTGACATACAATTGTGAAGTGGAATGAAAATTATAAAATGGTTTACTTTTTTTTTTTACAAATAAAAATATCTGAAAAGTGTGGACAACATTTGTATTCAGCCCCCTTTACTCCGATACCCCCAACTAAAATTTAGTGGAACCAATTGCTTTTAGAAGTCACCTAATTACATTCAGTCAAATTTTATTGAAATTATTTCCATACAAATGTATACAAAAAAGGGATATTATCCATGTACAAAACAAAAAATGCATATTGCATTTTAATAATGTACATAGCATAAAACATGTTACACACAGACGTGTGTGCGTGTGAACACCCCACATAAAACCTTATACAAAAAATTGCGTAAAGTTATTTTGATACTATTGGGGAAAGTCTACCAAAATAAAAACTCATATTGCAAGGAAAAATAAAAGAGGTTCACCAAACTACTCAGACTGTTAGACCCCTCGAACGAACAACAATATCAAATCTCCCTCAACCCACAGGGTTGTAGTCTATAGTTTACTACTCCCCATCTTCAACTCCCACAAGGGTATGGCATAAAAGGGAAAATAAAAGAAAAATGAAAAGAAAATAAGCAATGTAACCAGGATTGGACGCCCGGACAAACATCTCCAAGTTCCAACCTTGCAGCAGACCCGTATATATAATTTTTTGCATTTCAGGGGATTCCCTGAACAGCTTCCAAGGGAACCAAATTTGACAACATTGATCATATGTATCCAATTCATGTGACAGGAGTGTCTCGATCTCAATATGGTCCATCTCTATAAACCAGAGGTGGAACATTTACCAATCTCCAATGACTCTTGCTGCTGTCAACCAATGCCCATGAAAGGCTTTTTTTTAATGTTTTTATACGTACCGGGTAGGAGAGAAAGTAATTTGTGGCGTATTGGGGACAATCACCCCAGTTGCATAGGTATGGAACTGTAGGACCATATTCCAGAAATCATGGAGAGATGGGCATTCCCACCAGATATGCAGTAGTGAGCCCTTAGCAGAATGACAGCGCCAACATAAGTCTGAAATATTTGGATATATCTGATGAAGTACCGGACATCTACACCAGTGGGAGAGAAGCTTAAAGTTTGTCTCATGTGTCTTAGTTGCTAAAGGCATACAATGTGTAAGGGTAAACGCTTTCTCCCATTTCTCTGGCTTAGTTTGAACATTCAAGTCTAGAGTCCATTTATTTGTAAATCCTGGGAAGTGCGGGTGATGTTTCAAAATAAGAACCCTATATACCAAGAAAAGAATGTAATCTGCTACAGTATCCTGTAAAACAGGGTTAGGCAACCTTAGAGAGGTGGAGATCTACCTGAACATGGGAGGCGTCAAAGATCACCGGCAGTTCGCAGCAGAACATGGTGCGGGAAAGGCGCATTCACTCCACGTTTTCTGCACTGCAAAGTGCACGGTCTTCGCGATCTGCTGTGGCTGCCAATACATTGTTAATGGCACCACAAACACAGATTGCAAACAGGGTGTTTGCCTGCATCAGATCATATGGTTCTGCAGTACCATGTGATTTGGTGCAGTGTGTTTTTGAATAGTAGTGCATGCAGTACTTTTTGTGCGGTCTGGTGTGATATGCATCCCATTTAAATTAATGGGCTGCAAAATTGCACCACAGTGAATCACACAGGAACACAACCTCCTACCCCCCTTTAGCCACAGAGGCAGCAGCCAAGGGTATACACATGGCACATCAGGACTTATACTACCTGTCATTGTTTGTGACCTATTCAAATAAATGGGGCCCCCCTCTGCAAATGCCCCACTACCATGTTATTTGCACATGGTTGCAGCATGCCAGTGCAGGGTCCAAGGGGTTAAAGCAGGTGGTGAGGACTGAGGAGATGATACAACGCTTAAACCCTTTGGTCACTGTGCTGCAGAAGGTTGAAAGGTGCTTGTAGAGCAGCCATATTCACTCACAACCCGAACGGAGCAACGTGCCCCCAGAGAGCAGAGGAGAGCATCACAATGCCCACCACACATCCAGCAGCACAGTTGTGTATCCCCTTCATACAGCAAGAAGCAAGCATCAGTCTTTGCACTGATCCAAATGCCCTTCCACTGGCTGGTGTCCAACCCATAGAGAACAGAGGGTGTGTGAAATCTTTATTAACGAGAAACATAATGCATATCAACCATATCTCCTCCATCTCACCCCAGCAGTCCAATCCGAATTAGAGGAAAAGGTAACCGCACTGTATGATAGGTTATGTGCCTCCAGATCAGCAGGATCATCTCGCAGCTGCTGACAAGCAGAATGTGTGGGTCCTACTGCCCATATGCCCCGATAGACCCGCCCTCAAACAACCGGGAGACAATTGGCCTCAGTGGGAGGTCAGGAAGTAGGCAAAGGTTGCCAGGACACCACAGCATTCAATGTGCAGCCCGTTCCTTACATGTGAGCTCTTCTCCCTTCCTGGCACCGCTTGGTCCTAGGCCAGATACAGAGAGGCAGAGTGTGGACGCCTGCTCACTCCAGCGGTGCAGGTCCCACACTTCATTTCTGGAAATGGCGAGTTGGCGAGCCTCGCAATCCATCTACTAGTCACCTGGCTGCGATTGATGGGTAGATGGGCCAACCAACATGATTAAAGGCCTTCTCTGCATCAGAGAGAAAGCAAGCTGGTATTTTTGCCAATTGTAAATAATCAATAGGGATTTAAGCGTGTTGTCACGAGCTTCTCTCCCCTGAACAAACCTGACTTGGTCTGTATGTATCAGACTCGGAATAAGGGGTATAAAAATCGGAGACAATTAATTTGGCATAAACTAACATCTACCTCAATTAAACATAGGACGATAGCTAGAACAAAGCCTTAGGTCCTTATACGGTTTAGGGAGTAAGGTGATAAGGGCCTCAAGTGTCTGAGGTGGGAACCCATTGGTAGCAGACACCCGGAGCTGATGGTAATACTTGGTATATAGGTCTGGGAAGAGCAGGGGTGTAATGACTGAGCAAGTGGTCTCCCAGTTTAATTTCCAAACCTGTACCTTCCTAAAGCATATCTACGTTAGCCATGGCTATGTGAGACTTCTAGAAACTGCAGTAGTGATAACCTTGTCAAAGATATATCAGCCAATATCTCTGGGGTCGGGGAGTTTTTATGTAAAGTCTCTAAAGAGCAAAACTTGGACATAATATATTGTCTAGTTGGCAGATTTTTATTTTGAGGCAAACTCCGTGTTGAATAAACAATCCTCGTAGCGACGCTTTCAGAGCTTCCCATTGTAGGGGGAAGAGGAGTCTCGTCATGCTCAAGGTCCATAATAAAATTTATCGCTACCACAATTGCCCAATGACAAAATGGATCTGACATGGGTCATTTAAACGCCAGGACCAATTGGTAAGTGGGGTCTGTGGAGGATATGTTGTCAAAAAAGAGGTGTGTGATCAGACCAAATAAAAGACCCAATATCCATAAAGGATTTACATTCCAATATATGTGGTCCTGCAGTCTATACTACTATAAGAGTGGAGGACCAAAAAGTATTATGTATATTTGCGATTTTTAGGATTTAATGGACGCCAAAGATCAAGCAACTGTTTTCTAAGGGCCCTAAACAGGCTGTAGAAGATATTAGATCGCTGAGGCACCAAAATTAAAATCCCCTCCTACAAGAATAGTACCTTCTGCAAATTATGTCAAGAGCTGAAGATACCATGTTATTGCCTTTATCTGTTCACGATTTGGAATATAGAGATTGGCAACTGTAAACATTTTATTCTAGAGCTGAAATTTTAGCAAGAGATACAGACCATCAGAATTGGCTACATAGTCCAGAGGCTGCATTGGCAGACGCTTATGAATAGCAATGGAGACTTCCCTAGGTCTAGAAGAAGATATGGCACTATGGAACCATCTGGAGGAGTGTCCACAGAGACATGTTGGAATACTATTTGCTCTAAAAATGTGTCTCTTGGAAGGAGTACAATATCTACCCTAGATTTGTGGAGAGCATATAAAATCTGGCCTCTTTTTGATTTATCGTTAACACAATTAACATTATATGAAAAGTCCCAAATCCCCTTTACATTTTTTACTGACTATCGGGATGGAAGCACCATGTTGTGCTTCATTTAAAGTCCCAAACTTCTCTCCCCCCCCTCTGTTTTACCTGAATTAGGGATGGAAGCAATTGTATAAAAGGGATCGGCAGTGTTCCCCTGCCGTCCCTGGGTCTGGTTTGTCCTTAATTATTGCATATTTTTTGCATATTTCTATTGTTTTTATATTTTTACATATTTATACAAATAAAAATTGGCTATGTACATGGTATATATAATTATGACAGACAGTATTTCTGACGCTGGCCTATTGTTCCCACAGGTTTGGCCCCCTTTTTAGACATCCTATGCACGCTCCCCACCTGACTAGTTATACGCTTCATGTGGTTGCTCAGGCGCGGGTATTTGGCTTTGGTTTTTTCTCCCTTCGCGGGAGCTGCGATGCGATCGTTGGGTCCTCCCTCTCCTCCCTTTACTATTTTTTTTCGTTCGGGAGATCTGGGCGGATACCACTTTTCGCATCGGCGCCACGCTCGTCTAGCTATTCAGCTGTGGCGGCGGGCATGCCGCTTGTGTGACGCTTGTGATGACGTCACACGCCGGCGCCCAGCTTAAACACCTGGTGTTCCTACGGAGGAGTTTCCTTGCCGGTTACTGAGTGGTCATTCAGCCCCGGTGATGTCTCTCCTCCCCCCTATTGGTTCCCCCCGTAGCGCTGGCGGCATATATATATATATATATATCCCTCATTCTGAGCTGGCCGTTTATCGGACCGGTCTCCGTCTGGGGGTACAGCACATCCAGTGTATCTTTCTGCTGGTTGTGCTTCGGTGCAACATCTCGGTATGGGTTTTTCTTTTTGTTTATGCCCCGTCTTTTACTTTCACCTTTTTGCCTTTCCTTTTTTCATTGGTGGTTTTTTATGTCTCCACATTCATACATTTTCACCATTTATTTTCACACTTTACTATTTCTTCACTAATCATTTCATTATTGCATCTTTTTTACTCATCTAATTTTTTATTTATTCTTATTTCATACATTACGGTAATTACTCTTTGTGTAGTCACATTGAGTTTACCACACAAATAATTCACTCATATTACACTTTTGTTATGCACCAACATACATAATTAGTATAATATTCTGTTCACAGATACCCCTGTTCCACTGATGACATATCATCACGTCCGGCCATACAAAATTGGCTATCCACACTGCACACTTCCTCTGTTCATCTGATGCTGCACCTCTATATTATGCCGCCTCAGCTCCCATGTTGGGGTGTATATCCGTGGCCTGCCCAGCACCGGTCACCATGCGCTGCGTATACGGTTTGGGTTGGTGAGTGTGTTTGGTGAGCCATCTATTGACATATAATATCTGGTATAATTTGTATTTTATATATTGACATATCTTATATACTTTTATAGGAATCTCTGGTACATTTGCTCCTGACGAGTGGAAAAATCCACGAAACGCGCCGAGCTATACTTGATGACACAGTTGTATTCCATATGTATTGATCCCTACCCAGCTTTTATCAACATTTCATGATATGGTCCTTAGATTAGTCAATAGATCTGTATAGGTCCTGTGGGTGCATATGCCAGTTTTGGATCTGTCGCTGTGGCATTTTCTCGCCATAGCAATTATACATTTTTCAGTATTATTTTCTCCTTTTTTATTTATTTATTTATTTATTTGACTTTGATCTTATATCGTTTTGATTATATTATCTTACTCATGATGTTCAGGCCTTATGTGCAGTATAAATGTATATGAAATAAATTATATTCTTTATGATTCTAGATGAATGTCTTCAATTTAATAAATATTTAAATATCATTAATTTACAGTTTGTCTATACTATACAATTGCTTCATCTAAAAGTCCCAAATCCCCTTTACATTTTTTACATTATATGAACAAAGTTTCAACGAGGATGGCAAGGACATGTCAGTTGCCATATCCTGGCCACAGAAAGGTTACAGAAGTCACCTAATTAGTAAATAGTCCACCTGTGTATAAATTTAAATCAGTAAATACAGTTCTGTGAAGCCCTGAGAGGTTTGTTAGAGAACCTCAAGAAACACCCCAACTAGGTCAGGGATAAAGTTGTGGAGAAGATTAAAGAGGAGCTCCACCTAAAATATTAAAAGCCAGCAGCTATAAATACTGCAGCTGCTGACTTAATAAATGGACACTTACCTGTCCAGGGTGCCCACGATGTCAGCAGCAGAAGACGAGCAATCGCTTGTCTCTCAGCTGCCCCTGCCGCCATCCTCTGTGAGGGAATCAGGAAGTGAATCGTTGTGACTTCACTGCCAGGTTCCCTGGTGCGCTGCGCATCTTCACTGGTCCCGTTGTGTTCTGGGGGGGGGGGGGGGGGAAGAGACGGGAATAACTGCTGATATTCTGCAGCTATCTATGCCCGGAAGTGGGTGCAGATACCTGTATTATACAGGTATCTGCACTCCCCTCCCCCTTGAAAGGTGCCAATTGTGGCACCAGGGGGGGGGGGGGCAAAAATGGAAAGAGTATGGCACAACTGCAAACCTACCAAGACATGGCTGTCCACCTAAACTGACAGGCCAGGCAAGGAGAGAATTAATCAGAGGAGCAGCCAAGAGGCCCATGGTAACCCTGAGCTGTGCAGCTCAGGTGGGAGAATCTATATAAAGGACAACTATTAGTTGTGCACTCCACAAATCTGGCCTTTATGGAAGTGGCAAGAAGAAAGCCATTGTTGAAAGAAAGCCATAAGTCCTGTTTGCAGTTTACAAGAAGCCATGTGGGGGACACAGCAAACATATGTAAGAAGGTGCTCTGGTCTAAAAGCAAAAAGCTATGTGTGGTGGAAAACTAACACTGCACATAACCCTGAACACACCATGGCAGGATCATGTTGTGGGAATGCTTTTCTTCAGCAGGGACAGGGAAGCTGGCAAGAGCTGATGGGAAGATGGATGGAGCCAAATACAGGGCAATCTTAGAAGCAGGACAGTGACCCTAAACATTAGACATGTGCAGTTAGTTTCATCCTGAATTAAAATTCAGACGAATTTTCTTTATTTGGACATATGTATCCGAATTTCCAAATTAGAATAGTACTGAATTGAAATGAATTTGAAATAAACGAAAAAAAAAAATTTGGATGAAATTAGAATAATTTTCAAATAGTTTTTCAAATATGAAAAGTTTTCCAATTCCTAAAGAGAACATAGAATAGAAAAGGAAATGGAATAGAAAAAAAAATTCTAATTTTATTTTTTGGGGAAATTGGAAAGCGTTTTGAAAATCGATGTGAAGACGAACAAAACCATTTTCCGAAAGCTAATGAATTTAATTTAACTAAACAAATTTATGTAAATAACGAAATCGAAACATTTTTTTCGTTCTGCACAGGTCTATTAAACATACAGCCAGAACTACAATGCAATGGTTTAGATCAAAGCATATGCATGTGTTAGAATGGCCCAGTAAAAGTCCAGACATAAATCATTTATTTGAGTCATGTTTGTTCCTCCACTATTGAATCTATTACCATTCCCCCAAAACCTTGACTCTTCGACCCGATTACCACTCATCGTCTGGAACAAACATGGCAATTGAATAAATCCCTTCTTGATGAAGGAGTGGTTTCGGAAGCGCCATCTCAGACACTGGCCTTATATTTTGAAATAAATAGCAGTACCCCTGATGAGGTGTCTAGCCAAGCAGTTTAGGAGGTTCATAAGGCTGCCATGAGAGGGGAACTGATCACACACAGCTCCCCTATCAAAAGGGGGAAAAAAAAGTAAAGAAATTGCTGACCTTTTAGATAAAATTCAGGATCTTGCAGCACATACTAGCTCATTATGAAATACTTACCTTAGAACGGGGCCTTGGCATCTGATCCCGGTCCACGATGAGGGAGCTGACATGTTACCTCAGCATGTGCGCAGGAGTCTTCTTCCGGGCAAGGTCCGGCAGCGTCTGCAGGACCTTCACAGCGCATGCGCCACTAACATCAGCGGCTGCATGCAAAGTGAATATCTCCTAAACTCCACAGGTTTAGGAGATATTCATTTTACGTAAAGTAAGCCTTATTATAGGCTTAACCGTAGGTAAAAAATAACAAAAAAGGGTATAAAACCACTTTAAGGAGTCTGCAATACCTGTCTTGCCTCCTGCAGTCCAAGGAAATAGAAAGCCCAATTACAGTGGAGGAATTGGGCACTGTAGTAAATGCTCTACCACTGGGTAAAAGTCCTGGGCTGGATGGCTTTACAAATGCATAAAAAGTAAAAAAAATTCTATATTAGCATCCCCGCTTGGTAGTTATTTTAATTCCATTACTACTTCAAAACACCCTACCTCCAGAAATCTGGGATATATGCAATATTGTGCCAACTATAGGCCCATCTTCCCTCTTAACTGACACTAAACTTTTAGCAAAGATCTTGGCCCTTCGACTGCAACACCCTATAGGGACGTTAGTCCATTTGGATCAGACGGGCTTTAGGAAGAGTTGTGAAGCTAGAGAATACTATTCTAGCCCTTCATATTCTCCATTGGGCACAAAATGGGCCTGATCCATTCCGCGAGTGGTACTATCAACGGATGCCTAAAAGGTTATTTAAAAAGCTACTATTCTATCTTACCACACCCCAGGTATCTCTATCTGCCCAGCCACGGTACCCCAGCTATGCAATCGCCATTTTATTTGGGGATTCATATTACATCTGACCCAAAACTCTTATACGAGCTTAAATACAGCCCATTAGTAACAGGTGTATTAAGGGACTTGCAAGGTTGAAGGAGCCACTTTTTGACATGGTTTGGAAGAATAAATGCGCTCAAGAGGACCATATTGCCTAGAATAATTTATACTTTATATACGGTGCCCATTTCACTTCCACAGAAGTTTTTTAAATGCACACGTAGGGCTTTTTTGACCTTTGGAATGACAAACATCCTAGACTGGCTCATGATATCCTACGTAGACATAAATTGGAAAGGGGGGCTAAGTCCTTAGTACGTATTGTGATGTGGTGCCATGATTATGCGAGTAAATTGTGGGTCCCCTTGGAGAAAATGTTGGCAGGTAGGAATTTGGCAGGGGCACCCTAGATTTCTGCAGCCTTTGGGGGTCTCTCAGAGTGGACGTCCCCATTAACTTGGACATCCTTTTCTCTGTGGGACAAGTGGAACACATCGGGTAAATACGATTAAACATCCCCCTTAGCCCCATTGGGAGGGTATCTTTGGTTCCCCCCTGGGGAAGAATCTGGATTTATAGGCGCATGGGGCTCTGATGGGAACACTACATGTGTTAAGTGTGCTCCATGGGGCCAAACAGTAATTTTGGAGGCCAAACAGTGGATTCATAGAGGCAGAGATCGACAGGATAGGTTTACAAACATATGGGCAACTTGGATGTACTATTCGGCAGAGATCTATATGGATTGAAGGCCATCACTGTTTTTTTTATTTAATATAATTAGTAAAACCGCATATTTGTTTTACAAGGCCGGGTTCACACCTATGCGAATTAGATGCGAGTTTCCCTGCATCCAATTCGCATAGCAGGAGAATGTGACTGGCTCCCTATGGAGCCGGTGCACATATCTCCATTGTGGCTGTGTCTTTGGCTCAGTTTCAGGGCCAAACTCGGGCATAGATTCTGCCCTGATTCGTCCCTGAAATGGGGAACAGGGAAGGATATCACTCCTGTGTGATCCACAGCCAGTTCCAGTGTGAACAGTCTAAAAGTACCCGTTACTTGGTAGTTTGTTTTGATTTTTCCTTTTTTTGCATGGGGCCCATGGAATGCCTCGCCTTGTCCATATATAAAGGAGAGGAAGAGAGGGCATTGGAGCTTCGTGTAAGAGTGGAAAGGTTGTTTCTTTTTAGATGAAGCTATGTCTGACCACTGAGAGCACAGCCAATGTGCAGTTAGCATTCCCGGCATGCCTTTTTTTTTTTTTAACTGTTTAAATCCATGGGTTTACTTCCACTTTAATTGCTATATTACTTACCCGTATAGAACAGGCTACCATGTGGCAGATGGTAATAGAGAAATAGAGGATGTCCTTGGGTATCATGCAAAAGATTTAGATTTTTTTCCCCCCCTTTATTGCCTTGAAGATATATATTGGTATAAATCATTTGAGATGGTTATATATTTAAATAGTGTGTATGTCATCAATGGGTATTTCTGTTACTGTGCCTAACTTTTTGTTGAAAAACAGGTTCCTTAAAGGGTGGGACTTTAAATGGATGTGAGGGAGTGTTGTAGTATAAAAGTAGCAAAGTTTATTGTGCAATACATAAATTACTTCATACAAAACATGAAACTGATGATAAAACCATATGTAGGGAAAAAGACGGAAAAACACAGCTATAGGAGGGTGGAGTGCTGGCAGCTAAATGCTCAACAATACTTTTTGGGATGGGACGCACAGGCAGCATAGTCATCTAGATAAGGAAAACCTCTTTTTTATGCCTAACTTTTTGTGACATTTTTACTATATTGAATCTCAAAGTTTTAGAAAAAAAAAACAGTGGGGTTGATTTACTCAAATTGGAGAGTGTAAAATCAGGTGTAGCTGTGCACGGTAGCTAGGTAGCATCCAATTTCAGCTTGTTCAATTAAGCTTGGACAAAAAACCTGGAAGCCGATTGGTTTCTAAGCAAAACTGCATCACATTTTGCACTCTTCACTTTTAGTAAATCAACCCGCACTTTGTTAAGTAGAATGTGTGGCATCTATCCGAATGCTGAATTTAAAACCAGATATTGACCTTTTAACACAATAATGATATTAAGCACACTAGAAAATCCACCAAGGATGGGCTCAAAAAAGAAAATAGAGGGCAAACCATGTACCAGAACACCAGGAATGTGTCCTGGAATGCAGGTACATTTAACCCTTATTTGAGTTGTGGTCCCTTTAGGGGGACAGTTTTGGAGACTTTCCTGTACTCAGGGGTCTTCCTCCATGCAGTGGGAGGAGTTCTTGGAGAGTTTGGCTAGAGAGAACTGATTTCCAGTACTCTCTGGTTTGATAAGTCTGTATTAGGGACTTGTAAATTTCAGGAGGTTTGAAGAGATTTGGGTGGGAAGAAGAACCTCCAAATCTTGACTAACAGGACTTGGTCCTGAAGAGGGTTGAGAACCAGGCAAGGAAGGCTTGAAAGGCAGCAGGGTGAAATACGCACCTGTCAGTGAGGCAGTGTGCAGGAATTCATAAGCTGTGAGAAAGGTGAATGCTTTGGGAATCCCGACTTTAACCAGTTGCAGACGTTGGGCATTCTGCACATGCCCTGAAAAAAGTTATTGTACACTGGGCGCTTTTAAAACATCCAGTCCCATCTCAGTGCATGGCAATTCAGGTCTGATTAATCACAGTTGCATTGTAGAGTACACAGAGAATGTCCCTTTTTTGTTCATTCATCTACAGATCAAATGGATGAACTTCGATCTGCAGAGGTCAGTTAAAGCAACCAACATTTTAATTAAATGTTCCTGTTCCTATTAACCCTTAGTTTACTCTAATCAGCCCTAATCAACTCCTCAGATTCTCAGTCTCCATTCAATTATAATTTTCCTTTTCATTTTTCTTTTTTTTTTTACATAGTCTGAAAAAAAAAAAAAAAAAGTCCATCTAGTTCAATTTTTGTTTCAATTTTATTAACTAGTATTTAAAAAAATGTTGTTTGTTTGCTTTGTTCATTAATATTTATACACCTTTAACATATTTACATGCATCCCATTAAAAAAAAAAAACCCCTGCAAAATAAAAACAGTTAACTTAATTTGTTAATAACTTTGGAATGCTTTGTACCAGAATCATAATTTTAGTGTCATTTTAAATATGACAAATTGGAGAATAAAAATGCATACGTTTTACGAGGTTTTTTTCTTCCCTACATCCCTTTCAAAAGTGCAGATTTGTGATAAAATACTTCTGCATCTGTGAGGAGCAGAGGGGGAAGGGGTGGAGAGCTGCAGTTACAGTGTGTGAGCTGACTGGAGGAAAGGGATACACCTCCCTACACATACTGCACAGGAATGAAGGGAGGATACAGAGCTGTGTTCTAAATAAGCAAACTGTGTGCCAAGTTCCCTCCCCTTTCACAAATTTAACTCATGCTGATAACTGAGGAACAAAGCACCAGAGAGAAATGACACTTGGAGCTTCGGAGAGACACAAGTAAACACTACAGATATACTGTATGTGCTTTGTTCAGATTTCATGACTGGTTACTTTAAAAGCTTCTAAGGGCAGGAATATGGGTCTTTTAAAAATAAGTCATGCAAATACCATTAGCCATAATTGGTACTCACCTCTTCCAGGACAACCCTTGACAAAAAAATAAAAATAAAATGCAGGAAAAATTATTTGGGAAAGGACTGCCACAGAGACAACCTTATAAAGAAAAGATAATTCTTGATTGGTGGTGTTTTATAGGACATCTGGATTCATAAGCAATTCAAGCTCAACAAGACATAGTAGAGGCTTTTAATGCCTTTTATACCCTATATGTTAGATTGAAGAAAAAAATATGAATCTTTTTTCTTTAAAGCGGAGTTCCACCCACATTTTTCACTCCTCACCATGCAGCACTAATGTGCATCCTTAAAGTGAACTGGCATTTTTTTTTCTGTTCTCCTACTTGATTTATGTCTATATCTAAAATTTCACTTCCTCCTTCAGGGGCCGCTACGCTGTATGTCATTTTCAGCTTTGCACTGGCTCCTGGGAGATCTTAGTCAGCTTGATATGGCACTGCTCCCATAACATTTAACATTGGCATCAATGGAAAATCTTGGTCAGCTTGACATGACACGGCTCCAGTGCCATGTCAAGCTGACCAAGATTTCCCATAGAAGCCAAAGTTAAAGTGGGGTACCCCCTAAAAAAAAAAAATTAAAAGTCAGCAGCTACAAATACTGCAGCTGCTGGCTTTTAATAATCGGACACTTACCTGTCCCGGGTTCCAGCGATGCGGGGGAACGAAGCCCCCCCCTCGCTCCCCGCTCCGCTCGCGGCGCCGTCATGCATACTGTGGGCACCCGGCTGTGGCTTCACAGCCGGGCACCCACTGCGCATGCGCGAGCGGCGCAGGGCGCCGTGATACGCCGTACAGTCACCTGGGACACGTGACAGGTCCCAGGTGAATGTGCGGCGCGAGGGGAAGTGATGTCACCAGCCCGGGCAATGAAGAAGGCAGACTACGAGGGACCCCCTAGCAACCGGTATTTAGAGGTGAGTAAAAATTTTTTTTTTTGCCAATTATTTTTTTTTGATTTTTTTTAAGATTTTTAAGTGGTTTTATTTTTTGGGGGGCAACTCCACTTTAAAGGTTTCTGGAGCCATGCCATGTCAAGCTGACCAAGATTGCACCCCACTGCACATGCACAAGATCAGCCGGTGCATGCTGGGTAGCCAGCATGCACAGAATCCAGGAAGGACACTGCGGCTTCAGATGCCCACACTGGGGATGGCTGAGATGTGCAGGAACTTCATAATGTAAGAAAACGATGCTGCACAAATAGAAAACTGGGCATAGTTTACAGCATGTTACATTGCACGAGGCATGAGTATTCTATAGGTATTTTTATTTTAAAAGTCATAATTCGGCCAGAACTCACTTTAAGTTTGTGCATTCCATCACCAAGAGTGCTGCAATTTTTTTCCATTTTAGCTTTGGGATTTGAACAAAAAATGATAGGGGAAACATCTTGTGCTCTATGAAACAGACATCTTTGGAAAAAACAAAAGCAAAAAGACTGTGTCCCCAATATTACCCTCAATGTACATCTTTTCCAGCACATTGTGGATCAAGTATTGTTCACATGATCACATTGCAATGTTTCAGAGCCATGTATCAGGCATGAGAGACTTGCAAACAGTGGTGCAGAAAGATTTAAAGTGCCATCCAGCAAAAAAAAAAAAAAAAAAAAAAAAAAAAAAAAGTGACACCCCCGCTCTCTGATGTAATATCACATCATAGTTCCACCAAAACTGCACAGTATACAGTAAATAAAACTCAGATGCACCTGCAATCAGAGAAGGAATGACAATTCAAAACTACTTAATCAGTGATCGGGGCAATCCCTCTGGTCCACAAGTATTGTCTGAAGGTTCCCGGGCAATCGATAAAGAAAAGCAGTCAGGGTCTGGCATCACCATCGCTAGGCGGCCCAACCAGACCCAATCAGACAAGCATACGTTGGCTGAGAATGTGCTATGCAGCCGAACATATCTTGGCAACATGGAGGATGCGCGCCAAATCACTCCCAAGACTATAAATCTGCCCAGTGAGGAGTGAGAGAAACCAGAGAGTTGCTCTTGGACATAGCACTGAATCGAGATCGGGTTCAGGTAAGTATAAGGTGGGGCTAGGGGGACCAATGGCACAGGTTTTTACCCAAATGCAGAGAATGCATTAAGGTAAGAAAAAAAAAAAGCCTTAATCCTTTAGAACAATTTTAAACTATAAAAAAAAATGTATTTTAATTTGTCAAGTAAACAGACCCCTACTGATGCAGTTATAATCGGTACCCGGGGTTTTAATGATCTCTGGTCAAAGGGGTTAAACCATAAAGCTATTCTGATGTTCTTTACCAAATATAGATTTTATATCAGATAAGCCAAATAGATTCTGCTGGTGCATAAGCTAAGCTTTAACCCACAGCCATTATAACAGGAATTGATTGACTAAAATGTTATTCCCAGATGAGCCTCCTCTTGAACGATTTTCAAGTTTGCTTATTGCCAAAATTCTTGCTCTTACATCTTCCTTTTTTTAATACTTTAAAGCAACCAAAGTCAGCATGGGCTTGTTTTAAAGCTCACTTACATTTAGAAATACATAACTGTTTATAATCAGGCCACAGAGTACTTCATGTGGCCATCAGGAAGATGCTGATGCCGGCATGGAACACAAGCTGGTGCTGGATGGGCGGATAGGCCCGAGCACCATCCAGCACCAGCTTGTCTCCTTGTTGGAAACCCTCCCCCAGAAGTGTTCCATGGTGGCCCCACCGTCTTCCTGATGGCCACAGGAAGTACTGTCTGCCGGTAGTTTGCAATGACTGGTCTGAAACCCCCTGAAGCCTCTGGGACCAAAAACAGAGGGGAACATACTCCTTGACCCAATTTGTACCTTGGAACCAGAAGGATGGCCCTTGCTGCCAACAGCTCCCCTATATATCCTCTCAAACATCTGTAGGAAGTCCAGTTTCTACTAACAAGGTCTGAGGGGGCCTTGTTCTGAACTCGAGAGAACGTGATCGAATGACGGCTACAATCCAGGCATCCTGTAATTTGTCCACCCAAATTGGGCTAGTCTTGCTCCTACTTGAGAGGGATAAGCCTAGACACCTTCAGAAGGACCTAGGAGCTTTGTTGGCCATGGGCTTGGAAGGTTTCTGGAAGGTTAAATCGGCTCCCTTCCACTGTCTGAAAAACTGTCTGTAAGCACTGGCCTCTCTGAATCTCTTGTTAAACCGAAAGGGCTGCTGTTGTCTTTTTCTCTTCTGTGGGATTAGGCTAGATCTTCTGCCGGAAGCCCGCTGCATTGCCGATTCTAAGCCCTTGTACACGCGGTCAGACATTCTGATGGACAATGTCCGATAGGACCGTGTTGTCGGATAATCCGACAGTGTGTGGGCTCCATCGGACTGTTTCCGTCAGAGTATCCGATGGACCAGGCTATAAAATTTTCCGACAACATGATCCGATCGGACTTTGTCCGATCGTGTGTAGAGAATTCCGATCAGACAAAGTGCCACGCATGCTCAGATCAAATTCCTAGACCAAAGCTATTGGCTACTAGCCTGAACGTAGTCCCGTCGTAACGAAATAACGTCATCATGTTAAGTACGATCGGATTTTCTGACAACTTTGTCCGACTGTGTGTATGCAACAGTTTCGGCCAAAATTTGTTGGACAAAATCAGACGAATTTGGTTTTCGGAATGTTCAACCGTGTGTACAAGGGCCAAGTCTTCCCAAAGAGTAGCTTCATCGAATGGAACCGAACACAGACTGTGCTTAGAAGCCTTTTTCGGCCGACCAATGCTTCAACCATAACCACTCCGGCCAACTATACAAACCTTTTAAGGTCTGCTTTTATCCTGCGATCCATAGAATCCCTAAAAGAGACCAAATGCTCCAGCAGAAGCGTAATGTGGCGGGCGAATCTATGTAATGAAACATCCAACTTAGGTGTAGTGTCCCAAGGGGTACAGCTTCGATACTCTATTATGCACATTTAGCTTCTTCTCAGGCCCCGCCCACTCATCGTTAAATACTTCTTTAATTTCAGAAATGAATGTGAGGGAAGGTAACGATTTCTTTAAATATGGGTAGTATCTCTGCTGTTTCTTTGGAGGTGATAACTGTTCCTGCCACTTCATCGCTTCCTTAACAGCCCCCACCAAGGGGGGAACCAGTGCAAAAATCAAATGTATGTGATTCCGAGCCTATCTCAGCCTCAGATAGATCTGAATCGCTATCGAATTCAGAGTTGAATGCACTGAATCTGCAGATGCTAAGGATACAGTAGGATTCCTTGAAACACTCTAAGCCCTTGTACACACGGTCGGACATTCCGATGGAAAATGTCCGATCGGACCATGTTGTCGGATAATCCGACTGACCGTGTATGGGCGCCATCGGACTGTTTCCATTGGAATATCTGACCGAAAAAGTTTTAGAGCTGGGCTATGAAATTTTCCGACAACATGGTCCGATCTGACTTTTTATCCGATCGTTCGTAGTGAATTCCGATCGGACAAAGTGCCACGCATGCTCAGATCAAAATTACAAGACCAAAGCTATTGGCTACTAGCCTGAATGTAGTCCCGTCGTAACGAAATAACGGTCTGAACGATCGGATTTTCCGACAACTTTGTCCGACCGTGTGTATGCAACAACAGTTTCGGACAAAAATCCAGACAAAATCCGATGGATTTTGTTGTCGGAATGTCCGACCGTGTGTACAAGGGCTAACCCTTCCTTGACTGTGTGCTTAACCACTACAATACAGGGCACTTTCGCCCCCTTCCTTCCCAGCCCAATTTTCAGCTTTCGTTGCTCTCGCACTTTCAATGACAATTGCGCGGTCATGCTACACTGTACCCAAATGAAATTTTTATCATTTTGTTCGCACAAATAGAGCTTTATTTTGGTGGTATTTATTCACGACTCCGTTTATTTTTTGCGATAAGCGCAAAAAAAGCGGAAATTTAAAAAAAAAAAAAAAAAAAAAAAAAAAAAAAACACAATATTTTCTTTTTTCTATTTTAAAAGAAATCCAATAAAATCAAATATTGGCATAAATTTAAGCCAAAATGTATTCTGCTACATGTTTTTGGTAAAAAAAATTCCGTTAAGTGTATAATAATTGGTTTGTGTGATCACGGACATATGTACGCAAATGATCATTACAGATGTGTGCAGGTGATCACGTACATATGTGTGCAGATAATCATTGGAACTTGTGATTTTAGTGGGACATGTGGGGGACGTGTTTTTTTATTTGGGGACGTGTGTTTTGGGGGCGTGTGTGGTGACGTGTATTGTGGTGACGTGTGTTTACACTGTGTGGTGATGTGTGTTTACACTAGACTGGTGATCAGTTAGCAAAAATCTGTAAAAACAGCTCATACTCGCTGATCACCAGCCGGCTGCAGCGATCTGCTCTCCTCTCCTCAGCAATTACTTCTGTGTGAGGAGAGGAGGAGCCTATTGCCTAGCAACCGGCTGTTTGTTTACATCACATGACGGGCGTGATTGGACATGGCCGTCATGTGATCAGGAGGGCCAATCACAGAGCCCTCCTGCCGATCCGAGATGCGCCGTGTCCGGGTGACACGAGCACATCGGGATCGTGCCGCTGCGCGGGCAGGCGCACGATCCCCCTCCTTCTGAAGGATGTTCCTGAACGTCCTCTCAGAAGTAGAGAGCTCCCACCCGGCCGTATATGTACATTGGCTGGGTGGGAAGTGGTTAATGTAGGCTTTCGTAGCATTGTCCTGAGCCGCCTCCTTGAAGCAAGATGCACATACCCGCTTTGTTCTGAGGACCTCAGTTGAGCAGGCCCAACAAGATCTTTCTTCTGCCTGGGCTGGCGAAGGCCTATCCGAAGAAGAGGATCTTCTTCTCTGTCTGTGCCCAGATTTGCTCTTTCTAGAGGCTTTCTGATGTCTTGACCACTCTTGGCTCGGGTCCGAGTGACTAAAGAGAGGTAAGGGCGAGGGAGATCTGGAATGCTGTGACAACAGGTGTCTATCCAGCTGCATGCAACTCTACGATTTGTCATGTCTAGCACCTTTTTTTTACTGCTTTGAGGCTGGAATGCTGACTTGGAACCTCTTTGGGGGCGTTTATCCCACATTGGGACCTTCTCTCTGTAAAACACAGAGGCTGTGCTCTATTCTTTTTTTTTTTTAAAACAAAAATTAAAATAAAGGCAGGCAGGCAAAATTTCCCAGACCTATAAGGCACAGGATAATAACACTCTGACAGACAAGTAACAGCAGTAGGTAATGAGAGTCCTGGAAGGAGACCTAGCAGAGCAGAGAAGAGATTCATCAGCAGGAGGCTGAGATTAGCCTAGAGGACAGAGCCTGCTGCAAATCAGCAGTGAGCATTCTGGTGTTTGCTATGCAATC
Source organism: Lithobates pipiens (assembly GCF_037356315.1). Lineage (NCBI taxonomy): Eukaryota > Metazoa > Chordata > Amphibia > Anura > Ranidae > Lithobates > Lithobates pipiens. The sequence continues at coordinate 63,406,985 of NW_027507789.1, read as the reverse complement.
CAGAGGGAAGCTGCCTCTGATCTCACCTGCTCAACTCTGAGTTCCTGAAAAGAATACATGTGGAGGTGGTGAACTACAAGTCCCAGCGAGCCAAACCACTGCCTGAACACACAAACATGGAAGGAGAGAATGCCAGCACCTGCCTAACGAAGGTATATATAGTCATTTATACTGCCAGTGACTTTTGCCAGTAATACACTTATACAGTAATTTATACTGTACTATACAATCCCAGCACCATGGGAACCCACCTCCCTCAGGAGATTTACAGCCTATATGGGGGGGGGTCTTCTGAACCGGGAGAGGCTGAACTCGAACAGGATGGATGGTGGAAGGAGAAATTTTATATATACACATTTTAAAAGGCATCCGGAGCGAGGGCAAAAAAAAAAAAAAAGAACACTGGTGTGGGCAGACAGCCGCCCTTTATGGGCTAAGAAAAAGGTGGTCCTGGAGGGGTCAGAGCTGACCCATAGTAGGCTGACATGCGGAGGGAGGTCCTGGAAATAAGATATTATACACATACATAATATATATATATATATATATATATATATATATATATATATATATATATATATATATATATATATATATATATATATATATTATTATGTGTATATACACACACTTTTTTTTAAAAGCACCTCTGCAACCGAGCCCCCCCCCCCCCCCACAAGTACTCATACAAGTGCAAAAGCATGCATAGGTCCAGCACTCACATAAATAGTAACTGCTTGCAACGTGCAAATTATTGCCACGAGAATTGGAGTGGAGTGGACGCGCCAACTTTGTAATTCACAATTAACTCTAAACTGATAACCTGTAAAAGGCCACCTATGGACAATTTTAGGCACTGTAGTTTGTTGCACGTGCAAAATTTTAAATGGACATGTTTGGATGTTTGGGATCTATTTATTTGACTCAACACCAGATTTTATATTTTACTAAAAATTGGGTATTATAATTTTGTTTGTGTACACTAAAATCCATTTAAGTATATTATTTCCAAAAATTTGCAACAGCTACCATTTCACTCTCCAGGGCCCCTGCTTCCAAAAAAATTGCTAGAAAATAACTTTATTCCTAACATGTATGTGAAAAATTGCCCTGGACACCAGGTGGTTATAGACAAAACATTGGAATATGCATATGTTTATTTTAATTTGGCCCAGGCATATTTCAAGAACATGATCACTAATTTTCCGGCATTCATTTCGTCCACTTCAGATAAATGCTGCAGCATTATTGTGGACAAATGCTGCTTCTAGGTACACTGGTACCATAAAGACAAGCTAAACATTAACCAACTTTAAAATAGCATTTACAACAGACTTCCACTTGGTCAACCTAGAACAATGCAGGTTACACTCAAAGTGCATGTAAACACAAAATAAAAAGTGTAATATATTACATCTTACTAGTCCTATTGTGGTGCCTGCATTTGTTTTTCTTTTTTTTCAGGCTTCTTTTGCTTTTTTCACTAGATAAGCCAGCAAAAAAAAAACACTTCCTGTGCCTGAGTGGCTGTATCACTTTTCCACTACCTCTATAAAGAGAAGGAGACGCGATTGTTACCCTAGGCTTTCCAGATATGGATAACAAATGTGTCCAAATCTCTTCACCTTCATTACATGGGGAGCAGGGCAATTGGTATTTTACCAATGATAGTCAAGACATTCTTTGGTGCAGCTCACAGGAAGTGACAAGAACAAAGAATTTCTAAAAATGCTCTTCGCTTGAAAAAAATATATTAAATAATGAAATTAATTCAGCCACCACAGAATAATAAGCATTGATATACAGCATTTTTGTTTGTGTTTAGTGATCGTTTAAGTCTACCATATACAGTCCTGTCGACACCAGCTGCCTCGAAAATCAACTGAAAAATAAGGAGCCAGTGGAACATTATCAGCCAAACAGTGGCTGCATTCAAAGAGGTGCAGTCACTGTTCAGGTATTCAGAAAGCTAAGTATGCCAAATGTTCAAATAGTCGGCAGGGGAGACTCCTCCAACCAAGCTATTTAGCATGGATGGAGAAACTGATCTGTGCATGGCTAGCATAAGTTTAAAAAAAAAAAAAAAAAGAAGGGGATGTTTTAGGAGTACATAATTGCAACTGGACAGAGAAATCCTTGCATAAAAGATTAAGCATTCAACATTCTTACCGTTGGAAGAAGAATGGACTTAGAGTTGTTAGCCCAAATAACTTGTATCTTGCTATCCATGTTTACACGAGCCACTTGTCCCACCGAGGGCTAGAGGTCAGCAGCAACAGAGAGAATAAATATGAGATAGAATAACTGTTTTGCGCCAATATCATTTTAAACTTTTGTAACACATATGCACGTTTAAAAAAAAAAAAATTTTTTAGTTTAGGATAGAGTAGGAAAGTTCAATTTAATTTGTGTGTGTTCGGTTACGGAAACTTCCCTTTGTTTCCTGTCCCAGAGATGCAACAAATGAGGTGAATTCTAACTTGGATACCTGGCACAGGAAGATTTGCCCTCATCTTTACATCAGAACATGTGGAAAAATGTTCCCCTCATGTTTTACATCTGGAGCAGGTGGGATCTCATTTGGGAAAATATGAGTATCTGGGGTGTTTAAAAATTTCTATGTAGGAATTTCACCTGAATGAGCTTGTCATTGGAATAAATGACCAGTTTAGGGCCATGTTCGAGGCAGTCCTCCCAATCCTCCTTATCTAGTATCTCTGTGGTACATCTCCCACAACTTTTCCACCTTTGTATGGCGCACTGCTGGATACAGACTCTCCTAAGTTGAGAGGGGTTTACAAAGGTCTCCCGGGGACAAAACTAGGGTCAGCCTGGAGGAGAGGCAACTGGGGAAATTGGGCCCTAGCAGCATGACGCAGTTGTAAATACCTAAAACTGCATCCATTGGGGCAAGTGGTATTTAAGAAGTAATTCAGAAAGCGAGAATAGCACACCTTGGGACATAACATGACTCAGAACTGTAATACCATATCTGGCCCATATTTGGGGGTCTGGAAGGGTACGGAACAGTGGTAAGCTAGGATTCCCCCACAGTGGTTGCACCAGAGACCAGTTTGTGTGGGCCCAGGGACCCCTGTAAGCGAAAATAAGAAGAGCAGCCAAAGAACCCAAACACACCACATCAAAACAAGTTGCAGGATTGAATTTAGAGCCCGTGAACCACCACTGAACTGTCACCAGCATTGCAGCCCAATAGTAAATTTGAAAATTTGGTAAAGCCAACCCAGCAAGATGGGCTGGAAGCCACAGGGTGGATCCTGTCAACCTAGGGACGGCTCCTCATTTACTGTTATTAATTGGGAACATAGAGGCCTCTGGATCACTAAACTTCTTTTAAATTTCTGGTTATAGGATATTTTACCAATTTTACTCTCTAGCGGTAAATATACAATTATTAGATGCCTGTATATTATAGGTTATGTTAGAATTTCGTTTTTTGATATATCTTTCTAGAATAAAAATCGTCTTGAAGACCATGACTACATGGGTCAAAATGCATTGGGGTAATAATGTGGCTGGCATTCTGTAATGTAATGTTTTGCTCCACTGTGATAATATCGCCATGTATGATGGAACATGTCCTTTAATGTGTAACCAGAGCTCATATTTTAAATTCCATTTTGGTATAATCAAGAGACTTATTAAAAATCATTATTTGTGACAAAAATTAATTTGCTGCTAAAGAACCTCTTGGGGAAACCATTCCATATATTGTTATTAATCTGCAGTGGAACACACGATCTGAAAATCTGACGAAAAAAATTGCTTTTGAAGCGATCGTACAATAATCGGATCATTAGTACAGAGTTTTTGAGAGGCGATCACAGCAGTTTATCCGATCGGACAAAAACAAAAAAAAATTTTCCCGTATGATACCAGATTGTATGATTTTCCTTTAACCACTTCAGCCCCGGAAGAATTTACCCCCCTTCCTGACCAGAGCACTTTTTGTGATTCGGCACTGCGTTGCTTTAACTGACAATTTGCGCGGTCGTGCGACGTGGCTCCCAAACAAAATTGATGTCTTTTCCCCACAAATAGAGCTTTCTTTTGGCGATAGTTGATCACCTCTGCAGTTTTTATTTTTTGCGCTATAAACAAAAAAATTGCGACATGTGAAAAAAGCATTATTTTTTTTACTTTTTGCTAGAAGTATCCCCAAAAAATATATTAAAAAAATAGGATCTTTGTACTCACCGTAAAATCCTTTTCTCTGTAGTTCACTGACTGACACAGCTCCTTTACTTTAGGCCATCGGGTTGTTACGCCACCTTCAGGAGAGGACTAGGCTGAACATGTTAATATTTTATAATAAAACTAGAACTTTCTAGTTCCGCCCAAGTGGCGGTCCCTTCAGTAACAATCTCCCAGCCTGCATCCTGCAGCCTCAGTACGTCAACAAGCAGTATAACGTAAACAATAGGAGGGGAGGGTGCTGTGTCAGTCAGTGAACTACAGAGAAAAGGATTTTATGGCAATTACAAAAATCCTACTTTCTCTTATGGTCACTGACTGACACAGCTCCTTTACTTTAGGCCATCGGGACGTCCCCAAGCAGTGTCAAAACGAGGGTGGGAAACAGCATAAAAACTTCACCCACAAAAACAGAAGTGCTCCCTAACAGGGGAGTCACCACCTTATCTAACCGCATCAGAACTTGCGGTAACAATGCAACAGTGCATTTTACTTAAAGGTAACTGTTTCTTATAATAAAATAAATAAAAAAAAAACTGCAAAAATTAAGTGAAATTGCAAATTACACGGCCGCCTGCAAAACTTTGCAGCCAAAACAGGCATCAGCCAATGCACTGACGTTTACCATGTAGAATTTTGTAAAGGTGTGAACAGACGGGGCGTGGCCTGGACGGCGATGGAGTAGGTCGCAAGTGAGTTGCGCTCCGCTCTCGGTACATCCTGCACGCTTATCCTGCCTTCAGCGACTGCCTTTTTATCACGGAGAATCGGCGGATAGGGGTCCGGTCATCCTTCCAGACATGTCTCCTACAAAGAAGCACAGCTCGGCGGCAGCTTCCTTGGATAAATTCCGTAGACAGGAGAGAGAGCCGGCCCAAGATGGCGCTCCCTCGCCTTCCGCAACCCCTCCGGCGGCAAACGACACGGACAAGGTGCTTGAAGCTATCTCTACCTGCCAATCTTCCCTTACAACCAAAATTGAAGAGATCAAAGTCGACATCTCTCTTATACGGCAGGACATGTCCAAGATCAGGGATCGTGTAAAGGAGACTGAGGACAGGCTTGGTCGGGTGGAAGATGAGCTACATCCGCTCCAGCACTCCCACGAGGAGGTGAGGCGCCAACTCCATCTTCTAGCTCAAAAGCAAGATGATCTTGAAAACAGGGCGCGCAGGTCGAACGTTCGGTTTATCGGCCTGCCGGAGGGAGCGGAGGGTCACGATCCGTCTACTTTTCTAGAGACTCTTTTGATCAACACCTACGGTCGGGAAGCATTTTCTAATACCTTCGTTGTGGAGCGAGCGCATCGCATGCCAGCGAGGCGCCCGCCGGAAGGCGCACCACCACGCACGTTTATCGCCAAACTGCTTAATTTTCGGGACAGGGATGCAGTTCTGCGCCTTAGCAGGGAGAAGGGCAACATTCCGTTTCAAGCAGGCCATGTTATGGCATTTCCAGACTTCTCTGCAGAAGTGCAAAAGCAGCGCGCCCGCTTCATGGAAGTTAAGAAGAGGCTGAGAATTCAACATTTGAAATATGCTATGATGTACCCAGCGCGGCGGCGAGTTCTGGGCGAGGACCGAGCTCATTTCTTTGATGACCCGGCGCAGGCGATGGACTGGTTGGAAAGGAGGGAGGCTGATAGGAACCGCCGGGTGCAGTGACTGGCCCGGTCCCCTGGGCTGTTGTCCTGGAGTTTTGCCTCCCCGATATACTTACCTATCGCCGGTGAAGAGGTACTTATCCTGGAATGGCCTACCTATTACCGAACACCATACTGATGATGACTGTTGCCACTGTGGGTCTTCCCCAAGGCGGCCCGCGCCTGTTTTGTTCCCACTAGACTGTTGCAAGGGCAGTAGCTGACCTGCACCTACTCCGGAGTGCCCTGCTAGACTGCTTAAGGCTCTTGCTTCTCCTCATTCTATCTGAAATGGACTTGGAACTTTTTATAGCGTGGCCCCGAGTTTTCCTCGGGCTGCCCTTTACCATGGGTATTCTGTGATGGGACGTGTGCCCCCCTCTTTCTTTCCTTCTCCTCCTCTTCTCTTTTCCCTCTCTTCTTTTACTCTGTTTCTGATTGCTTTACCTCAGTTCTCCTGCCTTCTCTGTTATTGACCCCAATATTGATTTGCCTATTCCATATGTGTCGCTGATGGGATCACCCTTTTTTTGTTGGCACCGGGGGCGGAGGCTGTGACCCTTGTTTTACGGCTTAGCCCGATGGGCTACTCTATGCGCCATATGCAGCGAGTAGTCGCCCCCTGTGTAGTTAAACGCCCGACCTATCCCCGTGTGGCTGTGTGCAGTCCGGGCAGTGGAGGGAGGTTCTGCTGGCTGCATTCGCTACAGGGGATGTGGGCGAAGGTTTGGATGTTTGGGGTCGTGTGCTCCAGTTCAGTTGGAAGGACTGAGAGCTGGGTGGGGGGTGGGGGGGTGGATTGGGGGTTTGGGTTCATGATATTTTCTTGGTTGTTTTTTGGGGTTATGGTACAAGGGAAAATAATTCAATGTCTGATGATGAGATGGTGGGTGGGAAAATTGAGAGTTGTGCTGGACTCTGCACTGGGGATCGGTCCGCCTAGCCAGTTGTATCATTTAAACGCTATTATTAAATGGCTCCAGTTAAATTTTTGACGTGGAATGTCCGTGGGATTAGAGATAAGCTAAAGCGTACGGCTGTCTTTGCATGCCTTAAATCCTACAGAGCAGATATTATAGTGCTGGTGGAAACGCATGTAACGGGCCAGCTACAGCTGGCGCTTCGGAGGCTGTGGGTTGGCTGGACTTACCACGCTACCCACACTCCATATTCTAGAGGCGTTTCCTTATTAATAGCTAAGACGTTGCCCTTTCACCTCCTTGATTTGCGGACTGATCCCCAGGGCAGGTTTATATTTCTTAATTGCACTATTCAGGGCAGGAGGTTTCTGATTTTGGCGGTATACATACCGCCCCCATACTCGGCTGCTGTCGTGTCTGAGGGCATGTCATATATGGCCCGATACCCTGATACCCCGGCCATCTGGCTAGGGGACTTCAACCTTGCCCTTGACCCCAGCGTGGATAGACTTCAGGGTGGCTCCGCCCCTGCGATCCATATGGGGTCTAGACTGAGTCGCACCCTTCGGGAATTCGCATTGACAGATGTGTGGCGCTATAGAAACCCCACATCCCGGGTATACTCCTGTTTTTCGGCTACGCACTCCACTATGTCCCGCATAGACTATATTTTGACGTCAAATGTCCTTCTCCCTCAGCTAGAGGATGCAGGGTTTCATGCTCGGTCTCTCTCAGATCACGCCCCCTGCTGGGCTACCCTGTCTCTGACGCAGCAGCTGGGGCCCAGGAGCTGGCGCCTTAATCCCTTCTGGCTAAAAGCGCTGGAGGAGAGGGACGACTTGTCTGGGGAATGGAGTAATTTTTTTGCAGCTAATCGGGGGACGGCCACGGGCGGAAATGTTTGGGAGGCTTTTAAACTGCATGCACGGTCCTTGTTGATCAGGCGGATAAATAGATTAAAATGTTCCTCTAAACTGATACTCCGTCAGGCGGAGGAGCAGTTGGAGGTTGTCACCCGGGAGTTCACGTTACATCCCAATGAGGCGAATGCCTCGGCCCTCAGGCTTCAGACCCGTGTTCTTGACCAACTACATTTTGAGCAGGCTAAACGCAAAAATTTTTTTACACGGCAGCGGATTTTTGAGCAAGGCGAGAGAGCGGGTAGACTTTTGGCTTACCTCGCCCATCAGGATGCGAGGCCACCTGTAGTGGTGTCGCTGATGGATGGGAGCGGCGCTCTTGTCTCTGAACCGGGAGCGGTGACCGAGATGTTCCGGTCTTACTTTGCTGACCTCTACGCCTCTCGTGTGGAGGTCACGGCTCAGGAGACCCGAACTTTTTTACGAGATGTTCCCTTCCCTCAATTATCGGTGGCTCAGATAGCTGATCTGGAGGCTCCGATCTCACTAGACGAGGTTGTGGTGGCGTTATCTTCCCTGGCAGCGGCCAAGGCTCCGGGACACGACGGTCTACTGCTGGATTTTTACGCAACATACTCCGACGTTCTGGCCCCTGAGCTGTTGAATTTATATAATTACTTATTTGAGTCCGCTTCCCTTCCGGAAACGCTGCGCCAAGCGACGATTATAGTCATTCCAAAACCGGGCAAAGACCCACATTGTCTAGATTCATTTCGCCCGATTTCCCTGCTACAGGTGGACATAAAGATTTTAGCCAAGATCCTGGCGTCCCGATTGTGCTCCCACGTTTTGTCCCTCATCCACCCGGATCAAACCGGTTTCATGCCTGGCAAAAATACGGCCATGAATATTCGTAGACTCCACATGAACTTACAAGCCACACACGACAATGGTGGTACCAGGGCCGTGGTGGCGTTGGACGCGGCCAAGGCGTTTGATTCGGTGGAGTGGGGATATCTATGGGAGTGCCTTCGGCGTTTCGGGTTTGGGCCCAAGTTTCTGCAATGGGTCCAGATATTATATTTTTCCCCGGAGGCGCGCGTGGCGGTGGATGGTTGCCTGTCCGAGCCCTTCCCCCTGGGGCGCGGGACCAGACAGGGGTGTCCCTTGTCGCCGCTCCTGTACGCCTTAGCAGTAGAACCACTGGCTATTTCCCTTAGGTCCAGCGTCCATGTTGGGGGTCTCAGAGCAGGGCCCCTAACGGAAACGGTAAGCATGTACGCGGACGACATGCTTCTGTACCTTGCGGATGAGGGACCCTCCCTGAGAGCGGCCCTGGGTATTATTGAAGAGTTTGGTAGACACTCGGGCCTCACCATAAATTGGGCAAAATCATTGATTCTTCCCATTGACCTCTCTCCGCCGGAGAGGGACACTTCGTCCCTTCCGCTGCGTAGAGTGGCCACTATTCAGTATCTGGGGGTTCAGATCACTAGGGATCCCTCCGATTATATAACCCTTAATATAGAACCACTGATCGTATATTTAAAATCCAAAACTCAATCTTGGGCTAGGCTCCCTCTAGGTGTCATGGGACGGATAAATTTAATCAAGATGATCCTCCTCCCCAAATTCCTTTACAAACTCTGGCAGGCCCCTACCCTTATCCCCCTTAAATATTTTAAAACTATAGACACAATTCTAAATTCTTTTATCTGGGGCTCTGGTAGACATAAATTAGCCTGGAATACTCTTAAAAACCCTACGGGCATGGGAGGAGCTGCGCTCCCCGACTTTCGTGCCTACTACGTAGCTGCCCAGCTCTCCCACTTTTTTCACCTCCACAAGATGGATGCTTCCAGGTACCAGTCGCTGATCTGTGGGAGGTCTTCTGGTAGCGCCCATTCCCCCCTGCAGGTCTTGTTTAGGGGGAGAGAGTCTAATAGGAGGGGGAGGAAATATGCTCCATTACTGCTACAGCACAGGCGGATCTGGGGTATCGCACAAAAGATGCTGGGAGCGGACTGGATGCATTCACATACACCCCTGTGGTACAACTCACAATTGAAGGAGCTTGGAGGGCTGCCGGGAGCGGACCTCTGGGCCTCCCGGGGAGTGATGTACCTATACCAGGTCGTCTCCCCACGGGGGGTGCGTGGTTTCCAGGCGCTGCAAAGAGAGTTTGAGCTCCCCGCCCATATGTTATTTCGGTATGCGCAGTTATCCCATGCCCTTCGGGCTCAATTCGGGGAGGGATTCCCGGATCCACAGGAATTATCGGTAGTGGGTGTTATAGTGGGAGAGGAGCCCACAAAATTAATTTCGACCCTATACAACTCCCTTAGAAGAAGATCGGTGGCTGCAATTACGGAGAGTACGAGATACCGATGGGAGGAGGATGTGGGCCCGATCTCAGGGGAGGAGTGGGAGGAGATCTTGACTACAGTTAAGCGAGTGTCCCCTAGGGTGCCAGATAGGTTAACCCAATTATATATCCTCCATAAGTCATATCTTACGCCGGCCAGGATCTGTAGATACAGGCCCTCCCTGGGGCCGGGGTGTCCGCGATGTGGGAGCCTCCCATGTTCCTTTTACCATTTACTGTGGTCCTGCCCCGATATTCAGGCCTTCTGGCTACAGGTGGTACGGTTTTTACACGATCAAATGGGCTCCCCCCTTCTGCTGGATCCTAAGGCTTGTTTGTTAGGCTTGGAGCTGGGCGCCCCTGAGGCACCCTCCGATGCGACTTTTACCCAAGAAACGTTGTTCAGTGCGAGGAAACTAATTGCCAGGTTGTGGATGCGGCCCGAGACTCCGACATTCGGGGCTTGGGTGGCTGAGGTCAACTCTAACTTACCGCTGAAAAAAGTTATCTACACACACAGGGGGTGCCCTGGCAAATTTAATAAGATTTGGGATCGCTGGCTTAATGACCCGGATACTTGTGGGAGTTGAGTCCACGTCAGGGTTGAGTTCGATTAGATCTTATGTGCTATCATGTTTCACCTCCTGCTATTTAGTTCAATGAACTTTGCAACTCCAATATTGATGTCTGTATATCTGACTTTGTTTACATAGCTATGCTCTGGATATTTTGTTGTGCTAGTACGGCATTTAGGCGTTTTTGCTGTTGGCCGCTGAATGTACCATTGACTGTTGTTCATTCTCTCCTTTTTTTTTCCCTGTAACCTGTACCATTTCCCAATAAACTTGTTTTCTAAAAAAAAAAAAAAAAGGTGTGAACAGACGATCAAGTCGCTGCTTTACACACTTGAGCGACAAACGCTTGATGTCAGAAGGCCCAAGAGGTTCCAATTGCCCTGGTGGAATGGGCTGTGACTGGAAAGGGGGGCACCTGCCCCTTCAAGACGTAGGCCTGTACCACAATCTGTCTGATCCACCTGGAAATGGTGGCCGACGAGACCGCCATGCCTTTTTTCGGACCAGCTACTGAAACAAACAGTCTGACTTCCGAAAGGGAGCTGTGGCAGACAAATATACCCTTAGGGCCTGGACCAAGTCCAGGGAATGGAGGGCCACCTCCTTAGGATGTGTCAATTTAGGACACAAAGATGTTAACACAATGATTTAATTAATGTGGAACGCCAAAACCACCTTCGGCAGAAAAGAAGGTTGTGGACGCAACACCACCTTATCCTTTTATTATTATTATGGATAACCAGATAAGGCGACTTGCAAGACAAAGCCGCCAGTTCCGAAACACTCCTTGCCAATGTAATGGCCACTAGAAAGCCCACTCTGGGAAAGAGTCAACAAGGGAATTTCTCTAATATTCTCAAACGGCGGTTTTTGAAGCGCCAATAAGGCTCGGTTCACACAGGGGCGACTTGTCCAGGCGACTTCGCCGCCTGACAAGTCGCGCTCCGTTCTGTACTATGGAACCGTTCTAATAAGAGCGACTCAAGTCGCTCCGACTTAGAAAAAAAGGTTCCTGTACTACTTTTGCGGCGACTTCGGGCAACCTGGATTGACTTCTATACAGAAGTCGTTTTGCAAGTCGCCGCTGATCGTGTGAAGGTCGCAGCAGGTCGCGGCGCTGCAAGTCGTGCCGCCCGCTGTGTGAACCGAGCCTCACACCAGGTTCAGAGGGTTAACAGTGGACGCACCGGAGGAACCACATGCCGAACTGTAATGTTTATGCAGAATTACTGTGACCCTTAACCCCTTTCTCCTGACGCATGTTGGGGGAGGGGCTGTATCAGGAAGTCAGTCACAGTGACTGTGGGACTGGAGGCAGCAGCATGATACTTGGATAGAGGGAGATCTGTTGTTTATGACTCATCCATGGAAGAATGTATATCACTTTCTGAGTAAGTAATAAACCCTTCTCTGGTTAAGAAGTGCATCCAGCCTGTGTGTAACTTGCTGAGCAGATACTGGCAGCATTGCTAGCAACACCCTGAGAGACCCTGTGTCAAAGAAACAGAACACGAACCCCCTGAACAAAAGGTGCTCACTAAAGAGTGAGACACCAGGGTACGCTGTAAAAAAAAAAAAAAAAAAAAAAAAAAAGCCAAGGCTGATATTTGTCCTTTAATGGTGCTTAAAGACAATTTCTGGTCTACTCCACACTGTAGAAACAGCAAGATCCTGGATATGGAATAGGAGCGCGGACACCATCCTGTCTCCTCACACACAGAGATGTAGGCCTTCCAGGTACGATGATATAGTAGCTTTAGCGGAGGAAAGGCATAGATCAGTTGATACTGACCTCATGGAGCCACCAGTGTGTCTGCCCAAGGATCTCTTGTCCTGGATAAGAATCACGTCTGGTGTGCCCCATCACAGGCACAGTAGCCTGAACATCTCTGGATGCAGCACCCATTCTCCTGGGTCCAGCATCTGGCGACTTAGGTAGTCCACCTGCCAGTTCTCCACTCCAGGGGTGTAAATGGCCGATACATGTCGCTCTGCCCACCGAAGGATGTGAGTGACCTCCTGTGCGGCAGATGAGCTTCTTGTTCCTCCTTGATGATTGACATACCACTGCCATGGCGTTGTCCGGCTGGATCCTGATTGGACGCCCTCAAAGCCTTATTGACCATGTGGAGTGGCATAGCCTGATCGCTCGTAGCTTGAGCACATTGATCGGCAACTTGGATTCCACCTCCGACCAGAGACGCTGGGTCAACTGTACCCCCAGCACGCCACCCCAGCCGGTCAGGCTGGCGTCCGTTGTGATCACTGTCCAATGTAGAGGTAGGAACGACCTCCCGGACCGAAGTTCCGGGGATCTCAGCCACCAGAACAGGGAGTCCCTGACTGACTGGCTCACCTGAATCTGCCGATCCAGGGATAACAGATTTGTCCCATTTGGTCAAGATCTCCTTCTGCAAGACTCTGGTGTGAGACTGGGCATACGGCACTGCCTCGAAGGAGGCCACCATGATCCCCAGGACTTACATGCAAAAGCGTAGTGACGACCACCTGAGGTTCATCAACAGTTTTACAGCGGCTCCGAGAGTCTGCAGCTTGTCTGGAGGGAGAAAAACTCTGTAGTCTGTATGAGCACCGACTTTTTTTAGGTTCAACAGCTACCCAAATTCCTGCAGGTTCTGCATGGTGATCGCCACATCCGCCTTTAATTCTGAGGTGGAAGATTCTCTCAGGAGGAGATAGTCTAGGTAACCTATGATTGCAAATCCCGCGTTGTCTCGGGGGGGGGGGGGGGGGGGGGGCTGATGCCAAGCCAAAGGGGAGAGCCGCAAACTGGTAGTGGGCATCTGCAACTGCAAATCGCAGAAACTTCTGATGCCGTTGGCATATGGGTATGTGTAGGTATGCATCCTGGATGTCCAGGGACGCCAGGAAGTTCAGATGGAGTGCAGCGACTACTGAGCGAACAGATTACATTCTGAACCTTTGTATTTTCACGAAGCAATTGAGGGCTTTTAGGTCCAAGATTGGACGCACCCCTTTCCTTTTTGGGAACTACAAACAAATTGGAGTAGAACCCCTGGAATCTTTCCAGCTTTGGAACAGGTACTATCACCCCGCGACCCAGCAGGTCCCTTACAGCCCCCATGAGGGCCCCCCGGCAAGCTGGGAGTAGGGGTATGCTAGAGGGGAAGAATCTGTTTGGTGGAAAAGAGAAAAACTATCTTGTAGCCAGAGGAAATCAGTTTGCAGACCCATTGATCGGACAGCCACGAGGCCCACCGGGCTGCAAACTCCCAAAGGCGACCCCCCATTCGTGAGACAGGTGGGGGCAAACCTTCATGTGGTAGCACTCTTGCTTGCAGGCTTGCAGTTCCAGGGACGCTTTTGTCCTTCAGAGGTTCTCCTGTCAGGCTGGGGATGTTTAGCCAAAGCCCCGGGGGGACGAAAAAGCCGTTTGCGAGTGGAAAAAGAGGGCCCTTGCCTACGGCATGGCTCCTTAGCCTTCCTGGCCTGTGGGAGTAGGTTACTCTTCTCACCGGTGGCATTCTTAATGATGTCAATTTTGTCTTGCGCAAAAAGTCAAACTTTTGCATAAAAAAAGTCCACGGGCAGATGGGCCCTTCTCCTTCACTAGGCATAAAAAAAAAAAAAAACTGAGGCTGCAGGATGCAGGCTGGGGGGTTGTTACTGAAGGGACTGCCCCTTGAGTGGAACTAGAAAGTTCTGTTTTTTGTACATGTTAACATGTTCTGCCTAATCCTCTCCTGAAGGTGGCATAACAACCCGATCGTCTAAAGTAAAGGAGCTGTCTCAGTCAGTGAGCATAAGAGAAACATTTTTTTTTCCTCAGTTTAGGCCGATATGTATTCTTCTACATATTTAAAAAAAATCGCAATAAGCGTATATTGCTTTGCGCAAAAGTTATAGCGTCTACAAAATAGGGGATAGTTTATGGCATTTTTATTGACTATTTATTTTTACTAATGGCTGCGATCAGACAATTTTGGACACATTTAGGACCATTGGCATTAATACAGCGATCAATGTTAAAAAATATTGCATTGGTTACTGTAAAAATGTCACTGGCAGTGAAGGGGTTAACCACTAGGTGGCACTGTAGGCGTTGTGTCCTAGGAAGTGATTCTAACTATGGGGTGGGGGGGGGGGGGGGCGGCTGTTTGCGACACGTCACTGATCACCGCTCCCGATTGCAGGGAGAACTGATCAGTGACCAGTGTCGCTACGCAGAATGGGGAGATGCTTGTTTACATTAGCATCTCCCCGTTCTTCCTCACCGGACATCGGGTCCATGGGACCTGCAATCAAGAGAGGGGCAGCCAGACAGCTGAAAAACTACACCTGCTCTCTTTAGCCAAGCTTTGTCCGCTGGAAAGGCTTTGGCATGTACTAAATGTTCATATGTAAAATAAAGAAGAATGTATATAACAAAACTAAACATGGCTATACATGCACTTTAAGGCAGTTGCTTCAAGAGAGTTACAAACTCAATAAGACCAGATTGTTTGAACAGTACTTTTTTGAGAAGCAGCAAGTTAGTTACTTTGCATCTCCCTACCAACAGAACCACCTGTAATTAGTCATAACTCTAGATTAGGAAGCTGGCTCCAAGAGCCTTTTATTTTCCACATAGCAAAACGCCGGTAGAAACACTGGTCCTCGTATGAAACAACCGCCTGGATTGCCGACAAGGACAGAGCACGCCCCAGCTCTAGACATCTAATGGAGAAGGGAAACATCCAGGAAGTCGCACATTTCTATAAAACCTTGTAAGAAGGTGTATGACAGCTTCAGCCCGGGCTCCAACCAGGCCATGTGTTTCACTCCAGCCACCGAGTTTAGTCATGGAGAACATGATCCCTGTGACCAAGCTCTGTGGGCAGAGTGAAATGCATTGGAGCCCAGGCTGAGGCTGTCATACATCTCTTATGGGTTTTTATAGATGTGCGACTTCCAGGACTTTTACCCTTTTCAGTAGATTACAAGGGCTACTATGCTCTACCCTTCTCATTCAAAATACTTCAATAGATGGTAAGCCAAATAGTTTTATGAAGCTGTAGTTCCCTCTCACATTTACCAGTTAACACAGCAGTAAGTAAAATGGGAGTTGGGTATTCATCGCAGCATGCACTATATAGCATACATTTTGTAGACTTAGCCTTCATGCATACTGCATCCCAAAGAACCTCAAAGAAGCTGCTCCTGCAGGTTTACAAGCGCTCATTTTTTTTTCGGCCTGGGAACTCCCCTCCAAGTTAGCCAATGTGTCCATGCACACTATGGCTTTTTCAGGGGTTTACTTTCATATGCTCTTACAGGCAGAGAAAAAAAAAAAAAAACCCTACCAAACTTGCATTTTTGAGAGGAGCTTTAGAGCAGAAAAGACACCCAAGTGCGCGAAAACGTGTAATTAAAAAAGATAAAAAGCTCAAAGCATAAAAAAATTAGCTGGAGGAGGTTTTGTGAAAAAAATGCTTATGCTCACCGAAGCTCAATTAAAAAAAAAAAAAAAAAAAAAACACACACATAAAAAGCACAAGTTTCTTCTAGCTTTTACGCAGAGAAATATGCCTGTAAAAGCAGCCTTTTTTGACCTGCAGTGGGCATAAGCCCTAATAGAACACTGCAACTGCTAAATCTTTGTGTAATTCTTAGTAATGAATGTAAAGTTTGTCACACATACATATTTAGGATTGTACTGCAGCTATCCACCTCCCTGTATGAGGTTAATAACATGCAGGAACAGGCCGCACCCGGCCTCACCGAAACAAACTGGTTACCTGGGTGCCATCCGGAAGAACATCAATCTCTGTGCCCCCAAGTCGTATCACAATGTCTGTAGTTCGAAAACGAAAATCTGGGTGATCAGCTATGTCATATACGCTGACATCTTCTTCTTCTCCCACAACCTGTAAGGTCAATGGGTCATCTTTATTACAGCCAAGATTCAGGCAAGCCACTAAACAAGTCACAGTTAAAATATATTTTTATACATTTACATAAGCTGGCTTACTAGCCTAAGGAAGCATCTTACTGTTCAGATTTTCATACAATATAAGTATTCATGTCACATGCATAGCCAAGTTCAACACCTCCCAGCAGTAAAGCAATACACCCAGGCCTAGGACCCAGCCCCAGCCTGTGACTGGATAATAAAGGAGCATTAGTACATTGATTATGTTATCCTATTTCTCTACCCTACTAAAACCAGGTTTTGCACTGTGCAAAGAAATAGATCCCTGGTGGGTTGACTGTGCTCCCCCCTCTCTTCAAAGGGTAAAAGCTGATGAGTCGGGAGCGGGGGGTTATAGGAGACCAGTATCAAGATATATTTAGGTACTTGCACTAGTTATATGCATTTAAAAGTGGTTGGAAAAATAAAGACATTTTTACCCTAATGCATTTAAGGTGAAAAAAAAAAGTCCCAACAGTATTGCCCCCTTACCCCCTAAATATTTTCCCGAGTCATCCCCCGATCCAGTGCTGTGGCTGTCTGTAGCTGCTCTCTCCTATCTTCCTACATTCACATGACAGAGAGAACAGTGGGAGCCATTGGCTCGGGCTTAAGCCTACACCAGTGCCCCCCAAGATCACCAGTGTGGGACCCCAGAAGGGGAGGTTTGGGGCCGCTCTCTGTGCAATTTCATACTGTCAGATTGTCCTGAACAACCTTCTACAACACACAAACGGTTGCAGGTTATCAGGTACAACATATGTAGGAAGGTTTGTTTCTCCACTTCTGTTCTGGTCGCCTAGGCGATTGGAAGTGGAAGTTCTCCCTCCCGAAGTCTTCTAGGACGTATTGATTTGTCCTAGAAGACTTAGAGACCAGTCAATTAGTGCAGCACCGCTCACGCATGCCCAGGTGGCAACTGGCTGTGAAGCTGCAAGCTGTCACAGCCAGGTGTCCATAGTAGAGATGCCGGCTCCATCGAAGGAGCACATGGAGCGAACACAGCATGGGCGAGTGCACCACTGGACCATGAGACAGGTGAGCTGCTGTTTATTAAAAGTCAGCAGCTACACTTTTTGTAGCTGCTGACTTAACAAAAATATGACTGGAACTCCGCCTTAAAGCGGAGGTTCACACAAAAATTGAATCTCCGCATTTTGGAACCCCCCCAGCCTCTGGTATCACATTTGGCACCTTTCAGGGGGGAGGGGGGTGCAGATAGCTGTCCAAGACAGGTATTTGCACCCACTTCCGGGCATAGACTCCCACGGGAGTCTATGCCTCTTTCTGTCCCGGCACGCTGTCTGCTGGAACACACACAGGTCCCAGAGACAGAGCGGACAATTCCCATTGCGCTGCGTGGCTCGCACATGAGCAGTAGGGAACCGGGAAGTGAAGCCGCAAAGCTTCACTTCCTGATTCCCTCACCGAGAATGGCACCAGCAGCAGCCGAGGCCGAGCAATCTCTCGCTGCACTCCAGGAAAGGTAAGTGCCCATTTATTTAAAGTCAGCAGCTGCAGTATTTTTAGCTGCTGACTTTAAAAAAAAAATAATAGTTCGCTGAACTCCCTCTTTAAAGTAACCCAGTCAAAACCAAAGTATTTGATGAAAAATTTATAAGTAGAGGACAGCTACAATAAAAAGGTCATATCAAATCAATCTGTAGGTCCGGAGGCATTTGAAGATGCATGTAAAGCTCAATTTTTTCTTTGTTTTTTCCTTCAGATTTACCAAAACCATATAATATGAGGTCAAACCTTAAGAGTTTCAATTTGTATGCAATCAGGCAGGCCCTTGCACTACATGGTTTTGGTAAATCTGAAGGAAAAACCTCAGCAAAAAATCTGATAGTGTGTATGGGGCTTAAGAGTCGTCCTTGGCCCTACCCCAGGGGTATTGCTAGGATTGGGTGGTGCCCTAGGACATGCCCTGAACAAATGGTAGGCATGGCCACATTGTGCCAACAGTGGGAAAAAAACTTAAAGGGCAACCTGAGCCTACCTGCTGTATATATAGAACACACGCCATAGTCCTGCCCGTTTACTCAGAATGGACATGGTGACAGAGTCCCTTAAGCCACCAAAATCCAACCGAAAAGAACAGCTGGTGCTTATAACCACTCAAACTGCAGTGAACACCCTCACTTACCTCAACATCATCTTCTTCAGCATTCAGCTTGATCCATTTCACCACACACGTACGCCCTGTGTGGTCTCCAGACTGAACCACACCATACACACTGGTATCATGCAGAGTGTGGGCTATTTGATGATAAAAAAGAAAAAAAAAAAATCATATAAGTAAACAATATGATAGGAGTATTTCTTGAAAGATTTGTATTTATGTATTCACTAACCTCTTTTATCCACCACAAAATCGCCTGGACAAAACTCATTGTTATCCAAATGCTGGATGGGAAGCAGGTCATTAGACCTTATGTTCGTTTCTAAAGTGCCATCCTGCCACATAACATCTGCAGTAGTCACTGTAGTGATCACTTCAACTGCCACCCTAAAAGGGATGGAGAGACAGGAAACATTAGCCATACAGATATTACAGTTTTCATCTTCAGTACTGAAGACTATTAAAAAGACTAATAAAGTAACTAGGCTGGTACTTTTTTTTTTTTTTTTTTTACTGTTAGTACCGATTTTGAGATGGGGACATAAAATCTCAATACGCAATTCTTCCGGATTGGACCACGCATCCGTGCACCATCCACTTGCAACGTGTGCATCTACTGGTTGGGGAAGCATGGATGACAGGATATGCGATAGAGACCAAGCTCAAAAGATGGAAGCTGCCACTGCTTATTGTCTCCTAGGGAGCAGGAGGATGCAATAAATTACAAACATCTGGTATCTGTGTTTTTAGGTTCCGAGGTCACTTTAGCCCGCCATAGACAGTTCAAAGCTCAGCTGGTTCAGGAGAGACTGGTCTAGATTTGAACCTTCTATGGGCAAGCCAATTGTACCAATGTTGATCCATTGGTCGAATTTGGTACAACCAGCACGCTATATTTTTATATGTGATTGTCAGCGGCGATAGCCACTGGCAATAATCCCTGTGTTCTCCCAGAAGGGATTGACCCCCCACGCCGCCCGCACTGGGAGGACACAACAGCTTTGTGGAAGGGATTCCCCCATCAACACTGTGTGTGTTGATGGGGAACCACACAATTTTCTTTCCTGCAACCTGTGGTTGCAGGAAACAATCAAATAGTATCATGTATGCCTTACTCAGATGACAAGCTTTCTTTCTAACACAGCTTAAATTCCATTTGTACTTTTCCCCCATGCAGGACATGATATTCATAGAGACATATACTTGCTTTCCTTTTGCTACCCTGCTGCTCCATTCAGCCACTGGAAGTAAAGAAAATCCATGGATTAAATCCAATGTAATCTGAGTTATAGCGCACAGAGCAATATGGACTCTCCCACGCCGGTGCTATCCCATAGTATCATTTCTCCATACCAAGAAGTAGTGGGCATTTCCTTTGGCTCCCAGATCTGAATGAAGCAGTTGGAAAGGCAAGTATATGCTGCTGGGGTTGGTCCTGATGGGGCAAAAAACAGGTTACTTAAATTTAAAATTCGGGCAAAGGATCAGCCTAACACTGACGGAGTGGATAAGACATACAGGTGGCACACAGAATTGCGCCCTTATAAATTTGAGAAATTTTGGGTGAATTGGATGGATACGTCAGGCTGAAATCTGCTGGAATGGGCAATAGGTACTGAACACGAATAGCCCTGTAGTTACTATGATTGACTCTGTATGTATATACTGGATGTGAATAATATTGAGTCACCATTGTGCCTTTTTGGGCTGTACTAAAAGTTTGACTACTCTGGATTTCTTTAACCACTTGCCGTCTTCCCCATAGCAGTTTTACTACTACAGGGCAACAGTTGTGCGCTGGATCTCATAATTTATATATATATATATATATATATATATATATACATATATACACATATATACATATATACACATATATATATATATATATATATACACACATATATATATATATATATATATATACACACATATATATATATATATATATATATATATATATATACACACACATTATATATATATATATATATATATATATATATATATATATATATATATATATATATATATATATATATATATATATATATATATATACACATACATATACATATACATATACACACATACACACACACACAAATGTGATCTGGCTCTCCCGGGTAGGGGGCCTGCATACGCGCCTCGCTCCGATTGTACTCGATGTCCGCTAGCACCCACCCATTTGTTACACAGGCAGAATGGCAGTCTGCCTATGCTAAAAAAAATATGCAGTCACTGTACTGACACTGACTGGGAAGGGGTTAACATCAGGGGCAATCAAAGGGTTAACTGTGAGCCTAGCTAGTGTTCCTGTGTACTATGGGAAGTGCTTTCACTAGGGGAAGGCATGTCCATCCCTGGCCTCCACTGTTCATTCACATAAGGCTTTGTATTTTGTGAATAGATCCTGCTTACCAATATCATTAAAGTGGTTGTAAAAACTTACAATCCACTTTTTGCTACAGGTAAGCCTATAATAAGGCTTATCTGTAGCTACCCCAGGTATCTCCTAAACCTACACGGTTTAGGAGATATCCCCTGTATCTGCAAGTGCTGACATTAGCACATGCGCACTGAAGAAATGGCATGTAGTGTGCCGTTACCGGTGGCTCCCGTGCTCATGCCTGGGAGTGAGGTCAACGCAGTCCCGGCCAATGGCAGCACCGGAGCCACGATACCTATAAGGAACTCTGGGGAGAAATGTCACCGGTCATTGTTGTGTATGGGCACAACAGCCATGCATACTAGCTCATTATGACTTTGTCTTGCAGGTCTTTTTTTTTCCCCATGTGGGTTTACAACCACTTTAAAAGCAAAAAAGACAGAATTTTGGGTGGTCCACAGAAAAATAGAGAGGAGAAATCTCCAATATGGACACTAGTTCTAGTGACTTGGGGGGCCCAATAGATTCCCCCTGGCTTCCTGTTTTTGGCTATGGGACAGGAAGCAAAAAAGGTAAATCCCCCCATAGGACAAAAAATAAATATCTGACAGGGGGTTATATAACCCATCCCCTGCTCTATCCAAAATGAAAAAAAAAAAAAAAAAAAAGAAAAGGTTTTGCCTATGGTTCCACTTTAATGCAGGGTATGCAATAGGGTAAAACACTGTTTTGCCTTTAGAACCACTTTAACCTCCATACAAGCCAGCTCATTCTTAAGAGTGCTGCCGCCAGGTCCTAGTATTCCATTTTAGGGTTTAATATGCTGTTTTTTTGCCAACAGTATCTGGCCAATAACTAGGCTAGAGCAAAAAGCCCCCCCCCCCCCAGCAGTTTTTAGAAACGCAATGGAATGACCCATCTCACTATTTACAGAAGACAAACAAGAATCTACAAAAGACGTGTGCTAAAATATTTCAACTAGATAGGTTTAACCAGAAGAGGATTATTTTCCTGTCAGCTAGAGTTTTACTTTAGGTAAACAGTTTGTGGGCAATACTCTCAGGAATTATAAAAAAAAATATATAAAAATTTGTTCAACCATACACCAAATACATCTATCTCTACACAACAAACACTGGGGAAGTCATTCTGGAAGACCAGTTCAAAGCTTTGGGGTTCCCCCACTTACAAACCTGTCCCCTGGCTTAAACTCTCTGTACACCTTGCTCTTTTTCTTCTTTTTGTGTTTCCTCTTTAAGTTTCGTATGGACAGAGGAATGCTCTTTTTACGGCCAGCCCCACTGCCGCTTTTTGAGGAGGTGGTCGAGCTGGCAGAAGAAGTGACAGAGCTTGTGTCATCCGTGTCCTCAGCAGCCTCATCATCTGCATCCTGTTCATTGGCCTGAAGTGGGAAGTCCTGGAACATCTCCTGGATGTTGCCCAGCAGTTGGTCCTGTACAGAGCACTCCTCAGAGGCTGGAGCTTTTGGTAGTTCTTTTCCATTGGTGGCCTCGTTCTGTTTACTGCCTTTCTCAGCCACTTCAGATGCTGGAGTGTTAGAGTGTCTCTTGAATAGCTCTGCTGGGTTTGAGGACTCTTGTGTACATGCAATGATTTTCACGATTTGCTTTTCCCGCAACTTGTCTCCTTGCTGAAAGGAAAACCAAAAAGGCGCAACTCTGAAAACCAAAAAACTATAAGCAAGTCATTTCTTAACGATGAAGTCTTAAGACTTCATCCATCATGCATTAACGTGGACATTCTTATAGCCAAAACTTTATAAAATGTACTTTTGTATAGAGCTTTAGGCTGCATTCACACCTGTGTGTTTTGAACCATGGGCAGAATCACTGCGATTCTGTCCACGATTTTGAAACTCTGCTAAAATGACAAAATCGCACAATGCGAATTTCAGATGCCATTTAATGGCACCTAAAGACAAGGTGTGATTCTGGCACGATAAATTGCACTGTAATTTCAGCAAACTGCACCACGCTAAGCTTGTTGCTCAAAATAAGCTCCTGTTCTTTTTGGGTGACAAGCTGCATGCGATGTCGTTTGCCGTGATTCCAGTGTGATTTATCATGAGACAATTGTGGCAGATCCACACCATGATTTTAGGTGCCATTTAAACGAATGCCATCTGAAATTTGCGTTGAGATTTGTCATTTTAGCAGAGCGTTTTGAAATCAAATTCAAAACTTCCAGGTGTGAACAGAGCGTTAGAAAGTTTTCCTTCTCTTTCAGATCAGGAGACAACTTATTATTCAGACACCAAGGCCCCTTTCACACCGAGGCGTTTTTCCTTTGGAGCGGTGTAGTCACCGCTCCTACCCACTGAAATCAAAGGGGCAGCGCGGCTATACCGCCGCCAAAGCTCCGCTCTGCGGGCGATTTTAACCCTTTTTCGGCCGCTAGCGGAGGGGTAAAACTGCCCCGCTAGTAGCCGAATACCGATGACGCCCACACCGCCTCAGTGTGAAAGGGGCCTAAGGCTGCATTCACATCTTGGCATTTGAAATCAGGCTGCTAATCTGCCCGTGATATCAAAACGCAGTGGTAAAATGATAAAGTCGCACAACACGAATTCTAGATGCCTTTTTAGGTGCCATTAAAGTGGTGTTGCCACCAAAAAATTAAAAGCTGCTTAAAATTCGTAAAAAAAAGAAAAAAAAATAATTGGCAAAAAAAATAAAATTTTTACTCACCTCTAAATACCGGTTGCTAGGGGGTCCCTCGTAATCTGCCTTCTTCATTGCCCGGGCTGGTGACATCACTTCCCCTCGCGCCGCACATTCACCTGGGACCTGTCATGTGTCCCAGGTGACTGTACGGCGTATCACGGCGCCCTGCGCGGCTCGCGCATGCGCAGTGGGTGCCCGGCTGTGGAGCCACAGCCGGGTGCCCACAGTATGCATGACGGCGCCGCGAGTGGAGCGGGGAGCGAGGAGGGGGCTTCGTTCCCCCGCATCGCTGGACCCTGGGGCAGGTAAGTGTCCGATTATTAAAAGCCAGCAGCTGCAGTATTTGTAGCTGCTGACTTTAAATTTTTTTTTTTTTTTTTTAGGGGGTACCCCACTTTAAGATCTGAAATGCGGTGTGGTTCTGCCGCCGCGATAAATCGTGCTGCAATTGCGACAAACCAAATCACGTGAAGTTTGTCACCCAAAAAAAAAAAAAAGTTAGATTTTTTTTTTTTTTTAAACCGGTCATGTCATTTTTATTGAAACATTTTTTCAATTTACAACACAACTTAAAACAAAAGAGGCACTTCCATAAAACAAAAAAGAAAGCATAATTACAATTACATCTTGCAACCCACAGATCACGCCAATTCCTCTTGTGCGAGACCTCCCAATAGAACGATGAATTTTACATACAAAAGGTTTCCAGGTTTACCAATTTTAAAATCAGGACAGTGAGATATACACAGTTATTACCATACCCCAGCATATATTACAATCAGGTATATAAAGTACCCATTGGCAGTTGAATCCTTTAGCTGCCCAGGTCATCTCCCTGCGACTGAGTGAAATGTGTAGAGAAGGTAGAATCTAGTCATCAGGACCATCTATTTTTTTAAACTTTTTAGGGATATTGGTTTTTGTTTTTTAGGTCCAGGAGCCATTTTTGGGCAACAAGTTTCACGCAATGTGGTTTGTCATGATTTATCGTGCAACAATAACGGCAGAACTTCACCATGTTTTTAGGTGCCATTAAGGCGAACGGCATCTGAAATTCCAGTTTTGCGATTTGGCATTTTACCAGAGAGTTTTGAAATTGTGGACAGAATCGCAGCCCACTGCCGTTGGCAGTGAAGCGCTTTTAACCCCCGCTAGCGGGCAAAAAAAAAAAAAGGTTAAAAGCGCCGCAGATCCCGCAATGCCCCAAAGATGCTGTGGCAGGACTTTTTTTCCCATCCCGCAAGCGAACTCTGCCCGCGCCCCCCCCCCCCCCCCCCGGCATTTTCAGGCGCTATTTTTAGCCCTTTAGCGCCTGAAAAACACCTTGGTGTGAAAGTAGCCTTATGCACAAATATAGTTGTCTCTTTAAAGTAAACATATGCCTGGCAACCACAAGAAAACAGGTTTACTTTGCTGTCATACCCATACTCAAACTTCACACACACACACACACACACACACACACACACACACACACACACCCTTTTACTCTACCCACCACTCTGTATAGGAGAGAAATAATAGCGTACCCTTCTGGTGCTGGCTACTTCCCCGAGTAAGCAGTTCTTCTCCAGACTCTCACACAAGATTCTAGTAGGTTCCACCATGGTTGGGAAGATGTACAAGCACCTCTCTCCCAGCTGCCTCTGGGTGTGATCAAACGGGCCAAGCCTCTGCACTCTAAAATATCAAACATTACACCACCACTTAGCATAGGTCTTTGACATTTTGCATGACTGCTTTGCCATAGATTTGTTATTATACTTAATATTGATGTTATACATTAGCCAAAAGGAGCTTTGACTGGTTTAATGCAGTCACCCTTCAATAACAGCTGTTGAGATACGATCATTCGCACACTGCACCATGTTCAATGAGTCGGGTTACAAAGTACAAGCTTTGTGTGAGGCTGACCATAAACATACAGGATTACTCTTATACCCTCTGTGCATGGATGGAAGAATCCTCCCTACCAGCTACTGTATTCAGACAGAAGCAGCACCCACATTTCCCTAAATACACAGTGCCTGCATCTGATAAAAGTTCAGCAGATTTTAAAAGTCGAGCCAGGTGGTGCTGACAGGGCCAGCTATGGCTCAAATTTTGACCACATGGCTATATAGTAATATGCCAGTGGATGTAATGAGAGCGTAGCACTTCCCTTATGTACATAAATACAAAGTCTTTAAAATACAGTAAAACCTCAGATTGCGAATACCGCAGTTTACGAGCGTTTCGCAAAACAAGCTTTTTTTTAAATCCTGTTTGCGAGCGCTGTCTCGCAAGACGAGCAGGATTCAAGCCAATGGGGTGTTCAGTACCTCATTTGGCCGGAGGTGCGAGGTCACCGGTGACACTCTGAGCCCCTCAGATGCACTATGAGCCACTCGGTTCCCGAGTGCATCCAAGCGGTCTCTGGCGCCCCCCACCTCTGTCCACATGTGGTACTGCATACAATAGTCACAGTCACTGTGGAACAAATTATCCGAGTTTTAATTGACTCCCATGCGGAAACTCACTTTAATACACAAGTGCTTTGGATTACAAGCATTCTTCTGTAAAAAATGATGCTCGTAATCCATGGTACCACTGAACGACTTTTAAATTTATTTTTTTATTTAAAAAAAAGGAAGAATTCTGGTGCCAACAAAAAAAAAAAAAGCAGAGAGGGCAAAGCTAGTCACCAGTACTACTTGTTTTATCCCTGCAGCTGACTATTCCCCCATTACAGATCTAACATGCCTTGGTCAGCACTGTTTCTGTTTGGAGGTGGACATTGATGGAGGCTTTTTTTGGCGGTGCGATAAATATGCAATTTACCGGACTCTTTCTTCTCTGAGCGAACACAGTCAGTAATCCGTACTGGATCAGGGACTCTGTCCATTAATAACTGAAGTATCACAAATTGTTTACGATGCTTCAGGTTGTGAATGAACAGTAGCCTCTGTCTCTTATTCATTCATCTGCAATGCAGCTCAGGACACAGAGAAATGGACTGCGGAATGTGTCCTCAGTCCATTTCTCTGTTTTAAAATTAGACTTCAGGGGTCTGTTTAGACCAGCCTTTCTTAACCTTTTCAACACAGAGGATCCCTTGAAATAGTTTTCTGGTCTCGGGGAACCCCTTCTAATAATTTTAAATCTACAACTCATGATACATTAGTGTGATGGTCAGTAGGAAGAATGGTCCTTACACTTGTGGTCATTGGGAAGAATTACCTCCTTACAGATAGCTAAAAAGATCAATGGTGTCAGTGGGAACTTATCTGAGAGGCAGTAATTGCCCAATGCTGAAGGCACCTCTAGCAACCTCTGGAGGAACCCTAGGGTGCCATGGAACCCTGGTTGAGAATCACTGGTTTAGACCCTTAATATCTCTTTCTTCTCCTTACCTATTGGGTTCACACCCTGATGGTAGAGAGGGTCTTGGAAAATAGTTTTTTTTAAAGAACCTTCTATTATACATATAATTTATAGTACTTGAGGTAGCGCCTTGGACCCTATTCTCTTTTTTTATATAACTTGTACATCATCAGCTCTTTTGGGGGTTTTAGATTTTTAGGGCGGCAGCAACCGGTATATAAAATAAAACCCAAGCACGGCCATCTATAATACATTTTATTCTTAGAGGTGGTCTTACATTCTGGCTGTGCTCAGTGGCAATAACAGCATATCTGCCAAAACCGCTGCATCGTGGGGAACATTCATAAAGCCTATCAAACAAGTGTGCTGTAGGTATTACAAGGAGCAAGAGCTAGTCAGACCTATTAGACAGCAACTGTATGTTCAGGAACGATCAGACTTCCCTCAGGCAGCTGTGATGACTGTGGGGTCCTTAAACACAAATGACTGTCTAGGGTGATCCTTTGTGTTAGGTCTGGCCTGGATACCCACACCACCAGCCTACCAAGGGAGAACAGCAGCAACTGGAAAGTTTAGAAAACTCTTGTTCAAAGCCATTTCCTGCCAATAAAGTGTCAACCAGCATTATCTGTAATAAAGGATTGATGCATTGCTTATAAAATAAGGAATGTTTAGCAGAGAGATGCCAGAAGAATTCAAGGTGCTCTCATATTTCTCAGTTGTAGTTTACAAGGCTTGACATTAAAGCAATTAGAAGTCAGGATAAAAAAAAAAAAAAAAAAAAAAAAAAAAAAAACACGCTAGAGAGATGCAATGAGAATGAAGGAAAGATCAATCCATTCCAACCTCTGCCTTAGTGGCCTCTCAAAGCAAATTGATCAATCTAAATTGCTTGGAGCGACAGTCTGGAAAAAATGGTTATATGAAGACCTGCTGCAAAGAGATGCATGTGCCACAGCTTGAAAATATTCAGAGTTGGGTCATCCAAAAAGAACACCTAGGCAGGAGCCTAGAGCCTGCATGTCCAGGGGCCCACAGGGAGCAAAGCTTCAACCTTGCCTAAGGCCCTATTCTGCCTTAAAGCTGCATTGAACCCAAAAACCAAAAAGTATTATATTGCAGATTAGCAATTATTTGATGTGGCGGCTGCTTTATTTTTATTTTCTTTGGCTTTTTCCCCTGTGTTTTCACCCAGTGATTTGGCCAGTAAGACACCTCCTGTATTGGTGAGACACAACTCTGGAGGAATAAGCATAGGGAGTACAGCAGCATAGTCAGACTGGGGGAGGGTAGTGTTACAATTATCAGATTTAAAACCACTAACAAATTGAAACCAAACTCCAGCTCACACTTTATAATCAGTAAAACTTATTTTTTTCTTTTGGGATAAAGGTTTTCCATGAATAAATGAAAGCTATTAATTTTAAATCATCCCTGCCTGCTTTAGTGGTTTGTCTCATCCATGTAAACTGATACATTCTGCTGGAGTGTTTGCACTGTGAAAAACAGACTTGCCAGATGAAAATACAAGAAAGCAAGCCTTAAAAAGGAAAAACAAATGCAGCCATCACATCTAAAAATTGGTAAGCTGCAATGTAATAAGGGTTTGCCTTTGGGTTTAATACGGCTTTGATACATCTCTAGAAACCTAGATGTGAAGAATAGCCATATTAAAAGGATGGTTATACATCTGAAGATTTGGGGAAGGGAATAACCCTACTAGATCTGATTTTTACTAAGCGCACTTACTTGTGCACATTCTCCTGGGTAATAACACTAGATGGTGGGTCCATAGATTCTGTACACCCCAGGCAAAAGCTTTTCGTTATCCACCTTACTCTCACCTCAGTCACTTGTACCTGAATAGATTAGAGGACAGAGTTAGGAGACAGAACTATGGCAATAGAGAATTCTTCCACTGAAAAGATACAAAGCAAGCAATATAATGCATTGTGAATAGCAGATGCAAGCATCTTAGATGTAGGCCGACAGGAAAACTAGTTCTAGCGCTCACCTCTTCCACGCTCACGCGGAATTTGCTCTTGGCACTCAGGACTGGCTTCACACCAGACAGCCACTGGACACTAGAAAAGACTTTGGAAGGGCCAATGAGCACTTGGCCAGGATAGAACCCATAGGAGTCATCAAAAAACACACCCTAAAACAAAATAGGATTTAGAGAATTCTAACAATGCAAACAAAACAATGACATTGAAGTAGATCTAAACAACACTTCATTTACTAAAGTACTTTGCACCACACAACTGCCAAATAAAAAAAATATATAGTATTTTCACATTTTATCCTCATACTTCTAGCATTTCAGCGCAATGTTTTCCAGCCACTTCCTGTCTACAAGCACCTTAAGAGTCACATCATTGCTCTGGACTGGCTTCCCGATAATGACAACCGTGGGCCATTCCTGCGCAATTAGTCTCAGAATGGCTGCTTGTAGTCCACATCAGAGCAGCTTATGACAGGATGACAAAACGCAAGATCGCAAATGAGAGACAGTTGCCACCCCATAACAGGAAGTGAGTGAATTGAGGACCTTTATGGCAGGGTCACTAGTTAGGTTAGTCAAAGCTGAAAAACGCTTTTGAGATTAACATTTTAGTAACTGCGTTTATATTTAGGCAGATATAGAACACACGTGTTGCAGTTCTGTATTCAGAAAATACAGCATTACATTATAACTTTTTTTTTTTTTTTTTACTCTAGGGTACCTACCGTATCACTTGCATGGGGACAAACATCATATAATTTAGAAGCGTCTTCTGTGCTCATTGAACATCTGCAGCAGAAGGGGAAGGAGATGAACACGTAATCAATAGAAATACAAAATATAAGCACGGATATCATGAAACCTAACCATACACCATTACATGGCTATAGTGCTTTTCAAGCATTGCTGGTAATATTAGCAGTACCTGGCTCCATTTGACAGCTTTAAGATAACTTGATTCTTGAGATCAAAAACCTTCCCCAACCAGCAGTTGTAGGCAATGTAATCTCCATACATGATAGGCTGAAGAAAGGGAAAACTGGAAGTTAGACTTGAGTTCACTAAGACTCCTCACTAACTGCTATCATCTTTGAATACAAGAAAGCACTTCAATACATATTTAAGGAAACCGGAATTGGAACTCATAAAAAGCAAGAACCCATAAAGGAACACAGAGTTTGGTATATTTTATTCACATGAGTGAAAGATAAAATCCTATTGGCCGCTAATGTTGATTTCTCCTGCTATTTGCAACTACTCAAAAATGTACTATGTCAACTCCAATGAGCTGCCATAATCCAATATTGTAACATGACATGATAACAGATGGAATGCACCAAAATATAGCAGACTTGCAACATACAGTACTGGGCCACAAGCAAAGAGTGCTAGGTGGATGCCGCCAAAATGTATGGCACAGGGGTAAGTTGGCCAGATCTAAAGTACTGATGGATAGGATAGAGCTTGCCAAGAAATATGCTCCTGGTATGTGACTTAAACAGCGTATACCAGTGATAAAAATATACCTTGTATTTGCCATGTTTTATAGGCATCACAAAAAAAATAAAAAATTGACGGTCACAGAAAAGGGCAAACTGTTGCCGGTATTGAGTGCAGATACTGCCACATCCATAGTGAAAGCTTGCTGCTAAACTCCACCCCCACACATTATTTACTGGAGCAAAAGAAAAATAAAACCGCGCTGAAACCCTCAAAAAAAAGGAGGAAACAATTCCTCTTTCTTATTTTATCGTGCAAGAGGAAAAAACTATCAAGCAAGAAAAAATATAAGTATTTTCCTCAAAAGAAAATCCCCAAAAAATTAATCTTAGAAATAAATACAAATAGTCCAAAAATTACAAATGAATGTTTCACAAAATATAAGGCTGCTGCTCCACAGTGGGATACACACACATAAGTATAAATAGAAAAATGAACAAAAGAGCTGCGCCAAATATAAATAAAAAAAAAACAATTTAAAAAGAAAAGTCCATGAAGACTGTATGTTAATAATGTTGTCCCACCACCGACAACATTATTTACTGGCCCATCACTGTGATAGAAAGCATTATTGCCCAAAGGGAACCTGCAGAAGAAAGGAGCAGGAAAGCTTCAGGAGTAATAAAGTTTTGCATCTTAGAAAGGCTGGAGATTTGGGTAGGACAAATGTTTGGGAGGCTGTTGCATATCTGGGTACCTGTAGGTGTCCACCCATCCGGCATTATCTCAAAAAAAAAAATTGTGAGTAACAAAATAAATAAGCGTGTTGCTCATCTGGTTGCGTCTAGTGTTAAATGTGTGTAAATAATTGCCTGTTGGACAATTAAAAATCCCTTTGGTAGGTAAAACTTGCTCAATTTTGCTTTTAATGTAATATGTGTATGCTTTCTTCAAACCACAACACAATTTTTTAAATTTTTCCCCGAGTTTTACTTTATTTGCCAATATGGCTCATATGCAAACAAATAAGTTTGTATACTAATCCAATAATTGTTGGTCCACTTTGTGTGCCCATCTGTTTCACGCTGATCAACATCTTACCCAAATGTGCTTTAGATCTCTGCTGTTGACGGAGTGCAGGAAGCAGTTGGTCCCCACCAGTTTCACCATACATTCTATATTTACGTCCACAACTGTGCCACATTGACTGTCCTAGGAAAGAACAGCAATAAAAATTAGGTTTCGCTTTAAAAGAACAAAAATAACGAACACAGTCAGTCACAAGAGGGGTTATTTGTGCAGGTAATAAAAGGGCTCACGTACATCTGTCAAATACAGTGCTTGTTTTCATCAAATCCTACTATTCCCTTTTCTTGAACAGCATGTCCAGCCTTCATTAAGAAAAGGGAAATTATGGCTTGGTCCCCCGTGTGTCTCCATTCAGTCATAGGGCCCCGGAGCCAGCCACCTATTAAGTAGCAATGGAGCTGCAAGGACACAGATTGCCAAAAGGTGCTGGTAGAGAGCTCCCTCTGCTGACTGAGGAAGGAGAAACATTTTCTACAGCTGCAAGCTGAAGAATGTGTCCTGTAATAGGGAAGCTGTTCACAGGACAATATCGGGATGGAGGATAGAGAATTACAATCACATGCTCAGAATGAATGTGACCGAAGATAAATACATTATCCAGAATCCACTGATGCAAGCTCAGGTGACATCTTATGAAAATCTTGGTTCAAGTAAACTAGCTAATAGAAAGTACAGAGGTAGCCATTACTGAACTCTCCCTCTGAAAAGGCTAGTCATCTGGCTGTAAGCAGAGCCTCTGACTTTAATATATTAAAGTCTAAACTAACTAAAAGGCAAAACTTTTTTTTGTTTTGAATAGAGTGGAGAGGAATAAGAACACCTGATGTTTTTATTGTGGTCTGTGCCCCCGTTAAGGAGATTCACCCTCTATTTTTCCCCGTTTACCATTATCATTGAAAGTGCAAGTAAAAGAAAAAGGAAAAAAAAAAAAACCCACACAAATTTTAGGTTGTCCCAAGAAAAGTATTAGAGGAAATTTTCCAATGGGGACAGTTCTGGTGACCTGGGTGGGTTCCCCCAAGGAATTCCCTTAATTTGTAGGGATTTCCTCCCACTTTCTGCTTGGTTATGGGACAGGAAGTGAAATGTCCTCAATGGGACACAGATGGTGGGGGAAGAAAAAACAAAATCTCTCTCTCTCATAAAATTATTTTCCCCCCTCTTCCCACAGTGGCAAAACGTAAAAAAATAAAAAATAAATGTTGCCTGCAGTTGCAATTCAAAAAAGGGATTCCCCACAAAAGCAATAGATCAAGTTAATTTGTGTAGCAGACATTTGTTCCTCTGAAAAGTGATCCACAGTGGTTCAGTTTTCAGAGGAGTTTGACAGGCAGTGAGATTGTAATGTGTTGCCTCCTCAGCACATGCTTTAGATACCAAACATGTCAAACCTTAAAATTGTGCATGCTCATGAAACAGCAACAAACTTCAGCACCCAAAGTTAGCCATAGATGACATTTTAAATGCCCCTACTGGTCAGTTTAAAGTCAACAGTAAATAATGGCCCTAGAATTTTTGTTCAATAGATGTTTTTGTATGCAGGCACCAATCCTAAGTGCAGCCAAAATGTGGCGGAGGTTATTACAACCAATGTATGAATACCTTGGTGGCCATAAAAAGTGACAGCCAGCACTTCCCTTTAGATCTGTGTCTAGCCTTTCCAAACAGGAACTGAAGTGTTACCTAAAAGCTTCAGCAAAGCCGCTTGAAGTGTGTTTTCCCTGAAGTTAATGTGTTGAAAGCTTAAAGTGATTGTAAAGCGTTGATTTAATTTTTTTTAAACAACAAACATGCCATACTTGCCTCCACTGTGCAGCTTGGTTTGCACGGTGTGACCCCGATCCTCAACTTCTGGGGTCCCTCGGCGGCTCCTCCATCAGATAAACCACTGCCATTGGATTTGATTGACAGAAGTGGGAGCCAATGGCTGGGCTGCTATCAATCTATCCAATCAAGAGCCAAGAACCCCGGGCAGAGGAGAAATAAAAAAATAAAGATAGGGGAACGGCAACAGTAAAGATTTCACTGACGTTGACAAGGGTCAAATAGTAAAAGGCTAGAGGACTTGGTCAGAGCAATACCAAAACTGCAGCTCAATGGTGGCCAAGGCTCTCTGATGCACATGGGGAGCGAAGGCTGGCCTGTGAAGTCTGATGTCATAAATGAGATACTGTAGTTCAAATTGCTGAAAAAGTTGGTTCTTTTAGAAAGCTGTCCAAACACAAAGTGCATCTCAGTTTGGGGCTGTGTAGCCGCAGACTGGTCAGGGTTCCCATGCTGACCCATGTCCACAGCCAAAAGTGCCTACAATGGGCACATGAACTGGACCATGGAAGAAGGTGGCCTAGTCTGATTCATCAGGTTTTTGCGCTTACATCATGTGGATGGCCGTGTGCGTTGCTTACTTGGGGAAGAGATGCACTACGAATAAGGCAAGCCGGCAGAGGCAGTGTGATGCTTTGAGACAATGCCTCGATGGGTTAGGGCTATTTTGATGGAAAAAGGGGGACCTATTCAATATTAGGTGGATGATCATAATGTTATGGCTAATCGGTGTACTAGCTGCAGACCTGTGGGGGAAGGCCCAATAGTAACAAAATAAACATCTTTTTCCAAGGATATAAGAAGTTGGGATGTACATGGTTATGTGCATGGTGGACAATGAAAATGCAGCGTTTCTTTGTATATTTCCAGTTTCATAAACAATCCCTAGATGAGCCGTTTTCAACCTGGGTGCCCAGTCACCCTGGGGTGCCTTTAGGCTTCTTCAGGGGTGCCTTGGCAAAATGCCTAAAACATGACCAAAAGTTGTATACAAGCCAGTGGGTGGATCACACCTTCCTTTAGTTACACAAAGCCACAGGTCCTATGGGAGATCGGATGACGACGGACCGCAGTGCCCGTCGTCACCCGATCCGATGACGGATGGAAAAATAGCTTTTTCCTCCGTTACACTTTTTCAGGTCGGAGCGGGTCGGATGTCAGCGGACATGTCACCGCTGATATCATACGCTCCATAGAGCTCTATGGAGCACCCGTTCAGGTCCGCCTGAAAAACTGACAGGCGGGCCTGAACGGAACGTCAGTGTGAAAGGGGCCTTAACAAGGACAACGGTTGAGAAGGAGGATGTCAGGCACCTTGCACAGGGTCATTGTTTGTCCTTCCCCTGCTCCATTTCATCAGCACTGGGGTCACATTAGCTGAGCAAGGAAGATAAAATTAGAGTAGACGAGAAAAACTGGAATATTAGTACCAGTGTGCAAAGATGTATTTGTTGGGTGGGGTGTCCCATCTGTGTGGCTATTGCTGTATTATGTAAAACTATTATGGACAGCCTCGAGGCATCCTATTTTAATGGATGACTTGACAAAAAAAAAAAAAAAGGGGTTGGGAAACATTGCCCTAGATAATGCATAAAAACACTGATGCTTATGTCCTGTAAAATGTATGTTAAAAAGAGGAAGTAAACCTTTCTGTGTAATTTGTACCTATAAGTAAGCCTAGAATAAGGCTTACCTATAGGTACTGTAAATATCTCCTAAACGTGCAGCGTTTAGAAGATATTTACTGTATACTGCACCAATGTCATCGGCGCATATGCTCTGAAGGAATGACCGCTCGTGCCGTTTCTACAGGGCCTGTGCCGAGACGGTGGGCTCCCGCTCGCATGTGTAGGAGTGACGTCATGCGGCTCTGGCCAGTCACACTGCTGGAGTCCGTGGCCCCGGAAGGAAGAGGGGTGAAGATGAATGCTGCCTCCAGCAGGGACTGTGCGGGCTTCGTTTGCAGGCAAGTGTCACATAATGTGCAAGTATGCAATGCATACTTGCATATTATGCCTTTACTTTGCAGGTAAGAAGAAAAACCCATCGGGGTTTACTTCTTCTTTAAAGGAAGGATGTCCAAGGCATACATTATCCACCACAGAGCACAAATATGTTACCTTTACGCCAATTCGGTGTACAACATCTCTGGGCACCAAAGAGCGATCCTGCAGCTTCAGCTGGAAAATGAATAAAAAAGGAAACATTTAATAAAAACCATAATAAAATATTCACTATAAATCTTTCCTTAAAATGCCACTATGTCTGTGAAAAATTATAGGAGTGCCTGCTCCTTTCAATGCTAGAAGGCAGGACGAAAATGCCCGTCAAAATGGACTGGCTCCTGCTTTCTGAGATACCAATGACAGAATGTGTACCCAAATTGTAATGCCTTCAGCTCTACTTGTATGCATCACAGCTTATAAGCACCCTTGTGGTAAAAATGCAAAATGGGCATGAAGCGCTTACAATCCACATGCAGGCTTATCCAGTCAACAGTGTTCTGCTCCAGGGTACAGTCACTTCCACAATTACAATGTACACTTTCACCTTTTCATTCTACAATTTAGGTGCTCTGTGCATCCCCCCCCCCCCCCCAGACGGTTTTATTAGGCCCTTTTCACACCAACGCCTTCCATTTTGATCAGCAGGGATCCATCCGCTGATCAGGACAGAGCAGGCAGAGGTATGTCTGCTCAGTTTATGCAGAGCATACATGGACAGAGCTATGCTCTATGGTTTGTCAACTGTAAACGGACCCTGCCGTCCTTCCAATCTCATGGAGGAAAACAGATCCTCTTCCATTTGTTTTTAGCAGCCCGGACTGGATCAGTGCATTTACACTTGCCAGTCCACAGAGGTAAATGGACTGTATGATCAGATCTACCTATTATAAAAAAAAAAAAAAAAAAAAAAAAAAAAATTGACAGGTGGACCTGAACAGAATGGTCATGTGAAAGGGGCACGTGGTCACATCATGGAACCCTATGCTAGCCCTCTCCACAACACCACATATGCCCTACTTCCACATCAATCACCCCACATCCAGACCTCTTCCTTCCTTGCCAACCAACACTGCTCCCCACGCCCAATTTAACATAATTAACGGTTTTACAAATAGATAAATAAGCAGATCTTTGGATGGCCACTGCAAACTGTT
The DNA here is from genome assembly GCF_037356315.1 of Lithobates pipiens. Taxonomy (NCBI): domain Eukaryota; kingdom Metazoa; phylum Chordata; class Amphibia; order Anura; family Ranidae; genus Lithobates; species Lithobates pipiens. The sequence continues at coordinate 63,370,397 of NW_027507789.1, read as the reverse complement.
TGCTTATTTTCATTTAGCAGTTTAATATGGACCTAGAATCAGGCAATAATAATCAGGCAATAGAGTGCGGTATGCTTATGAAACTATTGATAGCCACCAATGAGTGTTCCTAGGCCCTGTAAGACTTGTGGAAGTGTTCTTTTGCTTCTAATCCAAAGTAAAATTTTTGCTTGGTCACAAACCGTGCCCATGAATCCTAAATAGAAAAACCAAGATGAGTACAGGTCTTCCTAAAGTGGTAGCAAACTGTTCTGGAAATTTTATAGAGTGGCAACTCCTATCTTCATATTGATTAGTGGTTCCAAATTAATAAAACTACTGCAGTAAGGAACAGACACAAAAGATGCACTCAGCATCTTTCCAAAATAACTGTTCCGTTTGACGCAATTGAAGTTTTTTTTTTTATACACACAATAACGTAGGTATCAGATTAATATTACAATTGTACTTTTATGGTAACAAGGGGCATAACATAGGCAGGCCATTTTAATCAGGGCTTATAGAATGAAGCTTACCTGTAGGTAAAATGAATATCTCCTATACATGCACCGTTTAGGAGATATGCGCTTGTTTGGCAGCAGGTTACGTCACTGGCACATGTGCTCTGAAGGAACAGCATACTCATGGCATTCCTTCAAAGCTCTGTGCCACGGCCATGACTTCCACTTGCGTGGCCAGGATTGACATCATCGCAGCTCAGCCATTCAAGCGCCCGGAGCCCGCAAACCCAGAAGGAAGACTGGGTGAAGATGGAAGCCCTGTTAGCAGTGACAGCGCACCGCTGGAGGGCTTTGTTTCAAGGTTAGCCTTTCATATGTTGCAGATGACTGGGGGGGGGAGAGGGGGAGGGGGGGAGAGGGGGAGAGGGGGAGAGGGAGGGGGAGAGAGGGAGAGGGAGGGGGAGAGAGGGAGGGGGAGAGAGGGAGGGGGAGAGAGGGAGGGGGAGAGAGGGAGGGGGAGAGGGAGAGGGAGAGGGAGAGGGAGAGGGAGAGGGGGAGGGGGAGGGGGAGGGAATGGCAGCTCCATGTCTAAATGAGCATACGGAGCTGTGACTCAGGTACTCCCATAGCAAGCTGCTTCTGTTGGGGCACTCGACAGGAAGGGGGGGGGGGGCCAGGAGCAGTGAAGAGGGACCCGAGAAGAGGAGGATCCCGGCTGCCCTGTGCAAATCCATTGCACAGAGCAGGTAGTATAACATGTATGTTTGTTTTTTTAAACAATTTAAAATCACTTTAATTACTCCTGACATTTTCTTCTTTTAACCGGTTCCCGACCAGCGCACGCCGATGTACGTCGACAGAATGGCACGGGCAGGCATATTGGCGTACAGGTACGTCCAGTTTTTAATGCCGCCCTGCCATCGCGAGTGCTCCGCCGGCGGCGCGCTCGTGTGCTGGTCGAGACCCCCGTGAGTCTGGTCGCGGGTCCCGCGGACTCTATCGCCGCGGGCATAGCGCGATCGTCTCACGAGGAGGCTGAACGAGGAAATGCCGTTGTAAACAGCATCTCCCCGTTCTGCCTAGCAACTAGTGATGCTGATCTCTGCTCCATGTGATTGGAGCAGAGATCAGTGTTCACCAAATTAAAGCCCAGCCCCTCAACAGTTAGTAACACACCCCTAGGAACACTTAACCGCTACACTGTGTCAAAAATGTCCGAAGTGTCCGCCATAATGTCGCAGTCACAAAAAAAAAAAAAAAAAAAAAAAAAAAAAAAAAGACGCTGATCGCCATTACTAGTAAAAAAAAAAAAAAAAAAAAAATATTATTAATAAAAATGCCATAAAACTATCCCCTATTTTGTAAACGCTATAACTTTTGCGCAAACCAATCAAATCGCTTATTGCGATTTTTTTTTACCAAAAATATGTAGAATACGTATCGGCCTAAACTGAGGGAAAACATTTTTTTTTTTAGATATATATTTTTGGGGGATATTATAACAAAAAGTAAAAAATAATGCGTTTTTTTTCAAAATTGTCGCTCTATTTCCGTTTATAGAGCAAAAAATAAAAAAACGCAGGGGTGATCAAATACCACCAAAAGAAAGCTCCATTTGTGGGAAAAAAAAAAGGACATCAATTTTGTTTGGGAGCCACATCGCACGACCGCGCAATTGTCAGTTAAAGCGATGCAAAGCCGAATCGCAAAAAGTAGTCTGGTCTTTGGCCAGCAAAATGGTCCGGGGCTGAAGTGGTTAATCGAATACTTTTAGATTTCTTCAAAATACAAAACAAAAAATTCTAAAAAAAATACACAATACATTTCCCCCACTCAAATATACCTCCCCAATCTAAAAAAATAAAATAAAAAAATAAAAATAAATCCTCAAAAATTTTGAGCACCAGCCACCACTGATAGCTAGCTATTAACTGCACACCAGTAGATTCATCGGCAGGTGAGAAAATATAATTTGCTGTATGGGGTCTTCACAATCTAGAACATTCCATCCATTTAATTGCTGAAGCTGAGAAGCCAGATAATAGTGTCCGCCACTTGGGAGAGCCAAACCTCTTTCAGGCAACTGCAGAATTTCCAACCTAATCCGGGGGAGTTTAGTTTTCAAAATAAGTTCTCTGAACGAGGTATCTATTTGCTTAAAGAATTTCTGGAGGCAGCCAAACAGGGCAGTTATGTAGCAAGTATAGTAGCTGTGGAATCCATATCATTATGGAGAAAAATTACTCGACATTTTATTCTTAATTAGGATGGTAAACCTGGTCCCCTCTGCCCTTGCAAAGCAATGGCCCCTTTACAGCATAGATACAGGGGTGTGCAAACTTTTTCAAAGAGGGCCAGATCTGATGAAGTGAACATGCATGAGGGCCGACCATTTTGCCTGACATTCTTTGAACCATTAAAATTCGGTCTAAGTGTGTGTTTGAGCACTAATACACCGCCCAACAAGAATTCTCTTGCCTTTGTGGCTGTGTGTGTGGTAAAGAGATGAGCTTGGGCGTATTATTTGGATATACCATATTTATTGGCATATAACACGCACCTTCACTTTAAGGCTCCATGCACACTGAAGCTCAAAAAAGCTATTTCTGGACGCCAGATTGCTGGCAGAAAACGCTGGTTGAAAAACCTGCTTTTAACAGCGTTTTATACTAGCGTTAATGAGCGTTAATGAGCGTTTTACAGCGTTAGCGTTAATGGGCGTTTTTTATAAAAATACACAGAGGACACTCCAAAAATCCCACAATACATTGAAAAATAGAATGCCGAACACTAATGAACGAGCGTTAATGAGCGTTTGTCGTTTTTTGCCGCTGAAAAACGGCACTTTGAACGCGAATTTCTGGCGTTCAGAAAAAAGCCCATAAACTCCACTGCTCATTAAAGCTGAAAAACGTCCATGTGTGCATGGACACATAGGCTAACATAGAGTGGAGTTTATGGGCTTTTACAAAAAACGCCCAAACTCCAATAAACTGCAGTTTATCAGCTTCAGTGTGCATGGAGCCTAAGAGGGAAGTTTCAGGGGAAAAAAAATCATTTTAAATAAAGAACTCTGAAGCAAAATAATGGTCAGTGCCCATCAATGCAGCCTAGTCAGTGCCCATCTGCAGACTGCAGACCCACCATTGTCAGGAACGCAGAACCCGTCATAGCCAGAAATGCACCACCATTGCCAGGAATGCACTGACGAGTGTCAAAGATTACCTACAGGAGAATCTCCTGTTTATATGGTGGCCTCTTTAATAGAAAGTCCCGCCTCCTTTGATGTGCAGAACAGTCGTCCGATGGCAGCGCCGGAGACGAGACTTCCTATTAGAGGCTGGCCTTAAACTGGAAATTCGTGTTTGTGTGTGCGCGTGTCGCTCAGTCCCCCCTCCTCCCTGTCTCTTCCAGCTGCTCCTGATGAGTGGACAAACTTCCACGAAACGCGTCAAGCATTCGTATTTGATGTCATGTCACAGCAATCATGTACCTATCATGGGGTCTCAATGTCTAAGTTATCAATTTTATACCAATACAATTCTGATTGTGTATATACACATGTTGGGGGTAGTGCTGAATGTTACTATCATGCGTTACAGTGTTTAACATACTATTTTAATATAATGTGATTAAATGTTTTATGTACTTTGTACAATACTTATTGATTTTATGTTTGCATTTATTGCATTGTGCTCTCATGTGGTACCAGTAAATAAATATACTAATTTAATTACATTTGATGACTTATTCTGCCCTAGTGATATGTTTCATGTTTCATATAAAGTCCCAATTGTCCCCAATTTCCCCCCCCCCCCCCCTCCCTTTTTTTTCGGGCTTGTAGTTGTGCCTTCAATTTGGACAGAGAGAGATCAGGGGAAGGGGCCAGTAGTGAAGGGAAAAAAATTTAAGTTGGGTTTTGGATACCGTAGATTGAGTTGAGCATTATAGACTACCATAAAAAGAAGGTCACATTTTGAATGAATTAAAGTATGAGAAAAACAAACATAAAAACACCTGATTATTAAGCTGTTCCTCCTAGTTGTTTGTGCTAAAAACGCTCAATGTCCTGAAATACATTTTAACGTACATTTCATTTACATACATTTTTATACAGAACAGGTGTTATAAACCCTTGGGAAAAGCAGAATTCATAAGGACTTGTTCACGGGGGCATGCAATGCATTATGCAGCATTATCATGATAGGAAAAATGCATATAGACAAGAAAAAATACATTGCTCCAGATCTGGAACACTGCAGTACCAAAGTAAACCTGTCATCCTATGAATTGTGAAACCAAAGTTGTCTAGTGGGGAGAGGCTGCAAGATCCTGGGTTCATCTGTTTTGCAGATGGTGACATCAACTCCCTTTACTCCAATACCCCCAACTAAAAATCTAGTGAAACCAAATGCCTCCAGAAGTCACCTAATTAGTAAATAGAGTCCACCTGTGTGCAATTTAATCTCAGTATAAATACAGCTGTTCCGTGAAGCCCTCAGAGGTTTGATAGAGTACCTTAGTGAACAAACAGCACCATGAAGGCTAAGGAATACACCAGACAGGTCAGGGATAACATTGTGGAGAAGTTTAAAGCAGGGTTAGGTCATAATTAAAAAAAAAAAAAAAAACACACAAAGCTTTGAACATCTCACAGAGCACTGTTCAATCCATCAATCATCGAAAAATGGAAAGAGTATGGCACAACTGCAAACCTACCAAGACATGGCCGTCCACCTAAACTGACAGGCCGGGCAAGGAGAGCATTAAATCAGAGAAGCAGCCAAGAGGCTCATGGTAACTCTGAGGCCGCGTACACACGGGCGGACTGTTCGCCCAACCTTGTCCGCTGAACAGTGTTTGGGCGGACAGTCCGCCCGTGTGTGGGCTTTCAGCGGACAGTTTCAGCGGACAGTTGGACGGACAAAGTCTTTCGGAAATTCCGAAAAACTGTCCGCTGAAACTGTGTTTGAGCGAACAGTCCGCCCGTGTGTGGGCCTGTCCGCTGTACTTTCGAAATGAGCGGACTGTTCCCGCTCGGAAAGTCCGCCCATTTCGAGCGCGTGTACAGGTAGGCGGAGCCCGCGAAGGAGACGTCGCGGGCTCCGCCGCCTGGAATGGGCTTAAAGGGGAACCCCAACGCCGAAAAAAATCGGCGTGGGGGTTCCCCCCAAGTCCACACCAGACCCTTGTCCGAGCACGCTACCCGGCCGGCCAGGAAAGGGGGGCGAGCGAGCGCGCCCCCCCTCCCGAGCCGTACCAGGCCGCGTGCCCTCAACATGGGGGGTGCCTTGGGGAAGGGGGGGCCGCGCGGCCCCCCCACCCCAAAGCACCTTGTCCCCGTGTTGATGAGGACAAGGGCCTCTTCCCGACAACCCTGGCCGTTGGTTGTCGGGGTCTGCGGGCGGGGGGCTTATCGGAATCCGGGAGCCCCCTTTAAGAAGGGGGCCCCCGGATACCGGCCCCCCACCCTATGTGAATGAGTATGGGGTACAATGTACCCCTACCCATTCACCTGTGAAATAAAGTACAAATAAAAACACAACACAGGGGGAAAAAATATTTTATTGCACAGCCGGGGGTCTTCCGTCTTCGGGGGTCTTCTCGCCGGACTCCTCCGCTATGTGTGTGTAGCTCTTTTGCCAGCGGAGGAGTCCGGCTTTCTTCCTCCCCGCCGCCGGCCTCTTCTCCCGACTTCGGGGGTCTTGTCCCCCTCTTCGGTTCTTCTGCCGGGCCACCGCGCCTGGTCCGGTGGCCCGGTCTTCTGTCGCCGTCTTCCGTTCTTCTGTCGCCGCCTTCGGTTCTTCTGCCGGGCCACCGCGCCTTCTTGTAGCTCTTTTACAGGCGGTGGCCCGGTCTTCTGTCGCCGTCGCCGCCTTCCGTTCGTGTTCTTCTTCTTGTTCTTCTCCAGGCGATGTTGACACGTCGCTCCCTCCGGCCGGAATGCCAGAGCCGCCCTGCGCTGTGACTTATATAGTGACAATGGGGCGGGGTCACATGGTATATGTCACATGGGTTGATGTCACATGGTGACCCCGCCCCCTTACGATGTCATAGTCCCCATGTGACATCAACCCATGTGACCAACCCATGTGACATATACCATGTGACCCCGCCCCATTGTCACTATATAAGTCACAGCGCAGGGCGGCTCTGGCATTCCGGCCGGAGGGAGCGACGTGTCAACATCGCCTGGAGAAGAACAAGAAGAAGAACACGAACGGAAGGCGGCGACGGCGACAGAAGACCGGGCCACCGCCTGTAAAAGAGCTACAAGAAGGCGCGGTGGCCCGGCAGAAGAACCGAAGGCGGCGACAGAAGAACGGAAGACGGCGACAGAAGACCGGGCCACCGGACCAGGCGCGGTGGCCCGGCAGAAGAACCGAAGAGGGGGACAAGACCCCCGAAGTCGGGAGAAGAGGCCGGCGGCGGGGAGGAAGAAAGCCGGACTCCTCCGCTGGCAAAAGAGCTACACACACATAGCGGAGGAGTCCGGCGAGAAGACCCCCGAAGACGGAAGACCCCCGGCTGTGCAATAAAATATTTTTTCCCCCTGTGTTGTGTTTTTATTTGTACTTTATTTCACAGGTGAATGGGTAGGGGTACATTGTACCCCATACTCATTCACATAGGGTGGGGGGCCGGTATCCGGGGGCCCCCTTCTTAAAGGGGGCTCCCGGATTCCGATAAGCCCCCCGCCCGCAGACCCCGACAACCAACGGCCAGGGTTGTCGGGAAGAGGCCCTTGTCCTCATCAACATGGGGACAAGGTGCTTTGGGGTGGGGGGGCCGCGCGGCCCCCCCCTTCCCCAAGGCACCCCCCCATGTTGAGGGCACGCGGCCTGGTACGGCTCAGGAGGGGGGGCGCGCTCGCTCGCCCCCCTTTCCTGGCCGGCCGGGTAGCGTGCTCGGACAAGGGTCTGGTGTGGACTTGGGGGGAACCCCCACGCCGATTTTTTTCGGCGTTGGGGTTCCCCTTTAAGCCCATTCCAGGCGGCGGAGCCCGCGACGTCTCCTTCGCGGGCCCCGCCTACCTGTACACGCGCTCGAAATGGGCGGACTTGCCTCCGCCTTACGTGGGCGAGTCCGTTCATTTCAAAAGTTGAGCGAACTGTTTGCCCAACCTTGTTCGTCAAACAGTCCGCTCGTGTGTGGGCAAGTCCGCTCATGCAAATTTTGAGCGGACTGTTTGACAAACTGTTTGCCGAACAAGGTTGGGCGAACAGTCCGCGCGTGTGTACGCGGCCTGAAGGAGCTGCAGAGATCCACAGTTCAGGTGGGAGAATCTGTCCACAAGACAACTATTAGTGGTGCACTCCACAAATCTGGCCTTTGTAGAAGAGTGGCAAGAAGACCGCAATTGTTGAAAGAAAGCCGTAAGAAGTTCCATTTGCAGTTTGTGATGAGCCATGTGGGGGAGACAGCAAATATGTGGAAGAAGATGCTCTGGTCAGATAAGACAAAAATTGAACTTTTTGCCTTAAAAAGCAAAAACGCTGTGTGGCAAAAAAACCAACACTGCACATCACCCTGAACACGCCATCCCCGCAATGGCAGCATGTTGTGGGGATGCTTTTCTTCAGCAGGGACAGGGAATCTGGTCAGAGATGATGGTAAGATAGATGGAGCCAAATACAGGGCACTCTTATGCCACGTACACACGATTGGATTATCCGACAACAAAATGTTGGATGTGAGCTTGTTTGCAGAAAGTCCGACCATGTGTATGCTCCATCAAACATTTGTTGTCGGACTTTCCGCCACCAACAAAATGTTGGCTAGCAGATTCTCAAATTTTTGTTGGGACTTTACGATCATGTGTACACAAGTCCGTCGCATTAGAGTCTGTAAAAGACTTGAGACTGGGGAGGAGGTTCACCTTCCAGCAGGACAACTACCTAAAGACAAACATACAACCAGTGCTACAATGGAATATTCATGTGTTCGGAATGGTCCGTCAAAGTCCAGACCTAAATCCAACTGAGAATCTGGGGCAAGACTTGAAAATTGCTGTTCACAGATGCTCTCCATCCAATTGACAGAGCTTGAGCTATTTTGCAAAGAAGAATGGGCAAACATTTCAATCTCTAGATGTGCAAAGCTGGTAGAGACATACCCAAAAAGACTTGAAGCTGTAATTGGTTCTACAAAAGTATTAACTCGGGGGGCTGAATACAAATGCACGCTGCACTCTTCACATATTTGTAAAAAAAATGGTTGAAAACCATTTATCATTTTCCATCCACTTCATGGATCCTGGATATAGAAAAAGGAGCGCGGATGCCATACTTTCTCCTCACACATGGAGATGCAGGCCTTCCAGGTTACGATGATATATCTTCCGAGAAGATGATTTGTGCTCTCAGCATAGTTGGGATCACAGAGTCCGACAGACCGCGGTTCCTCAACACCTGCCTCTCAACAGCCATGCCGTTAAAGCAGGATGGAGAATCGGACCTGGAGAGCGGGCTTCTCGTAACGGCAGTCGCCAGGGGGCGTCTGCCACCAGGTGCACCAGGGATTCTGGGGCAATCAGAATTACTGGAATACCCTCGGCCTCCACTCTGAAGCAGACATGGTAACAGTTTCAGCAGAGGAAACAGATCAGCTGGTACCGACCCCGTGGAGCCACCAGCACGTCTGACGCGTCTGCCCATGGATCTCTTGTCCTGGACACGAATCTCGGCACCTTCCGCTTGAGACGGGAGGCCAGAAGATCCACGTCTGGTGTGCCCCATCGCAGGCACAGTAGCCTGAACACTTCCGGATGCAATGCCCATTCTCCTGGGTCCGCCTGCCAGGTCTCCACTCCCGGAATCTAACTAGCTGACAGGGCCGGTACATGTCGCTCTGCCCACCGAAGTATGTGAGCGACCTCCCGTACGGCGGCCGAGCTTCTTGTTCCTCCTTGACGATTGACGTATGCCAGAGCCATGGCATTGTCCGACTGGATCCTGATCGGACGCCCTTGAAGTCTTATCAACCATGTGGAGAGGCATAGCTTGGATAACTTGAATTCCTCCGTCGACCAGAGGCCCTGGGTCGACTGAACTCCCATTACTTCACCCCAGCCAGATAGGCTGGCGTCCGTTGTGATCACCGTCCAATTCAGAGGTAGGAACGACTTCACGGACTGAAGCACTGGGGACCTCAGCCCCCAGATCAGGGAGTCCCTGACTAACTGGCTCACCTGGATCGGTCCAGGGACAACGGAGATTTGTTCCATTTTGTCAAAATCTGCTTCCGCAGGACTCTGGTGTGGAACTGGGCATATGATACTGCCTCAAAAGCCACCATGAGTCCAAGGACCCACATGCAGAAGCGCAGCGACGACCACTTGCGGTTCCTCAGCAGTTTTACCGCGGCTCAGAGTCTGCAGCTTGTCTGAAGGCAGAAACACTCTCGCTTCCATGGAGTCTAGCAGCAAGCCTAGGTACTCCAAACGCTGAGTCGGTACGATCACCGACTTCTTTGGGTTCAACAGACATGGTGATGCATGGTGATTGCCACATCCTCCTCTAATTCTGAGGTGGAAGATGCTCTCAGGAGGGGATCGTCTAGGTATGCCATAAGTGTGATCCCGCGTTGCCGTAGCAACGCCAAAACAGGAGCCAATACCTTGTTAAAGAGTCGGGGGGGCTGATGCCAAACCAAAAAGGGAGAGCCACAAACTGGTAGTGGGCTTCCCCCAACTGCAAATCGCAGAAACTTCTGATGCCGGAGGCATATGGGTATGTGCAGGTATGCATCCTGGATGTCCAAGGACGTCAGGGACTCCCCTTGATGGAGTGCAGCTAATACTGAGCGAACTGATTCCATTCTGAACCTCTGTACTTTTACAAAGTAATTGAGGGCTTTTAGATCCAAGATTGGACGTACCCCTGGAAACGTTCCGATTCTGGAACAGGTACTATCACCCCACAATTCAGCAGGTCCCTTAACGCCCCCAAGAGGGCCTCACTGCAAGCCAGGAGTACAGGCATGCTGGAGGGGAAGAATCTGTTTTGCGGCAAAGAGAGGAACTATCTTGTACCTGGAGGAAACAGATTGCAGACCCACTGGTCGGACAGCCGAGGGGCCCACCGGGCTGCAAACTCCTGAAGGCAACCCGGGTGGAGGCAAACCTTCATGCGGTAGCACTTTTGTTCACAGGCTTGCGGTTCCAGGGATGCTTTTGTCCTTCAGTGGTCGTCCTGTCGGGCTGGGGGCGTTTGGTCGAAGCTCCGGGCAGACGAACAAGCCGTCTGTGAGCAGAAAATGAGGGCCCTTGCCTACAGCGTGGCTCCTTAGCCTTCCTGGACTGTGGGAGTAGAGTACTCTTACCACCTGTGGAATTTTTAATAATGTCATCCAAAGAGGCTCCAAAGAGCTCACTCAGTTAGCGTCTGCAACACAAGTGCAGATGCCAGTACTGGTCGCATGGTTGACCCCACAACCATAAACAAGGAACGGGTCACTGCCTCAACGTTCCTGTCCATGGGATCCTTAAAACACAGGAGTCCCCCTCTACCGGGATCGTGGTTACTTTGTTTAACCTGGATACTGGGGCTGAGCTGCTGCTTATGGCGCTGAAACCGATCTACAATGTGCCCAGGCTCAAAAAAAATGGCTGCCAAGCGTCCAGTGTAAGGACATAAAGCACACAGAAAATGGCCACCAGACTACAGGAAAGCATGCTGCTCCTAGAGATTGCTCAAAAACGTGCTCAGGCTTCAAGAAAATGGCCGCCGGGCGTCCAGTATAAAAGGACAAAACCACAGGAAGAATGGCCGCCAAGTTACAGGAGAGCATGCTGTTCCATGCCCTCACCTAAGAAGGCCGCTGAACACTGAATACCATGAGGGACAGTGCTGCAGGGATCACAGACACAGCCTCAACAGACACCCCCAGGGAGAGGAAAAATAAATAAAACACATCAGGGCACAGCCAGCCAGCGCAGCTCCCCCCCCCCCCCCCCCCGGGTGAGAGCTCCCCCGGAGAGCCCCTGCACATGACATACACACCGCTCAGCAGCCACATGTAGTATCCCCCATTACTGAGGGAAGATAGGGACAGGGATAGAAGAGAGGGAGGTGAGGGACCCCCGAATCGACCTCCCAGGGAATGCCAAGCTGCTCAGTCCCACCGAGGCAGGGAGAGCTGTACTTACCAGTCCTGCTGAGCTGGGAGACATTCCAACACAGAGCCACTCTCCGATCAGTACGGGGTGGCTGCTGGCCACGGCACACTGACGCAGACATCAGTAGCCTGGTCATATGTGTGCCCTGGAGCATTAAAGCTCACCGACCACCTCTGGAGCCGAGGTACGTCATGGCCGCATAGCTCTGACCTGCATACGTTCGCTGGCCAGGCTGGGGAGACTACAAGGATAAGAGTATCCAGCCTGTCACCCAGCCGGCTGTTGATTGCAGATCACAGGATCTTTCATCTTGCGCAAAAAGCAAAGCTTCTGCAGAAAAGAACATGGACCGATGGGCCCGCAGGGTTCCTAGGTCCTTCTCCTTCACTAGGCAAAATAAAACTGATGGCTGCATGGCAGCCTGGGGGGTTGTTGGAAGGGGCGAATTCTGGAGATGCTACAGAGTTTAAGGCGGTGATATTGAGCCAGTGATTGGATGTGGGGGCTGAAGGAGAGGTCAGAGTCAAGGATTACACCCAGCACCCTAGCATGTGTGGAGGGACCAATGGTTGTGCTGTTGATCTTAAAAAGGTAAAATCATGGAGAGGTGACCGGGAAGGAGGAAGTATAACAAGTTCAGTTTTAGAAAGACTGAGTTTGAGAAAGTGGTGCGACATCCATACCAACATGTCCTTAAGTAAGTTTGTGATCCGTGAGATCGAGTAGGTGAGTTAAGTGGAGAGCTAGAGCTGGGTGCCGTCGGCATAGAGGTGGTATTGGAAGCCATGGGAGGTTATCGACTGGCCCAGGGAAGAGGTATAGAGAAAGAATAGGAGGGGTCCCAAGGATGGAGCCTTGGGGTACCCCAACAGAAAGAGGCAGAGGAGATGAAGTGCTAAGGAACACTGAAAAGAAACATGGAGGCCAAGGGAGTGGAGTTTGCCGAGGAGGAGCAGGTGGTCAACGGTGTCGCAGGCAGCAAACAGGTCCACGATTAGAAGTATGGAGTACTGGCCATTGGCAAGTTTAAGTAGGGCAGTTTCAGCGGAATGTTGTGGGCGGTAGCTGGACAGTAGGGGATCAAGAAGGTCGTTGTCAGTGAGGTAGCAACTCACACACACACCTTTTATTTTTATTTTTATTGGGGTAACCAGTGCATGTTTGAGGAGGGAGAGAGCGATCACAGTAATTTTGAGGGGACAGGTGGTGAGATTGGCCACTTTGTCAACTTCCTCAGTGGTAACAGGACAGGAGGAGGAGAGTATTGAGTACAGTGTTTGACCTGATGTGTCAGTTAGGGGAGGAAGTTGGATGCTAAATATTTCCTTGCAAATTGTGTCCATTTTGCTTTTGAAAATGCCTGGCAATCTCCTGAGCAGTAAGCAAGTTGGTGGGGGTGAAGTAAGGAATTAAGGAAAGAAAAGTTGAAAAGGTTTTGATGAGCATGTTGTAATAGGTTTGCTTAGCAGCGTGGAGGCAGGAGTTGTATTTGAGAAGGGCAGATTTGTAGAGGGTAAAGTCTTGCAGGGAAAAAAAAAAGGGAATTGACAGAGGCAAATTTGTTGAAGACTGAGAGGGGCATTCCAGAGGGCATACAAAAGGGAGGGCCGACTTGTGGGATCAGGGGAATTGGGATGAGAACATGGGAGTTACAGCTACTGTTGTAGAAGATAGACTGCCATTTTTGGGGGTGGGAATTGGATGGAGGAGGGCCAGGGTTTGGTGCGATATCCCCAAACATTAGGAGTAGTATGAGGGTGGCAAGGTGGGAGTGGGACTCATAGGAGGGCAGATTGCTGTAGTGGAGTGGAAGTGGTGACATTGTGTGGGCGAAGAGAGGGCATCATAGCCAAGAAGATTAGTATGGAGCATGTTGGAGGATGGAGAGAGGGGAATAGAAGGCTGAGAAAAGTTAGATGAAAAAGGGAACTTTCTGGCTAAATTGGTGTGGTACACTAGTGTCTGTACTTGCTTTTTGTAGCAGTGCCATTGTCAAAGTGCCCATGTAAAAGTGCCAAACGCTTGTCGCAAAGAGTGGCCAGCCAGGCCCTCCAGTATCTCAGAAAATTAGATTACACAATGACCAATTTAAAAAAAAAAAAAAAAAGGATTTTTAATACAAAAATGTTGGATTACTGAGAAGTATGTCCACGTACAGTATGATATGCCTGCAATACTTTTGCATGAATTACTGCGTCAATGCAGCGTGGCATGGAGGCGATCAGCCTGTGGCACTGCTGAGGGGTTTTGGAAGCCCAGGTTGCTTTGATAGTGGCCTTTAGCTTGTCTGCATTATTGGGTCTGGCGTCTCATCTTCCTCTTGACAATACCCCACAGATTCTCTGAGGGGTTTAGGTCAGGCGAGTTTGCTGGCCAATCAAGCACAGTGATACCATGATCATTAAACCAGGTATTTGTACTTTTGGCAGTGTGGGCAGGTGCCAAGTCCTGCTGAAAAATACAATTGGCATTTCCATAAAGCTGATCAGCAGAGGGCTGCGCTGACTTTGGACTTGATAAACCAGTGCACCAACACCAGCAGATGGCATGGCTCCCCAAATCATCGCTGGCTGTGGAAACTTCACACTGGTCCTCTTGCAACTTGGATTCTGTGCCTCTTCACTCTTCCTCCAGACTGTGGGACCTCAAGTGAATTGAAAAGGATTGAAAATGCAATATTTATTTTCATTTGAAAATGGAATTTGGACCACTCAACAGTCCAGTCCTTTTTCTCCTTAGCCCAGGTAAGACGCTTCTGACAGTCTATGGTTTAGGAGTGACTTGACACAAGGAATGCGACAGTTGTAGCCCATTTCCTGAATGCGTCTGTGGTGGCTCTTGAAGCACTGACACCAGCTGTAGTCCACTCTTTGTGAATCTCCCCCAAATTCTTGAATGGCCTTTGCTTCACATTCCTCTTAAGGCCGCGGTTATCCCTGTTGCTTGTGCACCTTTTTCTACCACACATTTTCCTTCCACTCAACCTTCCATTAATATGTTTGGATATAACACTCTGTTGTTAACAGACCGCTTCTTATCAATGACCTTTTGTGACTTACCCTCCTTGTGGAGGGTGTCAATGATTATCTTCTGGACAACTATCAAGTCAGCAGTCTTCCTCATGATTGTATAACATACTGAACCAGACTGAGAGACCATTCAAAGGCTCAGGTAACCTGTGCAGGTGTTTTGAGTTAGCCGATTAGAAAGTGTGACACCATGAGGCTACAATATTGAACTTTCACAATATTCAAATTTTCTGAGATACTGAATTTTGGATTTTCATTAACTGTAAGCCATAATCATCCAAATTAGAAAAAAAAAAAATGAATGAAATATCACTCAGCGTGTAATGAATCTATATAATATGAGTTTCACTTTTTTGATGTGAATTACTGAAAATAAATGAACTTTTTGATAATCTTCAAATTTTTGAAATTCACCTATAGGCCAGGTTCACACTGCTGCGGGGGGGGGGAGATCCGGATGTGATTCGCACCGCAAATCACATCCGATCTCCGTAGCGATGCGAGTTCAGCCATACAGATAGTATGGCTGAATTCGCATCGCTCCCGCAGCAAACTCGCACGGGACCCTTTTTTTGGTCCGCAACAGAATCGGATCGCATGGGGGTTCACACCATGCGATCCGATTCCTGTGCGAGTTGGCAGATCGCACTGCGATATGCGGACGGATCTGGGGGTGTCATTAACATATCATTGACACTCCCAGCCGTCCGCATAGGGCAGTGTGAACTGCCGGCGGGAGTAATGCGATGCGGGAAAATGCCGCGGATTCGCGGCGTTCCCGCATCGCAGCGGTGTGAACCCGGCCATATACTGTATGGACTAACCACTCAGTTATTGGGAAGAGAATGGTAGAACACTAGGCTCCCCTTTCCGATTCGTTTTTTTGTCGTATTTTCATGCAATTTCTCTTCATCACTGTTTTTTTTCCTCGCAATAGGCGTATATTCATTGGTTTGTGCAAAAGTTATTGCGTCTACAGACTACAGGGTAGATTTATTGTTTTTACTGGTAATTGCAGCGATCTGTGATTTTTAGAAGTACTGCGGCGGACAAATCTGACCTCAAAATTACTCTTTTTTGGGGACCAGTGACATTATTGCTATAAAAATGCACTGATCAATGTAAAAATGTCACTGGCAGGGGAGGGCTTAACACTAGGAGGGGATCAAGGGGTTAAGTGTGTTCCCTCAGTGTGTTCCAACTGTAGGGGGATGGGCTTACTGAAACATGACAGATCACTGTTCCCGCTCACCAGGAACAGTAGATCTGTGTCATGTTATGAGGCAGAACAGGGAAATGCCTTGTTTAAATAGGCAGTTCACCGTTCTGCCTCTTCTTACCGTGATCACGGGCCACTGGCGGACATCGGAGGGAGATACAAGTACGCACATTTGGGCAGGAGAGTAACTCTGCCAGCGTATATCGGCGCGTGCCGGTCGGCAAGTGGTTAAAATAAATTGGGACAACATTTATCTTCTTTTTTTGCTTTTAAACTGTGGAATCTTGGCCACCCTTACGCTGATTTTTCTCTAACATACTAATTAAATCATTCTATGATTAATGATAGGCAATTCATGCCCAGCTGTTCTATCTTTGATTGCTATGATAACCTATCATGCAGAATGTAATGCACTGTTACAAGCTTTATATTATACACGATTAGATTTTTTGCATTGGCTTTATTGTTAAATAAAATCCAATTAAGTCTTAAAGAAAGCATCCCCTGCAGTCTTGCACATTCTCATTTCATATCCCTGCCAACTGCGACTAACTGTAGCCTGAGACATTTTAGATTTGTACCCCATGCTTGAATACATCCCTAGGATGTTACACTAAGCCCTAGTTCACACCAGTGCAGTTTTGAAATCACGCTATTTCAGCGTGATTTCAAATCTGCACATCAGTGCTATTTGCACTGCCAATCTCTGTGCAACTTCATTTAACAGTATTCTATGCAAGTCACAATGAAACCAGTAAAAAGTAGTGCAGAAACCTGACATGAGTTGCAGCGATATGAACAGTTACATTGCCGGCAATAGGGTGCGACTTGTCATGTGATTTGGAACTGTCAAATTGCATGACCAGTTGCACTGGTGTGAACTGGGGCTTAGTCTTAATAGCATAAGAATAAGGGTTGCAACAACCACTCCAGGACTGGACCCTGAGGCCCCTCACTGCCCCTTGCAGCAGACTTGAGCTCAAAAAGTGAAGATCTGCTATGTTATAGGGTGCATTTAGAAACGTTTTTCCTAAAGCAGGGGTGCCCAACCAGTGGCCCGCGGAGCCCTCCGATGTGGCCCGCGACCTCCTGCTCTGGGATGGCTGGTTGGCAAGCCCAGATCGCAGGTTCCCAGCCCGGAATCCCAGAGCATCAGTGTTGTGAATGCAGCCGGCAGTCGAGGAAGAAAGCAGTTGCGTAGCAGAGCCACATAAGATGATGCTTCCTGTATAGCGCCACAACCTGTCACAGGCGGAGTGATACCTAATGCACTCTGCCTGGAACAGCAACAGTTGGCGATACCCGTATTGAAGACTTATTAAAAGGCATGTTTAATACTATAATCACAATGTATATATGGGCATAACTGTTTTGCAGTGGTTACGGGGCTGCTTTCAAACTGCACTGAGTCACAGACCTCTGTTATTACCTACGGGTTTGGTGCGCTTTCAGAAAGTGCACAACACCTGCAGGATATAATAGAATTCTATGGAAAAGTGCAGCTAACCCCAAGAAAAGCCAGATGTGCACTGCTCTGGGTAGACAACAGCACATCGGTGTGAAAGCAGCCTTAGGCACCTTTCACATGATTGGTCTGTCCCAATCAGACCCTCCATTCACCTCTATGGAGCGGCAAATGTAAACAGACTTGTGTCGGTTTACACCTGCATACGTTCAATCCGATTCGCAAAAAAAACACAACACCACTCAAAAAAATAAATAAAAATACAAAAACAGAAGGGGATCTGTCCCCTTCCATCTGGGTGGATCGGAGGGCCCATAGAGTAGAGTGGGCTGTGTCCGCTCTGCATATGCGGAGTGTACACGGACCTATCATCCGCCCACTCTGCTCATTGTGGCCCGCGACTGCTTACCAAGTCGCTTAAGTGGCCTTTGCTCTTCAAAAGGTTGGGCTGGCCTAAACAATACCCCGAAAGAATCATCTTTTGTCTCGACTTCCTTGAAAAACAGAATTGTGTTGCCTGGTCTGCGAATGTACCTAGAGACCCCTGTGCTCCCAGCATCCTAGCTGTATATCTGCAGCGTGAGATCTAAGGCACTGCTGTATCTGATTTTAGGAGATTAGGAGTGGCATTTGGTGATGCAACTACTTTGCTGCTCACTGTTCTCCTTGCTGGAGGCTCTAATATGAGGAAACCCAATTTCTACCAAGATAGCCACCTCCACTCAAAGGCACAGTGAAGAAAAAAAGCATGCAGGGAGACTAATGGCGATTAATCCTCTTCCCTCTGCCAGCTTTTTTTTGGGAACTTCTTCCAGAGTACATTTCTCCTTTAAAACTTGCAGTCAGGTTTTTTTGACGCTTTATTGTGAGTGCTACCAAGGGGCAAGAAGACTCCCTTAACCACTTCACGACTATGTACGTCCCTTTTTTGAAGAGGGATATCTCGGTAACGGCAGCAGCTGCTGCCACAACTGAGGTATCCATCTCTTCAGGCGCCGGTTGTGTTTACGATAATGGTGGTCTCTGCGGTGTATTTACTGTTATCGGTGGCGGGAGAGGCGCCACCCCCCTCCTGCCGATCTTCCACGCCCTCCGAGGCTTACCGGAGCCGTCGGGTCCTGTCTCCTGCTTGGTATGGATACGAGTGAGGGCAAGATGGCCCCCCATCAGTCTCCATACCATAGCAGGGTGAAAGCGACGTCAAAACGTCACATCACTTCTGCCCATACCCCCCCCCCCCAACAGGCACATTTTTTCAATGTCATTTTTTGACCCCAGATCTCATATTTTAGAGGACCTGTCATGCTTTTTTCTAATACAAGGGATGTTTACATATAATAAAATAAAAATAGAATAAAAGTGACCCAAATTTGTATTTTTTTTTATTATTATTTAAAAACAGTGTAAAGAAAAATCAAGTAAAATAAATAAGAAAAAAATTATTTTTTTAAGACGCCCCGTTGCAACGAGCTCATGCGCCGAAGCGAACGCATACTGTGTAGCGCCCGCATATGAAAACGGTGGTCAAACCACACATGCGAGATATTGCCGCGATCGTTAGCGAGAAAGCAATAATTCTAGCCCTAGACCTCCTCTGTAACGCAAAACATGCAACCTGTAGAATTTTTTAAACATCTCCTATGGAGATTTGAGAGTAAAAGTTTGACGCCATTCCACAAGCGTGACATTTTGGGTATCAATTTACTCGGCGTAACATCTTTTCACAATATAAAAAAAATTGGGCTAATTTTACTGTTCTCTTATTTTTTTTATTCAAAAATAGATTTTTTTTTTTTTGGAAAAAAAAGTGCGCTTGTAAGACCGCTGCGCAAATACGGTGTGAAAAAGTGGCAGCAGGTCAACCGCCCCATACAGCTGTTCCTTAAAGCGTTTGCTAACCAAAAAATAAATAATTTTCTGGTACCTTAATAGTGGTTGTAAACCCAAAAAATAAAATAAAAAAAACTCCCCAAAAAAACCTGCAAGACAAAAAAGGCATAATGAGCTAGTATGCATAAAAAAAAAAAAAAAAAAAAAAAGAAGTGATGCAGGTAAATTCTACAATGTGGCATTCCTTGGGTCAGTCAATAGTAGGGCTGAAACAACTAAATCGATTAAATCGACAACTAACCAATTATGAAATTAATTGATTACTATTTTCATAATCGATAAATTGGCCAGTAACATAATGGGATAAAAAAAAAAAACACACACTGAAATTAGCCATTTATAGTACAAAAAGAGCAAATCGCTACTGTAAATATTTTCACTGTTCAACAGAAAATAAAAAAAAAAAAAATACAAAAAAAAAAAAATGAACCCCTTACAGTAGTGATATGCTTTTTTTTCTACTATAAAGAACCAATTTTAGTTTTTTAACCCCATTATGTTACTAAACGTCTTAGACCTGGTTCACATCTGTGTTTATTGGTGCTTTTGCAGAAATGCACTACAGTTCATTGACATGGTTTCCTATGGGACATATTCACATCTGAAAGGGTCAGGGACTTTTAAAAACGGAAAATGGTGCTTTATTGGTTCAATATACTTCAATGGAGAAGCTGCAGAAAAGCACGTAATGCAGTAAAATCACGTGCGCAAAAATCAAAAAACGCACAGCAAAAAGCACTGCAGAAACAGATCAAATGCAAACTGCATAGGTGTGTACCGAACCTTATGCTGGCCTCACAGATCAATTTTCAGATAAGAATATTCAGATGAAAAAAATCTTTGTACATTCGGTGAATGAAAAACTTATTGTTTTTGAAATTTTCACTTGTTTTTAACATTCTGTTTTTAAAATGAATGTAATTTCTGAACGAAAACCACATACACTGTCAGAAAACTTCTCAGTCAAAGGAATTTTGAATTTCCAAATTTTCCCGTCACTGTGGTTGAAAATGAATGTCAATTTGACCCACTTTTTTTTAAGGTTATTAACCGATTAATTGAAAACAATAAATCGGCCAACTAATCGATTATGAAAATAATAGTTAGTTGCAGCCCTAGTCAATAGTGTACAATTGAAAAAAAGAGCTAACCATGTATAAGGATTTTGGTCACAATACCCCTTAGGGAATGGGCCCAGAGGGCCTCGTTGGTGTAGTAACCTCTCTAGAGATCACAAATGCTGAATTTACTGCCATGAACCAATGTGACCTATGCTACTGCACAGACAATAGGTTCAATGAAAACCATTTGTGTGTTTTAACAAAAGGTGAGTCGTCTTTCTTTAGCTGGTTCCCTCTGGAACTGCTGACTGCAACAGCAACAGAATCAATTCCTGTGGTGTAAAAATGTTGGTGCTGCTGTAGCTGAACATATGGGCTGCCTGCCAGAACTTTCCTAGGATACAATGCAGACATACTGCATCAGAATGAAGTCTACTCCCTATCCCCGTCTGTAGCGAGCCGTCACCTGCCTTTGGCAGGACATTGCAGAATCGCCTAGAAAACTCTGCGATAAGAGAGCATACAGCAGCAGCCAGCTATGCACACATTGGTGACAACATTTTATGTTATCTGCATTAAACTAGATGTAAACCCCAACTGAACGCCATTTGGGGGCTCATTTACACGTATGCAAAATGAGGCAACACAATAGGCAGAATGCGGCAGGCAAAAAGATCCTGCACAATTGCTTTATGTAATGTGTAGCATACAGGGACATTATTGGACATCAGAGCTGCAAGATCCAACAATATCAACCACATAAATCGGTGACAATTACGACCTGTTGGTGTCTGTAATCGATGGCCCAGAATGGCTTTGGGCAGTCATCCACGGATGACACACACACTGCATCAATGGTTCAATCAGACCGAGTGTGCAAGTACACATTGTTGACATTGACATTTCAGCCAGGAGCAGCAGCGACCAAAAGGGCCCTCGTTCGTTGCCCATATGTACACGCGAGCATAAAAATTTACATGCGTACTGGTTATATTTCATCCAAAATGAAAGCCTTGGGATGCAGCGGTGTCCTATTTTTATTCGTTAATGCTGCTCTATGCAGAAGAACATTTCTACTGCTATACACAGCTGCGTGAATGGGCCTATAAACTAGGATACAGATGCATACAAAATTATACTTTGCACACAGCATATATTAAAGTACAGGTCAATGAGTCCTTAAAGTGTTTGTTACCATAAAGAAAAAAAAAAAAAATATATATATATATATATACATACATACATACTCTATAATCCATCACCACACATACACAGGCAATACTGGAAAAATTTGAATATCGTGCAAAAGTTCATTAATTTCACTAATGCAACTTAAAAGGTGTGTGTATATATTCCGGTCTCTTTAAAGCCTGTTATACAGTGCTTGTGCTGTGTCATTTGGCCCCCGTAAAACCTAAAATACCTGGCCGATCCTGCCCTCCCCCTGTAAACTGACCAAAGTATCATGGCTGCTGAGAACATCATGGTCAGTTTAGAGAGAGATAGAGTATGAGTGTATGTAATATATATATATATATATATATATATATATATATATATATATATATATATATATATATATATATATATATATATATATATATATATATATATATAAATAAATAAAAGTCAGAGGGTCAGGAGTCCTTAAAGTGGAGGGCCACCCTGAAAAAAAAAAAAAAAAATTAAAAAATTACAAAAAAAAAAAAATCTAAAAAAAAATCTAAAAAAAAAAAAAAAAAAAAAAAAAAAAAAAAAAAAAAAAAAAAAAAAAAACAGAAGTGCCTGTTGCTAGGCATATAATCCTAATCTTCCTCTTCCTCCTCCGCGGAGATCTTCTGGTCTTCTCTCCTCGTCGCGGCGTCTTCTGGGTAATGGGTCGCGCTGTGTTCTGGGAACTGTGTGTTCCAGAACACAGCGCGTCCCATTCACAAAGCGCTGCGTGACTCGCGCATGCGTAGTAGGAAACGGGCAGTGAAGCCGTAAGGCTCCACTGCCTGTTTCCCTTACAAGGAATGGCGGCGCCAGGACCCGAGAGCCGAGGGACGGGTCGGCCTCGTGCAGCCGACATCGCGGGCGCCCTGGACAGGTAAGTGGGCTGATTAAGTCAGCAGCTGCAGTGTTTGCAGCTGCTGACTTTTTTTTAAACGGCCCTCCGCTTTAAGGCAGAAGTGACACTTTTGGGTGGAATTCCACATAAAGATCACGTGCATACGCAGACATCATTTCTATGCACCCCCAAACGGACCTGTAAAATATGAAACATTGGGATGTCAATCTAACAATTTTTAAAGCTGAACTCTGGGGGCAACAACTTTCATTTTAATATAATTCTCACTAGCCACAAAGGATATAAAGCCACTTTGTGTTCACCAAATACCATAACAAGTCCAGATAGTGCCTTGTGAAAGTAGCAGTGACAATCGCTACATAGTCTGTGTAGACAGCAGCGCTGTGGGAGGGGCCCAGCAGGCTCCGTCCACTAAATGCTGCCTACAGAAAACGACAGGAGGGGGCAGAGAAAAGACCAGTCACCCTACACAAGGAGAGGGCGCAGCAGTGACCAGTCTTTATTACAGGTAACTTCTGCAAAGTGGTAAGATTTTAGACTGAATTACTGCACAGAAGTAGAAGAAACACACAAAATACAGCAAGAGTCAAGTAACAATACAAATTCTCTTGTAGTAAGACAATATTAACTTGGAGTTCAGTTTTAAGGACTTTTAAAGCGGAATGATGAAATCACCACAGGTCAATGATGGCATCACCATGGGATGCAGGAAAGAAAGTCACTTGATTCCCAATTAACACAGTAAGTGTTGAATTTGGGGGGGGGGGGGGTCGCATTGTGATGCTTCCCCCACTGGGAGAGCCGCTAGTAATAATCTCATGTAAAAGTCGCTCTATAATAGATTCAGCCTGCCCATACATGGTTCGAATCTCAGTTGGTTCCTGCTCAACCCGGATTTGAATAGTCTATGGCCAGACTTGGTGTATTACTAGCAATGATGCAGCATACGCAGTCTAGCTATAAAAAGAATTACACAATGCAGATTAAAATTCCCAAACAGTGTGACAAAGCACTTTACCCGCTGTATCTTGAGAAAAATATTACAGCATTTCTAGCCATTACAACATGCTGCTATTCGTGGATTTATAAATTTTTTATTATCTGCCAACAGAGATTTAAAAAAAAAAAAAGGGGTTGGCCGGCACAGAGTACCATGTGAAAGTGGGGGATGCTAAGGAAAAAGCAAAGGTTCAAACAAATGCAATCAATTACATGTTGATGTGTGATCTAATGCGACAACAAGTACCATTCCTAATGCTGCAGCAGATTTCATTTCTTCCAGTGAGATAAAGCTTGTAATCTTCTATAAAATAAGTCATTTTAATCAGCGTGCAATTGTCTGACCTTCTTGTAACCTCAGATTATCACAGTTGATAAGATATTTACAACATCTGCAATGGAGTACAGACAGGAAAGTGATAAGAGACACATGCGATGGGATGATGCGAGGCTATTACTCTCATATTGATGGGGTGATTTCCGCACACTCACGCGACTAGTATTACATTGCTAAGTACTGCTATGTCCCCCACCCCCATAGTTTTACATATCCCATTCCTAGAACTGATAGCAGGCAAGTGGCTTCAAAGTCTATGACCACAAATGTAGGTGGATCCAAATTATATAATATATATATATATATATAAATATATAAATAACACACACACACACACGTGTTGTCTTGGCAGTGTGTTTTGGGTCATTGTCATGCTGCAATACCCATCCAAGACCCATTTTCAATGCCCTGGCTGAGGGAAGGAGGGCATTACCCAAGATTTGACAGTACATGGCCCCATCCATCGTCCCTTTGATGCGGTGAAGTTATTCTGTCCTTTCCAGAAAAACACCCCCAAAGAATAACGTTTCCACCTCCATGTTTGATGGTGGGGATGGTGTTCTTGGGATCATCTACAGCAGTGTTTCTCAACTCCAGCCCTCAAGGCACCCCAACAGGGCAGAGGGCCTGAAAACATGATCTGTTGGGGCGCCTTGAGGACTGGAGTTGAGAAACACTGATCTACAGCATTCCTCCAAACACAATGAGGTGATGCCAATGAGTTTGATCTCGCCTGACCACAACACTTTCACCCAGTTCTCCTCTGAATCATTCAGATGTTCATTAGCAACTTCGGATGGGCCTGTACATGTGCTTTCTTGAGTAGGGGGACCTTGCGGGCACTGCAGGATTTCAGTCCCTCACAACATGGTGTGTTACCAATTGTTTTCTTGCTTGACTATGGTCCCAGCTGCCTTGAGTTTATGGACTAGATTCTCCCGTGTAGTTCTGGGCTGATTCCTTAATGTTCTCATGACCACTGAAACTCCACGAGGTGAGATCTTGCATGGAGCCCCAGACCAAGGGAGATTGACAGTTATTTTGGGTTTGTTTCATTTGCAAATAATAGCACCAACTGTTGTCGCCCTCTTACCAAGCTGCTTGACGATGGTCTTGAAGCCCATCCCAGCCTTGTGTTGGTCTACAATCTTGTCCCTGACATCCTTGGACAGCTCTTTGGTCTTGGCCATGGTGGAGAGATTGGAATCAGATTTATTGCTTCGGTGGACAGGTGTCTTTTATACAAGTAGCAAGCTGGGATTAGCAGCACTCCATTTAGGAGAGTGCTGCTAATCTTAGCTTGTTACCTGTATAGAAGACATCTGGGACCCTGAAATCTTGCTGATTGATGGGGGGGGGTATTTGTTGTTATTCTCTCACTGTTGAAGAAATGATCAGTCTATAAGTTTAATGGTAGGGTTTTTTTTTTTTTTTTTTTTAACAGTGGGCAAATGTACAAAATCAGCAGGGGATCAAAATACTACTCCTACCCCCCCCCCCCCCCCAACAATATATATAAAATGATGATTTCTATAGCACCAGTTTACGCAGCGCTTTACAATGTATGTATGTGTGTGTGTGTGTGTGTGTGTGTGTGTGTGTGTGTGTGTTTGGGGGGGGGGGGGGCGGGGAGGAGACGGACGACAACACAGTACAGGTGGGCCCTGCTCGAAGAGCTTACATTCTAAAAAGGGAGGGGGTGGTACAAAAGGTAATAGCTTCAGAGAACGATTTGATGGGGGGTGGGATATAGATAAATATATACACAAACTTTTTTTCTGGTAGGGGTCTCCAAACTTTCTAAATTGTCAGTTTACAGTCCTCCAGACTTTACAGGGGCCAGACTGTGGCCATTGGGAGTAGAAAATATCCTGGCATCCGTGGGAGTAAACAATGCATCTTTGGTATAAGGGGAGGAATAGTGCACCATAGATGGCGGCAGTAGGAATACTAGTGCCCCATTTTGAGGAATGGTGACCAATGGTTTGCATCAATTAGAGAAACAGTGCCCCATTGTTTATGTCAGTAGCAGGAATAATGCCCAATTGTTGGTGTCAGTGGGAGGAATAGTTTCTTGTATCAGTGGAAGGAAGACTGCCCCAAGGGCCAGAAAAAGGCAAGCAAAGGGCCCCATCCGGCCCCCTGGTCTCAGGTTGGAGACCCCTGATGGACACTTATGAGGAGGTACTGAAAGTCAGGGCACTGATGATCAGTGCCTGATTATCAATGTAAACATTGTACTAACTGCCAAGTCTGACAGGGCACAGTTATTGGCTCTTCTTGTCTCACACAAACACAGCATGTGCGGAAAGGAATGCATATAACAAAACAAGTCTGTTTACATGTGACCAGCTGTGATTGGACTTTTACCACCATCTGTGATCAGCTGTGTCCAAAAGGACATAGCGACCACAGAGCATGGCCGATGCACGCACATAGGAGGCTGTCCACAGACATCCTCCCAGAACCAGAGAGACCTGCTGTAACCATCTTGCAGCTATAGAGTGGTAGGAATCAGTTGAGGATAGATTTCCCTTCACTTTCAAGCCACCAGACTCAATAGAAGTGAGAGGATATCTTTCCAATAAAAGGGGAAGTCTTTTTCAGACAGTTGTCATGGAAACAAGTGTTCCCATTGAAAATTTCCACCTTTATTCCTGTTCTGGTGACAACTACAATTTTTATTTATTCTCACCGTGACACTAGTGATTGGGACATTTAGAGATTTAGGGCTTGTGTTCTCTTCAAACAGGTTTTGCATTCACATAGAAGCCTATGGAACCGATAAACCCACAGGAATCAGGTCAGAAGGTCAACTGCACCAGCCAATGAATCTCATAAGCTTTTCTGAATGAATACAAAGCATTCTCTGATTGGATGAGGTGGTGAGGCAGGGCAGTAATATCACGCTCTCCCCCTTGCCCAATCAGAGAATGTTTTACATTCATTCAGAAAAAGCAAAAAGCATGCTCTCAATGGTGCCAATGCCAATTGTTTAGAAGGCAGCAGGGCAGCCACCAGGCATGGGACCTAGAATCAAGTGTAGGTCACTGGAATAGCGATGTATACTACAGCAATTTCCAGCTTCAAAGGGCTTTGGCCAGATATGGTATACCGTATATACTCGAGTATAGGCCGACCCGAGTATAAGCCGAGGCCCCCAATTTACCCCCAAAAAACTGGGAAACCTATTGACTCGTGTATAAGCCGAGGGTGAGATATGCCTGTCCATCCCTGTGTGTGTGTGTCCATCCATCCATCCATCCCTGTGTGTGTGTGTGTGTCCATCCATCCCTGTGTGTGTGTGTGTGTGTGTCCATCCATCCATCCATCCCTGTGTGTGTGTGTGTGTGTGTGTCCATCCATCCATCCATCCCTGTGTGTGTGTGTGTCCATCCGTGTGTGTGTGTGTGTGTGTGTGTGTGTGTGTGTGTGTGTGTGTGTGTGTGTGTGTGTGTGTGTGTGTGTGTCCCGAGCCTCCGTCCGGTCCCGAGCCTCCGTCCGGTCCCGTCCCGTCCCGAGCCTCCGTCCGGTCCCGTCCCGTCCCGAGCCTCCGTCCGGTCCCGTCCCGTCCCGAGCCTCCGTCCGGTCCCGTCCCGTCCCGAGCCTCCGTCCGGTCCCGTCCCGTCCCGAGCCTCCGTCCGGTCCCGTCCCGTCCCGAGACTCCGTCCCGTCCCGTCCCGAGACTCCGTCCCGTCCCGTCCCGTCCCGAGACTCCGTCCCGTCCCGTCCCGTCCCGAGACTCCGTCCGGTCCCGTCCCGTCCCGAGACTCCGTCCGGTCCGGTCCCGTCCCGCCCCGAGACTCCGTCCGGTCCCGTCCCGCCCAGAGACTCCGTCCGGTCCCGTCCCGCCCCGAGACTCCGTCTGGTCCCGTCCCGTCCCGAGCCGAGCCGAGCCTCCGTCCGGTCCCGTCCCGCCCCGAGACTCCGTCCCGTCCCGTCCCGTCCCGAGCCAAGCCTCCGTCCGGTCCCGTCCCAGGATCACCGCTCTTCGTCGGCGCCCATTCCCCTGTTCAAATGCCGCGCCTCCCTGTCTGTGATAGGCGGAACACAATTTCCCAGCAGTCTGTGTTCCGCCTATCACGGACATCCTCTTATCCTCGTCCGTAGTATGAGGATGAGCGGATGTCCGTGATAGGCGGAACACAGACTGCTGGGAAATTGTGTTCCGCCTATCACAGACAGGGAGGCGCGGCTTTTGAAAGTTAGAATGGCCGCTGTCTGTCTGCTCGACACGCTGTTCGGGCAGACAGACGGCGATGACTCGAGTATAAGCCGAGGGGGGCACTTTCAGCCTCAAAAAAGAGGCTGAAAATCTCGGCTTATACTCGAGTATATACGGTATACATCACTACGTAGTTAATGATAGGCCCAAAAAAGGGGAGGCATTACACCCTGGGGAAAAATACATACAAGTCAGCAGCTACAAATACCGTAGCTGCTGACTTTTAATATTAGTACACTTACCTGTCCAGGGAGCCCAATATGGTGCTGTCGCCACGTGCAGAGCCCGGCAGGAAGTCGGCGCTGCGTTAATCACAGGCAGCGAGACATTGCCTGATCTCTGCAGCCGCGCAATGGGGCAATGTCTCACTGCCTGTGATTAGAGCCGCGCCAACTTCCTGGCGGGCTCTGCACGTGGTCCATGCGAACACCCCTGAGCTCATCCTTAGTTAGCGACATTACAAGTAGGCAAGCAATGGCAAAGCAATCATTCCCTATTTTATCTTTATTCTAGGTGCATTAAATTGCTCTAATCTTATTGGTTTCTAAGGATGGTTGCATATCTGTGCATCATAATAAAAAGACGTTTGTGTCGCATGTTCCTGCGATGTTCAATTAGTGGCATGATGCAATGTTATGCCAAAAGTACTGCCAGAGTTATGCAACCAGTAGTGCTTCACCACCTTGTTCAAACACACCGCACACACAAAAAGTACCCGTACAGCTTTTAGTACATGTGATAAAGTACTACACGAGTATAAAGGAGGGCCTAAGGGTTACATCATGTCCTCACTCTTTGTACTGCCATTTCAAAGGCAGGAGAGTACAGTTCCTTGAAAAAGTATTCACACCCCTTGAAATTTTCCAAATTTTGCCATGTTACAACCAAAATTGTAAATGAATTTTATGTGATAGACCAACACTAAGCGGCACAGAACTGTGAAAGGAAAATGTTAAATGGTTTTCCGAATTTACAAAGAAATATCTGTAAAGTGTGCATTTGTATTCAGCCTCCTTTACTCTGATGTCCCTAAAGGCACTTTCACACTGCCGGCGCCTGGGCATCGGCAGCAAAGCGCTGCTTTACCATAGTTTTTGCAGCTCTTTTGTCGCCCGCTAGCAGGACGCTTTTAACCCTTGCTAGCAGCCGAAAAAGTTAAAACTTCCCACAAAGCGCCTCTGCATCGGCGCTGCCCATTGATTTCAATGGACAGGAGTGCTTTAAGAGCGGTGTATTCACCACTCCTACAGCGCTGCAAAGAAGCTGCTTGCAGGACTTTTTTTGACGTCCTGCCAGCGCAGCGCCCCAGTGTGAAAGTACTCGGGCTTTGAGCTGAGGCTTTTTTTTCCAGTTGCTATTTTTAGCGCTAAAACACCTGAAAAATGCCTCCAGTGTAAAAGGGGCCCAACTAAAATCTAGTGGAACCAATTGCCTTCAGAAGTCACCTAATTAGTAAATAGAGTCCATCTGTGTGTAATTTACTCTCAGTATAAATACAGCTTTTCCCTGAAGCTCTCAGAGGTTTGGAGAACCTTAGTGAACACACAGCAAGTCCAAAAAGGAACACACCAGACAGGTCAGGGATAAATTAAATGCGGGTTCCCCGTATCCATTCGCCATAGCAGGAGATTTTGACCGGCTCTCTATGGAGTTGGTTCACATATCTCCGCTGCGGCTCCAGTGAGTATGGCACAACTGCAAACCTACCAAGACATGGCCGTCCACCTAAACTGCCAGGCAAGGAGAGCATTAAATCAGAGAAGTAGCCAAGAGGCCCATGGTAACTGGAGGAGCTGCAGAGATCCACAGCTCAGGTGGGAGAATGTGTCCACAGCACAACTATTAGTCATGCACTCCACAAATCTGGCCTTTATGGAAGAGTGGCAAGAGGAAAGCCATAGGAAGTCCCATTTGTAGTTTGCGAGAAGCCATGTGAGGGACACAGCAAACATGTCGAAGAAGGTGCTCTGGTCAGATGAGACCAAAATTAAATTTTTTGCCTAAAAAGCAAAAGCTATGTGTGGCAGAAAACACACACACACACACACACACACACACACACACACACACCACCCTGAACACACCATCCCCACTGTGAAGCATGATGATGGCAGTAATGTTGTGGGGATGCTTTTCTTCAAAAAGGAACAGGGAAGCTGGTCAGAGTTGATGGGAAGATGGATGGAGCCAAATACAGGGCAATCTTAGAAGAAAACCTGTTAAGAGTCTGCAAAAGACTAGAGATTCGAGTAGATGTTCACCTTCCTGCAGGACAATGATCCTAAACATACAGCCAGAGCTACAATGGAATGGTTTAAATAAAAGCATAATCATGTGTTAGAATTGCCCAAAGTCCAGACCCAAAGCCAATTGAGAATCTGTGGCAAGACTTAAAAATTGCTGTTCGCAGACGCTCTCCATCCAATGTGACAGAGCTCAAGCTATTTTGCAGAGAAGAATGGGCAAAAATATCACTCTTTAGATGTGCAAAACTGGTAGAGACATCCCCAAAAAGTTTTACAGCTGTAAATGCAGAGAAAGGCGATTCTACAAAGTATTGACTCAGGGGGGCTGAATACAAATACACGCCACGCTTTTCACGTATTTGTAAAAAAATGTTGAACCATTTATCATTTTCCTTCTACTTCACAATTATGTGCCACTTTGTGTTGGACAAAATAATACATTTAAGTTTTTGGCTGCAACATCACAAAATGTGGATAATTTCAAGGGGTACAAGTACTTGTTCAAGGCACTGTATGTTTACCAATGACAATGTGCATGGCTATATGCAAACAGGAAAATCAGGAGCCACTACAGTCAGTGGGCACTTATAGGCTAACCACACCCCACACATTCTGACTGCACAATCTCCTTTAGATCTAACATCAACTATGTAGTACAAGTATCTGCCTGACTTGACACTAATTAAAGCAGAACTAAAATGACAATACGGTCCTACTCTCCAATGGTCCTGGTCCTTTGCCATTATCTTCCAGTATTCTGGCATCTTGATTGCTCAGCTTGGGAGGACATAACTCTTGCACATGAGCAGGAGTCAGTTATCCCAGCACACAGGGATGCAGACAGGGCTGTAAGCTGAGCTGCACATGCTCAGCTCAGTTTACATGCCATACAAGACTAGGAGCAGGCAGGTAGGCTTTTTTTAAATTGCGGAAAACGTATTGTGTGTGTTTGATTACCAAAACTGGAGATTGCAAAATCTGGTGCAGCTGTGCATGGTAGCCAATCTTCTAACTTCAGGTTGTTTAATTAAAGTGGTTATAAAGCCTAAACAGGTTTAACCTTAATTCATTCCTTACATTAGGTTAAAAAAGTGTTTAGGTGTCAGTGTCCCCCCCCCCCTCCCCCCTTTTTATTACCTGTGCCCTCATTCGATCGAGCGGCGTGCATGTCTGCAGCTCTGCTCTCCCCTAACTTCTGGGTTTTGCTGGGACACCAGACTGGCTCACGCTGCTGGCATTCCAAGCCAGTGACAAGGGAGCGTGGCCAAGTCCCACTATCTGTCAATGGACACATCAGGGGGGGCTTCTGTGCGCACAAGTGGTGCCATGGGAAGCGGCTTCCTATGTGGGCATGGTGCAGAGGGGAGTAGCCAGGAGCACCGGTGGGGGACCCGAAAAGAGTCGGATTGCATCTGCTCTGTGCACTTATATTGCACAGAGAAGGCAAGTATAGAAACATTATTGAAAAAAAAAAAAAAAAAAAATTTACCTTTACAATCACTTTAAGCTTTGATGTAAAAAAATAAAAACCTGGAAGCGGATTGATTTCTATGTACTTATTAGAGCAGCACGATTCTGGCTAAAATGAGAATCACAATTTTTTTGCTTAGAGGGTAGATCACAATTCTCATCATTCACATTAGAACAAAAAAATAAATTGTGCTAACCTTACTGTTTCGTTTTTGTGTCTCCCCCCCCCCCCCCCCTAAAAAAAAAAAAAAAAAAAAAAAAAAAAAAGGTTCCAAGTAATTTTTTTGGCAAAAAATAACTTAAGAAAGTAGTGTCAGAAAAAGATTTAGACTAAGTGGTTAAACTTCCTGCATTTACAGGTTGTTGAAAACTTGGCCGATTGCCCTGATTATTTGTTTACACAGAAGTTCTATACCTTTGATCTAAGAAGGAAGAGTTAGTGACAATGTTTCAAGTTCTAAACTTGGCAGACTGCCCAGATGCTTTCTTTTGACAGTTGAGTGAGCAGATAATATCTCCACTTGTTTATATGAAAGAATGTAAACTCAGCAGGGGAGATTGTAAAGGGGGGGGGGGGGGGGAGATCAAGATCACGATTTTTTAACAATTAATTGTGCAACTCTAGTAAAGATACACCAGATTTTGATCTTTCCAGTTTTAGTAAATCAACCCCTGTATGTCGCTTCTGTGATAATAGACTGCAGCCGCTGAATAGAAGACTTCAATTTAGCTTTAGTCCCTGTTCACAACAATGAAAATTCTATGCTTGTAATCCAGTACAAAAAAAAAAAAAAAAAAAGGCGGCCTTTGCGAATTTAGTGAAATTGCATCAGACTCGCACCATAGCAGAGTGAACAGTTTTTTTTGTCATGCAACCCGCTGGTCGGAGCTGCTGTACTAACCATGCAACGTTAGTTCAGTGATCTCCCCCGCTGAGCTGTTATGTTCTGACAGGGGGTGCCCCTCCTCCTTCAGAATACGCCAATCAAAGCTCTCTGCCATTGGCATGCACATCCAACATATAAGGTGGCTGAACGGCCGGCTTATGTTAACTAGACCGACATACACACAGGCCGAAAGTCTACTTTTTTTTTTTTTTTTTTTAACTGGCCGTTGTCACCCGACTTTTTTTTTTTTTTTTTTATTTATTATTATTAAAAAAAAAAATAAAAACGCAAAGAGGAGATTACCAGAGACTGCGGACATACTGCACGAGATTACCAGAGACTGCGGACATACTGCACGAGATTACCTGTGAATTGGGGCCCCAATGACAGCTTTGCAGAGTGCACTGCACAGAGGACACAGGAGGCTGTATTCGTGTGCTAGCTAGCAGAGAGGGGGCGGGGCCAGCAGCTCTACTCAGAACACAGCGGCTGTAGTTAGAGCAGTGATCGGAGTGGACGCGTCAATGGAGCTTCTGACCCCGCCACTGACGTGCCCACTCCGATCACTGCTCTAACTACAGCTATTCTCAGATTTGATGACTTTACAAAATGTAAATAAAATAAAAAAACCCATCTCAAAAATGCTATTTGCTTTAACCATTCCATTTTGGAATAAATTAATTTTTAACAACAACCATATACACTGTTAGAAATTAAATTCGACAGACATTTTCCATCCTGCTTCTTCAAATTTTTCTACTGAAAAAAAACAAAAAAACGTCAATTTGACCTTCTTAGGGATTAGAAAATCAAATGTTCTTGAAATTAAATATTTTGAACAAAAATTCTACTTGTCTATAGCCACCTTTAACAAATTGCTGGTTACTCCTCTTTTGACCACTCCCCCCAGCTTATTAGACAAATGAAAGCTGAGTGGGAGCTGTTGACATCCTTCCAAGATCAGGCCGCTCTGTGGCATGATCTGTGACCCACTGGACACAGTGGATGGCAGATCAGTGTACCAGGCCTCTGCCGGTACCATGTGATCAAACACAGCAGATCACCTAAAAATTGTACACAATGGATAGCTTACAATCATTTCATCCGTTATGTACTATTGTGTTAATCTCTGTGATTGTTCCTGTCTGTACCTAGGATCACTTCGACCAATCACAGCCCATCTGTACCATTAACTGTGGCCAATCAGTGCTAATCACAATAGTACACACACTGAAAGAATTAAAAATGGTTGCTTATAACAGTAATTATCACCGTTATAAATTAATCATAGTGTGAATTAAAAAAAAAAAAAAAAACCCCACACTACACGATCACCTCCCTAGAGGGAACACTGTATTGCTCTAATGTATGTATGAAAAATAAATTACAATGATATAGAAATGGTAAACCCAAAAAAAAAAAAAAAAAAAAAAAAAAAAAAAGATTTTTTTTTTTTTTTTTTTTACAGTCACCAGTTAGTAACTCTAGGTGCATATCTAAGAATTACTAGAGGGAAAAACAACAAACACACCACACGGTCCCCCTAAAACCCATACCAGACCCTTATCAAAGTATGCAGCCCAGGAAAAGGAGGGCACCCACAAGCGCCCCCCTCCTGAACCATACCAGACCCCACCCCCCCTCCCAAAAGCACCTTGTCTCCATGTTGATGGGGAGAAGGACCTCTTCCCCACAACCCTGGCCTGTGGGGATCTGTGGGTGGGGGGCCCTTATTGGAATCTGGTAACAAGGGGGCCTCCAGATCCCACCCCTCACATGTGAATAAATAAGTATGGGGTACATAGTGTGCAAAGTGTAAAAGTGAGAAGACATGGAGTTTGAAACAAAACCACAATGTCCCCCGGTGTAGACCCATCGTCAATCACAGTGCCCGCAGCCACCACCGACCCCAAAAAAAAAAAAAAAATTTTAAATGAAAAACAAAAATAAACACACCACACACACACACACACACACACACACACACACAAAAAAAGGTCTTGTCAAAAACTACATACTGTCATTTTTAGACTACACTATTTTTTAGTGAATGATACTATGATATGATGCCCCTCACCTGCAGACTCCCCACAACCACTGGCCAGGGTTGTGGGGAGGAAGCCCTTGTTCCTGCCATTTTTTGTTACATTTTGGCATGGGGCTTCCATCTAAATCTATACCAAACCCGTTTTTTTAGCCTATTTTTCATTGTCGGCAATTCTTGTTTTTACATTCCGATGACTCATCTCACACGGAGGCCAGCTTCCAGGCCCGCTCCTCAACAACCTGCTATACACAGTTTGTTATGGGGGAGGAGGCGCAAACCACATGCTAAAATGCATACCAAAAAAACTTGCATTTTTGGCGTGGGTCATTTAAGTCTATTGCATGCAAAACACAATCTGCTATGGGAAAAAAAAGTCCCTGAACCCTTTCCAAAAATGAAAAACACACATAGATATGAACGTGTACCATAGGAAACCTATTGAATGGACTCTAGGTGTGAACCTAGAGTTAGTGTCCCTTATTACTGCCACAGCAGTCATACCATGACGCTGTACTACAGTAGTGACGGTATTTAAAAAAATAAAAAAAAACACCTTTATTTTTCAAAAAATTGTTACAAAACATTTACACCTTCAAAATACTCGCCATGATTCTTACTAAATACTGTGGACTGTTTACTTTCCAAAAAGTTATTTTTCACTGCCCTGGAATTTTCAGATCGCAAAAAAATAGACTGTCAGTGCACCAGGATTGATACATTTTCAGATACAGTAAGGCCTCATGCACACGAGACGCAGATGAAACCTCTGTTAAAAAAATGCTGAAACGCGCGTTTAGAAACGCGCGTTTTGCCGCGTTTGCATGTCGCGTTTAGACGCGTTTGCGTTTAGACGCGTTTATAAAGATAACATCATGTAGACCCTCCCCAAGCTCTCAAAGCATTTTTTTTAACTATTTCTGCTATTTTGATCAGAGTGAGCAGCAGCAGCATAGAGAGCAGTTGTACACTTGCATTTGCCGTGTCACTTGCCACGGCACCTGCCACAAGTTGTGGATTGTCCACTTGCCACGTCACTTGCCACAAGTTGGGGATTGTCCACTTGCCACATCACCTGCCACGTCACCTGCCACAAATTGTGGATTGTCCACTTGCCACGTCACTTGCCACATCACCTGCCACGTCACTTGCCACGAGATGTGGATTGTCCACTTTCCACGTCATCTGCCATGCCACCTGCCACAAGCTGTGGATTGTCCACTTGCCACGTCACCAGCCACATCACCTGCCACAAGTTGTGGATTGTCTACTTGCCGCATCACTTGCCACATCACCTGCCACGTCACTTGCCACGTCACCTGCCACAAGTTGTGGATTGTTCACTTGCCACGTCACCTGCCACGTCACCTGCCACAAGTTGTGGATTGTCCACTCGCCACGTCACTTGCCACAAGCTGTGGATTGTCCACTTGCCACATCACTTGCCACGTCACCTGCCACATCACTTGCCACATCACCTGCCACAAGTTTTGGATTGTCCACTTGCCACGTCACTTGCCACGTCAGCTGCCACGTCACTTGCCACGAGATGTGGATTGTCCACTTTCCACGTCATCTGCCATGCCACCTGCCACAAGCTGTGGATTGTCCACTTGACACGTCACCAGCCACATCACCTGCCACAAGTTGTGGATTGTCCACTTGCCACGTGACTTGCCACATCACCTGCCACGTCACTTGCCACATCACCTGCCACAAGTTGTGGATTGTCTACTTGCCGCGTCACTTGCCACTTCACCTGCCACGTCACTTGCCACGTCACCTGCCACAAGTTGTGGATTGTCCACTTGCCACGTCACTTGCCACAAGCTGTGGATTGTCCACTTGCCACGTCACTTGCCACGTCACCTGCCACGTCACTTGCCACGTCACCTGCCACAAGTTTTGGATTGTCCACTTGCCACGTCAGCTGCCACGTCACTTGCCACATCACCTGCCACGTCACCTGCCACAAGTTGTGGATTGTCCACTTGCCACGTCACTTGCCACGTCACTTGCCACGAGATGTGGATTGTCCACTTGCCATGTCACTTGCCACGTCACCTGCCACGTCAGCTGCCACGTCACTTGCCACAAGATGTGGATTGTCCACTTGTCACATCACCTGCCACATCACTTGCCACATCACCTGCCACAAGTTGTGGATTGTCCACTTGCCACGTCACTTGCCACATCACCTGCCACGTCACTTGCCACAAGATGTGGATTGTCCACTTTCCACGTCACCTGCCATGCCATCTGCCACAAGTTGTGGATTGTCCACTTACCACGTCACCAGCCACATCACCTGCCACAAGTTGTGGATTGTCCACTTGCCACACCACTTTCCACGTCACCTGCCACGTCACCTGCCACAAGATGTGGATTGTCCACTTGCCACGTCACCAGCCACATCACCTGCCACAAGTTGTGGATTGTCCACTTGCCACGTCCCTTGCCACGTCCCCTGCCACGTCACCTGCCACAAGTGGATTGTCCACTTGCCACATCACTTGCCACATCACCTGCCACAAGTTGTGGATTGTCCACTTGCCACGTCACCTGACACAAGTTGTGGATTGTCCACTCGCCACGTCACTTGCCACATCTCCTGCCACAAGTGGATTGTCCACTTGCCACATCACTTGCCCCATCACCTGCCACAAGTTGTGGATTGGCCACTTGTTACGTCACCTGACACAAGTTGTGGATTGTCCACTCGCCACGTCACTTGCCACATCACCTTCCACAAGTGGATTGTCCACTTGCCACGTCACTTGCCACGTCCCCTGCCACAAGTGGATTGTCCACTTGCCACGTCACTTGCCACGTCACCTGCCACAAGTTATGGATTGTCCACTTGCCACGTCACATGCCAGTCACCTGCCACAAGTTGTTGATTTTCCACTTGCTACGTCACCTGCCAAGTCACTTGCCGCGTCACCTGCCAGGTCACTTGCCACGTCACCTGCCAGGTCACTTGCCACGTCACCTGCCACAAGTTGTCTATTGTCCACTTGCCACGTCACATGCCAGTCACCTGCCACAAGTTGTTGATTTTCCACTTGCCACGTCACCTGCCAAGTCACTTGCCGCGTCACCTGCCAGGTCACTTGCCACGTCACCTGCCAGGTCACTTGCCACGTCACCTGCCACAAGTTGTCTATTGTCCACTTTCCACGTCACTTGCCACTTCACCTGCCACGTCACTTGCCACAAGTTGTGGATTGTCCACTTGCCACATCACTTGCCACCTGCCATGTCACTTGCCACAAGTTGTGGATTGTCCACTTGCCACGTCACTTGCCACAAGTTGTGGATTGTCCACTTGCAATTGCAATTGTTTAAAATATTTTTCTAATGGTTTTTCATCATTTGCAATCATTTTTGAGATTTTTAATGTAAAAAAAAAGGTCACCTTTAAAAACGCATATAAACGCAAACGCGGCTAAACGCGGTAGCAGCGTTTTGCCGCGTTTTGCGTCTGAAACGCAGAAATTTTTGTTTCTGAACGCATTTTTTTGCTTCTGGAAAAACGAGATTAAACGCAACTGCATATAAACGGAAAAAAACGAGACTGTGTGCATGGACACATAGGATAACATTGAATGAGTTCAGGTGCAGTTGAAAAAACTGTCCAACTGCATCTGAACGCGCGTTTAACTGCGTCTCGTGTGCATGAGGCTTAACTCACAAGAGTACACACCTCAGATTTTTGTAAAAAAAAAAAAAAATACCTTTTCATGTGACAACACTGAACAAATGACACTTTGCTACAATATAAAGTAGTGAGTGTACAGCATGTATAACAGTGTAAATTTGCTGTCCCCTCAAAATAACAACACACATCCATTAATGTCTAAACTGCTGGCAAGAAAAGCGAGTACACCCCTAAGTGAAAATGTCAAAATTGGGCCCAATTAGCTATTTTCCCTCCCCAGTGTCATGCGACTCAGCGTTACAAGGTCTCAGGTGTGAACAATTTGGGGCGATTGCTCTCACTCTCTCATACTGGTCACTGGAAGTTCAACATGGCACCTCATGGCAAAGAACTCTCCAAGTATCTGAAAAAAATTAATTTTTGCTCTACATAAAGATGGCCTAGCCTGTAAGAAGATTGCCAAGACCCTGAAACTGAACTGCAGCACGGTGGCCAAGACCATACAGCGGTTTAACAGGACAGGTTCCACTCGCCATGGTCGACCAAAGAAGTTGAGAGCACGTGCTCAGCATCATACCCAGAGGTTGTCTTTGGGAAATGGATAAAGAGAAAAAATATTGCGCTAACCAAAAAAGTGAAAACAAGCAGCTACATACGAATATGACCAAATTCATAAATAAACTAAATATAATGTAGCGCTAAAACAAAAAAAAGTGTGTGAAAATACGTGTAACAAACACTTTAAAAAGAAAAAGGAAATTTGGACTTTATTAGTCTTTCCTTTTTAAAGTGATTGTTACACGTATTTTCACAGCACTTTGTTTTAGTGCTACATTATATTGTTTAGTTTGGGAAATGGATGTACGGGGGGGTCGTTCAGCGTGTCAATGCTCAGACCAATTTGATGCAGCATGCGGTGTATGGTCTGCATGGCTGTCGTCCCAGAAGGAAGCCTCTTCTAAAGATGATGCACAAGAAAGCCCACAAACAGTTTGCTGTAAACAAGCAGACTAAGGACATGGATTACAGGAATCATGTCCTGTGGTCTGAGGAGATCAAGACAAAAAATTTTTTGGTTCAGATGGTGTCAATCGTGTGCGGCGGCAACCAGGTGAGGAGCACAAAGACAAGTGTGTCTTGCCTACAGTCAAGCATGGTGATGGGATTGTCATGGTCTGGGGCTGCATGAATGCTGCTGGCACTGGGGAGCTACAGTTCATTGAGGGTACCATGAATGCCAACATGTACTGTGACATACTGAAGCAGATAGGGGTGCAACGGATCAAAAAACTCACGGATCAGATCGTTCTTTAGATCAGCAAATAATAATTGAATTTGCAAAAACCTGTAAAAATTCCGCCACCATATAGTCCCCACTGTAATATTGGCTGAGCATGGCTGGGCATCGCAGAGTATTGGCAGGGTATGGCAGAGTATTGCAGAGTACTGGCAGGGAATGGAGGGATGGCTGTGACTGCACTTGTCACAGAGCAGCGCTGTGGGCTCTACAGATGCAGCCCATAGAGCTGCTGCCGTCCGATCTCTCCCCTCCACTGTACAGATCTGTATACAGAGGAGAGAGAGGAACCAGCATCATCATGACGCCAGTTTGTTTACAAGTGATCGCTCCGTCATTTGACGGAGCGATCACATTATAAATGCTGACGGGTGCACCAAGATGGCCCCCACTTCGGGAACTAGGCCGAAGCTACGGCCTTTCCTAAGGGTGCTCCGCGGATCGTGGCATGTGCCGATCCGAACGGGGCGACAATCCATTGCACCCCTAGAAGCAGAGCAGGATCCCCTCCCTTCAGAGACCGGGCCACAGGGCAGTATTCCAACATAACGACCCCAAACACACCTTCAAGTTGACCACTGCCTTGTTAAAGAAGCTGAGGGTAAAGGTGATGGATTGGCCAAGCAAGTCTCCAGACCTAAACCCTATTAAGCATCTGTGGGGCATCCTCAAAAAGAAGGTGGAGGAGTGCAAGGTCTCCAACATCCACCAGTTCTGCGATATCATGGAGGAGTGGAAGAGGACTCCAGTGGCGACCTGAAAAGCTCTGGTGAGCTCCATGCCCAAGAGGGTTAAGGCAGTGCTGGAAAATAATGGTGGTCACACAAAATATTGACACTTTGGGCCTAATTTGGACATTTTCACTTAGGGGTGTACTCACTTTTGTTGCCAGCAGTTTAGACATTAATGGCTGTGTGTTGAGTTATTTTGAAGGGACAGACAATTTACACTCTTATACAAGCTGTACACGCACTATTTTGCTACAATGTAAAGTCTCATTTCTTCAGTGTTGTCAGATAAAAAGATATAAAAATATTTACAAAAATGTGAGGGTGTACTCACTTTTGTGAGATACTGTATATACACACACACCATAACTTTATTAACAAAGACATGTAGCAGTGTATACAATATTATGAGCTGCATTCAAGAAAGATTTGCAAAATGTTATAAACAGAAACAAAGAAACATGTTTTATTTTCCAAAATTTTCGTTTTTTGTTTATTTAGCAAAAAAGACAAAACCAAGTGGTGATTAAATACCACCAAAAGAACGCTTTGTGTGAAAAACAAATGATAAAATGTTATATAGGTACAGTGTTGCATGACTGCGCAATTGTCAAAGTGTTACAGCACTGAAAGCTGAAAAATGGCCTGGGCAGGGGGGTGAAGGTGTCCAGTATTGAAGTGGTTAAAGGGACATCCACAGTAAGCTTACAAAAAAAAAAAAACAAAAAAAAAAAACAATACCAACAATGTAAGATGCCTATGCCAACATTAAAAAGTTGTCTGGCTGCAAGTTCCACCGCTGTACTTCTGGGTGGGGCATACTACCCAGCCTCCCAAAAATTGTGTTGAGTACCCAATTGATCTATAAACAGGTTTGAGCACCATCATCCAGGGGGATCCACCTAGTCCTACACAAATGACAACTTTCAGAAAGTCAGTACTTGCACTGGATGTTTTGGTATTTACCGACATAAAACACACCCCAATTTTAAGAGGGAAGTTTACAGAAAAAAAATAAAAAAGTTTTCCACACCCAGCCCCCCTCCCCCTGCACTCCCAGAAGACCCCCCAGGCTCCTGGGACAGCGCTGCCAGTATTCTCTACAGTTAAGAAAATAAATAAATGCCAGCCCCTTCTACACTGCTCCTCCTGTGTCAATCCTACTGTAAATTGAAGCTTCCATATAGCTCAGTTTTTCCACTGACCTGGTCACATGACTGCTCTCTCTAACGTTACATAGATGGTCATGTGACCGCTCTCCTCCTCCAATCTAAAGCTAGGAGGAGGAGAGCGGCCAGAAAAAAAAAAAAAAAACTGGAGCCATCGAGATTCTTACAAGCTTTGTTTTATAATGACACTGACACAGGAGGAGTGGTGTAGGAAAAAGGGGCTGGCAAGTTTTTTTTTGTTTTGTTTTTTGTGTTTTATCAACTTTAGAGCAGGCAGCGCTATTTCAGGGCCAGGAGAGGCGGGGCGGCCCACATCAAATACATTTTTGTAAGAAAGTAACTCCTAAATTTTTTTCTCTCTTTTGTAATCCATCATTACCAATAAAACAGAAAATGTACCAAAAACTTAAATTTTAGTGTCAGCATATCTCACAAAGTCACCAAGACATCGACATGGCATGGCATGGGGGGGGGGGATGGTTGTTCATCAACCATCCAGAAGTCAAAAGGTGACATTTTAGGGAGACAGAGGCCACCCAAGGGAATTTCTCATTCCTTGCTAATGGCATCCTAAAATCCCTGCAAATGTCACAAGCAGAAGGGATCCCTGCTGTCAGGATGAGCGTCATCTTTATTGATCAACCCTTATTTCTCAAGAGAAAAGCAGATCATAAATGTAATATAAAGATTATGAATGTTACTTCATAAAATTGGAGAAACTCGCATAATATTCAGCTATAGAAAAGTAGGGAAAATTGAAGCGAGAGGGAAAAAATAAATAAAAAAAGGAATGGTGTGGACAAGAATTACGATATGGCATCTTGGAGAAGTGGAAAAGGATGATGCCATAGTTATGTTTATTGATGGAAGTACATAGTAATCGACAAAGCCCTGGTGAATGCATAATTGAAATGTAAGCTGGAAGAAAGGTAATAAAAAGTCAAACACAGAATAAGATCTACACAAGAGGACCATTTTGTGCTTCAACATCATACACTGAGGGCTTCCAAGAGAAAATCATTGATTCGCTCATTTCTATGATATCCGTCATACCGCAGTTCAAAAGAAAATACGATGACACTGCAAAAATATACTTTCCACATGGTGGATAATCACATTGTATTAAAGCCTTGAGACATCCAAAGACAATAGATGTTTCTGATTGAGCTCCCAAGATGTCTTTCTGACTGAATCATACCCACCATAGCAATGCTGCTTCTCTGCATTTACAAAGACAAACAAAAGAGTTTTAATCAATTCTGATTCTTTTAATACGTTGGGATCACACCGGTGTCCCCATTTGTCCCCTATACCTGGGATCAGACTGGGCCCCATTCATCTCCCATTCGTTCCCCATACTCGGGATCCCGCTAGGATCCCCTCCATTCGTCCCCTATGGCCGGGATCGCACCGGTCCCCTCCATTCGTCCCCTATGGCCGGGACCGCACCGGTCCCCTCCATTCGTCCCCTATGGCCGGGACCGCACCGGTCCCCTCCATTCGTCCCCTATGGCCGGGACCGCACCGGTCCCCTCCATTCGTCCCCTATGGCCGGGACCGCACCGGTCCCCTCCATTCGTCCCCTATGGCCGGGACCGCACCGGTCCCCTCCATTCGTCCCCTATGGCCGGGACCGCACCGGTCCCCTCCATTCGTCCCCTATGGCCGGGACCGCACCGGTCCCCTCCATTCGTCCCCTATGGCCGGGACCGCACCGGTCCCCTCCATTCGTCCCCTATGGCCGGGACCGCACCGGTCCCCTCCATTCGTCCCCTATGGCCGGGACCGCACCGGTCCCCTCCATTCGTCCCCTATGGCCGGGACCGCACCGGTCCCCTCCATTCGTCCCCTATGGCCGGGACCGCACCGGTCCCCTCCATTCTTCCCCTATGGCCGGGACCGCACCGGTCCCCTCCATTCTTCCCCTATGGCCGGGACCGCACCGGTCCCCTCCATTCTTCCCCTATGGCCGGGACCGCACCGGTCCCCTCCATTCTTCCCCTATGGCCGGGACCGCACCGGTCCCCTCCATTCTTCCCCTATGGCCGGGACCGCACCGGTCCCCTCCATT
Organism: Lithobates pipiens; assembly: GCF_037356315.1. Lineage (NCBI taxonomy): Eukaryota > Metazoa > Chordata > Amphibia > Anura > Ranidae > Lithobates > Lithobates pipiens. The sequence goes on along the minus strand of NW_027507789.1, from coordinate 63,326,969 downwards.
CTTCCCCTATGGCCGGGACCGCACCGGTCCCCTCCATTCGTCCCCTATGGCCGGGACCGCACCGGTCCCCTCCATTCGTCCCCTATGGCCGGGACCGCACCGGTCCCCTCCATTCGTCCCCTATGGCCGGGATCGCACCGGTCCCCTCCATTCGTCCCCTATGGCCGGGATCGCACCGGTCCCCTCCATTCGTCCCCTATGGCCGGGATCGCACCGGTCCCCTCCATTCGTCCCCTATGGCCGGGATCGCACCGGTCCCCTCCATTCGTCCCCTATGGCCGGGATCGCACCGATCCCCTCCATTCGTCCCCTATGGCCGGGATCGCACCGATCCCCTCCATTCGTCCCCTATGGCCGGGATCGCACCAGTCCCCCATTCGTCCCCTATGGCCGAGATCGCACCAGTCCCCCATTCGTCCCCTATGGCCGAGATCGCACCGTTCTCCCATTCATCCTCTATAGCCATCACTCCATGTCACACAATGACTACCTTGGTCTCCTTCACATCCTGCCGAATGCCCTCGGGGTACCACTGGACTCGCACATAGCCTCTCTTCAGTGGCCCGAACCTGCTGGCCTCACCGGCGGTGTCCGAGCCGGGACTCTCCTGTACACCTCCACCGCCGCCCCTTCTCCTCCGGCCCCCCGCGGTCTCCTCCTCTTCTTCCGCCGCTACCACCACCACCTCGTCCTCCTCTTCGCTCTCCGAGTCCTCTCCGTGCATTAACCTGACCAGGCCGAAGCGGCTCTGGCCCCGGTAGGTACCGAACACCAGGTCGTGTGAGAAGAGAAGCCGCTGGGAGCCATCGCTGCCGGACAGAGGAGGCAAGTCTCCGGTAACGGGAGAAGACAGACTGTCCGCCATTGTTGTTGTCCGGAAGAGAACACAGACTCTGCCGCTGGCCTGGGCGGTTACCAAGGAAAAGTCAGCGTATGGGCGAGCTGACATCACCACGCTGCACGTCGTTGTTAAGGTGCAGGGATGCTGTTGCTAGGGAAACCATGAGCTCTCTGTTGTCAGGGGACCTGCAGAGGGGACAGTCTGCTGCCTGTGAACCGTGACTGGGCTCTGCATTCCTGCACTGAGTATAGGGAGAGCCTTGGATCTTATAGTGCAAAAACAGGACTGCTCACTGGTCACAAACCTTAAAATACATCCCCTCTTTTATTAAAAATAATTTTATATATATATAATACAGCATGTATATTTTTTACTTTGATGTTATTAAAAATGACCATTCCACTTCTATCTGTAAGCATTCTTATTTCTCCTCTTATTATTTCATAGGTATTAAGAATTACATTTTCCTTTTTTTTGTAAATTTAAACCATCGATTTAACGGTTTCCCAAAACAGTTACAATCAAGGCATGTCCTGAATGATAACTGTCACAGTTGCTTCTGCTCTTAACTGAACTGCCAAGTCATGAAATGTCTGGTGTCATAGCTGATCACATGTGCAGCACCATGGCCACTCCAGATCGGAGGCTAAGATGGCAGCTTCCTTGGCTGTAAAGGATAGGAGAGTTTAGGTGCACTTTAATTGTATTTATTTTGATGAGGAAACAAAAATAAATAGTAGAAAGCAAAGTCATGTGCAAAGAATGATGTCACACATCTGGGATTACAATTGTACATGTAATTAAAGCATTATTAAAACCCAGCTCCAGGCAATTAAAAAATGATTCCTTGCAGTGGGGCTGTGCCTGGCATACGTGCTCATTTTGGTCTAGGGCAGGGGTCTCCAAACTTCCTAAACAAAGGGCCAGTTTCCTGCCTTTCAGACAGTGCCCCATTGTTGGTGTGAGTGGGAAGACTAGTGCCCCATCATAGGTATTAGTGGAAATAAAAGTGCCCCATCATTGGTATCAGTGGAAAGAATAGTGCCCTATCATTGGTATCAGTGGAAAGAATTGTGCCCCATCATTGGTATCAGTGGAAGGAATTGTGCCCCATCATTGGTATCAGTGGAAGGAATTGTGCCCCATAATTGGTATCAGTGGGAGAAATAGTGTCCTATCATTGGTATCAATGGGAGGAATGGTGCCCCATCATTTGTATCAGTGGGAGGAATAGTCCCCACTGTTGGTGTCTGTGGGAATAATAGTGCCCCATCATTGGTGTAGGTGGGAAAATAATGCCCCATCATTGGTGTCAGTTGGAGGAATAGTGCCCCATCATTGGTATCAGTGGGAGAAATAGTGCCCCATCATTGGTATCAGTGGGAGGAATAGTGCCCCATCATTGGTGTTAGTGGGCAGAATAGTACCCCATCATTGGTATCAGTGGGAGGACTGATACCCCATTATTGGTATCAGTGGGAGGAATAATGCCCCATCATTGGTATCAGTGGGAGGAATGATGCTCCATCATTGGTATCAGTGGGAGGAATAGTCCTCACTGTTGGTGTCAGTGGGAGAAATAGTGAACCATCATTGGTGTCAGTGGGAGGAATGATGCCCCATCATTAGTATCAGTAGGAGGAATAATGCCCCATCATTGGTTTCAGTGGGAGGAATAGTCCCCACTGTTGGTGTCAGTGGGAAGAATAGTGCCCCATCATTGGTGTCAGTAAGAGGAATAGTGCCCCATCATTGGTAGCAGTGGGAGGAATAGTGCACCATCATTGGTCTCAGTGGAAGAATAGTGCCCTGTTGTTGGTGTCGGTGGGAAGAATAGTACCCCATTATTTGTATCAGTGGGAGGAACAGTGCCCCACTGTTGGTGTCAGTGAAAACAATGGTGCCACCTCATCCTCTGTGTCAGTAGGAGGAATAGTGCATCAAGGGCCGGACAAAGGCAAGCAAGCCATATCTAGCCCTCTGGCCACAGTTTGGAGACCACTGGTCTAGGGAAAAAAGAAAAAAAAGATTTACTTACCCAATCCTCCACTCCTCCCTGCAGCATCTTCTCACTGACACCATGACCCTGACTTCATTGAGATCAAAGCAGGGTCCATAGTTCTGTATTGGATATGTTGATGTCAAGGGACAGTCCAACAGGAGATCGTGGGGGAGTGCCAGGGGAGCAGAGGATCAGCTAAGTAAAATGATTTCTTCTCTCCCCTAAAATGTGATATTAACCCTTGCAGTGTGGGTACAGCCCCACTGCATGGGATAGGAGTTGGGCTTTAACCTGTTCCCGACCAACCACCATAGTTTTACTGCAGTAGAATGGCACAGCTGAGCAAAACAACGTTATCTTACAGCAGCCATGATGATCGGATTTGTTTCAGAATCAATCAGTCTCTAGGCCCAGGCCAATGATTTCTGGGCTAGACCTGCTGATCGGTTCTGACAAATGAAATGCTTCCCCTGCCTGTAATGCCCCGTACACACGGGCGGACTGTATGGTGTACTTAGTCCGTCGAAACACATTTCAGCGGACAGTCCGCTCGTGTGTGGGCTTCAGCAGACTTTTTCAGCGTGCAGTCCGGCGTACTAAGAATTTCGGATTTTTCGAAATTCTGTCCGTCGTACTTTGGTTTCAGCGGACAATCCGCTCGTCAGTATGCTAGTTCGACGGACTAAGAATGGTGCATGCCCAGAAAGGATTTACACGGCGGAAGGGTGCTTTGCTGTGTATTGGAGTTCCTATTTCTAGTCCCGTCGTACGTGCTGTACACGTCATTGCGCAAGCTTTCGACGGACTGTTTGTGCATCCGTGTGTGGTCAAGTCCGTTCAGTCGAAAGTACGATGGACTGTCCGTCGGATTGTATGACGAACTAAGTACGCCATACAGTCCGCCCGTGTGTACGCGGCATAAGTGTAAACACTGGCAGGGGAAGTGTTGTCATCTCCCTCTCTGGGATACTTTTCTGTTCCAGAGAGAGGACAGAGGACATCCAAATGTGAGTTTCCTCCAACACTACACTGACAGAGTACACATAGGCACACATTTCACCCCCCGATCCCCCCCCAGTTAACCCCATTCACTCCCTGTCACTGTTTTACCAAATGCAGTGTTCATATTTTTTTTTTGATCAATGTACTGGTGTCATTTGTGACACTAATCAGCGTTAGGGTACTTAGTAGTAGGCCCAGATAGGTCTAGGGACCCCCCTGAACCCCCCTAATAAAGGTTTAACCCCCTTCATCACCTCCTGTCACCAGTGATCACCGTATTATTGTCACGGGTGACGCTGGTTAGTTAGCTATTTTTTTATAGTGTCAGAGCACCTGCCATACATTACCTAATAAAAGGTTTAACCCCCTGATCAACCGGCAGGTTTTAGCGTCAGTTAGGGTCTGTGTCTCCCCAGGCAGCATCAGAATAGTGCCAGTAGCGCGAACACCCAGGCACGCACCATACACCTCCCTTAGTAGTATAGTGTCAGAACGAATCGATATCTTTGATCTGATCAGAACTATATTAGCATCCCCAATAGTTTAGGGTTTCCAAAAACGCAGCGTTAGTGGGATCAGCACAGATACCTGCTAGCACTTGCGTTTAGCTGCTCTGCCCAGCCCTGCCCACCCAAGTGCAGTATCAATCAATCACTGTCACTTACAAAACACTAAACACATAACTGCAGCATTTGCAGAGTCAGGCCTGATCCCTGCGAACGCTAACAGTTTTTTTGGTAGCGTTTGAAACAGTCACTGACAGTCAGGTGCTCTTTTTTCCTGTGAGTCTCACTAGTGTACCAGAAAATTTAGAGGCCAAAATGTAAAATCAAAGGTACACTAGTGAAGAGGCCTACACTTTTCTGAGCATGACAGGTGAGAGTGAAAAGGAACTCACCCATCTGTCAGATTCAGGCTCAGAATACGAACTGGTAGACAGCAGCGGCACCCTAACAGATAGATCTGACGACGGACTAGTGGTCCCTGCCAAGGTCAGGCATGCCCGACCCTGTTCTTCTATTGCTGAGGTGCAAGAACCACAGGGCTCTCGTATGGAGCAGAGCCAATACTAGTGCCGCTCATCCTTCTGGTGAACTGGCAAGCACCAGTGGCCTAGTACATCCTGGTCATACATCGAGCAGTGCAGTAACACTTAAAGCGGAAGTAAACCCGTCGATCTAACAGTTTGAAAAAATATGGCATGCCGGAAATGTTAACTGTCACATTCGTTGTGCTCTCAACCAAACTGTCAAACCATCCAATGGCTGGTGTCAAAGCTGATCACATGTGCAGCAACATGGCAATTAAAGATTAAAGGGAGGCCAAGATGGCAGCTTCCTTGGCTGAAAACGATAGGAGGGTTTACTTCCACTTTAAGATGTGGCGAGTCCCATAAGTGCAGTTTAAGCTGGTGAGTAGGGATGAGCCGAACACCCCCCGGTTCGGTTCGCACCAGAACTTTCGAACGGACCCCAAATTCGAACGAACGTTAGAACCCCATTGAAGTCTATGGGACTCGAACGTTCGAAATGAAAAGTGCTAATTTTAACGGCTAATATGCAAGATACTGTCCTAAAAAGGGTTTGGGGACCTGGCTCCTGCCCCAGGGGACATGGGTCAATGCAAAAAAAAGTTTTAAAAACGGCCGTTTTGGCGGGAGCACTGATTTTAATGACGATTAAAGTGGGAAAAAAAAAGTGAAATATTCCTTTAAATATGGTGCCTGTGGGGTGTCTGTAGTATGCCTGTGAAGTGCCACGTGTTTCCCGTGTTTAGAACAGTCCCTGCACAAAATGACATTTAACGGAAATAACACCATTTAAAACTGCTTGCGGTTTTAATGTTATATCTGGTTCCTGCAATATGGTTGAAAATCATTGAGAAAAATGGCATGGGTAGCCCTCCCTGCCCATTACCAGCCTATTTGGGTCTTGTACGCATATTAACGGGAACCCCGTACCCATATTAAAAAAAGGAAATGCGTGTGGCCCCCAGGCCCTATATACTCAGAACAGCAGTATACAGGCGGTGCAAACAAGACAGGGACTGTGTAGGTTTGTTGTGTTAAGTTGAATCTGTTTGTAATTTTCAACTGGTACATTTTTAAAGTGTAGCTCCAGTCAAAAAAACTATTTTCAAGCTTTTTGGAAAACATAGGGAAGGGTTATCACCCCTGTATAATTTGTTTTGTCGTCCATCTTTTTTCATCTCACTTTCTGTTGTCTCCTTCCGTTTGCAAATAGGAGATGTTTGTAAATTGGATGTTTGAAAGTAGGGGCCTGCCCTATATGCTCTGCAGAAATGGCGGAACAAGGTGTTGGTTTTGCCACAACATTGTAAGCCCTCAAAGTGACTCTTAGTGGCAGAGGCGGCTCTAGGCTTTGTGAGGCCTTAGGCAAAACTAAGACATGAGGCCCCACTCATGCCCATAATAGGAAAAATAATGAAAGTGATTGATAAAAATTAATTAGTAGGGTGCAGTATAAAGGAAGGGTAGGTGGACAGTACACAGGTCAGGAGGGTAGGTGGACACAGCACGAGGGTAGGAGGATACAGTAAAGGGGGAGCAGGAGGGCACAGTACAGGGGGTAGGTAAGTGGACACAGTACAGGAGCAGTAATGAATGTAACAGATATGGTCTCCTCAATCAGAGCTGCTCAGGGAAGCTGCTCTCACAGATCCCACCTATTCTGGCAGGCTGTCACTTAGCTAAATCAATAGTAAGATGCTCTGCCTCTGGGTTCTTTCTTAGCCCCTGAAAGAATGAGAGAGTCAGGATGAAGCTGGGAACCATAGAGTAGGGGAGTAGGAGGAGGGTTGAAAAAAGGGGGTAGTGGGTAGGAGATGGGGATTGGGTAGAGGAGAACTGGAGTGGTCAGGGGAGAAAGAAAGAAAGAAAATGAAAGAAAGAAAGAAAGAAAGAAAGAAAGAAAGAAAGAAAGAAAAAAAGATGAAGGGAGAAAGAGAGAAAGAAAAAAAAGAGCGAAAGAAAGAAATATGGATAAAGAAAGAGAGAGAAAGAAATATGGATGAAGAAAGAAAGAGAGAAATATAGATAGATAAAGGGAGAAAGCTAGATAAAAAAAAAGAAAATTAGATAAAGGGAGAGAGAAAGACATATAGAGGGAGAGAGAAAGAAAGAAGAAAGAAAGAAGGAAAGAAAGAAAGAGAGAGAGAGAAATGTAGATAAAGAAAGATAGATAGAAAAAAGATAGATAGATAGGAGGGAGAAAGAAAGATAGATAGAAAAAAAGAAAGATGGAGAGAGAGAGAGAGAGAGAGAGAGAGAGAGAGAGAGGTAAAAAAGAAAGATAGAGGGAGAGAGAAAGATAGATAGATAGATTAAAAGAAATAGATAGATGGATAGAAAGATAGAGAGAGATATAGATAGAGAGATAGAGCTAGATAGATAGATAAAGGGAGAAAGATAGATGGAAAGAAAAGAAAGAAAGATAGATAGATAGATAGATATATAGATAGATAGATAGATAGATAGATAGATAGATAGATAGATAGATAGATGGAGAAAGAAAGAAAGAATGATAGATTGAAAAAAAGAAAGATAGATAGATTAAAAAAAAGAAAGATAGATAGAAAAAAAGATAGATAGATAAAGGGAGAGAGAAAGAAAGATAGATAGAGGTAGAGAGAAAGAAAGAAAAAAACAAGGAAAGAAAGATAGAGGTAGAGAGAGAGAGAAAGACAAAAACAAGGAAAGAAAGATAGAGGGAGGGAAAAAGAAAGATAGAAAAAAGAAAGATAGAAAAAAGAAAGAGGAGAGAGAGAGAGAGATAAAAAAGAAAGATAGAGGGAGAGAGAAAGATAGATAGATAGATTAAAAGAAATAGATAGATGGATAGAAAGATAGAGAGAGATATAGATAGAGAGATAGAGCTAGATAGATAGATAAAGGGAGAAAGATAGATGGAAAGAAAAGAAAGAAAGAAAGATAGATAGATAGATAGATAGATAGATAGATAGATAGATAGATAGATAGATAGATGGAAAAAGAAAGAAAGAACGATAGATAGAAAAAAAGAAAGATAGATAGATTAAAAAAAGAAAGATAGATAGAAAAAAAGATAGATAGATAAAGGGAGAGAGAAAGAAAGATAGATAGAGGTAGAGAGAGAAAGAAAGAAAAAAACAAGGAAAGAAAGATAGAGGTAGAGAGAAAGAAAGAAAAAAACAAGGAAAGATAGATAGAGGTAGAGAGAAAGAAAGAAAAAAACAAGGAAAGAAAGATAGAGGTAGAGAGAGAGAAAGACAAAAACAAGGAAAGAAAGATAGAGGGAGGGAAAAAGAAAGATAGAAAAAAGAAAGAGGAGAGAGAGAGAGAGAGATGGATAGATATATAGATAGAAAAAGAGAGAGATAGATAGATAGAGAAAAAAGAAAGATAGATAGATAGATAGATAGATAGATAGATAGATAGATAGATAGATAGATAGATAGATAAAAAAGAAAGATAGATAGATAGAGACAGACAGACAGACAGACAGACAGAAAAAAAGATAGGTAGCTAGAGGGAGAAAGAAAGATAGATAGATAGATAGATAGATAGATAGATAGATAGATAAAAAAAAAAAGAAAGAAAAATAGATAGAGAAAAAAAAAAGAAAGATAGATAGATAGACAGATAGAGAAAAAAAAGAAAGAAAGATAGCTAGATAGAAAGAAAAAAGATAGATAGATAGATATTTGGAAAAAAAGATAGATAGATAGATAGATAGATAGATAGAGGGAGAAAGATAGATAGAAAAAAGAAAGAGAGATATAGAGACAGAGAGAGAGATCGATAGATAGATAGAGAGAGAGATAGATAGAAAGAGGGAGAGAAAAGGGCACCCCTACATCAGTGTACTCACGCAGAGGCAGGAGTCACTGGCTGGATGGATGGATCAGACTCCATTTGCTGGGCTTTAGCTTGAATCTGCCCGCCCACATCCTCTTCTCTTAATCAGCAGAACAGTGTCTGTTAGGGAGAGTGGGCGGGGCAGACAGAGGAAGAGAGGACGGGAGGAGGGGGAGGAGTAGAAGCAGCTCTATCCTGTGACTGGCTGAGCGTGCAGCAGGGGGAGGGGAGAAGTGTCAGAGCTGGCTGTGATACGCCCAGTTCTCAGTGAGCTCCGATCACCCGCTGATCTGTCCCATCCGCGGACAGTTTTCTCTGTGTCACTGGGGGAATCGGCGCTGTGCTGGTGGCGGGGATCTCTGGCGCTAGAAGAGGCGACTCTGCAATAAGGAAAACTAGGCGGCCGCGAGGCCCCCCTGATCACGGGGCCTAAGGCGACCGCCTAATTTGCCTAATTAGAGAGCCGCCTCTGCTTGGTGGGCGCTGGAGCGCCCTGCTGTCAACGATTATATCAAGAATTGTAATTACATGCCATTGTTGAACAGTGGTAGAAAAATTGACCTTTGGTGGTTGTGGTGCTGGTGCCACAACACTATAAGTCCTCACCGTTACTCTGGGTGGGCACAGGAAGGGGCCCTCCTGTGAAATATTATATCAAGAATTGTAATTACATGTCCCTGTTAAACAGGGGCAGAAAAATTTGGCCTTAGGCACTGCTGCTGGTGCCACCACACTGCAACCTCTGCCATATACTCTAGTTTTATTGCAGGAATTAGCCCTGCTGCAAAGCATTGCATCAAAAATTGTACTTAAACGCCCCTGTTAAACAGGGGCAGAAAAATTGGGCCTTAGGCACTGGTGCTGGTGCCACCACACTGCAACCTCTGCCATATACTCTAGTTTTATTGCAGGAATTAGCCCTGCTGCAAAGCATTGCATCAAAAATTGTACTTAAACGCCCCTGTTAAACAGGGGCAGAAAAATTGGGCCTTAGGCACTGGTGCTGTTGCCACCACACTGCAACCTCTGCCATATACTCTAGTTTTATTGCAGGAATTAGCCCTGCTGCAAAGCATTGCATCAAAAATTGTACTTAAACGCCCCTGTTAAACAGGGGCAGAAAAATTGGGCCTTAGGCACTGGTGCTGGTGCCACCACACTGCAACCTCTGCCATATACTCTAGTTTTATTGCAGGAATTAGCCCTGCTGCAAAGCATTGCATCAAAAATTGTACTTAAACGCCCCTGTTAAACAGGGGCAGAAAAATTGGGCCTTAGGCACTGGTGCTGGTGCCACCACACTGCAACCTCTGCCATATACTCTAGTTTTATTGCAGGAATTAGCCCTGCTGCAAAACATTGCATCAAAAATTGTACTTAAACGCCCCTGTTAAACAGGGGCAGAAAAATTGGGCCTTAGGCACTGGTGCTGGTGCCACCACACTGCAACCTCTGCCATATACTCTAGTTTTATTGCAGGAATTAGCCCTGCTGCAAAGCATTGCATCAAAAATTGTACTTAAACGCCCCTGTAAAACAGGGGCAGAAAAATTGGGCCTTAGGCACTGGTGCTGGTGCCACCACACTGCAACCTCTGCCATATACTCTAGTTTTATTGCAGGAATTAGCCCTGCTGCAAAGCATTGCATCAAAAATTGTAATTAAACGCCCCTGTTAAACAGGGGCAGAAAAATTGGGCCTTAGGCACTGGTGCTGGTGCCACCACACTGCAACCTCTGCCATATACTCTTGTTTGATTGCAGGAATTAGCCCTGCTGCAAAGCATTGCATCAAAAATTGTAATTAAACGCCCCTGTTAAACAGGGGCAGAAAAATTGGGCCTTAGGCACTGGTGCTGGTGCCACCACACTGCAACCTCTGCCATATACTCTAGTTTTATTGCAGGAATTAGCCCTGCTGCAAAGCATTGCATCAAAAATTGTAATTAAACGCCCCTGTTAAACAGGGGCAGAAAAATTGGGCCTTAGGCACTGGTGCTGGTGCCACCACACTGCAACCTCTCCCATATACTCTTGTTTGATTGCAGGAATTAGCCCTGCTGCAACGCATTGCATCAAAAATTGTAATTAAACGCCCCTGTTAAACAGGGGCAGAAAAATTGGGCCTTAGGCACTGGTGCTGGTGCCACCACACTGCAACCTCTCCCATATACTCTTGTTTGATTGCAGGAATTAGCCCTGCTGCAAAGCATTGCATCAAAAATTGTACTTAAACGCCCCTGTTAAACAGGGGCAGAAAAATTGGGCTGATGGCATCAACCAGAACCAGAAATGTTCTTCCAACATATCAGAGGAGGAGGAAGAGGATAGACAATCAACATAACAGGACAGTCACTCAGCATCAGCATAGGCAGTCTTGAAGGGATGTGGTATTTTAAAAAAAATTATTCGGTTACATCAGCTTCAGGTGCTTGGTAGCTGTGGGTGATCCAAGACTGATTCATCTTGATGAAGGTCAGTCGATCAACTGATTCGGTGGACAGGCGCACCCTGTGATCGGTAACAAAGCCACCAGCAGCACTGAAGGTGCGTTCCGAAAGAACGCTGGATGCAGGACAGGCCAGTAGCTCAATTGCATACTGTGCAAGCTCTGGCCAGTGATCCATCCTCAAGACCCAGTAAGCCAGAGGATTTTCGGTGGGAAAGGTGTCCAAGTCTGACCTTGCCCCTAGGTATTCCTGCACCATGTAAATCAGACGCTGGCGATGGGTGCTGGAACCGATCATACCTTGGGGCTGCGGACTAAAAAATTGTCTGAAAGCATCAGTCAGACAGCCACCTTCTCCACCGCTCCTTCTGACCGATGCCTCAGCAACACGTTGTCCAGGACCAGGAGTTTGTAACCTCCCAGTCTCTGGGAACGCGTTGCTTAGACCTTTCTGCAAGGCCTCCCGGAGATGTCTCATCCTCTGCTCCCTCTGCGATGGCAAGATAAGGTCGACAACCTTACCCTTGTACCGTGGATCAAGGAGAGTGGCCAGCCAGTAATGGTCCCTCTCCTTGATCCGAAGAATACGAGGATCCTTCCGCAGGCTTTGCAGGATCAGGGAGGCCATGCAGCGTAGGTTAGCTGAGGCATTCGGTCCGGAGTCCTCTGGGTCACTAAGGACAACATGATCCACAGCTACCTCCTCCCAGCCACGTACAAGTCCACGTGTTTCTTGGGACTGTAAATCATCCCTACAGGACTGCTGCTGCTGCTGCTGATGCTGATGCTGAGTGCCAGCCTCCACCTCCATGCTGACACAATCATCCTCCTCCTCCTCTTCCTCCTCCTCATCCTCTTCCTGTGTGATGGGTGGCACAGCAGGAACACTGTCTGGATAAAGGGGGCCTTGAGAGGCAAGGAAGTCCTCCTCTTCCTGCCTCTGTTCTGCCTCAAGTGCCCTGTCCATTATTCCACAAAGCGTATGCTCCAAGAGGTGGACAAGAGGTACAGTGTCACTGATGCATGCACTGTCACTGCTCACCATCCTTGTGGCCTCCTCAAACGGTGACAGGACAGTGCATGCATCCCTGATCATGCCCCACTGGTGTGGTGAGAAAAAACCAAGCTCCCCTGACCCTGTCCTGGTGCCGTAGTCGCACAGGTACTCATTGATGGCCCTCTGCTGCGTGTGCAGCCGCTGCAGCATGGCCAATGTTGAGTTCCATCTGGTGGGCATGTCACATATAAGGCCGTTCTTGGGCAGGTTCAACTCCTTTTGGAGCTCAGCCAGCCGAGCACAGGCATTAAATGATCGGCGGAAATGCACACAGACTTTCCTGGCCTGCTTCAGGACATCCTGTAAGCCGGGGTACCTGCCCAAGAACCGCTGCACCACCAGGTTAAGGACGTGAGCTACACAGGGCACATGGGTCAGTTGTCCCTGTCGGAGGGCGGAGAGGAGGTTGGTGCCATTGTCGCAAACCACCATTCCTGGCTTAAGCTGGCGTGGCGTCAACCACCTCTCGGCCTGCCCCTGCAGAGCTGACAAAACATCCGCCCCAGTGTGGCTCCTGTCCCCCAAACAAACCAGCGCAAGCACGGCATGGCATCGTTTTGCCTGCGTACTTGCGTAGCCCCTGGAACGCCTACGGAGCACCGCTGGTTCGGAGGACAGAGCACTGGAAGAGGCCATGGAGGAAGAAGAAGAGGAGGGGGTGGAGGAGAGAGGTGTGTCACAACCAATAGTAGCATTTTGGAGGCGTGGTGGCGGAACAACCTCCAACACTACTGCACCTTGTCCTGCATCCTTCCCAGCTGCCAGAAGAGTGACCCAATGGGCCGTGAAAGACAGGTAACGTCCCTGTCCATGCCTGCTGGACCATGAGTAAGCGGTAATATGCACCTTACCGCTGACCGCCCTGTCCAGCGAGGCAAGGACATTGCCTTCCACATGCCGGTAGAGAGCCGGAATCCCCTTCCGTGAGAAAAAGTGGTGTTTGGGGACCTGCCACAGAGGAACCGCACATTGTACAAACTCACGGAAGGGGGCAGAGTCTACCAACTGAAAAGGCAGCAGTTGAAGTGCTAGCAATTTAGCCAAGCTAGCATTCAACCGCTGGGCATGTGGATGGCTGGGAGTGAACTTCTTCAGCCGGTCCAGCAGCTGGGGCAGGGACATTTGCCTGCTATAATCGGACCTGGGTGTACCGCTAGCAGAGTTCCCGGAAGCACTTGGCTGTGACACACCTAATTCTACACCTTCATTCCTCTCAGAGCAGGTTTCAGAGAGGACTGAAGGTCTAGTGGGGTTGGAGATGCCAGCTGATGAGGAGCAAGGAGAGGTCCGCTTTGTTCTTTGGTGTGGGTCTTTGAGGTACGCTTGCCAACGAGCTGCATGGCAGGTCAACATATGTCTGGTCAAGCATGTGGTGCCCAAGCGGCTGATGTTTTGGCCACGTGAGATACGCTTGAGACATATGTTGCAAATAGCAGCGGTGCGATCTGATGCACTCGTCTCAAAAAAGGCCCACACCAAAGAACTTTTAGAATAACGCGCAGAGGCAGCGCTCTGCACAGGCGGAGCTCTGCGGTGTGATTCAGTCGGTGTGCTGCCCCTAAGCTGGCCCCCGGAGGGCATCCTGCCTCGTTGGACATGTGCCTCCTCCTCCTCCTCCTCCTCCCTCCTTCCAGGCACCCACGTGGAGTCAGTGCCCTCATCATCCCCTCCCTCTTCATCGCTGTAGCAAACCTGGCAGTATGCTGCAGCTTGTGGAACATGACTGCCAGATTGCTGTCCTTCTTGAGCATCCCCTCTGTCTTCGCTCACGCTACTGCCTTCCTCTAGCTGAGTGTCATCATCAGAGCCCACAAAACACTGGGCATCCTCCTGGAGCATGTACCCAACACTGTGCTCAAAGAGTTCAGGAGACTCCTCAGGAGGACGTGGTGGGTCTAGGGAAGGAGTCACTGATGATGACATTGAGAGGAGGGAAGACGATGCATTGGCAGCTGCTTTGCTACTACCCTGAGACTGGGTGAGAGAGGATGAGGAGGATGAAGAGGGCTTGGTCATCCACTCTACCAAGTCGTTGGCATGTTGCGGTTCAACATGTCCAGCTGCCGAAAAGAAGGACAAGCATGTCCCATGGCCACGTGCTGATGACAATGCACCGCGTCCACGACCAGCACTGTTGTCTCTAGACACAGAGCCTGCTTGCCCTCTTTTATCGTCTTGCGCCTGTCTGCCTCTCCTTGCTGGCCTTCCAGACATGGTAATGGCCTGAAGGGAGTTGGGTAAAACAGCAGTTGGGTAGTGTATATTGTGCTGGAGGCACACAACACCCACTAACTCCTGCAGATGCCTTTATTATAGAACACCAGAGATAAAGGGGTAAATACAGATGTATACTGTGCTGTGCTGGAGGCACACACAACTTCCAATAACTCCTGCAGATGGCAAGTGGGCTCAAATAGAGAACAGCTATGTAGGTGGATATAGCGGTATGTACTGGGTACAGAGCACGCAGACAGCACGCACTATCTCCTAACACTACTGACTGCAAGCTCTATTATTAACCACTTGCTTACTGGGCACTTAAACCCCCCTCAGTCCCAGACCAATTTTCAGCTTTCAGCGCTGATGCACTTTGAATGACAATTGCGCGGTCATACAACACTGTACCCAAATGAAATTTTTATCATTTTTTTCCCACAAATAGAGCTTTCTTTTGGTGGTATTTAGTTACAGCTCGGAGTTTTATTTTTTGCTAAACCAACAAAAAAAGATGCAAAAAAAAAAAAAAAATCATGTTTTAATAGTTTGTTATAAAATTTTGCAAACGGGTCATTTTTCTCCTTCATTGAAGTGCGCTGATTAGGTGGCACTGATAGGCTGCATTGGTGGGCACTGATGGGCTGCATTGGTGGGCACTGATGGGCTGCATTGGTGGGCACTGATAGGCTGCACTGGTGGGCACTGATAGGCATAGTTAAGGCGGCACTAATAGGCACAGATAAGGCGGCACCGATGGGCACAGATAAGGCGGCACTGATGGGCAAAGATGGGCACAGATAAGATGGCACGGATGGGTGGCACGGATAAGTGGCACGGATGGGTGGCACGGATGGGCACTGATAGGTACCACAGATAGATGGGACTGATGGGCACTAATAGGTGGCACTGATAGGTGGCTCTGATAGGTGGCACTGCTGGGCACTGATGGGCGGCACTGCTGGGCACTGATGGGCGGCACTGGGGTGCAGCACCTTTGAGGCAGATTGGGTGGCACTGTGGGTGGCACTGTGGGGTGGCACTGTGGGTGGCACTGTGGGTGGCACTGTGGGCACTATGGGCACTGACGGGGGGCACTGACGGGGGGCACTTACTTTTGCTTTTATTTTACTTCAGGATGGCACTGCGGGAGGCAGGTGGGCACAGGCAGGTGGCAGGTGGTCCCTTGTATTGATGGCCGTGATCGGGACTGATGTCCCGATCACGGCCGCCGGTGATCGGCTTTTTTTTTCTCTCCTCGCGCTGTCAGCGCGAGGAGGAATAATAGCCGATTACCGGCTCCGTTCTATCACATGATCAGCTGTCATTGGCTGACAGCTGATCACGTGATAAGGGGTCGGGATCGACCCCTTGCACGGATCGGTGATCAGGCGAGTCTCATAGACTCGCCGATCACGGGGCGCGCAGGCCGCTCGTAACCGGGACGACGTCAATAGACGTAGTCCCGGAAATGTAGGTCCGTGCTAATGCCGTCATTTGGCAATAGCGCGGATCCGAAGTGGTTAAAGATAGATCACTAGCTATATAGGTGAGGTGAATATAGCGGTGTATACTGCGGTCAGGGCACACAGACAATAACCAGAGAACACCAGAGATAAAGGGGTATATACAGATGTATACTGTGCTGTGCTGGAGGCACACACAACTTCCAATAACTCCTGCAGATGGCAAGTGGTCTCAAATAGAGAACAGCTATGTAGGTGGATATAGCGGTATGTACTGGGTACAGAGCACGCAGACAGCACGCACTATCTCCTAACACTACTGGGTACAGAGCACGCAGACAGCACGCACTATCTCCTAACACTACTGACTGCAAGCTCTATTATTAAAGATAGATCACTAGCTATATAGGTGAGGTGAATATAGTGGTGTATACTGCGGTCAGGGCACGCAGACAATAACCAGAGAACACCAGAGATAAAGGGGTATATACAGATGTATACTGTGCTGTGCTGGAGGCACACACAACTTCCAATAACTCCTGCAGATGGCAAGTGGTCTCAAATAGAGAACAGCTATGTAGGTGGATATAGCGGTATGTACTGGGTACAGAGCACGCACTATCTCCTAACACTACTGGGTACAGAGCACGCAGACAGCACGCACTATCTCCTAACACTACTGACTGCAAGCTCTATTATTAAAGATAGATCACTAGCTATATAGGTGAGGTGAATATAGCGGTGTATACTGCGGTCAGGGCACGCAGACAATAACCACTACACAACAGCAAGATAGAAAATCGGCCGAAAACGATCGGTGTGTACTGTGTTGAAGGTACACAGAACACCCACTGCTTCAGACGCCAACACACTACATGAGGCTGCCGCGATGGCGGCCTTATATAGTGTGGGGCGTGCACTACACAGCCTGAGCTATGATTGGCCACAGGCATCCTGCCTGTGGCCAATCATGGCTCTCCTCGCTGCTGGCGCTGCGATTGGCCAAGCATGCGGGGTCACAGTGCATGCTTGGCCAATCATGAGCCAGCAATGCACTGCGCCATCGCAGTGCATTGTGGGCCGTGAGCGCCACGTGAATTTGACACGAACGGACCAAAATGTTCGGATTTCGCCGAACGGACGAACAGCCAATGTTCGAGTCGAACGTACGTTCGACTCGAACACGAAGCTCATCCCTACTGGTGAGGTGGCTAGCACAACTAGTGTCCCGCAGCCACCAAGAAGACAAAGACAGGCCCGTCAAGCCCATAGTGCCCTTCCTGCTGCATTTGCCAATACGAATTGGGAGCCCACCACTTATGCAGCACCCTTACTTCCCACATTAACTGGCCAACCCAGAATTCAGGTAGAAACAGTTGATTTTACATCACTTGATTTTTATTCGCTGTTTTTCACGGAAGATCTCTATACATCTATTGTAGACCAAAGTAATTTTTATGCTGGTTAAAGAGGGATTCCACCAAAAAAAAAAATATTAAAAGCCAGCAGCTATAAATACTACAGCTGCTGACTTTTAATAAATGGACACTCACTTGTCCCGGGTTCCAGCGATGCCGGCAGCCGAGGCCGATCGATCGCTCGGCCCTCGGCTGCTGCCGCCACCATTCTAGGTGAGGGAATCAGGAAGTGAAGCGAATCAGGTTCACTTCCCGGTTCCCTACTGCACAATAGGAATTCTCTGCGCTGTCACTGGGACCCGTGTGTGTCCCAGCAGACAGCGCGGCAGGACAGGAAATGGCGTAGACTCCCACGGGAGTCTATGCCCGGAAGTGGGTGTAAATACCTGTCTTTAACAGGTATCTCCACCCCCCCCCCTCCCCCCTGAAAGGTGCCAATTGTGACACCGGAGGGGGGTAGGGATCCGATCAGCGGAAGTTCCACTTTAGGGTGGAACCCCGCTTTAATTCATTGCCGCTAATCCCTGGTTGACCCTTGCCAGAGATTGGAGACCTATTACTGTCTCCGAATTTAAGACCTTCCTGGGCCTAACCCTCCTCATGGGCATAACTAAAAAAAGTGAGTTGCAGTCATACTGGTCCACTGACCCAATTCACCATATGCCCCTGTTCTCTGCCTCCATGACCAGGACACGATACAATCGGCTCTACAAAATTTGGCCCCTCGTATACCACTTCAACCAGCAATTTGCAGCCTTGTTTACTCCAGATCAAGTTGTCTTCCTTGATGAGTCTCTGATTAAGTTTTCTGGTCGCTTGTCATTCAAACAGTATCTTCCCAGTAGGGATGAGCTCGGTGTTCGACTCGAACGCATGTTCGACTTTAACACAGGCCATTCTCCTGTTCGGCGAATTAAGAACCGTTCGTGTGGCACGGACGGCCCACAATGCACTACGCCAGCGCATGCTTGGCCAATCACATCGCCGCCAGCGAGGAGAGCCATAATTGGCCACAGGCAGGATGCCTGTGGCCAATTATAGCTCAGGGGGGTTTAGTACACGCCCCAAACTATATAAGGCCACCAGTGCTGCAGCCTTGTGTAGTGTGTTGCGGCGGTCAAGGAAACAGCACGATAGGCAGGGAAAGTGTCTTTACTGCTTGGGAACTTAGCACTTGTTCAGTAGGTGTTGTGTGCCTCCTGCACAGTATACACCTTAAGCTACCCTTTATTACTGGTATTCTGTTTCTGTAATACAGGCATCCTCAGTGCAGAAGTTAAAGTGGGTGTTGTGTGCCTCCTGCACAGTATACACCTGAAGATGCCCCTTATTGCTGGTGTTCCATTTCTGTAATACAGGCATCTGCAGTGCAGTAGAGTGGGTGTTGTGTGCCTCCTGCACAGTATACACCTGAAGATACCCCTTATTGCTGGTGTTCTGTTTCTGTAATACAGGCATCTGCAGAAGTTAAAGTGGGTGCTGTGTGCCTCCTGCACAGTATACACCCGAAGATACCCCTTATTGCTGGTGTTCTGTTTCTGTAATACAGGCATCTGCACTCTGCAGAAGTTAGAGTGGATGTTGTGTGCCTCCTGCAAAGTATACACCTGAAGCTACCCTTTTGTCAGGAACAGTGTTATTGGTTGGAACGCCTGCTGGTGTCACTGTTTCTTTCGCCATCAAAGGTTCCAGTTCTGGTGGTCACCAGCGGGTGTCTCCCAGCAAATGGACATTCTAGTGATCTAGCTGCACCTGATGTGGAATTGCTGGGAGTATATAAGCCCACCCTTCACTGAGGCTCAGTGCTTCAGAATTCCTTCCTGCAAGCCTTGTCTCTGCCTGATCTGATCTGTTGCCAGAAACCTGTTCCTGATCTGCTTCCTGCCCTGGACTCTATTTCCTGTACCTGGTTCCTGAGACTTGTCCCCTGATTCCTGCCTTGGCCCCCCTTGCTTCTGCTTCCTCCACCTGGCCTCCTGTTCCCCTTGTCTCTCATCCCTGTCTTGTTATATATGTGTTCCCTTCCTATGTGTATATATAGTTAGTTAGTTAGGTTAGGGTTTTGGGGTTGCTGTGTATTATTTGCATTCTTGCTTGTTCATGGTTTGCTGTGTTTGGTTTGCACGTGTGTCTTTTTCCTTAATAAATATATATATATATATATATATATATATATATATATATATATATATATATATATATATATATATTTTCACTTACCTTTGAGCCTGATTCCTTTAGTGCAGCCCATTGATCTGTTTACTCTGTGCTGGATGCCTCTGTTGGGCATCCCTTCCATGACAGAATTCTGAAGCCATACTAACAGATCGGCTGCACTTGGGAATAGGGTCTGGACACTTTCTATTGCCAAGAAAAATGCATCTGGAAGATATTCTGTATCTTTCGCTTCTGGCAGCAGATGACAGAGATTTTTGTCATCAGACATTAGGTGAATACACTAGAGAGCAACTGCTGGAATGTATCCGTATAGCCCATGTTTTTGTTGATCAGGGCAGTTTTTTGTTTGAGGACGTGCAGCCATTGATTTGGATCTGTACAGAGTTGGCCCTGTCTGATGCCTCTAGTAGAGGTGATGACTATACACCCCCTTTTAGTGCAGCTCAGGTAGAGTCTTTGGTGTGGCTGTTGGAAGATGACTCTGCCTTTTTCTTTGAGCAATACTCAGCTTGTCCTCAACAGGTGCTTGCAGCATGTATTGATTCAGTGCAGTCTCTGGTCAGACAAACAGTGTGCAAACCTGATTTTGTGCAACCGTTATTACAGGCCTGGTCAAGCTTGTTGTACTTCTGTCAGCTCCCAACCACCCATTTCTGTGTCCAGATACCAGCCTGCTGGGATATCTTCCTCTCTATTACCCCCAACAACCACAATACGACCAATACACCCTGCTACCAATGAAGTACCAGTACCCTGTTTCCTCCTGCTGTACCTACCCAGACTTTAACCCCTCTGCTACTTCTCGGCTGTCTCCATCAGTTCCACTAAATCTCCCCTCAAAATCTGCTCCCTCTGTTTTACCATCCTTCCACTCTTCGCTCTTACCAGCTGCATCCACTACCTACAGCCCTGTACCCACATACAAATCTTCAGTTGCTAAAACCAAAAAGAAACTGAAGTTTTTCCCAACCCATACCATTCTGTCATCACCCACTTCTGCCTCCACGCCTGATGTTCCAATGCCAGCTGTCCAGCCTGATGTCCCGGCCTTCCAGCCTGACACCCTCCAGCCTGATGTCCCGGCCTTCCAGCCTGATGCCCTCCAGCCTGATGTCCCGGCCTTCCAGCCTGACGCCCTCCAGCCTGATGTCCCGGCCTTCCAGCCTGACGCCCTCAAGCCTGATGTCCAGGCCTTCCAGCCTGACGCCCTCCAGCCTGATCTCCCGGCCTTCCAGTCTGATGCCTTCCAGTCTGATGTCCCGGCCTTCCAGTCTGGTGTGCCTGACGTCCTAGTGCCCACTGTCCAGCCTGATGTGCCCGCTGTCCAGCCTGATGTGCCTGTGCCAGCTTCCCAGCCTGATGTGCCTGTGCCAGCTTCCCAGCCTGTTGTGTTCCGGTCTGCTTCCCAGTCTGAGGTGTTTGTGCTCGCTGCCCAGCCTGATGACCCGGAGCTCGCTGCCCAGCCTGATGATCTAGCTGCACCTGATGTGGAATTGCTGAGAGGCTCAGTGCTTCAGAATTCCTTCCTGCAAGCCTTGTCCCTGCCTGATCTGATCTGATCTGTTGCCAGAAACCTGTTCCTGATCTGCTTCCTGCCCTGTCCTGGACTCTGTTTCCTGTACCTGGTTCCTGAGACTTGTCCCCTGATTCCCGCCTTGGCTCCCCTTGCTTCAGCTTCCTCCACCTGGCCTCCTGTCCCCCTTGTCTCTCATCCCTGCCTTATTATATATGTGTTCCCTTCCTGTGTGGGTATATATAGTTAGTTAGTTAGGTTAGGGTTTTGGGGTTGCTGTGTATTATTTGCATTCTTGCTTGTTCATGGTTTGCTGTGTTTGGTTTGCACGTTTGTCTTTTTCCTTAATATATATATATATATATATATATATATATATATATATTTTTTTTTATTTTTTTTTTTCCACTTACCTTTTAGCCTGATTCCTTTAGTGCAGCCCATTGATCTGTTTACTCTGTGCTGGATGCCTCTGTTAGGCATCCCTTCCATGACACCTTTATTACTGGTGTTCTGTTTCTGTAATACAGGCATCTGCGGTGCAGAAGTTAGAGTGGGTGTTGTGTGCCTCCTGCACAGTATACACCTGAAGATACCCCTTAATGCTGGTGTTCTGTTTCTGTAATACAGGTATCTGCAGCAGTTAATGTGGGTGATGTGTGCCTCCTGCACCGTATACACCTGAAGCTACCCTTTATTACTGGTGTTCTGTTTCTGGAAGACAGGCATCTGCAGAAGTTAGAGTGGGTGTTGTGTGCCTCCTGCACAGTATACACCTGAAGCTACCCCTTATTGCTGGTGATGTTCTGTTTCTGTAACACAGGCAGGCAGTTGCAGTAATTACAGTCGACGTACGGTGTCATCTGCTTGTCCTTATTTTCGGCAGCTGGACGTGTTGAGCCACATCATGCCGAAGACTTGGTAGAGTGGATGACCAAGCCCTCCTCATTCTCTCTCACCCAGACTCAGGGTACTAGGAAAGCAGCTGCCAATGCGTCCTCTTCCCTTGTCTCAATGTCATCAGTCACTCCTTCCCTAGACCCACCATGTCCTCCTGAGGAGTCCCCCGAACTGTTTGAGCACAGTGTTGGGTACATGCTCCAGGAGGATGCCCAGCGTTTTGAAGGCTCAGATGATGATACCCAGCTAAAGGAAGGCAGTAGCGTGAGCGCAGAGAGAGGGGATGCTCAAGAAGGAGAGCAATCTGGCAGTGATGTTCCATCGGCTGCAGCATACTGCCAGGTTTGCTTCAGTGATGAAGAGGGAGGGTATCATGAGGTCACTGACTCCACGTGGGTGCCTGGTAGGAGAGAGGAGGAGGCACATCTCCAATGAGGCAGGATGGGGGGCCAGCTTAGGGGCAGCACACTGACTGAATCACACCGCAGAGCTCCGTCTATGCAGGGCGCTGCCTCTGCGCGCTATTCCAAAAGTTCTTTGGTGTGGGCCTTTTTTGAGACAAGCGCATCAGATCGCACAGCTGCTATTTGCAACATATGTCTCAATCGTACAGTATCTCGCATGGCCAAAACATCCGCCGCTTGGGCACCACATGCTTGACCAGACATATGTTGATCTGCCATGCAGCTCATTAGCAAACGTACCTTAAAGACCCACACCAGAGAACAAAGAGGACCTCTCCTTGCTCATCATCAGCTGGGATCTACAACCCCACTAGACCTTCAGTCCTCTCTGAAACCTGCACTGAGAGGTATGAATGAAGGTGTAGAATTAGGTGTGTCACAGCCAAGTGCTTGCGGGCACTCTGCTAGCAGTACACCGATGTCCGAATGTAGCAGGAAAATTTCCCTGCCCCAGCTGCTGGACCGTCGAAAGAAGTTCACTCCCAGCCATCCACATGCCCAGCGGTTGAATGCTAGCTTGGCTAAATTTCTAGCACTTCAACTGCTGCCTTTTCAGTTGGTAGACTCAGCCCCCTTATGTGAGTTTGTGCAATGTGTGGTTCCTCAGTGGCAGGTTCCCAAACACCACTTTTTCTCACGGAAGGCGATTCCGGCTCTCTACTGGCATGTGGAAGGCAATGTCCATGCCTCACTGGACAGGGTGGTCAGCGGTAAGGTGCATATTACCGCTTACTCATGGTCCAGAAGGCATGGACAGGGACGTTACCTATCTTTCACGGCCCATTGGGTCACTCTTCTGGCAGCTGGGAAGGATGCAGGACAAGGTGCAGTAGTGTTGGAGGTTGTTCCACAACCACGCCTCCAAAATGCTACTACTGGTTGTGACACACCTCTCTCCTCCACCCCCTTCTCTTCTTCTTCCTCCATGGCCTCTTCCAGTGCTTTGTCCTCAGAACCAGCGGTGCTCCGTAGACGTTCAAGGGGCTATGCAAGTACGCAGGCAAAAAGATGCCATGCCGTGATTGCGCTGGTTTGTTTGGGGGACAGGAGCCACACTGGGGCAGATATTTTGTCAGCTCTGCAGGGGCAGGCCGAGAGGTGGTTGACGCCATGCCAGTTTAAGCCAGGAATGGTGGTTTGCAACAATGACACCAACCTACTCTCTGCCCTCCAACAGGGATGACTGACCCATGTGCCCTGTGTGGCTCATGTCCTTAACCTGGTGGTGCAGTGGTTCTTGTGTAGGTACCCGGGCTTACAGGATGTCCTGAGGAAGGCCAGGAAAGTCTGTGTGCATTTGTCAGGAAGATCCTGCCAGCAAAGGTCAGTCTGGGCCTTCTGCCGCGCGTTCGCCTGTTGGCGCCAGACGGGCTATTTAAGGTTGAATATAATTTTTATTGTTACAGACCAAGTAACAGTATAAAACAGTAATAGTTGAGGGGGGAGGGGGGGTACAGAATAAAGAAGGTTGGGGAAAGGGGGAAGGGTAGGGAGTGAAGTTTTTACAAAACAGCTTACAGGCATCTACAAAGTCCAAGCATCAAATTATACAGCAAAACCCAAATAAGTGGGGGTGAATCACAGACCCCTCTTCTACGGTTATGTCCATACAAAAATCCTGCATGGGAGGCCTATGCAGGCAGGGGGATTCGTGAATCTAAAGTTAAGCCACGTCACTGAGGAAACAGGCTGAGGAAGAGTGATGGAGCCAAGGATACCATAGGGACATATAGGTATCCCATTTGTCAGTTCGTTTGGCGTGCAGTTCCTCCATGAGCATAATATCGTTCATGGCATCAGTCCATCTCGTAATCGGGGGGACAACTTCCGTTTTCCAGAACTGCGAAATGACGTGACGAGCTGCGGACAGAAAGAATCGAAGCAGACTCTTTCGGTGTGAGCTCATGGAACCTGGGAGTATGGAGAGTAAAGCTATGTGCGGTGTCGGTAACACAGAGACATCATACATCTCATTATGAATTTTAAATACCTTATCCCAAAAGGGGCGAATCCGATCACATTCCCACCACACGTGAATATATGTGCCCGCTCCTCCGTGGCAACGCCAGCACCTATCCGAGGCCTCAGGAAACATTTTGCTCACCGTGACTGGATCCCTATACCATCTCGTCAACAGCTTGTAGTTTTTTTCTTGTGTGAAACCAGATATGGAGGATTTGTGAGTGATCATGAACGATGTGTTCCAGTGTGCAGTGGATAGTTCAGTGCCCAGGTCCCTGGACCATTTCTGTGTATAATTTGGGAGTGTGGTACAATAGTGTAGCTGAATGTCTTTGTAGATCCGAGACAGTGAATGTTTAGGTGTTTGAGAGAGACCACACATGTCCTCGAAGGTCGTGAGAGGTCTATGTATCAGGCCGGAGAGATGGAGCGACTTGCAGTATCGCTCTATAGTTAGTCTGGAGAGCCAGTCCATCTGAGTTAACGGATGAGGGTCTATGGGCGACCAGAACAACCCTGTGGAAACCTGTATATATTGCTTGGTGGTAGGCCATTGGTCTCTAGAGTAAGAGCCGCATTGTCTCCCTGTGTGCAGTGTCGGGATTACCGAGTTGTCAAATAGGGGCGACATGGGGCTCGGATCCGTAGAAAGGTGAAGGGTCGTCTGTTTGCGATACCATAGGGTGAGCGCTGCTAGAGTCAAAGGGGATAGTCCGGGCATGGAGCGAAATTTAGCATGATAGCCCCAAAGGAGGGCTCTGAGATCAACCCGAGCCATGGTCTGTTCAATTGTCGTGGACAGTTTAGTCAAGGGGCGCGGGAACCATTCAAGGAGTCATGACGAGATGGCAGAGATGTGGTACAACTGAAAGTCCGGTAGACCCATACCCCCCTTATCTTTAGGAGCGCATAAAATCCTGTATCTTAGTCTAGGGGGGTGATTCTGCCAGATGAACCTAACCGCTAAGTGTACGGAAGAAAGCCAGAGGAAGAATTATGGGTAACGTCTGAAACAAGTACAGCAGCTTAGGCAGAATGTCCATTTTTAGTACATTCATGCGTCCCCACCGAGATAGTTTGAGGTTATGCCAAGATTCCAGCAAGTGACGGATTTTCGCCAACATAGGACTGTAGTTCAGGGCATAGACGTCTGCAAAGTTCCTAGGTATCTCAGTCCCCAAGTACTTAACTGATTGCGGTTGCCACTTAAATGGGAACCTCTGTTTTAGTAGAGATACTGTACGTGGTTTCAGAGTTATATTCAGGGCCTCTGTTTTCGTCATGTTTAATTTAAAGTTACTATGTGCCCCGAAGCGGTCAAGCTCGTGTAGCAACGCCGGAATGCTAGTTAAAGGTTGGGTAATGTAGAGAAGCAGGTCATCTGCGTATAATGAAAGCTTGCTAGGCTCCGTGGAGGCTGGGATCCCATGAATGGCAGGGTTGGCCCGAATCGCTTGTGCCAGATGTTCAATCGTGAGTGCAAACAACAAGGGCGACAATGGACACCCCTGTCTGGTGCCGTTTCTAATTGGAAATGACTCAGAGGAGTCTCCATTCGCCGCCACTTTTGCAGAAGGGTTAGAATATAAGGACATCACCTTAGACAGTAGCCTCAGCCCCATCCCTATTTGTAGAAGTGTCGCTCGCAGAAAGGACCAGCTCACGTGGTCGAATGCTTTCTCAGCGTCGCACGCCAGCAGGCACATCGGGATGTTACTTTGTTGAGCGTATGAAATTAAATGCAACGTCTTAGTAGTATTCTCACGAGCCTCTCTATGTGGGATGAACCCGACTTGGTCATTGTGAACTAAGGATGGTAAAAGAGGGGCTAAACGGGTGGCTAGAATCTTGGCAAAAAGTTTAAGATCGATATTAAGGAGCGAGATAGGTCTGTGGCTACTACAGTGAGAATGATCTTTTCCGGGCTTGGGCAGTACCACTATTTGGGCTTGGAGGATGTGAGGAGATAGCGGGTGAGTATCATCTATTCCCTCAAACGCACGAGACATAATAGGGGCCAATTGTTGCGCAAACTTTTTGTAGAACTGTGGAGTGTATCCATCCGGACCTGGACTTTTCCCGTTCTTTAGTCCCTTAATCGCGGTCAGAAATTCTGTGGCGGTCAGGGGTAGTTCTAAATCGTCAGTCTCCGCGGGTGTCATGGTAGGAAGGGCTGTGTCCTGTACATAACCCTGTAGGTCCATTGCGGTCGCGGTGGCCTGCGTGTCCCGGTCAACGTGTGGGCGGAGGTTGTAGAGGGATGAGTAATAGTCCCTGAATTCGGACACAATTTCCGAATTTTTATGCCGCTTTTGACCCGCTTTGGTGACTATAAATGGGATGTTTTGTCTTTGTTGTCTGGGGTGCAAAACCTTGGCCAGGTGTTTCCCGCACTTATTCGCCTGGGAGTAATGGACATAGCGACCCTTGTTGCGTGCCGTCAGTGCCCTGTCAGAAAAAATGCGTAGTAGGTCTCGGCGTGTGTTGGACAGTTCCACTAGTGTGGCCGGGTCAAGGGAAGTTTTGTGCGTGGACTCAAGAGTGTGGAGTCGTTGAAATAAGCGTTTAATGTCCTCCGTACGAGCCCTTTTCAACCGGGCCCCGTGCTGGATAAAGATCCCTCTAAGAACACATTTAAGAGTCTCCCATTGATTCATGGCAGAGGTCTCATCAAGTCAGTGATGGCTGTTGACACCTCCGCAGCACAGACGCTGTCGTGTAACAGGTTGTCATTCAGTCTCCACGTAGTCCTACGTGTTTGGCTCAGGGTGTGCCCCAAGGTGACATGTACCGGGGAGTGGTCAGACCACAACTTCAGGCCGATGTCACTCCGTGGGTCCAGGTCTAGTAGTGGTTGGGACAAGAATATGTAGTCTATCCTACTGTACGAGTTATGGGCTGAGGAGTAATATGTGTAGTCTCTCTCAGAAGGGTGGAAGAGGCGCCAAGTGTCAACCAAAGACAGATCAGCTAAAATCGCTCTCATTTTAGATAGGGAGGAGGAAGAGATGTGTGACTTACCGGTAGAGGAATCCAGTCTGGGCACTAGTGGAGCATTAAGATCACCTCCCAATATCATATTGGGTGAGCCAAAGGATTTCAGGCGGGTTGCCACGGAGGAGAGGAAGTGGAGCTGATCCTGGTTCGGAAAATAAACATTAACAACAGTTATAATCAGCCGTTGAATGGCAATTTTCAAAAACAGATACCTCCCTTTAGGGTCAATGTCAACTTCTAATACCTCAGGAGAAAAAGAGCGATGGAAGGCTATCGACACGCCCTTGGTCCTAGCTGAGGGGTTGGTGCTATGAAACCACTTAGTGTAGTATGTGTCTTGAAAAGCGGGAATAGAGTCAGAGCGGAAATGTGTTTCTTGCAGTAACAGTATGAGAGTCTTGGCCTTATGGAAGTGATGCAATATCTGCCTGCGTTTCTCTGGCGTATTAAAACCCCTGCAATTAAGCGAGGAAACTTTAAGTTCTATGGGGGTCGCCATAGTGAGAAGAGACATAGATAGAGTGAGGTGCAGTGGAGGTCTGAGAGCCCGCAGGAGTGAATAGAAGAGTGTGGGGTAGGGTAGAGGGGGAAAGAGAGGGAAGGTGTGAATGGAGGGGAGGAGGGTGGGTGCCATTCCAGGGCAAATCAATGAGCTGAGGAGCTGGTCGTGTTCCGAAATAGCACACCCGGGAACAGCCCCCATAGGAGGGGAAGCCCGGGTGGCCAGTAACATGCTACAAAAAGTTGCAACCGAATGGCACCCTGCAATGTCCATTTTGGTAGGAAGGACGTCCTCTGAAAAGCTAACTGAGAGTGTAAATACAGAGTCAATAAAGACTCTGCTAGTCCTAAGGGGGGGAATTGCAGAACTGTAACATAGTATCCCGCCCCCGTCCAGGCGTGAACACTTAAAAATGAAATAAGCACAAACTGATAACCATAAAAAAGAAAAAAAAAAAGTGCATCAGAGTAAGAAAAGAGCATTGTTAGATAGCATCAAAGCATATAAGGTCTAACGGTAAACTGGAAACATCCAGAGGCAGGGAAGCGTGAACCTAAGGTGAACAACTAGAACCTCCAAGTGGTGTAAACTCAGAAAGCTTCCCTGCCTCCAAGATGCCATGCAACATACTCAGCATACATTTGTAACCTTCAAAATGTCCCAAGGATTCGTGGACCGAGGAAAGTCAGCAAGTAAAGGTCCCCACCGGCCGGCGGGGTGTGGGGGATGGTCATCCATTTGGAGATTTAGAGGTACGGGAACGGGAGCGCTTCTTCTTGGTGACCTTCGTCCAGCCAGAAGACAGGGGAAGACCAGGGGTGGCTGAATGAAGCGGCCAGTCAGGGATCCGTATTTGTGGAAGCTCAAAAGTTCCAAGGAATGCGGGTAGGTCCCCTAGTGTGCGGAAAGTCGCAGAATTGGCATTCAGGGTGGCAGAAAGCTGGAAAGGGAACCACCAACGGTATTTTATTTGTTTGGCTTGCAAAGCGTCGGTAACCGGCTTCAGGGCCTTCATCATCAGAAGGGTTTGTCTGGACAGGTCCATCAGCAATAGAAGTGGGGTCTCATTAAACAGGATGGCCTCCTGATGTCTGGCAGCTTGCATAATGTCCGACTTGACATTAAAGTGGTGCACCCGGCAAATAACATCCCTAGGGTAAGCCAGGTTCTGGTTACGGGGGCCTAGAGATCTGTGTAGGGGATCAATTTCAATCGGGGAGTCCGCAGGCTTGTTAAGCAGTTGGTTAACCACTTTTGTGGCTGCCGCAAGCAAGTCCTTGTTTTCAACAGATTCCGGCAAGCCGCGCATGCGAATATTATTGCGGCGGCTCCTATTTTCCTGGTCATCCAAACCATAAAATAGCTGCTGGATTTGGTTGGTGTGTTCCTGCAAAATGACATCCTGTTCAGATAACCGGGAGATCGTTTCCTCCACTGAGTGTTCAATATCTTCCAGTCTATGCCCAATGTCTTTGCGGAGGTCATTCATCTTTCTATCATAAGACCTTTCCAGCCTGTTAATGTAGGATTCAATGTCCTATTTAGTGGGGAGGGCTTTAAGATAGGCCTCCATATCCCAGCCATCCCGCCATGCGGGGCCCTGAGGAGATGGGCTCCTGGATGGAGAGGGGCTGCTTGGGGGGGGGGTCCCCTTCAAGGTCAGAAGAGCGGGGAGAGTGTGATCGGTCGCCCGTGGGTCGTACCTGAGACGCGGCCCGCACAGCATGTGCGGCCGCTGAGCGTGTCGCCGCCATCTTGGGAGTGGAGGCCGCTCTGTGTCCGGCGTCTTTTGCGGGGAAATAACTCCCTATATCGCCCGTCTTCGAGGTCCCGGAGGAGCGGGGGGTGTTGCTGGGTCCCCTCCTGCTCATGTGGAGCTGTATGACGGCCTCGGTCCGTGCTGCTGCCGGCGGGAAGAGAGACGGGAGCGGGAGCTGGGCGCTTACACGTCCGTCCTCGCCATGCGCTAGGCCACGCCCCCAGACGGCTATTTAACTCGGTCTGTCACATTGAGCTCTTGCTGTCTGATCTACAGCGTGCGAGTATCCTGACCCTGAGAACCTGCCTTCTGTGACCTTTGACCCGGCTTGTCTACCTAAAATTCCTGCTATCCGCCTGCACCTGATCCCGGCCTGCCTGACTGCCCTTCTGCTTAATCCTCCGGTACCTTTGCTGTCTGCCTGATTACCGACCCGGCTTGTCCGACCATCCTCCTGCTTGCTCCTTTGGTACCTCCGCTGACTGCCTGACCTCTGACCCAGCCTGTCTGACTTCCCTACTTCCAGCATCCTGGTTCCTGGTACCTGTCTGCTGTCCTGCCTCCAGTTGTTGATCCAGCTCCTGCCTGCAGTCCAGCTTCAGCCTGAGTTCCTGCTTCTGTGTCCTGGTTCCAGCTGCCTATCTGCTGTTCTGCTCCAGCCTGCTGCACCTGCCTGCTGATCCAGCTCCTTCCCGGTCCCAGCCTGTCTCCTGATCCTGCTGGAGGTTCCTCTACACAGAACTTCCTGGGTTGCAGACCCCTCCGCTGCTGTTGATCCTGCCAAGCACTCGTGCCACTCAGGACTCTTGTGCTTCCTGTATACTCTACCAGGGCCCTTGAGTCGGATCCGCAAGAGAGGTCTCTCCCTGCAGGTCAGGCTCTTCCACTAGATACGTGGCAGCATTTCTGATGATCATATAATGCCAGTGCTCAGCTGGCTGAGCTCCAAAAGGACTTGAACCTGCCCAAGAACCGCCTTATATGTGACATGCCCACCAGGTGGAACTCAACGTTGGCCATGCTGCAGCGGCTGCACACACAGCAGAGGGCCATCAATGAGTACCTGTGCGACTACGGCACCAGGACAGGGTCAGGGGATATCGTCTTTTTCTCACCACACCAGTGGGGCATGATCAGGGATGCATACACTGTCCTGTCACCATTTGAGGAGGCCACGAAGATGGTGAGCAGTGACAGTGCATGCATCAGTGACACTGTACCTCTTGTGAACCTGTTGGAGCATACGCTGCTAGGAAAAAAATGGACAGGGCACTTGAGGCAGAACAGAGGCAGGAAGAGGAGGTCTTTCTTGCCTCTCATGGCCCCCTTTATCCAGACAGTGTGCCTGCTGTCCCACCCATCACACAGGAAGAGGAGGAGGAGGATTGTGTCAGCATGGAGGTGGAGCCTGGCACTCAGCATCAGCAGCAGCAGTCTTTTAGGGATGATTGACAGTCCCAAGAAACACATGGACTTGTACGTGGCTGGGAGGAGGTGGCTGCGGATCATGTTGTCCCTAGTGATCCAGAGGACCCTGGACCGAATGTCTCAGTTAACCTACGCTGCATGGCCTCCCT
The DNA here is from genome assembly GCF_037356315.1 of Lithobates pipiens. Classification (NCBI taxonomy): domain Eukaryota; kingdom Metazoa; phylum Chordata; class Amphibia; order Anura; family Ranidae; genus Lithobates; species Lithobates pipiens. The sequence continues at coordinate 63,295,814 of NW_027507789.1, read as the reverse complement.
GATCCTGCAAAACCTGCGGAAGGATCCATATTCTTTGGATCAAGGAGAGGGACCATTACTGGCTGGCCACTCTCCTTGATCCACGGTACAAGAGTAAGGTTGCGGACCTTATTTTGCCATTGCAGAGGGAGCAGAGGATGAGACATTTCCGGGAGGCCTTGCAGAAAGGTCTGTGCAACGCATTCCCAGAGACTGGGAGGTTACAAACTCCTGGTCCTGGACAACGTGTTGCTGAGGCTTCGGTCAGTCACAGAAGGAGCGTTGGAGAAGGTGGCCGTCTGACCGATGCGTCCAGACAATTTTTTAGTCCGCAGCCCCAAGGTATGATTGGTTCCAGCAACCATCGCCAGCATTTTATTTACATGGTGCAGGAATACCTAGGGGCAAGATCAGACTTGGACAATCCTTGTAATCCTCTGGCTTACTGGGTCTTGAGGATGGATCACTGGCCAGAGCTTGCACAGTATGCAATTGAGCTACTGGCCTCTCCTGCATCCAGCGTTCTTTCGGAACGCACCTTCAGTGCTGCTGGTGGCTTTGTAACCGATCACAGGGTGCGCCTGTTCACCGACTCGGTTGATCGACTTACCTTCATAAAGATGAATCAGTCTTGGATCACCACCAGCTACCAAGCACCTGAAGCTGATGTAACCGAATAATTTTTTTTGAAATGTCACATCCCTTTAAGACTGCCTATGCTGATGCTGAGTGACTGTCCTGTTAAGTTGACGGACTATCCTCTTCCTCCTCAATGATCCTTCTGATAGCTTGGAAGAACATTTTTGGTTCTGGGTGACGCCACCAGTGCCTAAGGCCCAATTTTTCAGCCCCTGTTTAACAAGGGCATGTAATTACAATTTTTGATGCAATGCTTTGCAGCAGGACTCATTCCTGCACTCCAACTAGAGTATCTGGGAGAGGTTGCAGTGTCGTGGCACCAGCACCAGAGCCTAAGGCTCAATTTTTCAGCCCCTGTTTAACAGGGACATGTAATTACAATTGTTGATGCAATGCTTTGCAGCAGGGCTCATTCCTGCACTCCAACTAGAGCATCTGGGAGAGGTTGCAGTGTCGTGGCACCAGCACCAGTGCCTAAGGCTCAATTTTTCAGCCCCTGTTTAACAGGGGCATGTAATTACAATTCTTGATATAATATTTCACAGCAGGGCCCGTTCCTGCGCCCACCGAGAGTAACTGTGAGGACCTGTGGCACCAGCACCACCACCACAACCACCAAAGGCCCAATTTTTCTACCACTGTTCAACAATGGCATGTAATTACAATTCTTGATATAACCGTTCACAGCAGGGTGCTCCAGCGCCCACCAAGAGTCACTTTGAGGGCTTACAATGTTGTGGCAACACCAACACCTTAGGCCCAAATTTCTGCAGAGCATACAGGGCAGGCCCCTACTTTCAAACATGCAACTTACAAACGTCTCCTACTTGCAAACGGAAGGAGACAACAGGAAGGAAGATGAAAAAAGACAGACAGCAAAAAAAAATATTATACAGGAGTGATAACCCTTCCCTATGTTTTCCAAAAAGCTTACAAACAGATTTTTTGACTGGAGCTACACTTTGAAAATGTACCAGTTAAAAATTACAAAAAGATTCTACTTAACACAACAAACCTACACAGTCCCTGTCTTGTTTTCACCGCCTGTATACTGCTGTTCTGAGTATATAGGGCCTGGGGGCCTTTACTTTTTTTTCATTTGGGCACGGGGTTCCCCTTAATATCTATACAAGACTCAAAGGGGCTGGTAATGGGCAGGGGGGGGCTACCCATGCCATTTTTCTCAATGATTTTATTCCGTATTGCCGGAACCAGACATTACATTAAAACCGCAAGCAGTTTTAAATTACTTTTTTTCCATTAAATGTCATTTTGTGCAGGGACTCTTCTAAACACGGGAAACACGTGCCACTTCACAGACATACTATAGACGCCCCCCAGGCACGATATTTAAAGGAATATTTCACTTTTTTCACTTTGTCATTAAAATCAGTGCTCCCGAAAAAACTGCAGTTTTTAAATACATTTTTTGCATTGATCCATGTCCCCTGGGGCAGGAGACGGGTCCCCAAACCCTTTTTAGGACAATATCTTGCATATTAGCCATTAAAATTAGCACTTTTGATTTCGAACGTTCAAGTCCCATAGACATTAATAGGGTTCTAAAGTTTGTACGAATTTTCGGTTCGTTAGAAAGTTCTAAATTCAAACGGCGACTGGTGTTGTGGAGAAACCCCTTTGTGTCCACGAATACAACCTTAACATGGGAGGGGTGGAGCTCAACCACCAGTTGTTGGCACCTTACCTAATTGCCCGTAAGGCCAGACACTGGTAGAAAAAAGTGTCTGTATATTTATTCCAATTGGCTCTGCTTATGTGCTATACAAAGCTTCAGGACTAAATGGATCCTTCCTTAAATTCCAGGAAGAGATCATCACAGCCCCTCTGTTTCCAGATGGTGCTGTGGCCCAACTTCCCAATCCATATGCAGTGAGCCGGGTGCATGAGATGCATTTTCTATATGTCCTCCCTGGTACCCATAGCTAAAGAAATCCCCAAAGAAGATGTGGTGTCTGCAGAAAACATGGATATAGGCGTGATACCCGCTTTTATTGTCCTGACCAAACTGGTCTTTGCATTGGTGAATGTTTTGAACGCTACCACACACTAGTGGAGTATTAGCATAGGGTACAGCATTGCAGAGGCCTAAGGCACACTCACACAAGGTCTCAAAAGACAAGATGGCCATCACATTTTGAGAGACCCTAATCTGGAACGTTTACAGTTTACAGTTTATATAAAAGTGCAAAACAAAAAACACAAAAAATGAATAAATAAAAAATCCAAAAATAGTTGTGATTTTATTTTTCTTTTCTCTCTATTGTTCTCTCTCTTATGTTTGCTCTCTATTGTATATTATATATATTACATAGTTAGTTACATAGTTAGTAAGGTTAAATAAAGACACCAGTCTGTCCAGTTCAACCTGAGGAAGTGTCTACAATTGTTCCTATCCCTGTAAATTGCACACTCACATCGGTCCCTACCCTCAAGGAGCCCACAATCCAAGTTCCCCATTCATATACTAGGGCCAATTTGGGACAGAAGCCAATTAACCTACTTGCATGTCTTTGGAGTGTGGGAGGAAACCGGAGTACCTGGAGGTAACCCACGCAGGCACAGGGAGAACATGCAAACTCCAGGCAGGTAGTGTAGTGGTTGGGATTCAAACCAGCGACCCTTTTTACTGCTAGGTGAAAATGCTAACCCCTACACCACTGTGCTGCCCCAGTACACCACTTTGCCGCCCAGTGTGTTTATTGTTCTCTCTATTGTTACTGTATTTTAAAACTGCAATGTTTTATTTTTACTATATTTTTCTTGTATTTGCTTTGCAAGAATGGTACTGTATGTCTTACTGTTATACTGTAATGTTACTTTGTTTTATTGTTAACCATCATTTTCTTAGCAGGTACGCCATTCAGCTGCAGCATAGGTTTATTTATTCTGATAGCAACAGCGTTTGCTCCCACAATATGTAAAGCCGTGACTCCAGCATTGTAGGAGGTGATTTTGGATTGCCCCCATGCTTCGGCATATATTTTTTAATAAAGATTGCATTAAAAAAATCATGTTGTTTTATTGAGTTAATGTTTTATCATTACCATTGTTACCATTACCATTGTTTTTGCTTGTCAGGTACGACATTCAGCTGCAGCACTGATTTATGTATCTTGACAGCAAAAGCGTTTGCTCTCATGATATGAAAAAAATGGTGCATCCAGCCAGATCTGAGCAATTCTGCGACACTGCTGGGGGCGGCTATAGTGGGGTCTCTGGAGGCCTTGAAGGGGTTGCTATTCAGGGGGCCAAAAACACCTCATTACCTCACCCCTTCTATGTGGGCGTGGAAGGTGGGAGAGGCGCTGAGGGCACCCCAGCCAAACTCCTGGTCTCCTCACATCCCCCTGTGGCTAAACCCTAACCTATCACAGTTCAACCCCATCCCAGATCCACAGGCTTGGGCCAAATACAAAATACTGACCCTTGAGCATGTTATCACCAACGGAGAGCTCAATCCCTTTCATTTATTGTGTACCAAATTTAATGTACCTGCACGGGCCCATTTCAGGTATCTTCAAATCGCTCATGCTTCCAGATGTCAGTTCTTAGGCCAATCAATTATACTGGAATACTCTGAGCTCGAATCCACCCTTCGGGTGAAAGACTTGGAGAAACCCATGTCTCAGATCTACGGGTCCCTACTGGTTGCTGCTGTCCCCGAGCTGTCCTCCCTCCACAGGAAATGGGTGGAGGAAATACCGGAGCTGGATGAGGATGATTGAAGGGAGATTTGGGATATTCCATTCTCCCCTCTGGTCTCAGCCAGGGACAAACTGGTCCAATACAAAATTGTACAGAGTTCACTACACGCCTCACAGGCTGCACCAGATGTCACTGGCGCATTCTCCGGAGTGTTGGCGCTGCTCATACCAGCCGGGGGATTTCTTTTACATTTTCTGGGCTTGCCCAGCATTTGTACATTATTGGAAAGACTAGTGTCTCTTATGATCCTAAACATTGTCTGCTAGGACTGGTGGAACAAATGTCAATGCTCAGAGATAGAAACATACTCATATCCCTGTTATTGTATTATGCACATAAGGCTGTCACGATGAAATGGAAACAATCATCTCCCCCCTCTGTCAGATTCTGGAAGAACCTAGTGAACGCCAGTTTACCCCTTTATAAAGCCACCTACTCAGGCAGGGGTTCCCCTCAAAAATTTTAAAAGGTATGGACCTGTTGGCTAGACAATAATACCATGGCAACCAATGCAGTAACCAACCCCTAGATTAACATTATGGTTATAGTATGGTAGTATATTGACCCATTTACTCTCATGTCCAGTGGCGTAACTAGAACCTTCAGGGCCCCGATGCAAGAAACCATGAAGGGCCCCCCTGAACCCTAGCCAGGGCCCTTCCCTTCGAGTCCGGCGGTGGAACTCCAGGGTGTGGTCACAGGCATGACCTTTGTGAGCCCTGTAGTTCCACCACTGGTATCAGTAGTTTTTTTTTTTTTTTTTTAATTTTTAGATGCCCCATTGGGGGACTGTCCCTAGGCCAGATGGGGTCCCCGTCCCTAGAAGAGATGAGGTCCCTTTCTCCAGGGCAGATGAAGTTACTGCCCCAGGGGAAAAGGGGTCGCTGTCCCCAGGGGAGGTCGGGATCCCTGTCCCCACATGAGAAGGGGTCCCTGTCCCCAGGGGGAGATGGAGGGGGTATGTAATAGTGTGTGGGGGATGAGGTCCTCTCACTCACCATGACCAAACTGTAGGCCGCGCACTCAACCATGTTGGCCTGGGCTCCATCCAGCGTGCTGGACAGGCGATCAGCATATTTCCCAGAAAGACCTTTCATCATCTGTGTAGGACGGGGGAGGAGGGGGGCTGGCAGACAAGCCTGCAGTGTCCTCCGGGGGGCTCTCATAGGGCTGCACTGCATCTGTTTGTTTAAAGTTTGTTTACCCGGGAGAAGTATGCAGTGCAGTGTTGGCCGGATTCGGGGGGGGGGGGACTCTGGCTGGGGAGAACAGACATTGGACTGAGTGGCAATGCATGGAGTAGGAGAGGGGTACTCTGAGGAGCCGGCCGAGGACACAGGTCATGCGGGGAATGCACAACTAAAGGGCAGCCAGCGCAATAGTCGAGCATGGAGCTCTGCTAGTCACCCTCCACCTCCAGCCACCCATGTGCATGGTGCACTGGTACCCCTAGCTGCCTATGCTGCTGCCGCCATATGTAGAGGGGGCTGCATGGGCCCCCTGCATCACAGGGCCCAGTTGCGGTCGCGACTGCTGCACCCCCTATAGTTACGCCCCTGCTCATGTCACATCATCCTATCATTATAACTTTGAGCACAGATTCTCCTGAACTAAACCTCTCCCCACATTGGGGTATAGATAAGTAAGGTTGTTTATATTGTATGGTCCACCCTGTTGCGCTCTGTTGCTGCATCAGTGACAGTTTATTTATGTTATATGATGTGTCCTGTTGTGGTCTGTTGCTGCATCAGAGCATCTGCCCCTATGTGGGCAATATTTGGCCCTTATGTGGGCAATATTGTATGATATTGAAAAACCCAATAAAAAAAGAAAAATGGTGCATGTATGCCCATCATTAGAAGTGTGTGGAGGGCGGTATTCTAATGGTGGGCATACCCACAATCAATCTCTTTTTTTTGTTCATCCCACAGGCTGCATAAAAAAAAGAACATTACATTATATGCCCAACAAGGACCAACAACTTACTAGTATTTTGCTGAACTTTGAGTGGTTATAACAGAATTATGCCTGCAGGTTTAGGTATCATCTTGGTATCATTCTTTTCAGCCAGCGGTTGGCTTTTATGTAAAAGCAATCCTAGCAGCTAATTAGGCTCTAGACTGTTTTTATAAGCAGTGGAAGGGAATGACCTCCCCACAGTCTTCCATGGTTTTATCAGGCTCTCCTGTCCCAACAGGGAACCCGAGAATGCAGCCGGTGGTTCCGCCAGCTGACCATAAAGCTGATCGGAGACCAGAATGACTCCAATCATCTCTATGGCCTAAGCAAACGGATGCTAGGAGCATTTTAATTACTTAGGTTTCGCCGGATATAAACAGCGCCATTGGGAAATTGGGAAAGCATTTTATCACACCGATCTTGGTGTGGTCAAATGCTTTGAGGGCAGAGGAGAGATCTAGGGTCTAATAGACACAATTTTTTTCCAAAAAAGAGTACTTTTCATTACCTATTGCTACCATTGGGGATATTTACATTCCCTGAGATAACAATAAAAATGTTAAAAAATATGATAAGAACAGTTTAAAAATAAAAAAGCAAAATAAATAACAATAATAATAAAAAAAAGCACCCCTGTCTCCCCGTGCTCACACGCAAAGGCGAACACAAGCGTCGGCCTGGTGTCATATATAAAAAGCAATTGCACCATGCATGTGAGGTATCAACGCGAAGGACAGATCGAGGGCAGTCATTTTAGTAGTAGACCTCCTCTGTAAATCAAAAGCTTTAACCTGTAAAGGAATTTAAAGGCTTTTAAAAATGTATGTAATTTGTCACTGTTGCACGTTTGTGCGCAATTTTAAAGCATGTCGTGTTTGGTATCCATGAACTCAGCATAAGATCATCTTTTTTATTTCATCAAACATTTGGGCAATATAGTGTGTTTTAGTGCATTAAAATAAAAAAAAGTGTTTTTTTTTCCAGAAAGATTGCGTTTTAAAAATCGCTGCGCAAACACTGTGTGAAAAAAAAATTGCAACACTCACCATATATATGTTTGGGGGGTTCAAAGTAATTTTCTAGCAAAAAATATATCTTTTTTCATGTAAACAAAAAGTGTCAGAAAGGGCTTTGTCTTTCTAATCAAGTGGTTAGAAGAGTTGATATTTTGTAGTTTGTATGGATAGCCGATAATGTCAAGAAAGTGGAACCAACATTCCTGAATATATGTAGACAAGGGAATGTTTTTTGGTGGGATTTTAATGGTGCCAAGCAATAGAATTACTAACAATACACCAATATGTAAAAAAAATAACAAAATGTATTATACAAAAGACAAGTTTAAAAGTATTGGCTGTACATATAATAAACAGATATGGATACACATCTAATCAAATGATGGGAAACGTGGTCGCTTAACAATGACATGGAGTGACTTGTGCTGACATGTTTCTCCTCTTAATGCTTCCTCGGGGGATGTTTGAAGAGTAGATGTGATACTGCATAGAACAGAGTACAGTTAAAAGCAATACAGAATAATAATAGTACAACAAAAATAAAAAATAATGATGAGTATGCTGTTGACCGCCCTGCCTGGTACTCATCAATCGCCCATGAAAAAATGTTTTACATGCGACTTGATCTTAAGCCAAATTAAATATGGACATTGGACCGCATGCAAAAAGGCTGGCCAAGAAAAGCCCAGGGATAGGGCAAAATATCTGTCTAGTGAAAAAAGTGTATAAATGACCAAAGTGAGCAGAGAACAGATAAAGAAGGGGAAATAGGGATAGGTGAGACTGAAAGAAGGGGGTAACGGGGCAAAAAAAGGGGAAGAACTGGAAAAAGTGGGAGAAGATGGAGAGGAAGGAGGAAAAAGGAAAGAAGAGAGTAAGGGAGGGAGAAGGGAAGGAAAAGGGGGGAAAATAATGTGGGGGGGGGATGGAGGAAGGGGGTGAAAAGAGGGAGAAGGGGGGAGGAAAGAGAGAAAGAGGACTGAAGAGGGAGTGGAAAGAAGGGGGGTGGAGGGGAGGCAAAGGAAAGACAAGAGAGAAAAAGGAGGGAAACAAAGAAAGGAAAGGGCTGCAGGAGAAAGAAGAGGGGAAGGGGGGAGGAGGAGGGAGGGAATGAAGGGAGGAGGGGAAAGAAGAAGAGGGGGAATTGAAAAGAAAGGAAGGGGGGAGGGGAGTGGGAGGAAGTGAGGAAAAATAAAATAGATAGAAAACAACAATGGATTGGAGGCAAAGTACATAGTTGCCAACTGTCCCGAATTTCGCGGGACATTCCCGCCATTAGGACATTTGTCCCGAATTAATTTTGTCCCGGGAAATGTCCCGCGAAATTCGGTTTGTCACGGGAAATTGAATTTCCCGTTTTTTTGCCGCCGGCTGCTAGAGGTCAGCGGCCGGCGGACACGAAGTTGGTCTACACCTGTGGCGCTGCCCACCCCCGCTGCTAGTGTGTGTTTGTGTCAGTGAAGGGCGGTGGCGCCACAGTTATGTCTACGCTCGGCAACGGCGGCCAGTATGTCAATGTGTATGTCGGGGTGGGGGCTAGTCGGATGTCGGGGGCCAGACGGATGTCGGGGGCTAGTCGGGTGTCGGGGGCCAGTCGGATGTCGGGGGCCAGTGACAGTCATGGTATGTGGCCAGTCTGAGAATGTGGGGGCCAGTCTCTGAATGTGGGGGGCCAGTCTCTAAATGTGGGGGCCAGTCTGTGAATGTGGGGGCCAGTGGTATGTCGGGGGCCAGTCTGTGGATGTGGGGGGCCAGTCTGTGGATGTGGGGGCCAGTCTGTGGATGTGGGGGGCCAGTCTGTGGATGTCGGGGGCCAGTCTGTGGATGTCGGGGGCCAGTTGTATGTCGGGGGCCAGTCTGGAGATGTGGATGTCGGGGCGGGGGCCAGTCGGATGTCGGGGGCCAGTCGGATGTAGGGGGCCAGTGACAGTCATGGTATGTGGCCAGTCTGTGAATGTGGGGGTCCAGTCTGTGAATGTGGGGTCCAGTCTGTGAATGTGGGGGCCAGTGGTATGTTGGGGGCCAGTCTGTGGATGTGGGGGCCAGTCTGTGGATGTCGGGGGCCAGTTGTATGTCGGGGGCCAGTCTGTGGATGTTGGGGGGCCAGTGGTATGTCGGCAGTCAGTCTGGAGATGTGGATGTCGGGGCGGGGGCCAGTCGGATGTCAGGGGCCAGTCGGATGTCGGGGGCCAGTGACAGTCATGGTATGTGGGGGTCCAGTCTGTGAATGTGGGAGTCCAGTCTGTGAATGTGGGGGGCCAGTCTGTGAATGTGGGGGGCCAGTCTGTGAATGTGGGGGCCAGTGGTATGTGGGGGGCCAGTCTGTGGATGTCGGGGGCCAGTTGTATGTCGGGGGCCAGTCTGTGGATGTTGGGGGGCCAGTGGTATGTCGGGGGCCAGTCTGGAGATGTGAGGGCCAGTCTGTGGAGTATGTGGGGGCAGGTCTGTGCAGGATGTGGGGGGGCGGTCTGTGCAGGATGTGGGGGGGGCGCTCTGTGGATGTCAGAGGGACACCAGATGTAAGGAGGGGCTCCGCTGATGGACACAGATGTGAGGAAGGTACCTCTGATGGGGCACCTGATGTAAGGACAGACTCCGCTTGGGACAACTGATGGCATCTGGTGGCAGGCAACGTGGCTAGTGACGCGCGCATGGCTACCACTGATTCTGCATTATGGTGAGTGGAATGATTTCATTTCATATTACAATGTAATAATAGAAATAATGCGCTTCAATCATCCTGACACCATAACAATCATGGTGCCGGGATGATTGAAGCGCCAACACCAGGTATTTGGAGTATCTTTATCTGCTGATTGTCAAACTCTGGAAAACACATATTGCTATTGTGGTGTAGGATCGGGGGGCTGCTGTCCCTCCTCTCTCCACCCCCCCTCCTCTCTCCATCCCCCTCCTTTCCCTCTCTCCATCCTCCTCCTTTCCCTCTCTCCATCCCCCTCCTTTCCCTCTCTCCATCCCCCTCCTTTCCCTCTCCATCCCGCATTCATCTCAGACTCTAACCACACCCATTTGACCCGCCGCGTTTTTTTTTACAATGTTGGCAACTATGAAAGTAGAAGAACCAACCCACTAAGGATTACAGTGAAAGTGCAATAGGACCAATGGTGAACAAATGAGGGAGTGACAACAAAGTTGGAGTGTGGAGTGTAGGAAGTGTGAAAGACATAACTTATCGTGGCATACTTACATTTCACCAAGCCGGGTCTATGAAAGAGCCAAGGGTGCCTAGTGTTATCTATTTAAGATGGTAAATATTTGTTTCAGGTGGAGATATAATGAAACGATAAAATAGAATGCATGCTGCATGAGTGTAGTTAGTTCACAAAATATCTGTAGTTAATTTGAAAATAAAAAGTAAATACATTTGGTGATCTTATATACTAGAGGACCCTGCCCCTGTTTACAAATCGTCTGTCCCCACTTTTAGACAGGTGGGGATAAATATGTAGCGGTATCCCCGTAGAGGCTGCTGATTAACTCAATATCCCACTGGCTACACCGACTCTGTGTATCCTCTCTTACTTCTGACACCTCGGGTTCCATATTGTAAAGTGTTGTCAATGAGAATCACACAACAAGCTGCTGAATATTTAACCCCTTCCCGCCGAGCGTACGCAGATCTGCGTACTCGGCTTCCGGGGGGTATACCGGGATGATGCCCGCACTTGCAGGCATCATCCCGGTACCGTTTTCTTCAGCAGGCGATTGGATTTCCAGCCAAAACAACCAATGCGGCTAAAAGCCGCTCGGCTGTTATGCCGGAGGAGCGGGAGGGGACGGCCCCCCCTCCCACCGCTGTTACCGGTGCTCCCGTGCGATCGGGAGCACCGATTCCATGTGCGATGCCTCCGGCCGTTGGGGAGGAACTGGAACGAAGCCGTAATCGGCTTCGTTCCAGTCTCCTCATAGTAAACACGGAAGCGACGTCATGACGTCACTTCCCATTTACTCGGCTGCCAATGGTGCCGGTTTTAAAAATATATACGGTATTCAGAATCGCCGTTTTCGGCGATCTGAATACATTGAAGTGTAAAGGAGGGGTGGGGGGTCTTTTAGACCCCCGATCCCTCCATAAAGAGTACCTGTCACCACCTATTACTGTCACAAGGGATGTTTACATTCCTTGTGACAGCAATAAAAGTGATCAAATTTTTTTTTTTTTTTTTTTTTTTTTTTTTAATTAGTTTTTATTGAAGAAGATTTTACATACAGAATATAGTGTAACAGATAGCAAATCACACAAGAAATGAGTAGATTTCAAAACAATCGTGGCTGTGCCACCTTTAAGAATAATCATAGATACGGATTGACATCAGTACACAGAAAGATGGTTATTTGTCATGCTCATATAGGTCGAATGTCAAAAGAATAGAAAGAGAGTAGAGATAAGGGAAAAGAAGAAGAAATATTAGGAAAAACGGAAACAGTAATCTGGTGGATGGACATCCGGAGGAAAGAAGCTACTTATTGCCCTAGAACTTGGCAAGGAGGTACAAGAACAAACTTAAAATACAACGTAACCATTAATAGTTAACAATTGGAGACAACTAAACATCCGTGAACTGTTTAGACCAGTCGACCCAGACTTTCCACTGGTCGTCAAATTTTGCTCTGCTCCCCCTTCTACCAGCTAGTAATGATTCATACACATAATTTTGTCTGGTAATGCTAAGCACCTCTGACAGGTTGGGGGTTTTGTTGGATTTCCAATTTCTGGTAATTGATAATCTAGCCGCCAGTAGAATGTGTGTGACAACCGAGCGGCAGAAAGGGGGGAAATTGTCGATACCCAAATTCAAAACTGCCAATGTAGGATTAACCAGAGTTAGGATTCCTGTAACACTGGAGATACATCGAAACACACTGCCCCAAAAGCTGGAGAGGTGTCTGCAGAACCAAAACATGTGTGAAATATTACCCACCTCCCCACACCCCCTCCAGCATAAGGGGGAATTAGCCGGTGAGAACTTTGCTAAGAGATATGGCGTCAGATACCACCTCAGGGCTATTTTTTGGGCAAGCTCCCAATGATTTACACATCGAGATGCTGTATAGATCGTTTGAAATGCTTTCTTCCATTCACATGGATCAAAGCTTTTATTAAAGTCTATTGACCATTTAGTGAAGGGCCGCGAGTCGGTAAACAAAAGTTTATTTTGGAAAGTGGAGTAAAAAAGGGAGATACCTTTGGTTGGGGATGGGGTTTTTGTGTAAAAATGCCACAGGTTGGTCGGTATGGAAACGTGGGGGCATCTTAGAGTGTTAAGGAGATGTGAGGTTTGTAGAAACCTGTAAAAGTCTGTAGGGGGCAGATTAAACTCTGCTCTAAGTGATGCGAACGAGTGGAGTGAGTTATCCTTATACAGGTCTTCAATTGTAGAGATTCCTTTTGTTTTCCAAGACGAGTAGTCTGTGTTGGGAATCATGTGAGACAATAGCTCAATGGGGACAGGGAGTGTTGTGACTTCAGTAGTTGTAATGGTTGATCTTTGAAGATCGCGCCATGCAAGTAGCGAAGCCTGAAGAGTAGGGGCAAGTCGACACAAGGAGAGAGGTCTCCAGATGTCCAGCAGCAGGAGCATGCGCAGGTCAGTAGTGGGGCTGAGAGCCCGTTCTATGTCACACCAGAGTACATCTGGCGATGGTGATATCCAATATCTAAGTGCTGTAAGCATGGCTGCCCTATAATAGTCTTTAAGATCGATCAAACCCATGCCCCCCACCGATATGTGCTTGATTAGGAGGTGTCTAGAGCACCTAGGCCTCCTGCTCCCCCAGATGTATCTGCGAAGAACGCCATTTAACGCTAACAGGTGTGTATTTTTGAGAGGAATGGGCAATGTGCGAAACACATACAGAATCTGGGGGAGCAGGAGCATTTTAAAGGATGCCAGTCTACCAGACCATGTGAGTTCTGTCTTGGCCAGTCTTTGTGCCTCTTTTTCAATTTTAGCAATAAGGGGGATATAGTTGGCATCTGCTAGATTAAGTGGGTCAGACGTTAGCTGTAAGCCAAGGTAAGAAATACTAGACTCTGCCCATGCGTAGGGGAAACTATTCTGGAGACTGGTTCGGATTTGGGGAGGTAAGTTAAGGTCTAGAATAAGGGATTTCGTGAAGTTTACTTTATAATAAGATATACAGCTAAAGTCGTGAAGAATAGAATGTGCATGGAGGAGGGAGGTCTGTGGGGAGGTCAGGAAAAGAATAATATCATCTGCAAATAAGCTAATGGTGTGGGACTTGTCAAGAAATTTAAAACCGTGAATGTCGGGATGTGTTCTAATTTTTTCAGCAAGGGGCTCTATGAGAAGGTTGAAAATGGAAGGGGATAAAGGGCAGCCCTGCCTAGTACCGTTAGAGATAGTGAAAGGAGTGGAGAGTATGTTGGAGGTATAAACTTGGGCACAGGGGGAAGAGTACAAGGCCAGGATTGCCGACAGGATAGGACCCGAGAACCCAAACCTACTAAGAGTCTGGGACATATATCCCCAATGTATCCTGTCGAACGCCTTCTCCGCGTCCAAAGACAGTAACAGAGAAGGCGTCCGACAGGAATGCGCGTGATGCAGAACATCAATGACTCTCCTAGTAGCGAACCCGTAGTGAACCCGGTCTGCTCCGGCTTAATCAGTGACGGCAGGATCGGAAGAAGTCTATGGGACAAGATCTTAGCAAACAATTTTACATCGGTATTTAAGAGGGAGATAGGCCTAAAATTAGCTGGAGTCGTGGGGTCCTTCCCAGGTTTTGGGATAGTGACTATAAATGCTTTAAGCATTTCAGGAGGGAACGAGGCAGAGGACACCGCAGCAGAGTAGACCTCTCTCAAAGTTGGGGAGAGAGTCTGGGAAAAGATCTTGTAGTAGCTATTCGGAAGACCGTCAGGTCCCGGGGATTTGCCGTTTGGAAGAGTTTTGATGGCCTGTCGGATCTCAGGTTCCGTAAGGGGCGAATTGAGAGTCTCTAATTGATCACTGGTCAAGGAGGGGAGGGAGAGGTCGGTGAAAAATTTCTGGATATCCTGATCCGTAGGTTGTGGGGTGGAGGGGTCATCTCTTAAATTATACAGAGAGGCGTAGTAGTCCGCAAAGGCGTTTGCAATGTCGCTAGGATCATATAATTTACCCTGATCTGATTTACGAAAAAGAAAGGGGATCTTGGTTTTAGCTTTACGATCTTTTAACCTCTGGGCCAATAATTTACCAGCCCGGTTGCCAGATGAATAATGTGATAATCTCAGCGAGTGGACGTGTTTATCGTATTGCTCTAGTAGTAGGAGCCTGAGATCCGAACGTAGTGAGGTCAATTTGTGCAGAACACTCTGATTTGTAGCAGTCGTGGATTTATTTTGGGCTTCTAATAATTTAATCTCCGAAAGCAAGGAGTCCAGCCTCTGTGTCCTCTGCCTTTTTGCCCTTGCACCCATTTGTAGAAGTATACCTCTAATAAAAGCCTTATGGGCACACCACAAGGTAAACGGACTAACATCAGGAGTAGCATTAAAAGAGAAAAATTCTTGCAAATGTTTAGTTAGGTAAGAGACCTGTTGTGGTTGTTGAAAGAGGCGGGGATTAGCCCGCCATACACTAGCAGGAGTCAGAGGGCGCCCCCCGTCCACCGTGATGGACACGGGGGCGTGGTCCGACCATGTAATTTCATGTATGGACGAGTTTGTAATTCGTTGAAGAAGTAACCTATCAGTCAGAATCAAATCTATACGTGAGTACGAGTTGTGTCTAAGAGAATGAAAAGAATAGTCTCTTTCAGTGGAATGTTGGCAGCGCCATACATCATACAAGTCCTCAGTGTGGAGCAAAGGTTGTAGAGCAATTCTTGGGCGCTGTGTTTTGGAGGTCGTGTCCATGACCTGATCAGGAATGATATTGAAGTCTCCGCATAGAATCAGGTCGCCCTTTTTTAGTAGTTCTACCTTCCGAAGAAGTTTTCTCAGAAAACGTGTTTGATGGGTATTGGGTGCGTAGACATTTACTATGGTGTAGGGCTTGTCATTAAAGCTACCCAGTATGATTAAATATCGACCTTCCGGGTCTATAAGAGACTGTTGAAGCGTAAAAGAAACGGTGTCTTTGATAGCAATTAGAACTCCTTTTCTTTTGGTAGGAGCAGAGGCTTTAAAGATATGTGGAAATTTGTTATGTTTGAAAATGGGTTCGCTCAGAGAGGACCAATGCGTTTCTTGCACACACAAAACATCGGATCCGAGCCTGAAGGCCTCTTTCCAGAGCGAAGCCCGTTTGACTGGGTGGTTCAAGCCACGCACATTAAAAGAGGTTATTTTAATAGACATAGTTCAAGTAAGGGAGAGATGCTGAAAAAGTACCTTGTTGGTCCAGGTCCGCTTCATGAGGCTGCAGCAGATGAGTTGGCTGTTCGTCTCCATGGGTATTTCTCCGAGTCCATTCACCAGTAAGTAGTAAATAAAAATAAAAGAAGTAGTTAGAAGAGCAACAGAAGTCAGATAGTAACAAAAGGGTAAGTCGATAGAGAGCTAAAAAGGTGGATTCCATCCGGAATCTGTAGGCAGATATACTGCTTAAACATATAAACAGGGGGTAAAACATGGGTCTTTGAGCTCCAGAGCGCAAGGGATCTCGTCGTTTCACTCGGAGTATTGAGATCGAGGCAGCTAAACAGCAGGTTTCTTCACATGCTTTTTGCGAGATACTACCTGCCAGGTGTCGCTAGTGTTCACCCCTTGGGCGGCAGAGTTAGTGTCAGAAACCTGGGCTGGCAGGATATCCCAGGACCGGAGCAGGGCCAGACCCTCTTCCAGTGTTGCTATCACGGAGGTTTTGCCATCACGCGTGACAATAATTTTGGTGGGATATCCCCACCTGTACACAATGCTGTGGTTTCGAAGAGCCTTGGTAATCGAAAGAAGGGATTTGCGTTGCTGCATCGTGTGTTGCGAGAGATCCGCAAAAAGTTGCAAAGTGGAGAATTGCTCCGGGGGGTTGGGGTTCCTACGGTAGGCCGTCATGAGTTGGTCCTTTATATGATAAAAGTGGACCCTCATCAGGACGTCTCGAGGGACATTGTCCGAGAGGTGAGACGGCTTAGGCAGGCGATGGATTCTGTCAATGACCAGTTCGGCAGATGGAGCTGAGGGGAGAAACGCCATCATGAGGTCTTTGGCATACTGCTGCAGGTGGTTCGGCAAAACAGATTCTGGCACCCCTCGCAGTTTGACATTATTTCTACGCGACCGGTCCTCGAGGTCCGCGAGTTTGTTTTTAAGCCAGGCCACTTCCTCGGCCTGATCGTTATGGGAGTCAACTAGGGTATTATATGAGTTTGCATATTCACCCATTTTTTTCTCAACGTGATCTACTCTGGTCCCCAACTCAGTCACTTCAGTTTTAAAATTCCGCATGCATTCCATAAGGTCTGAGTGTAGTGAGCCTCGCAGAGAGATCAGCATGTCTTTGAGTGTTGTGTCTGTGATGGGCTGGCTCGTGGTTGGGAAGGAGTTAATGTTGTCAGCAAGCTCCCTTGTGTCTTCTAGGGAACTATTGATTGCACTAACCTTCTCCCCTAGAGGCTCATCCATCAAGCGAGGTCTTGATTTGGCAGGACTGCATGAAAGAGGGGTTGAAGCAGCCGGAGAGTGCCGCTGTGATCCTCCGTCGGATCTCGGGCTCGGCGTTGCAGGAGGGGAGCCGTCTGCAGACAGCGGAGAGTTGGCGCCGGCGCCATCTTGGCTCGGTCGGCCTACAGTGTGGAAGAAATCCTTCATTTTCTTCGGCTGTGCTGCATTGGCCCGCTTGCGAGTCATCCTCCGGTGTTGGGGATGAGCTTAGCTCCGGTCCCGTGTGTCTGTGGGCGAAAATCGCCGCCTCGGTGAGTGCGATGTCCCTGCGCTGGAGCGGAGCTCCTGGATCAGGCGTCCATTCCTATTGCGCGCTAAATTTTTATTTTTTTTAAAAACAATTTAGTCATTTTAAAATAAATAAAAAATAAAAAAAATTTTTTTAAAGCGCCCGCCGTCCCCGCGAGCTCGCAAAGCAAAGAAAACACATACGTCGCGCCCGTGTATGTAAACGGTGTTCAAAACATGTGAGGTATCGCCGCGATCGTCAGAGCGAGAACAATAATTCTAGCATTAGACCTCCTCTGTAACGCTAACCTGGTAAACGAATTTTTTTTTTTAAATGTCGCCTATTGAGATTTTTAGGTACCGTACTTTTTCGTCAATCCACAAGTGCGTGCGATTATAAAGTGTGACATGTTTGGTATCTATTTACTCGGCGTAACATTATCTTTCACATTATGCAAAAAAATTGGGCTAATTTTACAGTTTTTTTTTTTTAATTCATGAAAGTGTCCCTTTTCCCAAAAAGTTGCGTTTAAAACACCGCTGCGCAAATACCGTGTGACATAAAATATTGCAACAATCGCCGTTTTATTCTCTAGAGTCTCTGCTAAAAAAATATATATAATGTTTGGGGGTTCCAAGTAATTTTCTAGCAAAAAAATTGGGATTTTAACTTGTAAACACCAAATGCCAAAAATAGGCTTATGCCGCGTACACACGTAGCCGTCTGTCCGACGGACTTATTCTGGCGTACTTCCCGCCAGACTGTCCGTCGGACTTTCCGAACGGGCTACTTGCCCACACACGGCACTTTTTCAGCGGACTAATACGGCGTACTAAGTCTGCCGTACTATCCGCCCTACTTTTGAAATGAACGGACTCGCCCACACACGCGGAGGAAAGTCCGCTCATTTCGAGCGCGTCTCCAGGTAGGCGGGGCCCGCGAATGAGACGTTGCTGGCCCCGCCGCCTGGTATGGACTTAAAGGGGAACCCCAACGCCGAAAAAAATCGCTGTGGGGGTCCCCCCCAGGTCCACATCAGACCCTTGTCTGAGCACGCTACCCGGCTGGCCAGGAAAGGGGGGGCGAGCGAGCCCCTCCTGAGCCGTACCAGGCCGCGTGCCCTCAACATGGGGGGTGCCTTGGGGAAGGGGGGGCTGCGCGGCCCCCCCACCCCAAAGCACCTTGTCCCCATGTTGATGAGGACAAGGGCCTCTTCCCGAAAACCCTGGCCGTTGGTTTTCAGGGTCTGCGGGCGGGGGGCTTATCGGAATCCGGGAGCCCCCTTTAATAAGGGGGCCCCCGGATACCGGCCCCCCACCCTATGTGAATGAGTATGGGGTACAATGTACCCCTACCCATTCACCTGTAAAATAAAGGAGGGGACGTCTCCTTCGCGAGCCCGCCTACCTGGAGACCCGCTCGAATGAGCGGACTTTTCTCCGGGCGGCAAACGTCCGTTCATTTTAAAAGTACAGCGGACTGGCATACACACGGCCGGATTGTCCGCCGAAATGCGAGTCCGGCGGGAAGATTGGAGTGCAAAACTACTTTCTAAGTCCGCCGTACTTTCGGGTCAAAAATGTATGCCGGAGGCTACACACGGGGGGGGGGGGGATTGTCTGGCGGACTTGAGTTTGCCGGACTTTTCCACCCGCTTGTTTGATCGTGTGTATGCGGCATTAGTCATGAAAGGGTTAAGTAAATTTACTGTAAAATACGGTATGCTGAACATAACCGAAAATGCAATCCAACATAAACAGCAAGTAACAACTGACGACCTTACATATACACTTTATGAGTGTAGATTAAACAGTTACCATAAGATATGTATGCAAATGGGCAAGAAATGGGATAAGCGTTGAATATACCAAGCTCATATATTAAACACCTTCCCTCCAACCCCAGAGCATACACACCAATTCTGCAAGAGATGCTATGCACATAAACAGTACAATACACTATATTGATATTCTGTAGTCAAGGGCTCCCCCTAGGTTGTAATGCAGTTCTAAGAATGTATGATGAGGTAATAATGCTTTGTAGAAATAGTAATCATCTCTTATCCTCTTCTTTCTTCAGCTAGCTTATTAGACTGCAGTATTTGTAATCCAGGGAACAAATACGTGGTTATAGTGGAAAAGATATGCAGGTAACTGTGTGCATGCGTGGCTGTATAAGGCACCTGTAGAACTTCTTCCTTACTGGAGAATGTACCACAATATTAACTCGGTAGTGCAGACAAACCAGGCTCTGAGGCTTCACTACACCAAGTCTATGAACAAGTTGGAGTGCTTATGTGGGACTATAGGTCCCACCAGCCTTCTGGAACTAGTTTCCACAGCAACAAAGTAGTATATCAATCTGGGCAAGTGCCCACTCACCACACAAGGCCCAGATGCTTGTACTGTTCTGCTTGAAATATTTCAGTCCCGCTCCTGGCTGTTGCTGTCACCGCACGCTCCTCTTTCATGCCGCGTACATATGATCAGACTATCTGGCGGACTTGGTCCGGCGGACCAGAGTCTGCCGGACAATCCACCTGTGTGTGGGCTCCGGCGGACTTTTTCTTTCCAAAAGTCCAACGTACATAGAAAGAAGTTTTGACTCAAAATTGTCCGCCGGACTGCCTGTATGTGTGCTAGTCCGCCGGACTTTTGAAATGAACATACTTGCCCACAAAGAGAAAAGTCAGTTAATTTTGAACGTGGCTCCAGGTAGATGGGACTAGCGAAGGAAGTGAATGTCACCGCCTCCATCGGCAAGATTGATACCTTGCTAGCCCCGTCACCTGGTATGGATTTAAAGGGGAACCCCTACGCCAAAAAAATGGCGTGGGGGTCCCCCCAAAGTCCATAGCAGACCCTTATCCGAGCACGCAGCCCAGCCAGTGAGGAAAGGGGGTGGGGACGAGTGAGCGCCCCCCCTCGTGAGCCATACCAGGCCACGTGCCCTCAACATGGGGGGGTGCTTTGGGGAAGGGGGGCCCTGCGGCCCCTCACCCCAAAGCACCTTGTCACCATGTTGATGAGGACAAGGGCCTCTTCCCGACAACCCTGGCTGTTGGTTGTCAGGGTCTGTGAGCGGGGGGCTTATCGGAATTCGGGAGCCCCCTTTAATAAGGGAGCCCCCAGATGCTGGCCCCCCACCCTATGTGAATGAGTATGGGGTTTGATGTACCCCTACCCATTCACCTGGTGAAAAAAGTGTAAATAAAAAAACACAACACAAGTTTTTAAAATAATTTATTAGACAGCTCCGGTGGTCTTCTCTTCTTCTGTCTTGGGGCGTCTTCTCGCTGGACTCCTCCGCTATCTTCTGCTCTTTTTCTATCTCTTTTACTAGCAGAGGAGCCCGGCTTTCTTCTTCGTCGTCATTGCCGCCGTCCGGGGGTCTTTTTTTGACTTCCGGGTCTTGTCCCGCTCTTAGGTTCTTCTTGCCGGGCCTCCGCTATCTTCTTACAGCTCTTTTACTAGCATTGGCCGGTCAGTGGCCTGCCTTCTTCTCTTCTTCTCTTCATCTTCTTCTTCCTTGCGATGTTGACACTCTGGCTGCAATGGCAGGGACGCGTTGTGCGACGACTTATATAGCATCCTCCGGGACTGTGACATCATAAGGGGCGGGGGTCACATGTGACATCCCCGGTGACCCCGCCCCTTGTCCCTATATAAGTCGCTGCATAACGCGTCCCTGCCATTGCGGCCAGAGAGAGCGTTGTGTCAACATCGCAAGGAAGAAGAAGAGAAGAAGGCAGCGGCGACAGAAGATCGGGCCAATACTAGTAAAAGAGCTATAAGAAGATAGCAGAGGCCCGGCAAGAAGAAACGAAGAGCGGGACAAGACGCCCTAAGAGCGGGGAAAGACCCCAAAGCCGGAAGAAGACCCCCGGACGACGGCAGCGTCGAAGACAAAGAAGAAAACCGGGCTCCTCCACGAGTAAAAGAGCTAGCAAAAAAGCAGAAGATATCGGCTGAGTCCGGCGAGAAGACCCCCCAAGACGGAAGAAGAGAAGACCACCGGAGCTGTCTAATAAATTATTTTAAAAACTCGTGTTGTGTTATTTTATTTACACTTTTTTCACCAGATGAATGGGTAGGGGTACATCGTTTCCCATACTCATTCACATAGGGTGGGGCCGGTATCTGTGGGCCCCCTTATTAAAGGGGGCTCCCGGATTCAGATAAGCCCCCGACAACCAACAGCCAGGGTTGTCGGGAAGAGGCCCTTGTCCTCATCAACATGGGGACAAGGTGCTTTGGGGTGGGGGGCAGCAGGGCCTTCCCCAAAGCACCCCCCATGTTGAGGGCACGCGGCCTGGTACGGTTTAGGGGGGGGCGTTCACTCGTCCCCACCCCCTTTCCTGCTCGGCCAGGTTGCGTGCTCGGATAAGGGTCTGCTATGGACTTTGGGGGGACCCCCACGCAGTTTTTTTGGCGTAGGGGTTCCCCTTTAAATCCATACCAGGTGACGGGGCTAGCGAGGTGTCAGTCTCGCTGATGGATGTGGTGACAATCACTTCCTTCGCTAGTTCCGTCTACCTGGAGCCACGTTCAAAATGAACGGACTTTACTCCGTGTGTGGGCAAGTCCGTTCATTTCAAAAGTCCGCCAGAAAAGTCTGGTTGTGTGTGGGCAGGTCCGCTCATTCGGAAAGTCCGGTGGACCTTATGCTGCAAAGTCCGGCAGGTTGTCCGCTGGACTAAGTCTGCCGGATAGTCCGATCGTGTGTACGCTCCATCAGAGGTCTGGTCACTGTGACACAGTGACTGGTTAAAAATTGGCTGTCCAGTCCATCCACACGCTGATCCAGCACGCTGTGTTCTGAAATTCCTCAGAGGCCACACGACTCCGCTCAGCGCCACACAGGCCGCAGCTTTTCAATCACACACCCACAGCTCCCTGCAGGCAGGTCTTCCATGGCATCCCAGCAAGAGACAGAAACATGCCACACCTGTCCCTCATATATCCTTACCCAGCAGGCTGTTCGTTGGCTTGGACTTGTGGGTAGGCAAGTGGGCATTTTGGGTCTGTAGTTTGCTGACTGAGTTTTAATATAAGAGTCACTTCCTCCTTCACTATATCTCCCACAATGCTTTTCTTTCATGGCTTAATAAAACCAAACAAAAGTCTTAGTAACATTAAATCAAATGGACGCTAGAGGGAGCCAAACTCTTATTTGTATTCTACTGCAATGCATACGTTAACAAAGAATGGCTACACACTCCCCCTGCTTAAACTCTTTGGTCCCCAAAGACAGGAAGATTACACCTTATCTTGCTGGAAAAGAAAAAACAAGTTATTAATTCCTAATCCCACTCTAGACTTGCCAGGTATCAACACAATGTTGGATTCTCTTTACACAACTGATGCATGCCATCAGTGAGTTCATAAACCAAATTTTGAACAGGCCAGGGCAAGTGCCGTGTACCACCCGTCAGTGTAAGAGGTCAGAACAGAGTCGCCCTCTACCAGGTTAACAGTGGGGGGTAAAAAAAAAACGATCAAAAACAGCGCATCAAAGGGACTAGTAGATTGATGTGAAAAAGACTTTAAAATGTCATTTATTAAATGTAAACAATGAACACAGACATCTGATCCCTGCAGGATCTAAAACACATAAAAAACACCAATCATAAAACGGACAGATGTTTGATAATGAAAAGCTCCTCAGATCTCTCAATTAAAACTTTGGAAAGGTGAAAACCAAAGACCAATGTGTACAGCTATCGAATGCCTAATGAATGCAATCAATCATCTGAAAGAACCCAGAGCGTTGTATGAAAAGTCAGTGTAAACGAATGGAACAACGTTCCTAGGGACACTCACTTCATAGGTGTTCAATGGGCTGCAGAGCTGATGAGTCCAGTCTGATGACCGAGGGGGAGGTGTTTATTTCAGCTCCATCTGAAGCGTTCGGCTTGGAGGCAGAGGTGTAGTGCTGCACGCTGGGTGGTAAGGATCAAGCTTAGTCACCAGATGATATCAGCTGTACACATAGGCAGCTTAGAGAATGCTGCACTGCTTGCAGCGCCGCTTGTCCGAGCGGCTGCGGATCACATGAGAGGCTTGTCACGTGGAAGGCTGTGAAGGGGAAGGTTGCTATGCCGACTCTCCTGCTTACATGTTTCGCGCTCTGTAAGCAGGAGAGTCGGCATAGCAACCTTCCCCTTCACAGCCTTCCACGTGACAAGCCTCTCATGTGATCCGCAGCCGCTCGGACAAGCGGCGCTGCAAGCAGTGCAGCATTCTCTAAGCTGCCTATGTGTACAGCTGATATCATCTGGTGACTAAGCTTGATCCTTACCACCCAGCGTGCAGCACTACACCTCTGCCTCCAAGCCGAACGCTTCAGATGGAGCTGAAATAAACACCTCCCCCTCGGTCATCAGACTGGACTCATCAGCTCTGCAGCCCATTGAACACCTATGAAGTGAGTGTCCCTAGGAACGTTGTTCCATTCGTTTACACTGACTTTTCATACAACGCTCTGGGTTCTTTCAGATGATTGATTGCATTCATTAGGCATTCGATAGCTGTACACATTGGTCTTTGGTTTTCACCTTTCCAAAGTTTTAATTGAGAGATCTGAGGAGCTTTTCATTATCAAACATCTATCCGTTTTATGATTGGTGTTTTTTATGTGTTTTAGATCCTGCAGGGATCAGATGTCTGTGTTCATTGTTTACATTTAATAAATGACATTTTAAAGTCTTTTTCACATCAATCTACTAGTCCCTTTGATGCGCTGTTTTTGATCGTTTTTTCTGCTGCATCCATTTTTTGCCAAGTCCATAATGGGTTAACAGCCGCACATTGAGACCATCTACAGGACATTTATTTAAATAAACGAACATCCCACGAGATAGCCAAGCGCTCTTAAAGAGTCCAGTCATTTGTGCGCCAACTTTATATTGTTTTGTTTAACAGTGGGGGGTGTAGCTTCATGTGTTAGTCTACGAATAGTATGGATCTGCTCTTCAGAACTCTCTCCCAATGTGTCCTATGTAAGTCTCTTAGGAGGGTGCACATCCCGCTTTAACTGCATGGGTGAATAAGTTCTAGTAGGCTGTATCGAATCTTGAAGTCTTTAGTTGCAGTTACAGGAACCTGTGTTGACTCCTCAAGTTCAGGGGCTGAAAATACCTTACTGGGGAAATCTATCAGATCTTCGGTCTTTTGTTCAGGATCAATGGCTACACCTTTGATCCCTTCCGCATCCTTCTTTGATAACATTTTCTGCAACTCTGGCCCAAGAGACCTACGGACCATCTTTCGCGCCTCCACTGGCTGTGGCGACACCACATTGCTGATATCCTTTGATCTGTTAGGCTCCACTCTGACAGGTGCTTCTGGCTGTGGTGGCAAAGCTCTAAGCCCTTGTACACACGGTCGGACATTCCTATGACAACTATGGACAACTATGTTGTCAGATAATCCGACTGTGTGTGGGCTCCATCGGACTGTTTCCGTCTGAATATTCAACTGACAACGTTTTAGAGCTGGGCTATAAAATTTTCCGACAACATGATCCGATCGGACTTTGCCCGATCGTTTGTAGAGAATTCCGATCGGACAAAGTGCCAGGCATGCTCAGATCAAATTCCTAGACCAAAGCTATTGGCTACTAGCCTGAACGTAGTCCCGTCGTAATGAAATAACGTCATCACGTTACGAACGATCTGATTTTCCAACAACTTTGTCCGACCGTGTGTATGTAACACCAGTTTCGGTCAAAATCTGACGGATTTGGTTGTCGGAATGTCCGACCGTGTGTACAAGGGCTAAGAGTTTCTCTTGGATTGTTTCCCTTATTCTTTTCAGAGGACTGGCTATTGACCTTTCTCCCTCAGACCAAAACCAGGCAGGCACTGATACCATATCATCATCCACCTCCTCTCTTCTTGCCTGCGAGGATGAAGACGCCGAAGTAGGAGCTTGAGAATACACATATTCCTCCTCAAACTCATCATCTTCTTTATCCGCCTCCCCTCTTGACAAAGGCACTGGACTAAGAGTTTGAGAATACCCATAATCTTCTTCAAACTCATCATCTTCTTGATCCATTACTTAATCTTCAGTTAGTCTTTCCTTCTGTGAACATGTGCGAGGTGGAGTTGGCTTTTGAGGAGGTAATTTAGGTGCTTGAAGCATCTTCACTGCGTCTGACAGTGGTAACAAGTGATTCCTGTGCCACACTTGGTCCCTTCTCCCCTTCAAGTCTAATCTGATACACCGGTAGACCAGGAATTTGTTTACACACAACATAAGGCTGTGACCTCTACCGATCTGTCAGTTTATGCTTTCCAGGAACACCCAAGTTCTTTAGTAACACCCGATCACCTGGTTGTAAATCCTGACTCTTTACTCCTGCATCAAAGTTCCTCTTATTTCGGGATTCCCTGGTAGCAGCATGCTCCACTGTTTTCTCATAGGCCTGTCGCAGATTCTTTTGTAGTCTGTTTACATATCCTTTATGCAACATTAATGGAGTATCATCCAGGGAGGTGCCAAAATTCAAGTCGGTGGGAAGTCTAGCTTCCCTCCCGAACATAAGACAGTAAGAGGAGTAACCAGTGGCATCACTCTTGGTGCAATTGTAGGCATGAATTAATGCGGCTATGTGGTTCCCCCAGTGCTGCTTCTTATCCGGATTCAAAGTCCCCAAAATGTTCAATATAGTTAGATTAAATCGTTCTGGTTGAGGATCACCTTGAGTGTGATAGGGTGTAGTGCGTGACTTCTTTATACCCAGCAAAGCACATAACAGATGTACTAGGCGACTCTCAAAGTCCCTTCCTTGATCCGAATAAATGCGCACAGGCAGCCCATAGTGCATGAAAAATTTCTCCACGAGTACCTTGGCTACTGTACTGGCTTTCTGATCCCTAGTAGGGTAGGCCTGTGCATAGAGAGTGAAATGATCCGTCACGACCAGGATACTATTTTTTCCACCTATATCGGGTTCCAGGTACAGAAAGTCAATGCAAACCAAATCTAGGGGCTCCTGACTCTGCAGATTGCCCATTGGGGCTGACCCAATGGATCCTTTTCTTGATCTTTCTTCAAATCCTTCTTGGACAATTGGGGTAAACCTTCTCCTCTTACTTGGGTCAGTCCACTGTAACGCCTTGTTATGCCAGATGGGTGAACTCCCGGATATTCAAATCTCTACATGACTTGTGAGTATATTCTAATAGGCGCCCAGACTCCAACGTATGATTTCCACGTTATTAGCCTCAAGTAGACTCCTTAGCAGCTCCAATATTCCTCTCAATGGATTATTTAATTTTTTCCAGAATATAAAAAAAGAGGAAAAAAGGGGAGCCTCCACATAGTGTAAATCCAATAGGTAAAAGATTTTTTATTTATCGAATGTATTTTCCAACATCTCAAGACAATAAAAAAGCGGTTCAAATGAACAAGTAAAATTGCACAAAGATTAAAAAAAGTGGCTAGACTGGCATATCTACTAAACACGGTTCGTCCTCATAGACTTCTGCTGGGGTATATGCCAGTCTGCCACCCGAACAGTAATATATAGAAAACAATAATGAATGCCATAAACAACACCTGATCCGAACATGTGCGTCAGACATTTTACATTGCTGAAACAATGATGGGAGAGACATGTCCATGGACACCCTCAGGGCTGGACTGGGAATAAAATCCAGCCCTGGAAATAATTTCATACCAGCCCCATAGCATTATTATACCAGCCCAACCGCATAAAGTCATTATTTTTTTGTTCATAAAAGGGAAAACTATGCATTTTAAAGCACATTTGAAGAGTGTATTATATATAAATAGACACATATGAAAGCACATAGGGCTAGGGATATATATATAAAAAAAACAGCAAATTCCAGTTAAAAGTGGAGCAATCATCAAGGGGGACACCTGGGACTCTGGGAATGTAGGGGTGACCAGAGACCACCTTCCGCAGAAAGAATACACTAAGGTAAGGGGTGGGGGGTTACTGACATAGCCTCTGTACACACGGTCGGAAATTCCGACGGAAAAGATCCGTTCAGACCATGTTGTCGGATAATCCGACCATGTGTGGGCTACATCGGACTTTTTCCGTCAGAATGTCCAAGCAACAAAGTTTGAGAGCTGGATACAAAATTTTCCGAAAACATGATCGGAGAATTCCGATTGGACAAAGTGCCACGCATGCTCAGATCAAATTACAAGACCAAAGCTATTGACTACTTGCCGCAATGTAGTCCAGTCGCAATGAACATCATCACGTTCCGAACGATCAGATTTTCTGACAACTTTGTCCGACCGTGTGTATGCAACACCACCGTGTGTACAAGGGCATAAGGGGAAAACCTTTATATCAGTGCCCCCTTACATTATTGTATTCACTCCCCCCTTACATGAATGACCACCCCTCAGACTGGCCTGGCGGCACTGTCACTGAACTCCTCTCAGGTGCACCGTGCAGGGATTAATCAGTCGGCTCCAGCTTAGTGGCTCTAGTTTTATCCTATAGTCTCCTCTCCACAGTCCACACAAATCTGACTTCTCCCATGACCCCCATCCCGGCGGCGCTCTCATTCTTGACTCCTCTCCAGACCCCCCCCTCAGAGACTGCAGACATGATATAAGACAAGAGATGGTCAGATGTTGCGGACATAATGCAAGCGATGGTTAGAGGCAGCGGGCATAGTACAGGAGATGTCAGAGAATGTAGGCATGGTACAGGAATCAGGCATGGTACAGAAAATATCAGAGGTTGTGGGCATTGTACAGGAGATGTAAAGATTTGAGAGGCTGCGGGCATGGTACAGGAGATGGTTAGAGACTGAGGACATGATACTAAAGATGGTAAGAGAATGTAGACATGATACAAGAGATCAATGCAGCCTCACCAGTGCCAAACCAATGCAGCATCACTGTGGTTATCAATGCAGCCTCACTGTGCCTATTAATGCAGCCACACTGTGCCCATTAATGCAGCCTCACTGTGCCCATCATTGCAGCATCTGTGCTGGCCCATGTAACCTCACTGTGCCCATCCATGCTGCCTCATTATACCCATCAATGCAGCCTCACTGTGCCCATCATTGCAGCCTCACTGTGCCCATCATTGTAGGTAGCCTCACTGTGCGCATCAATGTAGCCTCACTGTGCCCATCATTGCAGCCACGCTGTGCCCATCATTTCAGCCTCACTGTACCCATCAATGTAGCCCCACTGTGCCCATCATTGCAGTCTCACTGTGCCCATCATTGCAGCCTTGCTGTGCCCATAATTGCAGCCTTGCTGTGCCCATCAATGCAGCCTCACCGCCCATCAACGTAGCCTCACTGTACCCATCAATGCAGCCTCACTGTGCCCATCATTGCAGCCTCACTTTACCCATCAATGCAGCCTCACTGTGCCCATAATTGCAGCCTTGCTGTGCCCATCATTGGAGCCTCACTGTGCCCATCATTGTAGCCCCACTGTACCCATCAATGTAGCCTCACTGTGTCCATCATTGCAGCCTCACTGTGTCCATCATTGCAGCCTCACTGTGCCCACCATTGCAGCCTTGCTGTGCCCATCAATGCAGCCTCACTGTGCTCATCATTACAGCCTCACTGTGCCCATCATTGCATGCTCACCATGCGCATCATTGCATCCTCCCCATGTCCATCATTGCAGCCTTACCATGCCCATCATTGCAGTCTTACCGTGCCTATCATTGCTGCCTCATTGTGCCCATCATTGCTGCCTCATTGTGCCCGTCATTGCTGCCTCATTGTGCCCGTCATTGCTGCCTCAAGGTGCCCATCACACAGCCTCAATGTACCCGCCATTGCAGCCTCAATGGGCCAGTCATTGAAGCTGCAATGTGCCCATCACAGCCTCAATGTACCCGGCATTGCAGCCTCAATGGGCCAGTCATTGCAGCCTCAAGGTGACCGTCATTATGCAGCCTCAATGTCCCTGTCATTATGCAGCCTCAATGTATCCATCATTATGCAGCCTCAATGTACCTGTTATTATGCAGCCTCAATGTACCAGTCATTATGCAGCCTCAATGTACCTGTCATTATGCAGCCCCAAGGTGCCCGTCACAGCCTCAATGTGCCCCATTACGCCATCATAGCATCTCCAACTTGATCTCGGAGCTGACTCTGATATTCGGCCGCGCTGTGACAAAAGTGTCACAGTCAGCTCCAAGACACAGCAGTCTCTTTGTTTAGTTTAGGGTGCAGTCATTAAGTAAATCATTTTGTTTTGTCATAATCGTTATGTTGGAATGATTTGTTTTCAGAATTCGTTTTATACATTCGTTGTTTTCCGAATCGATTTGGATTTTGAGTCATACCCGTTTGTCCAACCCACAAAGAGAAATGGAATGAGCTGATTGGACGATATTGACCAGAGTTGCGTGCATCTGAAAGTAACAAATACATGTAAAGATAGACCGGCCACATCAATATGCCAACACAATCAATACTATGGCATCTACTATAGAGCAGCAGGAAACAATGTCATAAATGTCCAGTCATGATTATTGTGGGTAAGCCCAGTATGTAATAAGTTATCTAGCAGAGGCAGCCTGTCTGTCCATAGATCGAAAGAGCAAGTACCCCTCAGTCTCAGATCCATGCCCCACCATGGTATGCGTCCCACTGACTATCCCTGTCGCTTCTGCCTTTATGGATACGATCACCGAAGTCATATTTGGCACAGGTGACCCTTTAGGAGTGCATGTTCCCAGTCACCCACCGCGTCATAGACTGCAATACAGAGGCTGCACACACAGCGCCTTCTGTCCACCAAACAGGCTAAGGTAGACAAGTACCGAGGAGAAGGAAACCATGCCAGAGAAAGGGTCAGATCACTCCCAATGCTGCTGTAAGGTCACAAAGAATCAACAACAATCCATGAAACAACGACAGTACATATAAAGTGAAGGTAGTGCTGTGCTATGAACCTAAATTCTGTGCGTAATAAAGTGCAAAGGTGTTCAAAGGTCAATATATATCCAGTCCTAGGCAGTATAAAAACATGTCGCGTGCCCTGCGATTTCTTCGGCCAAAACAATAAAAGTGTATAAATAAGACAATAAAAGTTTATCAAACACTCAAAAGATTCTTTGTAAAACAGTGATAGGAAATCTATCCATATGGTGTGCACATGAAGTGAAAAAATTGTGCTTAAAAATAGGGTGCACTACTATTGCAATAAATCCTGAAGGAATAGGTAAAATCCTAAAAGGCATATAAAAGCATACATAAAAGTTTCCTCCATATAGGTATATGCTGCAAATGTTCTTATAGGTGAAAGCAAAAAAGATAAGTAGTGTCCATATAAGGTGCAAGGTAGATAAGTGGCTGTATATTAGCAGTGTCAGCATAAAATGACAAAGTGCTGGTGCTGGTGACAATCCTCTGGCATAAAGTGCTGATGATAGGTGACTTCCTGGTTCCTGTGCAGAGTAATGTATACAGCAGGCATGTCCAAAGTCCAGCCCGTGGGCCAATCGCGGCCTGTGGTCCGGTTTTGAATGGCCCGTCTGGCTATTTAACCAGTCTCTCTCAACTAGTGTACCGTGGGATCAGGGCTGTCAGATGAGCCCGATCCCCGGCCGACACTGTGAGAGTGTGAGAAGCTCCGTCAACTTCTAAAGTGAAAGTAAAGTGCAGAGGAGTGTGCTGTGCTCTCTGCTTCCCGCTACAGTGCAGTACCCGGCTGAATGAGGAAGCTGGAAAGGTACTCTACTATGCTACAAGCTAGATTAGTGATAAAAGGGCTTTATTCATGTGTCTGTATGTGTGTGTGTATCTGTATGTATGTGTATGCATGTATGTCTGTATGTATGTCTATGTATGTGTATGCATGTGTCTGTATGTATGTGTGCATGTATGTCTGTGTATGTATGTGTGTGCATGTATGTCTGTATGTATCTGTATGTATGTGTGTGCAGGTATGTCTGTATGTATGTGTGTGCATGTATGTATGTGTATGCATGTGTCTGTATGTGTGTGCATGTGTCTGTATGTATGTCTGTATGTATGTGTATGCATGTGTCTGTATGTGTGTGTGCATGTGTCTGTATGTATGTCTGTATGTATCTGTATGTATATGCATGCATATGTGTCTGCATGTGTGTGCATGTGTCTGTGTGTATGTTACTTTTAATCCGGACCCCCCTCCCCCATTCTTGTACCATCAGAACTGCTTTTGTAGGGCTTGTGTGTGATAGCAGCCAGGACTGCTGCTCCTCTGAAAAGCAATCCATACACAGGTCGCATTTCAGAGGCATTTGAAAGGCGGTAAAGAGGCATTATGTTGCCTCCTCACCACCTGTTTTAAGCCTATAAATGCAGCATTACTATACCACAATTGTGCAATCCACACAGTTGCGGGATAGTTGAAGTGCAGCCCCATTCACCCTGGGTATACCTCCAGCTGCAGCCACAGCATGTGTACACCCCAAGCTGCTCCCTCTGCAGCTAAAGGGGGAGAAGTTGGGGGTGGCAAAAATAGCTTAACTATGTGGTTTTACTGCCCTTCCAACCTGACATGGTTCACATCTGTGTGGCTGTGTGCTGTGTGTGGGGCAGCCCATTCATTTCAATGGGCTCCCTACCCAAAAAAATGCAGGAAAAGAAGTCCCCAAGCTTTTTTTTTTTTTTAAATTGCACTGCACCAAAATTACCCCACGTTTTGCAATGTGTGGGGTACCATTAAGACTTAATGGTACCCCTAAAGAGCAGAGCATTCACCTGTGTGTCAGGAACGAGTGCGACAAAGGCAAGAGAATTCTCGTTGGGCCGTGTATTAGAGCTCGGACGGACACACTTAGACCGAATTTTAATGGTTCAAAGAATGTCAGGCAAAATGGTCGGCCCTCATGCACGTTCACTTCATCAAATCTGGCCCTCTTTGAAAAAAGTTTGGACACCCCTGGTATAGAGTTATGTGGGTATATCTCAGTGTGTTTCTTGGTAGCCTCCCAGTATGGCGTATCCGGCTCCATTGATGTGTGCCTCTAGTCTGGAATCAGAGTCCCCCTATTGTCCCTGGTGTGTCCGCATCTGATGAACCTCGCAATGGGGCATGGGGGGGTGTAAGGAGGGATGCACAATAGTGTAGTATTTACAAATGTTTATTGACAAATCAGTAAAAGTAAAATCAAGGTACTCACAATAAGAAGTATCAAACAGGCATATAACAAACGAGCTGCAAGCTTGCCCACGTCACTTCCGGTGCCTCATGTTCCTGCAAGTGGTCATCACTGTCACATGACTTCTTCAGGGGATCCCCTCCACCAGTGGAGCTGGATACACCATACTGGGAGACTGCCAAGAAACACATTGAGATATACCCACATGCTGTTACCTTGCAGTGGTAAAGTAAGGGTACATCTATACATTACTCTGCACAGGAACCAGGAAGTCACCTATCAGCAGCACTTTATGCCAGAGGATTGTCACCAGCACTACTTATCTTTTTTGCTTTCACCTATAAGAACATTTGCAGTATATGGAGGAAACTTTTTTGTATGCCTTTATATGCCTTTTAGGATTTTACCTATTCCTTCAGGCAGAGGCGGCTCTAGACTTTCTGAGGCCTTAGGCAAAACTTAGACATGAGGCCCCACTCACGCCCATAATGGGAAAAATATTATAAAAATGATAAAAATTAACTGTATGAATGCATATATTTACTTAAATCCTATGAACTATGAATTCACAGTTTCTATAAATTTCTCTAGCCAATTATTCTTTAATCAAATATCATTAAACATAGGGTGGGTGGGTATATATGTTACACGCACACAGATATAGATCAAATTGTGCAGCTGCCTACTCATTATCCTTTGTGCTGTCTCATAAATGTGAAATTAATTTGTCAACAAAGTATAAAACAAAAAAAAAAGTAATTTTACAACATATTCTAAAACATAACCTGTTTAATGCAACAAGTGATTTTTTTACAAAAATGTAAAACATAAAAACATATAAATATGTAACTTTGAATATTTGCTCAGTAGTGCATGGAACATAATAGGTATAAAGTGCAATATTTTTCAAGTAACAAAATAACTCAGTTTCTTGTATTCTTTAGCAAAACATCAATAAAAAAAAAAAAAATTAAATTGGAACTTTAGTCAGAAAATTAAGTCCTGCTATCCTGTGTAGCCAAAGAAGCTGCTTCTGTTTGATCTGCAACTACCATGGTGCTGCTCCAACAAATGACTGTCAATTCTGAACAGGTGTCTGTTTAGGGTGCCTGCAGGAAAACAGCCTGGTGTAAGGCCGCGTACACACGGGCGGACTGTTCGCCCAACCTTGTCCGCTGAACAGTGTTTGGGCGGACAGTCCGCTCGTGTGTGGGCTTTCAGCGGACAGTTTCAGCGGACAGTTGGACGGACAAAGTCTTTCGGAAATTCCGAAAAACTGTCCGCTGAAACTGTGTTTGAGCGAACAGTCCGCCCGTGTGTGGGCCTGTCCGCTGTACTTTCGAAATGAGCAGACTGTTCCCGCTCGGAAAGCCCGCCCATTTCGAGCGCGTGTACAGGTAGGCGGGGCCCGCGAAGGAGACGTCGCGGGCTCCGCCGCCTGGAATGGGCTTAAAGGGGAACCCCAACGCCGGAAAAAATCGGCGTGGGGGTTCCCCCCAAGTCCACACCAGACCCTTGTCCGAGCACGCTACCCGGCCGGCCAGGAAAGGGGGGCGAGCGAGCGCGCCCCCCCTCCTGAGCCGTACCAGGCCGCGTGCCCTCAACATGGGGGGTGCCTTGGGGAAGGGGGGGCCGCGCGGCCCCCCCACCCCAAAGCACCTTGTCCCCATGTTGATGAGGACAAGGGCCTCTTCCCGACAACCCTGGCCGTTGGTTGTCGGGGTCTGCGGGCGGGGGG
This sequence comes from Lithobates pipiens, assembly GCF_037356315.1. Lineage (NCBI taxonomy): Eukaryota > Metazoa > Chordata > Amphibia > Anura > Ranidae > Lithobates > Lithobates pipiens. Next base: position 63,261,765 of record NW_027507789.1, on the reverse strand, counting down.
CTTATCGGAATCCGGGAGCCCCCTTTAAGAAGGGGGCCCCCGGATACCGGCCCCCCACCCTATGTGAATGAGTATGGGGTACAATGTACCCCTACCCATTCACCTGTGAAATAAAGTAAATAAAAACACAACACAGGGGAAAAAAATATTTTATTGCACAGCCGGGGGTCTTCCGTCTTCGGGGGTCTTCTCGCCGGACTCCTCCGCTATGTGTGTGTAGCTCTTTTGCCAGCGGAGGAGTCCGGCTTTCTTCCTCCCCGCCGCCGGCCTCTTCTCCCGACTTCGGGGGTCTTGTCCCCCTCTTCGGTTCTTCTGCCGGGCCACCGCGCCTGGTCCGGTGGCCCGGTCTTCTGTCGCCGTCTTCCGTTCTTCGGTCGCCGCCTTCGGTTCTTCTGCCGGGCCACCGCGCCTTCTTGTAGCTCTTTTACAGGCGGTGGCCCGGTCTTCTGTCGCCGCTGTCGCCGCTGGTGGCCCGGTCTTCCGTTCGTGTTCTTCTTCTTGTTCTTCTCCAGGAGATGTTGACACGTCGCTCCCTCCGGCCGGAATGCCAGAGCCGCGCTGCGCTGTCACTTTTATAGTGACAATGGGGCGGGGTCACATGGTATATGTCACATGGGTTGGTCACATGGTGACCCCGCCCCCTTACGATGTCATAGTCCCCATGTGACATCAACCCATGTGACCAACCCATGTGACATATACCATGTGACACCGCCCCATTGTCACTATAAAAGTGACAGCGCAGGGCGGCTCTGGCATTCCGGCCGGAGGGAGCGACGTGTCAACATCTCCTGGAGAAGAACAAGAAGAAGAACACGAACGGAAGACCGGGCCACCAGCGGCGACAGCGGCGACAGAAGACCGGGCCACCGCCTGTAAAAGAGCTACAAGAAGGCGCGGTGGCCCGGCAGAAGAACCGAAGGCGGCGACCGAAGAACGGAAGACGGCGACAGAAGACCGGGCCACCGGACCAGGCGCGGTGGCCCGGCAGAAGAACCGAAGAGGGGGACAAGACCCCCGAAGTCGGGAGAAGAGGCCGGCGGCGGGGAGGAAGAAAGCCGGACTCCTCCGCTGGCAAAAGAGCTACACACACATAGCGGAGGAGTCCGGCGAGAAGACCCCCGAAGACGGAAGACCCCCGGCTGTGCAATAAAATATTTTTTTCCCCTGTGTTGTGTTTTTATTTACTTTATTTCACAGGTGAATGGGTAGGGGTACATTGTACCCCATACTCATTCACATAGGGTGGGGGGCCGGTATCCGGGGGCCCCCTTCTTAAAGGGGGCTCCCGGATTCCGATAAGCCCCCCGCCCGCAGACCCCGACAACCAACGGCCAGGGTTGTCGGGAAGAGGCCCTTGTCCTCATCAACATGGGGACAAGGTGCTTTGGGGTGGGGGGGCCGCGCGGCCCCCCCTTCCCCAAGGCACCCCCCATGTTGAGGGCACGCGGCCTGGTACGGCTCAGGAGGGGGGGCGCGCTCGCTCGCCCCCCTTTCCTGGCCGGCCGGGTAGCGTGTTCGGACAAGGGTCTGGTGTGGACTTGGGGGGAACCCCCACGCCGATTTTTTTCGGCGTTGGGGTTCCCCTTTAAGCCCATTTAAGGCGGCGGAGCCCGCGACGTCTCCCTCGCGGGCCCCGCCTACCTGTACACGCACTCGAAATGGGCGGACTTGTCTCCGCCTTACGTGGGCGAGTCCGTTCATTTCAAAAGTTGAGCGAACTGTTTGCCCAACCTTGTTCGTCAAACAGTCCGCTCGTGTGTGGGCAAGTCCGCTCATGCTAATTTTGAGCGGACTGTTTGCCCAAACTGTTTGACGAACAAGGTTGGGCAAACAGTCCGCGCGTGTGTACGCGGCCTAAGAGTGCCCTATTAGATTAGACTTATACCAGGGTCCTTTCTCAGGCACTTACTGAAAGCCAATCATAACAAAAAACAAAACAACACCTTTGTTTCAATATACAATACCACAATATATGTGCTAACTATAGTTGGGGCTCATACACAAACCCCCTGGGAAGTTTTAACAGTAGTACATTTTTTTGAATGTTTCAATATCAGAAGTTGCAAAACAGTCGCCTACATTTGGCAGTTGTAAATTCATCTATCACAGATGAATAATTTAATTTTGAAGCCAAGATCAAGATCAAGTTCAATGTACAAAACTGCTAAGGCAGACAATCCTTTTGCCACACCTTGCTGATAAGGTTGATTTTTACTAAAATCTCATACCATACAATTAATGACAGAACAAACTCATATGACAAAATTTCTTCTTTTAGTGAAGACAGTCCAAACCAGCTAAGGGACAGTCCCATATAAGGGACAGTCCGACCCAGCTGAGAGACGGTCCAATCCAGCTGAGGGACGGTCCAATCCAGCTGAGGGACGGGCCAATCAGATGAGGGACAGGCCAATCAGATGAGGGACAGGCCAATCAGATGAGGGACAGGCCAATCAGATGAGGGACAGTCAAATCAGATGAGGGACAGTCCAATCAGATGAGGGACAGGCCAATCAGATGAGGGACAGGCCAATCAGATGAGGGACAGGCCAATCAGATGAGGGACAGGCCAATCAGATGAGGGACAGGCCAATCCAGCTATGGGACTGTGACATTCCAATCCACCTAAGAGACAGACCGGCGCCCAGCTAAGGGACAGCCTAATACAGCTGAGAGACAGCCCAATCCAGCTATAGGAGTTTGACAGTCCAATTCAGCTATGGGACTGCGACAATCCAATCCACCTAAGGGACAGTCCAATCCAGCTAAGGAGCAGTCCCAGCTGAGGGATATAGTCATAGTCCAACCCAGCTGAGGGTCATAGTCCGACCCATCCAATCCAGCTAAGGGACAGTCCCAGATAAGAGACAGCCCAGCTAAGGGACAGTCCAACCCAGCTAAAGGACAGTCACCGACCTCACATCCATGATACAAGAGATGGTCAGAGACTGTGTGTGGACAATAATACAGGAGATGGTCAGAGACTGTGTACGGACAATAATACAGGAGATGGTCAGAGACTGTGTACGGACAATAATACAGGAGATGGTCAGAGACTGTGTGTGGACAATGATACAGGAGATGGTCAGAGTCTATGCAGACAATTATACAGGAGACGGTCAGAGACTGTGCAGACAATGATACAGGCAATGGTCAGAGACTGTGTGGACAATGATACAGGAGATGGTTTTATTATGGTAATGACAAGCAAACTCTTACCTGGCTAACATGGTATCAAACGTTGGAGCCACCGACAGGGTGCTGACAGACAATCATGCAGGAGATGGTCATAGACTGCGGAAAATGATACAGGAGATGGTCAGAGACTGTGTGTGGACAATAAATCAGGAGATGGCCAGAGACTGTGTGTGGACAATGATACAGGAGATGGCCAGAGACTGTGTGTGGACAATAATACAGGAGACGGTCAGAGACTGTGTGTGGACAATAATACAGGAGACGGTCAGAGACTGTGTGTGGACAATAATACAGGAGACGGTCAGAGACTGTGTGTGGACAATGATACAGGAGACGGTCAGAGACTTGCAGAGACAATGATACAGGAGACGGTTTTATTTTGACAAGCAAACTCTTACCTGGCTAACACGGTATGAAAAGTTGGAGCCACTGACAGGGTGCTGACAGACAATCATGCCACAAAGATGCAGGAGATGGTCAGATACTGTGTTCGGATAATGATAGGGAAATGGTCAGAGACTGTGGGTGGACAATGATACAGGAGCCACTGTGCCATCAAAAGCAGCCACCGTGCCATTAATCGCAGCCACTGTGTCATCAAACGCAGCCACTGTGCCCTCAAACGCAGCCACTGTGCCCTCAAACGCAGCCACTGTGCCCTCAAACGCAGTCACTGTGCCCATCAATTGCAGCCACCGTGCCCATCAAACTCAGCCACTGTGCCCATCAATTGCAGCCACCGTGCCCATCAAACTCAGCCACTGTGCCATCAAACGCAGCCACTGCGCCCATCAAACGCAGCCACTGCGCCCATCAAACGCATCCACTGCGCCCATGAAACGCAGCCACTGCGCCAATCAAACGCAGCCACTGTGCCCATCAAACGCAGCCACTGTGCCCATCAATTGCAGCCACTGTGCCATTAAACGCAGCCACTGTGCCATCAATTGCAGCCACCGTGCCATCAAACGCAGCCACTGTAAAGCATCCTCAGTAAAGCAGATGAAAAGTTATTTTTAGAATGTGTGAAAATAAAACTGTCTTGTCAATGCAGAGTTAATATGGCCTTTGGACTCTTAGATTTGGTGGGGGTGCATTGTTGTTAGGTGTTGTGTGTGTGTGTGTGTGTGTGTGTGTGTGTGTGTGTGTGTGTATATAAACTGTACCTGCTCCTGCTCCTCGCCTTGGTGACAAATTGGTAAAGGCAGCAGGACTCAGTTGGAGAAGCAACACATGATGTTCTAGCTCTGCCCTGCAGTGCAATCTGGGAGTTGTAGTCTCTGCAGAGCACAGGCACCAGACGGCCATGTTAAAGTCTATGTGCCTGTGCTCTGTGGGAGAACTACAATTCCCGGCATGCAATGGGGCCGCCGTTAGGGGAAGGAAGGGCTAGGACTCGGAGGACGGCGCTGCTGCTATTGGACACGCAGGCAGCCTAAGCCATGCAGATTAGACATTCAGACATACTCTTATCACCCCCCCTCGTCCACCGCCGCGGAGCTCACTCTGTCTGCAGCTGTGTGCAGCGCGCCCGCCGCCCGCTCACCCAGCCGTTTGAGAGACTGTCCCACACTCCACACAGCAGCAGACAGTGCAGGTGTTGTACCTCAGAGACAAATTAGGCAATCGCTCGATGGCGAGGCCCTTCCTGTGGGCGAGGCCTAAGGCAATCGCCTAATTTGCCTAATTAAAGAGCCGCCTCTGCCTTCAGGATTTATTGCAATAGTAGTGCACCTTCTTTTTGAGCACCATTTTTTCACTTCATGTGCACACCATATATTTCCTATCACTGTTCTACGAAGAATCTTTTGAATGGTTGATAAACTTTTATTGTCTTATTGATACACTTTTATTGTTTTATCTGAAGAAGTAGCAGGGCATGTGATTTCCTATGGAAATATTTCCTATCACTGTTCTATGAAGAATCATTGAGTGTTTGATATACTTTTATTGTCTTATTGATAGACTTTTATTGCTTTATCCAAAGAAATTGCAGGGCATGCAACACGTTTTTATACTGCCTAGGACTGGATATATATTGCCCTTTGAACATTGCCTCTTTCAACCCTATCTTTCATTGAGCACCTTTGCACTTTATTACGCACAGTATTTAGATTCATAGCGCAGCACTATCGTCACTTTATATATTCTCTGGGTTCTGATATTTCCTTCAGTGTTGCAGCATATTGTTAAAAAATGCACACATTTGGTATCGTGGGAATATCATTGTATTATATAACTACAGTACATGTCTCTCAAAGAAAAAAACAAAAATAATTACATTTATAGATATTATATTTTTCATTTTTATAAACTTGGGAATTTCCATGTTATTTAATCTAAAGTTCAGCAAGAGCAGGTCTTAAAGATTCCTCTAGGAATTATTATACATCTACAGAAATGGTTTAAAAGTAAGTGCCATTCCTGGGATAGTAGTTGCCTTTTGGTTATAGATCCATTTAGCCTCTTGTTGTAAGATCTTTTTGACAAAATCGCCTCCCCGTGCTTGCTGGGGGATTACTTTTAAAGCAAAGAATGGAATAACTGAGAGGTCAAAGAATGGAATAACTGAGAGGTCATAACTGTGATTAAGACCTACATTTTTACATATTGGTGTATACTGCAGGCTAACATCGAGATAATAGGGATGATCCTGTATTCGTCTCGTGAAAGTATGTTTAGTCTTCCCAATGCAAAATGCAACACATACGCCAAATAAACCGTTCCCATAATGGGACAGTCTGCATATGTCCTGGATTTTAGATATCCACCTTTAGGTAATGGGCATACATCACCCTCCCTAATCCAGGGACATTGAATGCAGCTGCCACATCTGTAGGTGCCATTGCCACCCTCAGCTCCCTCCAGTGATTCTGGTGGTGAGTAGTGGCTATGTACTAGGCCAGTGATGGTGAACCTTGGCACCCCAGATGTTTTGGAACTACATTTCCCATGATGCTCAACTACAATGCAAAGTGCATGGGCATCATGGGATATGTAATTCCAAAACATCTGGGGTGCCAAGGTTCGCCATCACCGTACTAGGCTGTCCTTAACAGAACAGGATTTCCTATAAACTATCTCTGGACAACTTGATACATATTCTACAGGGTTCTCTGCAAGAAAGTGCCAATTGTGGGCTAGTAATGCATGAAATTGATCCTGCTGGGCCCTAAAGGTGGTTAATAGTTTAGTGGTAGTCGTGCTACTATGGGTCCTAGATTTAAAGATAAGTTGTTCCCGTTGATTTAGTTTTGCCCTCTGATATGCTTTTTTCAGGACTTTTTTGCTATAACCCCTGATTAGAAGTCGCCCAAAAAGGGCTTTAGCTTCCATTTCAAAATCCTCCTCTCTGACTCAGTTTCGACACAGTCTGAGGTACTGACTGAATGGTATGCTGTGTACCAGAGAGCGAGGATGGAGTAATGTATAATGGTTTTACCAGCAGCTTTTTTGCAGTAGAAGAACAATACTCCACACCAATGTACTTAACTAAAAGGGTATTTTACTTTGGGGGTGATAAGGTGATAATTAGAGTGGTTGTGTTGTCACATCAACATAACGTAACAATACAGTGAATCTGAACAACAGGTAAATATAGCACAAATACAAGGGAGCTCCACCTACTTTAACGTTCTAAGTGCAAGGCCTTGCAATAACACAGTCTTTGATCTTCTTTCTTTTGCTAGCTATGAAGGTCTGTAGTGATTTGTAATCCAACAAAGTGAGATAGTAAAATTTAACTTAAAAGGGATCCTGGAACTGTTTCTGGAGGTACTCCTATGGTTATTACCTTTGATATGGCACGGTACTAATGTGTGATGCGGAGTAGGCTTTAGACCTGCCTATTGTCGGTCTTTGTTAGATCCTCCTCCGTGGGACTACAGGTCCCAGCACCTCTGTATGGAAGTCTAATTGTATGCAAGTGCATAATAAACTGTGGGCCACAGCCCATTCACCAACTGGATCTGATGAAATGCAGCAGTTCTGCTCCGGTGCACTGTGTCTTGCTTCTAGCCGGCCGGCTCCGTCACACCGAACCGTTCCACAGAATTCACTGGATCCCTCTTATGGCTCCGACAGGTGTCTCTGGATCCTTCCCAATCTGGTCACTCAGTCTCTCCAGCTATCAAATGGATGGCAAAGTCTGTCTTAGCTGCACTCCGCAGTGGCAGTGGCTGTAGGCCGCGCTCTCTGGAGACCTCCTCACAGGTCCTCACAGGCAGGCCAGAAGAGACCTGAGATGGCAGCTCAGGGTCCTTTTAAAACCTACTCAGCATGCCTTTCAGTACAGTCACTTCCTGTTATCTTTCCAACACAAAAGGAAAATCATCCCAGTCCATTTCTAGTTTTGGTCACTAGATGGCACCAAATACTTAGTTATAACATTGTCCATAGCTTTAAATTAAGGATGAGCCGAACACCCCCCTGGTTCGGTTCGCACCAGAACCTGCGAACAGACCTAAACTTCGTGTGAACTTTAGAACCCTATTAAAGTCTATGGGACTCGAACGTTCAAAATCTAAAGTGCTAATTTCAAAGGCTAATATGCAAGTTACTGTTCTAAAAAGTGTTTGGGGACCTGGGTCCTGCCCCAGGGGACATGTATCAATGCAAAAAAAGTTTTAAAAATGGCTGTTTTTTCGGGAGCAGTGATCTCAATAATAATTAAAGTGAAACAATAAAAGTGTAATATTCCTTTAAATTTACCTGGGGCGTGTGTATAGTATGCCTGTGAAGGGGTGCATGTTTCCCGTGCTTAGAACTGTCCCTACACAAAGTGTCATTTCTGCAGGAAAAAAGTCAATTAAAATCACTCGCGGCTATAATGAATTGTCGGCTCCCGTAATACAGAGAACACTCATTGAAAGTCATTGATAAAAAAAAAGCGTGGGGTTCCCCCAAATTCAATTACCAGGCCCTTCAGGTCTGGTATGGATATTAAAGGGAACCCGCGTCAAATTAAAAAAAAATGACGTGGGGTTCCACCTAAAAATCCATACCAGACCCTTTATCCGAGCATGCAACCTGGCAGGCCACAGGAAAAGAGGGGGGACGAGAGAGCGCCCCCCCTCCTGAACCGTACCAGGCCATATGCCCTCAACATCGGGAGGATGCTTTGGGGTCCCCCCCAAAGCACCATGTCCCCATGCTGATGAGGACATGGGCCTCGTCCCCACAACCCTGGCCGGTGGTTGTGGGGGTCTGCGGGCGGGGGGCTTATCAGAATCTGGAAGCCCCCTTTAACAAGGGGACCCCCAGATCCCAGCCCCCCATTTGAAATGGTAAGGGGGTACAAAAAGTGTAAAAAAAAATAGTTAAAAAAGACAAAACACACTTTTGAAAAAGTCCTTTATTAAAAATAAAAAAAAGATTCCAGCGGTGGTAATCCACTCTTGCTATCCAGCGATGGATGATCATCGCTCCGGGGTCCAGCGATAGCTGATCTGATCCAGCGACAGGTGATCTCTCCGTCCAGCACAGCGCAGTCCATCCATCCTCCAATGACGTATGGGTGACCCCGCCCCCCTCTGATGTAAAGCAGGTTTCCGTTACATTTGTGTGATCACACTGATTGCCCCCCCCCAATAAAGAGGACCTGTCACCACCCATCATAGTACCTGTCACTCACAGTCCATCATAGTACCTGTCACTCACAGTCCATCAGAGTACCTAAGTACCTGTCACAGTCCAATCAGAGTATCCGAGTACCTGTCACAGCCCATTAGAGTACCCGAGTACCTGTCACAGTCCACCCGAGTACCTGTCACAGCCCATCAAAGTACCTGAGTACCTGTCACAGCCCATAAAAGTACCTGTGTACCTGTCATAGTCCATCTGAGTACCCGAGTACCTGTCACAGCCCATCAGAGTACCCGAGTACCTGTCACAGCCCATCAGAGTACCCGAGTACCTGTCACAGCCCATCAGAGTACCCAAGTACCTGTCACAGTCCATCTTAGTACCCGAGTACCTGTCACAGTTCATCTGAGTACCCGCGTACCTGTCACAGCCCATCAAAGTACCCGAGCACCTGTCACAGCCCATCAGAGTACCCGAGTACCTGTCACAGTCCATCTGAGTACCTGTCACAGTCCATCCGAATACCCGAGTACCTGTCACAGCCCATCAGAGTACCCGAGTACCTGTCACAGTCCATCCAAGTACCCGAGTACCTGTCAAAGCCCATCAGAGTACCCGAGTACCTGTCACAGCCCATCAGAGTACCAGAGTACCTGTCACAGTCCATCAGAGTACCCGAGTACCTGTCACAGTTCTTTAGAGTACCCGAATACCTGTCACAGCCCATCAGAGTACCCGAGTACCTGTCACAGTTCATCTGAGTACCCGAGTACCTGTCACAGTCCATATGAGTACCTGAGTACCTATCACCGCCCTTCAGAGTACCCAAATACCAGTCACCAGGCCATCAGAGAACCTGTCACCAGTCCATCAGAGTACCCGAGTACCTGTCACCAGGCCATCAGAGTACCCGAGTACCTGTCATCAGGCCATCAGAGTACTCGAGTACCTGTCACCAGGCCATCAGAGTACTCAAGTACCTGTCACCAGCCCATCAGAGAACCTGTCACCAGGCCATCAGAGTACCCGAGTACCTGTCACCAGCCCATCAGGGTACCAGAGTACCTATCTGCAGCCCATCAGAGTACCCGAGTACCTATTTGCAGCCTATGCCTCATAGAATATACGTTGAGGTGTTTGCTTTCCAAAATGGGGTCATTTTGTGGGTAATTTCACTGTCCTAATGCTCCAGGACCTTCAAAAGTGTGATGGGTGGGAATGAAATGAGATGTGTCATTTATGCCCCTAGAACGCCTGAAGGTACTACTTCAATGTTCGGCCTCTCTATGTGACCAGGCTGTGTAAAAGTCCTACACATGTGGTATCGCCATACTCGGGAGGAGTAGTAGAATGTGTTTTGAGGTGTCATTTTTGCTATATACATGCTATGTGTTAGAAATATCTTATAAATTGACAACTTTGTGTAAAAAATAAATGCGTTTTCATTTTTTTCCACATTTTCCAAAAACTTCTGGAAAAAAAATGAACCATTCAAAAGACTCATTATGCCTCACAGATTATACGTTGGGATGTTTGCTTTCCAAAATGGGGTCATTTTATGGACAATTCCATTGTCCTGGTACTCCAGGGCCTTCAAAACTGTAATAGGTGGATGTGAAATGAGATGTGTAATTTTTGCTCGTAGAACGTCTGAAAGTGCCACTTCAATGTTGGTACTCTGTATGTGGACATGCTGTGTAAAAGTCTCACACATGTGGTATCGCCGTACTCGAGAAGAGTAGCAGAATGTATTTTGGGGTGTAATTTGTTGTATGCATATGCGGTGTGTGAAAAATAACCTGATAATAAGACAATTAAAAAAATAATAATAATAAAAAAAAAATCTTCATTTTGCAAAGAATTGTGGGAAAAAATGACAACTTAAAAAAACTTGCCATGCTACTTACTTAATACCTTGGAATGTCTACTTTCTAAAAAGGGGTCATATGGGGGGTATTTGTACTTTGCTGACTTGTTAGTGTTTCAAGAAATGAGATACACCTGATGTACTGAAGGCCTGATCAGATGTGATCAATTTTCAGTGATTGGCACCATAGTTTGTAGACTCTATAACTTTCACAAAGACCAAATAATATACACTAATGTGGGTTATTTTTACCAAAGATATGTAGCAGTATAAATTTTGGCCAAAATTTATGAAGAAAAACTACTAATTAGCAAAATTTTATGACAGAAACAAAGAAAAAGGCATTTGTTTTTATTTATAGCACAAAAAATAAAAAAACACACTAGTGATTAAATACCACTTAAAGAAAGCTCTATTTGTGTGGAAAAAAGGACGCAAGTTGCATATGGGTACAGTGTTGCCTGACTGAGTAATTGTCATTCAAACCGTGAAAGCGCTAAAAGCTGAAAATTGGTCTAGTCAGGAATGGGGTGTAAGTGCTCTGTATTGAGGTGGTTAAAATCACTGCTCCTGAAAAAATGGCAGTTTTTAAAACTTTTTTTTGTGTTGATCCATGTCCCCTGGGGCAGGACCCAGGTCCCCAAACACTTTTTAGGACAGTAACTTGCATATTAGCCTTTAAAATTAGCACTTTAGATTTCTCCCATAGACTTGTGCAGGGTGTTCTGCGGATTTCCGAAATTGCCGCGAACACCCCAAATTGTTCACTGTTCGCCGAACAGGCAATGTTCGAGTCGAACATGAGTTCTTCACGAACTGGAAGCTCATCCCTAGTTTACATATTAAAGCATTAGTAGGCAAAAATATCAGCGCTACACCTATATTTTTTATGTGGACAGAGCTACCAACACTATATGTATCCCCACATATGTTAATGTATTTTTCTTGGTATCAACATGGTGCTTAGTCCCATATGTGTACTATCAATACATTTATAAATGATATCAAATTTAGTGTATGTGTCATTAACTCATGTGAAATATGACCATGTGAATTACTGTATATATCACATGAATATGGAACCAAAATACCAGTACAATACATATCTGAACAAGAAACTGGTAACTGAACAAGGATTTCCAGCAAAAGATGATATAACGGGTTTCTGCCTAGCAGAGAGGGCTACACACGGTTTCAAATTCAGCCCCCGCTTAGCCAGATGACTTTTGATCTGTGTGTTCCCAACTTTTTACCTTATCCATACCTTCCAACATTTGGAGATGGGAATGAGGGACACCTACTAGCAAATGTATGTAGGCATAGGACACACCCCCTGCCATACACTAGGGGTCTCAAACTGGTGGCCCTCCAGCTGTTGCAGAACAACAATTCCCATGAGGCATTGCAAGGCTGACAGTTACAAGCATGACTCCCATAGGCAGAGGCATGATGGGACTTGTAGTTCTGCAACAGCTGGAGGGCTTCCAGTTTGAGACCCCTGTCATACACCCTTAAAGTAGAATTAACCCCAAAAAAGGTTAGTTAAATCCACAATGGACTTTTCTACCACTACTATTGCTTTATATTGGCTTTATTTACAAATGCAGCAATTTATAATTTGGATGAAAGGTTTAGCACTGGGAAACACTTTTTGAAAGATAAAAAGCGCATTTTATATACCACTATCTGGATCAGAACAAAATGGGGACAATGAGGGGGGAAGAGGGACAGAGGGACATTGCTCCAAATCAGGGACAGTTGGGAGCTATGCCTTATCCCTTGCTTCAGCAGGCTCCCTACAGTGCTGTTACTGGTCCCCTGCAGCTCTTGTGTAAGTTGGTACTGTCTGTGGTCACACTCAAGCCTCCACTTTGTACCATGCAGGGTTAATCTTCCTCTATATGTGAAGAGCACTGGAGCTGGCTGGAGCATAGAATCAGGTAAGTGAAAAAGGATATCTCCCCCCTCCCCCACACTGCAAGAGTGGACTTCTCTTTACTTTCTTGGATTTGGGCTGGGATAAGCTGCCCCATCCTTTGCTGTGTGTTCTTATATTCTTAACCACTTAAAGCGGTTCTTCACCCTAAAGGGGAAGTTCCGCTAATCTGATCCCTCCCCCCCTCCGGTGCCACAATCGGCACCTTTCAGGGGGGAGGGGAGTGCAGTTACCTGGATAATCCAGGTAACTGCACCCACTTCCGGCCAGACCGCCGCAGACGCCCCACCCCCCCGTTGTGTTCTGGTAAACACAAAGTTCCCAGAGACACAGCGGGGGACCATAAGAGACGCGCAGCGCGACTCGCGCATGCGCAGTAGGGAATCGGGCAGTGAAGCTGTAATGCTTCACTTCCTGATTCCCTGACAGAGGATGGCGGCGGGGGCAGCAGCGAGACGAGCGATCGCTCGTCATCTGCCGCCGACATCGCTGGACCCTGGGACAGGTAAGTGTCCATTTATTAAAAGTCAGCAGCTGCAATATTAGTAGCTGCTGGCTTTTAATATTTTTATTTTAGGTGCAGAACCACTTTAAGGACTGGAAGGATTTACCCTATTAATGACCAGGCCATTTTTTGTGTTGCGTTATTTTAACTGACAATTGCATGGGCATGCGACGTACCCAAATATAAATAGAGCTTTCTTTTGGTGGTATTTGATAACCTCTACGGTTTTTATTTTTTGCGCTATAAACAAAACTGACAATTTTGAAAAAAAAACAATATTTTTTACTTTTTGCTATAATAAATATCCCCCCAAAAAAATTTTAAAAAATAATTTCTTCATCAGTTTAGGCCAATATGTATTCTTCTAAATATTTTTGATTAAAATAAAAAATCGCAATAAACGTATATTGATTGGTTTGCGCAAAAGTTAATGCGTCTACAAACTATGGGATATTTTTATGGAATTTTTATTTATTTCATTTTTTTTTACTAGTAATGGTGGCAATCAGCGATTTTTAGTGGGACTGCAACATTGCGGCAGACAAATCGGACATCTGACACTTTCTGGGGGCCAGAGACACTAATACAGTGATCAGTGCTAAAAAAAATGCACGGTCACTGCACTATTGACACTGGCAGGGAAAGGGTTAACATCAGGGGTGATCAAAGGGTTAAGTGTGTTCCTAGGGGCTGCTTGCTAACTGTAGAGGGTTGCACTGTTAGGGGAACACAGAGAACCAGGTTCCCACTTACAGAACGGCGATCTGCCTTGTTACTTACCGTTCTGCCTTTCCCTTGGATAATCGCGGGTGGCCGGCAGACCCATTGATTGACATCCCCGCTAGCCAATCATGGTGGCACGATTGGCGCCATCTAGTGGCTATTCAATGAAACGACGTACAGGTACATCTTTTTGTGTAATAGAGCTACATTGCTGCAGTAAATACGCGGCGGCTGGTTGGCAAGTAGTTAACAAAAGGCCCAAACTATTACATCATGTCATCCGAGTGAAATTAATCAATATAAATTATTTGGTTGTTTTCATTAAAATTTATTTTGGATTCTTTGAAATTCACTACTATTGTGATTCGCAAACGAAAATTTGTTCCGGATTTTGATTTGCAACAAAACAAATCACACATGTCTAGTGCTGAGCTAGAGACAGTGGTCTAGGACTACTTTGTCCCATAAACACTTCAATGAGTGTAGAATGGGGACCTGCTGTACCTAGTATTTTCTGCTCTTGAAATGTCTAGAAAACAGAGGAAACAGTTGCCATGTGCTACAAATTGTAGCTTTAGACAATACAGTACAATCAGCACTGCTGTGAAACTAGATTGTCAGTATACTTGTTAACAAAAGCCTGCTTTCTCAACAAAAATCCAGCTTATGTTACAGACCATAGAATACTCTTGTTAATGGACTTTAACCACTTCAGCCCCAGAAGATTTTACCCCCTTCCTGACCAAAGCACTTTTTACAATTTGGCACTGCGTCGTCTTAACTGACAATTACGCGGTTGTGTGATGCTGTACCCAAACAAAATTGACGCCCTTTTTTTCCCACAAATAGAGCTTTTTTTTGGTGGTATTTGATCACCTCTGCAGTTTTTATTTTTTTGCGCTATAAACAAAAAAAGACACTTTCTGCTATAATAAATATCCCCAAATAATATATAAAAAAAACGAACTTCTTCCTCAGTTTAGGCCGATATGTATTCTTCTACATATTTTTGGTAAACAAATTGCAATGAGGGTATATTGATAGGTTTGCGCAAAAGTTTTAGCGTCTACAAAATAGGTGATAGATTTATGGCATTTTTATTATACATTTTTTAATTAGTAATGGCGGTGATCTGTGATTTTTATTGGGATTGCGGCATTGCGACAGACAGATTGGACACTTTTAACACTATTTTGGGACCAGTACATTTATACAGCGATCAGAGCTAAAAATAGCCACTGGTTACTGTATAAATATCACTGGCAGAAAAAGGGTTAAACACTAGGGGGCGATCAAGCGATTAAGTGTGTTCCCTTAGCATGTTCTAACTGTAGGAGGCATGGGCTTCCACTGACATGACAGAGGTCGATGTTTCTGGTGACAGGGAAGATCTGTCGTGTCACTAGGCAGAACAGGGAAATGCCTTGTACACAAACGCATTATGGTTGTATATGCCTAGCGGCTTTTGTTACTGCAGCGGCTTTCGTTATTAGCAGGGGGTTTCCTAGAGCCAAAACGTTATATCAGACGTTCCTCCATGTTAAAAATTTTGAGAGAGGCTGTCCTAGAGTAAACAAAGGTGAGTGTATGCAAAAACCCTTAATTACTGCTGCTTTTCCATACTCTTGGCCCTTATTCACACAGGCCAATCTAAAGCTCAACATAAAGATAAATTCTGATTATAAGGCCTCAGTGCATTCCATTGCACATAAAAAAACCATGCGATTTCAAAATAAATATCTACTGTACAGCAGACTCCCTACACAGCAGCATGTTTCAAATAACTTTGTCCTCAAGGTGGCTCCCTTGCACTATAAGATGTGCTTTATTTTTACAACAGCCAGCTCATCCACTTATGTATATAACAACAGCCAAATACATATCTTTGCAGTTTGTGAACATTTTATTCATGGCATTTACCAGTTTATTTCAGCATATGTTAATATTAACTATGCTTGCCAACAATCCAATTTCAGGACATGTGATTAAGGAAGTTTAAAGCTGATGTGGTTCAGGGGAATCTTTTGCTCATACTATAATAAACTATAGATAAAACATTTTCCTGGTGCCTCCATGGCAGTATACCAGTATAGCTTCCAACTATCCCTGATTTTGAGGGTCCCTGATTTGGAACAATGTCCCTCTGTCCTTCATTTTGGTCTGATCTATATAGATGTATATAAAATGCACTTTTTTCCTTTCAAAAAGTGTTTCCCAGTGCAAAACCTTTCATCTAAATTCTAAATGGCTGCATTTGTGAATTTTAAAAGCCAAAATAAAGGAATGGTAGTGGTTAAAAAAAAGCCCTTCTGGATTTAATTAATCTTTTGTTTTTGGTTAAGTCTCCTTTAAGGGGGTGTGGCAGAGGGCGTGTCCTATGCCTACATACGTTTGCTAGTAGGTGCCCCTCATTCCTATCTCAAAATGTTGGGAGGTATGTACCTGTGACAAGCTTTGCCTTGGCTCCTCCCACAGAACCAGTGAATATTATAAAAGAAAAGATTAGTGCACTCCCAGCATCCTCTTTTTTTTTTCCCCCTCATACCTCATGGTCAGTGAATGATGATCGAATGTCCCTTACCTCTGCAGTCGGCAGCTTCCAGCTGGGTTCAAGCCCAAATTCTTGGGCAACTAAATGTGCTAATAAGATAGGGAGTCCCTTCTGTGGGCCTTTTGGGATAACAGTTGTCTCTTAACTAAGAGCTCCTATCTGCATTTATATACTGGCATTTGCTCAAGTCTGCGGCAGAGAAAGCAGCTAATATCTATTATTCACTTGGCCTTATCCTTCCATTTCTCCCTCCTGTCATCTATTCTCTCTCACTTTCCTTTCCTTGCGTTCCTCTCTCTCTTTTTCACTTTCTTCCTCCCCCACCACCTTCCCCTCCTTGTGATATTGTACCTTTGTACCTGGTTGCTATAGTGGGTGGCGTGCAACTCGTGCTGCTTTTCTGAGTCCCTCAGCGCCTTCCTGCCCGCTCTGCGCATGCACGGATGTCAGGAGCCAGCTCGGTGGGACGGCCGCTCTTGCATGTCTGGTCTGAGGTTGTGGCGGCCATCTTGAATAGGGGCAAACTTTACATTTTTTGCGCTTGTTTGGCAAAATCATTTTTTAGAGGGTTGTATCTTCCACAAATGTCCCTCCCTTCTCCATTGTTTATTACTGGGGGCTTTCAGCATGGCATCCTGTTGTCATCTGAGGAAGTTGCCTATTCTTTCTTTTTTTACCCAGCAATACTGTTTACTTGCTCCAGCTGAAATACCAGCCGCTAACTACTTTATCTTTCTCTAGCTGCTTTTTCTGTCTGCTGCCTAAAATAAGCAGCATGGCACTCGAAACAAGACCCTCTCCAACAATTAAGGTAGGCAATAAAAACTGACAAGCATTCGAATCCCTCTCCACTCCAAAACTAAAAAAAAGTTTTGCTTTTAGATATACTTTAATGCCGTGTACACACGACCGGACTTTACGACAGTAAAGTTCAGATGGAACGAATCTGTCGGACAATTGTGTGTGGGCTTCACCGGACCTTTTCTGTCTAAAAACCTGACGGACTTTAGAAATAGAACATGTTTCAGATCTTTCTGCCAGAACCAGTTCCTATTGAGAAAACTGCTCGTCTGTATGCAGGTCTGACGGACCAACAACCACGCAAGGGCAGCTATTGGCTATTGAACTTCCTTTTTTCAGTCCCATCGTGTTTTTAGTCCCATCACGTTAAACAATTGGATTTTGGTGTGATCGTGTGTAGGCAAGTCCGTTTTAGCGGAACTCCGTCGAAAAGTCCATCAGAGTTCATTCTGACAGAAAGTCCGGTTGTGTGTACGCGGCATTGGGCTGAACTCTGGGGAAAACAAAAATGCTCCCTACCTGTGGAGCTGCTCCCGTATTGCAAGGGTTAACTGCTTGTTTACCTCTAGGGGTCTCCAAACTTTTTAGAATAAGGGCCACATTGTATAGAATTACTGCAGCACAGTGGCCCCGCTGCGCTGTATCACGTAGGCCCAAGGGTCCCTCATAGGGACCTCAGCACTCATCCAGGGGCTGATCTATTCACCCTGCCAGAACATTCTGCCTGGGGATTGGTCAGACTCCCTTAAGCATGCAGATCTTCCCACTAACTTCTAGAAGTTTCTACAAACTTCCAGATCCAGGGTAGATACCAGAGACCTGCACTCTAGAAGGTGCTGCATGGAGAAAAAAGAAAAATGATAATGGTTGTATTTCATCATGGCACATAGGTTTTCTAGTGCAGTATGTATGTAATTATGTGCAGCTAATGTTCCTAATAAGCAGATCACTGGGGAAAATAAAAAACATTTGCAAGGAATCTTTAGTTTGACTGCAGACTACCTTCTGGATAAAATAGTAAACTATAGCGTGCCTGTGACATCACATGGTGAAGGTCCGCCGGACTTTCTGAACGAGTGGACTTGCCCACACACGACTGGACTTTTCCGGCGGACAATCTGCCTGACTATGGCGGGAGTCCGCCTGACTTTTGAAATTAACGGACTTGCCCACACACGGAGTAAAGTTCTTTCATTTTGAGCGTGACCCCAGGTAGACGGAACTAGCGAAGGAAGTCAATGTCACCGCCTCCATTGGCGAGATTGACACCTCGCGAGCCCCGTCACCTGGTATGGATTTAAAGGGGAACCCTAAGCCGCAAAAACGGCGTGGGGGTCCCCCAAAGTCCATACCAGACCCTTATCTGAGCACGCAGCCCGGCTGGCCTGGAAAAGGGGTGGGGACGAGCGAGCGCCCCACCTCCTGAGCTATACCAGGCTGCATGCCCTCAACATGGGGGGTGCTTTGGGGAAGGGGGCCCTGCAGCCCCCCCAACCCAAAGCACCTTGTCCCCATGTTGATGAGGACAAGGGCCTCTTCCCAAAAACCCTGGCCGTTGGTTGTCGGGGCCTGCGGGCGGGGGCTTATCGGGATCCAGGAGCCCCCTTTAATAAGGGGGCTACCAGATTTCGGCCCCCACCCTCCTTCATCTTTTCCGGAGCGGTCTAATAAAGTACTTTAAAAACCTGTGTTGTGTTTATTAACACTTTTTTCCCCCCAGGTGAATGGGTAGGGGTATATCGTACCCCATACTCATTCACATAGGGTGGGGGCCTCCTTATTAAAGGGGGCTCCCAGATTCCAATAAGCCCCCCGCCCGCAGACCCCCACAACCAATGGCCAGGATTGTCGGGAAGAGGCCCTTGTCCTCATCAACATGGGAACAAGGTGCACCCCCCATGTCCTGGTACGGCTCAGGAGGGGGGCGCTCGCTCGTCCCCACCCCCTTTCCTGACTGTTTTTTCGGCGTAGGGCTTCCCCTTTAAGTCCATACCAGGTGACGGGGCCAGCAATGTGTCAATCTTCCTTCGCTAGTCCCGTCTACCTGGAGCCACGTTCAAAATGAACGGACTTTACCCCGTGTGTGGGCAAGTCCGTTCATTTCAAAAGCCCAGCGGACTAGCACACAGACGGGCGGATTGTCCGCAGGACTGCCGAGTCCGGCGGACAATTTTGAGTCAAGACTTCTTTCTAAGTCCGCCGGACTTTTGGGAAGAAAAAGTCAGCTGGAGCGTACACACAGGCAGATTGTGCGGCGGACTCTAGTCCGCCGGATAGTCAGATCGTGTGTATGCGCCATTAGTCCTTTGCTGGAGTTGTTTTGAGAATCGCATTTGCTGTTCTGGTTATGACTTTTTGTTTGTGTGCCTCCTTCATCTTTTCCGGAACAGAGTCTGCCCAGACTTGTGCCTGCATTCAGACATTTGTCCTACTTACATGGGAAGTCAGTACTTTGCTTTAGTTGTTTGTCAGCTGTTGATAGAAAACACAAGGACCTTGGCATGGTATTGTCAACCAGATAGACCCAAACCTGAGGTTGGGCCTTAACCCCCCCCCCCCCCGCTGGCAGAACAGCTATGGAGATACGATGAGGGCTAAAAATTTTAATTCTTTGCCCAAGCTGGAGTCAGCCATTAAGCCCCTCTTTGTTAGGGTTGGCAGTGATGTTGCTGTCACTACTCCTGTCAGCCTTGTAACAAAAGCAACTGGCGCAGGGCGCCCCCATCCCTGCAATAAACCATTGCACCCAGGGCAACCGGATTAGCCAGGGCAGCCAGGGACAGACCTCTACTCATCTTCTTTCCATTCTCATATCCACAATCTCTCTTTGTACTGAGGCAGAGAGCACAGGAATTTATCAGCTTACAATATTTCTGGTAAAATCAGCAATATATTATAGCACACCCCACATAGGAGCTGCTGAGTTAGGATTACCCAATGGTCAGGCACACAGCATTTCCTTCATGCATTCCAATACATAAAACAGTCCTTGGCTTGTTTTCATTGTTTTATTAGGGGTTGATAACTTGGATGGGGTAGGGAATTTATGGGATGCCCAACTTGAAAAATGTCCAGAACTAACAGCCGGTTTCTCTATATACTTCGGCTCTTGAAAATTTACTTGGGGACAAGTCCATGACTAAGCCCCTATCCACTAATTACAAGGAGTTACTTGCCTCAGTTCATGTTGGGCTCAAATCCCTTAAGGCTAAGTGGCTCTCTGACCTCCCTGAGCTGGATGAAGAATACTGAGAGGAAATATGGGAATATAGCTTTTCCCAGTTAGTGTCTGCTACAGATAAACTCATCCGATTTAAAATGCATAGAATCTATCCATCAGTCCTACATGCTTGGAGGTGTCTATCGGACTCAGCCGACTTCATATTTTCTGGCATGCCCATTAATCCAGACATTCTGGATGGCTGTAACTTCTGTCATCCTTTTGGTCACTACTATTCAGGTGCCATTGACGACTGATCTCATTCTCATTGTGTCTGTTGGATCTAGCAGATTCCCTAGCTCATCGTAGAGCCCCTAGGACTCTTTTGGGTCTTCTACTCTTTTATGCACGTAAAGCAATTGTTATAAAACAGAAGACTTCCTCAGTTAATTCAGCCTCTCCATTATACAAAACAACCTATTTAGCTTGTGGCTGTGCTACAAAGTTTTATAAAGTTTGGGATATATGGATAGATTCCTCATCTACAAACAATCACTCTGCCATTCCCAGTTGCTGATGGTCAATTTCCTGTGTAGTTGGTATAGTGATGGCGAATATGCATATTTACTTTCTGTTCATGCTTCATCCTAGACTGGTGTTGAGTTTTAGGGTAGTGCCATGGATATAAATTATCCTTCCCTTTAGAATATCCTCATCCTGTAGACCCTAAGCCCAGTTCTACTGCTGTTGAAGATTCCAGCCCACTTGGCTGCTTGCTTCCCCACTCCTCCTAACTGGCACACACTGGCACCGTTCCCCAGTCCTCCTGACTGGCACACTTCCATGGAGATTCCCCAGGGCAAGGATGAAGACTTAAGCACAACGTTGTCTTCAGAGTGCACTGCTACAGCTGACAGTCATTCCCCTTGTGTTGTCCCTTCACTGTGCTGATATTACTCACTGTCTCTGCTTACGTTTCCTGCTGCCTCTTCCGAGATGAATCCCTCCAGTTGCCTCCTATGTCAGGATCTGTCCAAGCGAGCTATCTGGAGGTAAAACCCCTACCCAGCAGGGGTCCCTCAAGTGCCACCGACAGCCTGTCCTCAGTACTCCAGCTCTGTCTTCCACCTGACTCCTCTTGTTGGCATGGCCCCTGTCTATTTATGAGGTTTTCTCAGTCCCGTTGCCAGTCCACTTCTGGGATTTAAATATTCATGGCAGCTCCTCCTCATCCCCACCCTCTAGTTCTATAACATTCTCCAATATTCCAGACACCAGGAGGAGGCAGTAGAGATCTGCCAGGATGGGTCATTCAGCCCGGAATTATAGTAAACTCTGACCCAATTAAGACTCTCAGGCTTTAAAGTGATACTAAAGTCTCATTTTTTTTTTGTTTAAAAATAACAAAACATGTTATACTTACCTGCTCTGTTCAGTGGATACTCCTCTTCTCGGGTCTCTAACCAGTACACCTGGCCCCGGTTGCTATAAGGATAGCCCGAGCCGAGCCACAGCTCTGTGTGTCCATTCAGACAGGGATCCAGGGTTCGGCCTCTGACTTTGACAGCAGCCGGGGCCAATGGGGCTGCTGTGTCTCAGCCAATTAGGTGGGAGAGCCCCGGATGGCTGAGGCACTCGTGCACATCGCTGGATCGAGATCAGCTCAGGTGAGTACTAGGGGGGCTGCTGCATAGAATGCATTTAAAAAACCTTATGCCTTTACAACCACTTTAAGCATGAGTCAGAATAAATTTTCCTACACTGCCACTACTAGTAGTACACACTAGACGGTGCTACACCCATCTCCCTCTAAATTCAGCCATGTCCCCATTGGCAGGAAAAGTTTGAAAAACAATGGCTTCTGCACCGAGGAGCAAAAAGGGCATCCCATAAGAAAAAAAGGTAAGGGGGAAAAAAAGGGAACAAACTTGGACAAGGGCTACAATACAAATAATTTAGGTATAAAAAATATAACTGTACAAGAGTTTTAGGTTTCAAAACTATACACACAGGAAATATATACTGTACATCCTAACTACAGATCGCTGCTGCTAGCAAACACAACATATTATTTACATGTATTTTCAAGAAGGGATATGGTTGCCGGAACACCTCCCCCTAAAGGAAAGCCCTCCCATCAACTTGAAGCAGAAGTAAGAATGTCCATTCAGTAAAGTGGGGGAGGGCAGCCGTCCTTGGAGATACCTGCAATAGAGGGGGAAAAAAAACACAATCCTCATGCTAACACCCTATATATCTGTACATTCTGTCAGCAGGGGGTTATAAGCCTGCTGACAGAAACAAACAAAGAGCAAAAATGTTTCTTTTTTCAAAGAGAAGGACCCCCTCCACAATGTCAGTTTCTTTACAACAGCACACTAGGCCTTACCACCGCTATCTTCTCCAACAGTCCTCCTTCTGGCAAGGATAGGTGGTAAAATCCGGCCTAGTCCATTCAACAGGGGGAGGGAAAGTTCCCCTCAGTATATCAGCTGCCCTTCTTCAGGCTAGATTCCTATAACAGTACAAACAAATGACCACTGCCCCCACCTATAACTGGCCTTAGCGGCACGGAGCACATGGAAGGGCGAAGCATATAAAAAAACTAAGAAAATTCCCAGTTCAACTTGTCAGCCAGCCTGCAACCAACCAAATTAACCTAACAGTTTGCATTAAAAACAGGGGTTTAGTTTGCGCACATTTGTTATCCAGCATTGAATTCTAGTAAACCCGGACCCAATTAGGACTCACAGCTTTAAAGTGGAGGGCCACCCTGAAAACAAAAAAAATATTAAAAATTACAAAAAAATATAAAAAAAAAAAAAAATGAAATTTTTTTTTTTTTTTTACTTACCAGAAATGCCTGTTGCTAGGCACTTTCTCCTAATCTTCCTCTTCCTCCTCCGCGGAGATCTTCGGTCTTCTGTCTTCGTCGCGGCGTCTTCTGGGTAATGAGTCGCGCTGTGTTCTGGGAACTGTGTGTTCCAGAACACAGCGCGTCCCATTCAGAAAGCGCTGCGGGACTCGCGCATGTGCAGTAGCTGCGGGACTCGCGCATGCGCAGTAGGAAACGGGCAGTGAAGCCGTAAGACTCCACTGCCTGTTTCCCTTACAAGGAATGGCAGCACCGGGACCCGAGAGCCGAGGGACGGGTCGGCCTCGGGCGGCCGACATCGCGGGCACCCTGGACAGGTGAGTGTGTTGATTAAGTCAGCAGCTGCAGTGTTTGCAGCTGCTGACTTTTTTTTTTTTTTTTGTATAACCGGCCCTCCTCTTTAAGCATGAGTCAGAGTACATTTTCCTACACTGCCACTACTAGTAGCACACACTAGAGGGTGCTACACCGTATTGCTAGGGGAAATGTTTTTTAGCATTTCCTCTGCTAAAAAAAAACACTATTTCTTGGTGCTCACCAGAGTGACCTACCTCTGGGAGTGGGTCACTGAATTAGACCTCATCTCTCATGGAGCTCTGCCTGACTCAGAAAAATTATCAACTGAATTTCTGTACCCAGATGTGGGCCACTTGGACTGTGCTACAGAATTCCCAGGAATCCTGCTACTGTTTATTAACCACTTAGATCTGTGCATCTTTTGTTTGAGTGTGGTAATGGTTGGCAGGAGGCTCCTAGCACCCACTTTTTTTTTCCTAATACCTTGTATCCTGCACCCACCACTACCCCCTCCACCTTAAAATATCAATTTTCTTTACCCCCCCCCCCCCCCTTCTCATTTTTGCCTACTTTCCTTTCCTCTTTTCTCCTCTTTTCTATTAACCCAACCGATGTCTAAATATTTTATATAGACTATATTACCAAAAGTATTGGGACACCTGCAGTGCTGGGACAAGGTCATCTAAAGCCCAGGGCAAACATGCCAAACTGCGCCCCGCCCAGGATGTATAAGCATTATGTGTCAGCAAAATCCCCCCCCCCCCCCCCCACAAAAAAAAACTGAGCACTAATTACCCCTTAAGCATAAATTCCCCCTCATCCCAGTCCATTTGCTGAAATCCCCCCCCCCCAAA
This sequence comes from Lithobates pipiens, assembly GCF_037356315.1. Taxonomy (NCBI): domain Eukaryota; kingdom Metazoa; phylum Chordata; class Amphibia; order Anura; family Ranidae; genus Lithobates; species Lithobates pipiens. The sequence goes on along the minus strand of NW_027507789.1, from coordinate 63,237,412 downwards.
AAATCACCCCTCCTAGCACAAATCCTCTGCCCCTAAAATTTCTCATTCTAGTACACATATTATACCCCCACTTCAAATTGAACCCTATGGAGTAAGACTGGGATGCCATTAAATTTCATGTTTGTGTAAAGGCAGGCATCCTAATACTTGGTAATATTGCACCAGTAGAGATAGGTACCCAACTCTCCAATAACTGAAAAAACCCTGCCATGCTGCATTTATGCCTAGAGGATCCCATGCACTTACATGCCCTCATGTGACTTATCCTGCATCCCAGGAAGTATGGTTGCTTTCGCTATGTTTGATTTTGAAATGGTTCTTTTATGCAATTTCATGCCTATGTTCTTGCTAAAGATATGTGATTCTTATACAATGTATTTCATGCATTTCCCTTCTTTTCTACACTTGGCATCCCTTAGGGCTAATTCAGGTGGGCACTGACACCTGCCCTGCATGTTGAGCTGCTGTCTTCTGTATCTAAAACCACCTTAGAGCTACGCACAGGCATTCTGTAGAAGTGGATGCAGACGCTGGTGTTGAAACAACCACTTGTAGACTCCAGTTGAAGCTCATGTGACAGTGACAACGCAGAGCACAAGTAGAAGAAAGAGGGTTGTCACTCTATAACAGAAGGTGCCTGAAGCTTTATGCCATGATCCCAAGTATTATTTTTAATAGTTGCAGATTTTAAAACATTGAAAAATACTTTTGAAATTACATTAAACTTTAAAGCATATATGAGATTTCAGTGTTTAGATTTACATATATTTTAAGCATAATCATTATTGCTTTTCATGTGGCCCGAACTGAAATTATTTGAAGTGATGGGGCTCAGTACATAATGGTATGAATGTATAGTTTTATTATAGAAGAGATGGAAGGTTTAACATTATACTTTAGTATAGAAGGATAACTATTAGACATGTGCACTGACAAAAAATTAGTTTGTTTTAGTTTCATTTGCTTTTTTCAGAAATTTCACATTTTGCTTTTTACGAAAACTCGGAAATTCAGAAATTCGAATATTCAAAAATCTGAAAAAAAGAAAGAAAAATCAGTAAAATTCTAAATAATAACTAATAATAACTATTAAATTATAGGTATTGGAATTTCCTTTCAAATTTGGCTGTTTTTGAACGTAACAAATACAAATTTATCTGAAGTTACAAATTATCCGAAATAATGAATGCTGCATTTGCATTTTCGAATTTCCAAATTTCCGAATTTTCGCATTTCACATTTTCGAGTTTCCGAATTTCCGAAATTTTGAAATGTTGAAATTTCAGAATTCGTAAATTGAAAAATTCGTAAATTCAAAAATTCAGAAATGAACAAATTTGGAAAAATTTGTTAAAAAACAAATTCGGAAGGAAACGAATTGCACACGTCTAATAACTATATATACCCACTTATTTACAGTATATGACAGGCACATATTGAGATGAAGTTTTATTTTTTTTGTTTTCAAATCATTTTATTAAAGCAAATCAAAACACCATACAAAGTTAGGACACAACATCCCTCAGAACAAATAACGCAACAGGCAATTATAGACAGATAACAACCAGTGTAATAGACTTTTGAAAAGTACAATCCATCGGTACCAGCCAAAGAATATGCATGGAAATACTAACAAGGACTGTGTATACCTGTTACTCTTGAAGGATGCATTCCTCTGCCACCCCATCCCCCTACCCCAAAAGAGGGTGAAACGGGAGAGGGGAAGGCTGGAGGGACCAAAGAAAAAAGGCCCAAAAAAGGCAAAAGGGAATAGAAATAAAGAGAAAGAGAGAAAAAAAAGGGGGGGGGGGAGAGAGGAAAAAAGAATAAGAGAACACCCCATAAGGAGCAACCAAAACCAAAAACACGTTTAGGTCAGTCTTGAAGCCTGAACAAGAACCAGGGGTTCCACTTAGCATCAAATGCTGGGATGGTGTCATGGAGGGTATGATAGACCTTTTGCACTAACATCATTTGATCAATGCGTGCAACCACCTGAGCAAAAGGGACATTGGAAGATTTCCAATGCAAGGCGGTTGTCCAGAACATGGCAATACAAATTGAGTGAATCAGCCGCACCTCAGGCTTAGAAACATCTGGAGGCGTCTGAAACAAAAGGCAATGTTGAGTTAAAGAAACCGAATGCCTCAACACTTTCTCAATCATACCCAATACCTCCCTCTAGGTGGGCAGCAGTTTAGGACAATCCCACAATATGTGTTGAAAGTGCCCGAGTTAGTGCAACCTCTAAAACAGCTAGTGGACAACTTGCTCAAGCGGAACGGGGTATAGTACCATTGAGTCTGTAACTTAATGGCTGTGTCTCCAATCGTCAGTGATTTCGTACATTTGCGCATATTTTGCCAGCCTTTCTCCCAATCCAAATTTCCTTCCTCCATATTAAGCTCTCGTTCCCATGAGATGAAGTTTTAAACCTGCTCTCGTAGGGAGATCTTACAACACAAAGCTGTCTTCTTGTTGCTAATCTAATTAGATGATACCAACCAATCAGAATACATATTTCATTTCCGCCTCTACACTGCAAAATGACTGTTGGAAGATGATTCGTTGCTATGGGCAGCAAGAAATAATATAAAAATTTTCATTCATATGCCCCATAATCAACCGTTTTAAATTAAGGTTAATATTCTCAAATTGTTTCTAAACCAAATAAAAAAAAGATATTACAGCTTACCAATTCTGGATTTGGTGACTGCATTCGTTTCTGACCTTTTCTTTTATTTTTACCTGGGGATCCTATCCAAAACACATTTCCTGTCTTATAGTGATACACGTTAACAGTACATGTCTATAGAAGAACAGTGTTGTCGATCTAAGTTGCTCACTCTTCTTTTAGTGTTGAAAATATTTTTTATTGAAACATTTCAAGTAAAAACAATAAAACAGTAACCATCATGAGGCAAATGCAAGCAGGAACAGTAACAGGAGTACATTTACGGGGAGCCGGCTATAGACTATCAGCCACAGCCGGTCCCTGATGGGGAGCTTGGAGAGTAGGGAAGTCGGCCTGCTCTCCGATCCATGAGGCCACAGTAGTGAAAAATACTCATGGGTTACTACATGAAGCAAAATTTAATTAATAACATAAAGAAGATAAAAAGAGAGAGAGAGGAGAAAAGAGAGAGGAACAAAGTGGTAGAAGGGAAAGCTAGATAGCAAGAGGAGAGGAGAGGAGAGGGGAGGTAAGGGGGGGAGGGGGAAGGGGTATGGGGAAGGGGGCAGGGAAGAGAGAGCCAACAATGGCCTTACGCATTCAAGATTTGGGTCTTTAAGGCGTCAGAGGAGGAGAAGCGGAGCCAGATCGACCATTGAGATATAAATTTGGTGTAAGTGTCATTGTCCAGTGCCAACATCTCCTCCATTCTCATGGTGTCATTCATAATCGATACCCACCGCGACAATGGGGGAGTATCTGTCGTCTTCCAGTAAGCAGGTATCAGTTGTCTAGCAGAGGACATAAAAAAGCGGAGCAATCTCTGTCTCTGCGATTTAATAGACCCGGGCAGTATGGAGAGTAATGCGATTTTCGGGGAGATAGGAACCGGAGCATCAGCTAAGAGATTATAACATTCAAAAACCTGTGTCCAGAAGGGGCGGATCCTCTCACAGTCCCACCAGACATGTATATAAGTTCCGACCGATGCTTCACAGCGCCAGCAGGTGGCTGGTGTAGACGGGAAAATCTTGTGTAAAGTAGTAGGGGCTCTGTACCATCTGGACAATAGCTTATAGTTCTTTTCTTGGGAGTAGCAGGAGATGGTAGATTTATGTGTGAAATGAAAAGAGGTTTTCCATTCCGGCACAGAGATGTCTTCACCCAAATCCGCAGACCACAGCCTAGTGTAATGTGGGAGTTGATCATGTGCTAAAGCCTGCAGTAGGTTATATAAGGAGGATAGTAGGTGTTTGGGAGTTTCTGGGAGCGAGCACAGTTCCTCGAAATTGGTAAACTTGCGATGTATTTGAGAGGAGGAGTGTAGGCGTTTGGTAAACGTGGACACCTGTAGGGCCGTGAGCCAATCTCCGGAGTCTGCCATGGGGACCGGGGTCCCCTGCGAAGGATGCACAAATGTGCAAGCTTGCGGCCACTCCGTACGCTTAAAGGGTCCTAGGGAGGCTGCCCCCATACTTTGAGATAAGGCGGGATGGTCAAAGAGGGACGTCAGGGGGCCCGGATCAGAGGAAAGGGTGGTGTTTAGCCCCGTCATATGCCATAGCTTCAAGGAGGCCAAGGTCAGTGGGGATAAGGAGGTCATACGAGAGTAGTCTTGTTTGTATCCCCATAGAAGAGCTCGGAGATCTACAGGAGAAAGGTCCTGTTCAACGGACACCGAGGCCTTGCAAGGAGGACGGGGGAACCATTCTATGATGCGGGACACATGAGCAGCTGTATGGTAGGTCTCAAAGTCAGGGAGGCCCGTTCCCCCCATAGACTTCGGGAGTGTAAGCAGTTTAAATTTAACTCTGGGGGGGCCTCTGTTCCACATGAATCTGATAGCTAGCGAGCGTAGGGAGATAAAAAATGATTTGGGGACGTGGATGGGGATCGTTTGAAATAAATACAGGAACTTGGGTAGAGTGTCCATCTTTAGGATATTAATCCTTCCGAACCAGGGCAAAGGAGATCCCCCCACTCCTCAAGGTCCTTCCGTATACGGTTAAGCAGGGGAATATAATTCAGGGAAAACAAATCAGCTAGGTTGGAGGGTATAATGACCCCTAGGTAAGAGATCCCCTTGGTCTGCCATTTAAATGAAAAGTTGGACTTTAGAAGGGACAGCGTGGAGGGGGTAAGGGATATGTTGAGGGCTTCTGTCTTAGAGATGTTGATCTTAAAGTTACTATGGATACCGAAACGTTGAAATTCTCTGAGTAGGGATGGTAGGGAGATGTGTGGATTCTGGATATACACAAGGAGGTCATCAGCGTACAGGGAGAGTTTGTGATGTGCAGACGGAGTTTGAATACCGAGGATGGAGGGGTTTTGTCGTATGGCACAGGCCAAATGTTCAATGATGATGACAAAGAGGAGGGGGGACAGGGGGCAGCCCTGTCGGGTGCCGTTTGCAATGTCAAAGGAGGCTGACGTGGTACCGTTGACCAGGACCGCGGCTGAGGGTCGTGAATATAGGGACATAACTTTAGAGACGAAGGGAGCTCCGAGGCCAAGTTGTTCTAGAGACAGCTGTAGAAACCTCCAACTGACCCTATCGAAGGCCTTCTCAGCGTCGAAAGATAAGATGCAAGCTCTCAGGTTTTTACGCTGGATCAGGGATATAAGATGTATCGTCTTGGTGGTGTTGTCCCTTGCCTCCCTGCCAGGGACAAACCCCACTTGGTCATTATGAATAATTTTAGGCAGTAGAGGGGACAGACGGGTAGCTAGAACTTTTGCGAATAGCTTAATATCTATGTTGAGCAGGGAGATGGGCCGGTAGCTACTGCATTGGGATGGGTCCTTGCCCGGTTTAGGGATAATAGAGATGTTAGCAGATAAAGAGTCTTTGGAGGGGAGGTTAGAGCTGTCTACCGAATTAAAGGCTTTTGTCAGAAGGGGTGCAAGTTGGGGGGCAAAGGTTTTGTAAAACCGGGGTGTAAAGCCGTCAGGGCCCGGACATTTTCCCACTTTAAGGGCTTTGATAGCCTGTAAAAATTCAGAGGTAATTAGGGGCTCATCTAAGGCCGTCACGTCTACATTGTCAACAGTAGGTAGGGCGGTCTCCAAAATATATGCTCACTCTTCTTTTAGGCTGCAGAACGCTTCCCCTCTTCTCAGGTACATAACATTAAGAGGAGGTGTACTGTGGTCCACAGAGGTGCACTGTGCGGGGCTGATAGGACTGGTTACGATTTTAGTTAAACATGCACCAAACCATAGTAAATTAATTATGGATTTCTGGTAGAAGCAATAGGGTTTTTTTTTTTTTGCACGTGTGGAAGAGCTATAACAATAAGATTCCATTGGCATAGTATGTATATAGTTTACATTTTATTGTAATTTATTGTATTTTTATTAGTTAAACTAGATGAACTTGTGTCTTTTTTCAACCAGACTAACTATGTAACTATGTACATACTCTTTAACCTCCCTGGTGGTATGATTATGTCAGATTTTTGATGCTCAATGTGGTACAATGTTTCTCATAGAAATTTGGCATTTTATATTGTAGGCCTGTAATTCTTAGGAATAACACACTTAAATCTGACCAAACAAGAGTCTAGTAGACATCCCGGGTATGATAAAGTTTGAAACACGAAATCCTAAATTATAATATAATAAATAGTGATAACAAATAATAATACAATAATAATACAATTTTACAATTTATTCAGTAATGTAATCAAATCAAAAACACAGAAATTTGCTCAGTTGCAGAATTGTCGCTGTCATTACTTTCAGTGTTTAATGACGAATTTCACCACAATTCATTATCGCTCAATTCTGCAAGTGATTCTAATTTATTATTGCTGTTTTCTAGCTGGTCTGAAACCACTTTTATGAAGGGACACTTTTTGGTTGCTATGGACAATCTCCAGTTTCCAGGCAGAAAGAACAGTATATATAATATGAAACTGCATGCAGGGCACTGGACAAAGCTTTAGGTAAAAAAGGTACCGTATTTGCCGGCGTATAAGGTGGCTGGGCATATAAGACGACCCCCTAATCTTCCATTTTAAATGTTGGATTTGTGCTATACTTGCCGTATAAGCCGACCCCCTTCCGACCAGTCTGTCAGCCTGCTGAATGTGCGGTAATGCCGTATGTTCAGTAGCTTCGTGTAACAGTTAACACTGTATACATACAATATACCGCGCTAAGCCAATCACAGCGAGCGATGTATTCTATTAATGAATACAAAGCCTGCTCGGATTGGTAGGGGCTGTAACATCATCAGCCCGCGCCTCTGACTCTCAAAGCCAATCAGAGCAGGCTACCGTATGTAGCCTGCTCGGATTGGCAGAGGTGATTACTCCAATCCGAGCAGGCTTTGTATTCACTAATAGAATACATCGCTTGCCAGGATTGGCTCAGCGGTGTATACAGTATTACCGCACATTCAGCAAGCATCCAGAGGGATGTTATGCAGCGGGCGGCTTGCATACAAGATGGCTTTGCTTTATACCCTGGCGTATAAGACGACCCTCGCTTTTTGGCTGTTTTCTTTTAGTGTAAAAGGTCGTCTTATACGCCGGAAAATACGGTATGTGAAATAATCTGATACAGTAATGTAATCTGTAGGATTACAGCATACTGTATGTATTATGTGTTTTTAACTGTTTTAATTTGGCACCATGCTCCGTCCCTGTGCGTCGCAATGCTCGCAGGGAACTAAGCCGTCACTGTGATAGATCGGGCAGAGGATACAGCCCGCACACACAGCGGGGGGACATCGTGGGATCCTGGGGACAAGGTAAGTAACTTTGCCTGGATCCTGTGATGCGATCCCGAGTGTGGCTCGGTGGTTACTGCTTTTGGTAGTGAAAATTCACCCCGAGTCACACTTGGGATCACAGGATCCAGGCAAAGTTACTTACCTTGTCCCCAGGATCCTGCGATGTCTCCCCGCTGTGTGTGCGAGCTGTGTACTCTAGGAATGTTAAATGATAACTCATAAATGCAATAGCCAATAGTAACCAATCAGAGTTCATTCTGTTGAAGTCTGACTAGAAAACTAAAATAAAATCTGATTGGTTGCTGTAGGTCAAATAATTGGAGAACTAGCATATAAAGGAATAAAGATCTCTGGAAGCTGTATCCAAAAAAAGGCTGAAAGAGGGCAAAGGACTAGTCATCATCATCAGTATTGCCTGTGTTTTCTTTACAGCAGATATTTTCCCATTACTGACTTACCTTGTTCTGCACTGTGTTTTTGTGTGGAGTTGGCTATATTGATAGAGACAGAGCTTTTAAAACCTTATGTCACATCCACCAGCAAGAAAACCCATGAGCAGCCCAGTAATGACATCACCAATTCTCATCTTCTGAGACTGTCTGTGTGGCGGTGGCCATCTCGGTAAAGGCAGGGCTTTCCATTTTTATGTCAGAGCCTCCAACGAGCAGCACTCCAGTGACATATCCAAACCTCACTTCAATTCCCCTGAGACTAGCAGTTACATGCACTAGTGGCTTAGATCTCACATTGCAGTTATACAGCTACGAGGCTGGAGGCACAGGGGTGCCTAGGCACACTCACGAATCGGGAACTGCACTGTTTTTTTTTCAGAAGGAATTCAGATTTTCAAAAAGGTACATTTTTCATGGTGCTGTTTAAGCACAATTAACTTTTCGGAATGTCCCATGTACAATATAAAATCTTTATTCAGGTCAACTTTAATAATAAGAATTCTTAATTGAATAAGGCCAATGTGACTTTTAATGTGTTACATACAGGTATGGTGCCTCAAGTACAAGAATTACTAAATATGTGTATATGCCATAATTTTGACTTTAGGTTTACTGGTCATTGCATTTGGCTTATGAATTAATGAGCAAATTAAATAATTAGGATTGTGGCAAGAAGAGAATAAAGGTGCCAAATACATTCATTGGGGGGGCTTTTTGATTTCTTTATTCCCTTGTAACCATAACTATCATTTTTTATATTTGCTTGTTAGTTCTCAAGCCTCACTCCATGGAAGTTATTATTTCCTTATACTGCAACGGATGATGGCCAAAAAGTCTTGAACAACTGTATGCAGTTTATAATACATGGCTCTATGTTAGCATTATAAACTAATATTTCTGGATGTGCATTTGACCATTGGGGTATAAAGGAATGATATACATGGTTCAGCCTACTGTCCTGAAATAAATAATAATCTTCTTATTGTTGGAATATGGGATGGAATGAGACATGTGAATACCTTGTGTTCTAAGAAGGCTTTACTCTGCTGTACCGCTGATAAATTAAAGAGGAGTTGAGAGTGTTTGGACAAAGAAAGATATTTCTTTTCTTTTATCGATTTTTGCTGGTATTATGCAAAATGATTATTTTACTTTAATATTACAATTTAATATCTTTTTACTTTTATTATTTCAAAAGTATGTCAATCTTTTTTTTTTTTATATACCTAAAGTGGAACTCCCCCTAAACCATTTTTTTTGTCTTGGTTTAATTTCTGTTTGGAGCTTTCCACTCACTGCCTTTCCTGGTGACATTTGGAGAAAGGGACACTCTAGAGCAGGGTTCTCCAACTGGCAGCCCTCCAGCTGTTGCAGAACTACAAGTCCCATCATGCCTCTGTCTACGGAAATCATGCTTGTAACTGTCAGCCTTGCAATGCCTCATGGGAATTGTAGTTCTGCAACAGCTGGCGGGCCACTGGTTTGAGACCCCTGCTCTAGAGCATTGATGGTGAACCTTGGCACCCCAGATGTTTTGGAACTACATTTCCCATGATGCTCATGCACTCTGCAGTGTAGTTGAGCATCATGGGAAATGTAGTTCCAAAACATCTGGGGTGCCAAGGTTCGCCATCACTGCTCTAGAGATACCGGTCTCACAAGGGTTTTATCCCATTCTCACTCTACTAACAGAAAAAAATATTTTTTGTCGCTATATGTGTCTTCATTGCCACAAAAGGAAGTGATTAGTAGACATTTTACTAATACAGGCAGCAATAAAATCTGATAAAGCTTCTATAACCTCCTTACTCTATAAAACAAAACAGGTTCAGCATTTAACCAACATTTAAACCTAAATATCTTTTCATCTAGATTGATCTATACCATTAATTTATCAAAACTGATTATTGAAAAGGATTTATTACTTACTAGTAAATAAGTTAATGAAAGGTTCTGAATCCACAGTGAAATGCTAGCAACTGGGAAGCTAAGGTAACTTCAAACCAATCCAAAAAGTCATAGGCAGAGAAGAGATGTGCTACCTTATACTGTCTGCCTGTCACCCGTGAAAACTTAAACCCTTCATGGGAGTCACGTGAGTGATAAATATCTTAATTTAGAAGATGTCATAAGCAGGCAGCTCAGGAGATCAGTGAACACAAGGGACACCTATTCAACTGTCTGCTCCAGACTGCCTTAGCTGCTACCTGGCCTCGCTTAGGAGCTGTCCGTTCAAGGTCAGTGCTGAACCCAGGTAAGCAATGTTATGGGGAAGAGGTACAAATGAAACTAAACAGTTCTAAATAATAATTAAAAAAAAAATCTAGCTTATCTCCACTTATCAATCTATACCCCTTACTGCTAATACAACAAACTTGTCTTATCTTGATAAGATCTAATCAGTATTATTTGAATGTCTGGATGCAATTAAAATGCCCTCAGCATCAGCGTAATTACTCATATTAACCATATATAATTTCATACCTATTTTATTATTTCATACCTATATATTATCAAAATGGGAACATCTGTACCTTACATATGTCTTCATATTTCTTATTCAGCCAAAAATTCTTAAAAATACAATCTTGTCTTATACTTTAACAGGTTGCTAAATTTCCTAAATTGCTTATTTAAAAAAAATCTGATATACAGTATATCTGTAATGAGAAATATGTATGTGTGAAAGTAATGAACCACCACCAAACCTGCGCAAATGACAAAACCAAATAAACAATAATAATAAAGATAATAAGAGAAGCTTGCTGTAAATAAATTGAGTTAAAAAAGAATGAATTAAAAGTTAATCAGAACCGTGCTTTCTCAAAAAATATTATTATTATAAAGTGCATATCTGTGTGTATATTTATAACTTTTGGAAAGGGGACAAATACGTTTCAGAAAACCAGTTTAAAGTTTAACAGATATTCAGTGAGTTACTTAGAATACCCTGACAAATTGTAGGAGTGCTTTAAGAGTGCAGTACAATAAGAAAGAGTGTTAAGAAATATCGACTTACAAAAGTCTACAAAATGCTTTTTGTATGTGCAAGATAATAATGATTTTCATAATCCTTTTTTCTCACTTTTCTTATAAGTGATGCAAAAATGTTTTCAAATATATGTTACTTTTACGCGGTAATCCAGGATTTATTCCTTAGGACAGGAATCCTTTTACGCTTTGATGTATCATCCTTTTTAACTATTTTGTTTTCCATAAAGCATTGACAATATATTTTTAGCTAAGCATTTTTTCCTTCACAATCGTTCCCTTATAAACCAATCCTCTACATAGCAATTTTATTAATAACAGTATCTCAATCCTGACGTATGTTTGGGATAAAAACTGTATGCCACAATTAGCACCAAGGATAGGTTGCAGGAAATCACTTCAGTTGCTGATGTGCTTATTTTTTTTTCCGTGTAGCAAATGTTATTCTAAAACAAAAGCTGCACTCATCTCCGGAAAATGTTTTATGCATGAGACCAATATAGGAAATTCACAATTTTAGCTGAATACTAAATGTACTGGGGGAATTAAATTCACTAGCTATTTGCTTTATGATAGGCTTTGCAGTAGTTTTGCGTTTTGCTTGGTTTTCATTGAGTGGTTTTATGTTTGGTTAGGCTAAATACCATAAATGCCATAAAATAAATAAACAAACATAATAAGACACACCAGTGAACAATGGTAGACATTTGTATTTAAGAGTTAACATCAGTAATATTGACTCAAAAAAGAACTGTGTGAATTGCCCAATAGTAATCAAGCAAATTCAAACAACCACTGTATAACTGAAATGGCAGACATATGAATTACAAGGTTAATATCTGTAATAATAGGTCAATTAAAGGCTGTGTGAACTGCCCAATAGTAATCAAGCAAATTCAATCTTCCACTGTAAAGTCAGTCTGATATGGTTGAGACTGTCAGTAAAGCAGTTGTAATTTGTTAAGCAAGTTGCAAATTTAGACCAGTCTAATTCTTGCTGAACCAGCCAAGATTCGAACCATCTATGGCAGGCCTAGAGCCCCATACAAAAAATCTGAAATTCCGCCAGCAAAAGTCGAATGTGAGCTTTTGGTCAGAAATTCCGACCGTGTGTATGCTCCATCGGACTTTTACTGGCAGAATAAAAAATAAAAAAATTATGGATTATGGTCAGAACATAATTTAAATCCCCACTGCTAATGAATGGCAAAGCCTTCTGTATAGTCTATTAGGCTTAGCACTGCTTTTTTATGGCAGATATTTTGGCACCTGAAACTTTAGCACCAATACTCCATTACATTTATGTCACTGAATTTTACTAATTTCTGATCTCAAGGTCAGCCATAATCCTTTCTTTGACTATAATAGCACAGTAAATGTCAAACTGGAAAAGCCAATCCTATCACTAGTAATATTGTAACTGAAGATTTTAGCCATCAAATCAAATGTGTGTCATGAAAAATCAACAATGATATCAATGGTAATAAAGACAATTACACTTTCACTTCTGAAATTAAAATGCACAATTTACTGCTGAAATACATTGAGGTTGATTTAAGAAAACTGGAGAGTGCATAATCTGGTGCAGCTCTGCATAGAAACCAATCAGCTTAATTGAACAAGCTGAAGTTATAAGCTGATTGGCTGTCATGCACCAGATTTTGCATTCACCAGTTTTAGTAAATCAACCCTATTGTGTTATTGGTGCTAAAAAAAAAAAAAAAAACATGTTGAGATAATCACATTGATTTGTATGATTATGAATTAAGAAAAATGACATCTTACATTTTAAAGTGACCCACACTAGATAACACACGCAGACAAAAATGCTGCATGGAAAGGAAGATTCTTAATAGTTACCTGCCCCAGCACCTGCGCTGCCTTTCACCTTTTCCACCTTACCTGGAGGTTCTTCAACATCCGGCACACTTCTGGGAGTGTCGATCTTTTGTTCCCCACTGCATTCCCTGGTTCCTTCCAATAGCCCCTAGGTCACTACTTTAGTGATGTAGGGGTCAGTAGGAGGAACCATAGAGCACAGAAGGGGGGGGGGGTCAAGAATCCGACACATCTGGAAGTTTCAGATACACACACTCACTTGTGCTAGTACATGCAGCATTATTGGTCTCAAAAACAGTGATGATGTCACTTCCCCTTTCCAGCACATTTTACCTTTACAGATTCATTAGGAGATCGATACAGATAAACCAGGGGATAGTTAAATAAGCACCCACTCTAGAGCAGATATAGGGGCTCCCAAGAGTCAGGTTGTGGTCTGAATTTCATTCCTTTCCTACATGTCCTCAACTGACTTTGAGTTAATACAGGTAAATCTGAATCATAACATATCTGAACATTACGCTAAGAATGATTGACTAAGCTGGTGTCAAAGGATTTAAAACTTCCATTCTATACATAATCTCCCAACAGTGCTGTTAACCCAACATGAACCCCAGGCCCTAGCATGTCCTTGACTTCCAATATATGTTGGGACCTTTGGTTAACCAGAATTTGGAGAAACGAAATTACCCAGCTCTAGACTTTATTATGATTTAACACCCAAATACGTATACAGTCTAGGTTGACAGTCATTGCTTCTTCTAAGAAGATTGTCCTAATCTATTCACTTTTCTGGTGTCATGCATTTAAAAGCATTAAATACTGAAATACAGTTTTTGGTATTGCTGTTAATTTTATTGAGTCTGCTTAATGCTTTTAAATGTGCAAGAGTACTACATATATATATTTTTTAATGCAGTAAGCTACATTAAGATCTAGCTATGTAAGAATTAATAAGTTTTCAACTGGAATAGCAAGCAATTAATTAAATGTTTTTATGACAGGAGAACTGAAAAGTGTGAACAGGCCCTGAGGACATCAACCAAGAATCAGGTAGGACTGCTTTGACTCCCATAGTTGTACATTGTGCAGCCATAGCCCATGTTGCTTTTTTTAATTCACTTATGCGTTTCTGTGTTTTGTAAAAGAAAATCATTAAAGGGTTAGTTTATGTTTTTAGAAAAACTGCCTATGCAGGTAAGGGGTGCCTGTAAATTAAAACAAACTGCGCAGCTTTGACTAAACCTGGATAATGTCCTTACTATAGGTGTAGGTCATTTACGTAGCTCCTGAATCTTGACTGAGAGGTTATCATCCCATCCTGCCTTGTTGCTAGGTTGTTGCTAAGACACTCCCAACTAATTCAAACCCCCCTGCCCATGCTTGCTCTCCCCTGTCGCAGTAGATTTGAGCTCAGCAATGCTGTGAGGCAGGAGATAGTGGACTACACACGTGTGGGTGTTTGTGCACTCGCTCCTGCGATAGTAGGGGTGAGCAGTAATGGCTGAAAGTGTCTTAGCAGTATCCCAGCAACAAGGCAGGATGGGTTGATGCCATCTATGGGAGTTTTTCAACCAGGCCCTGGTAGGTACATAAATACCGTATTTATCGGCGTATAACATAATGCAATTCTGTTCCCCTGAAAATAGGGGGGAAATCGCAGGTGTGTGTTATACGCCAACAGTGTACCTCAGAGGGAGAGGAGTGCCGCTGGAATTCACTGAGCCGTTATCTTCTCTCCACTTGGCCTCTCTCACGTCACACACACACAGTCCCGCCTGCGCCACCGGCATTGGACCAGTGTTCTGTCTATTACAGGAGCTGGTCCAATGCTGATGGCGAAGGCGGGACTGTATATGTGACTGCCGACTGAGACCTGAGTAAACAGGAGATGATAGCTCGGTGATTTCCTGTAAGACAGGAGAAGGTGAGCTGTATTGATGGGGGAGCTGCATTGAAGATACAGATGGGCACAGATTATGCTGCATCTGAGGCTGCAGATGGGCACTAATCAGGCTGCATTGATGCTCACTGACCATTATTTCGCTTCAAAGTGGTTTATTTAAAAAAATTTCCTGAAATTTCCCTCTTAAATTGGGGTGCGTGTTATATGCTGATAAATATGGTAACTTACAAGGGCACTATCCAACTAAAGTCAAAGTTGCACAGTTTGTTTTTATCTACCTGCATAGGCAGTTCTTTGGTAAAAATAAACTAAAAATAAACTAAAAATAAACTAACCCTTTAAACAATCAAAACTTATTCTAATAAATCCAAATGTCCATTTTGTGAGCATGGTCTGTTGAACTGGATTTCTATTTTACGTTTAGAATCACTCTATAATAAAATGAAACAACACAGTTAAGTATGATCCGTGATACATTTTATTTTGCACTAAGAGTTAATTTTTTAGGACCAGCTAAAGGGGGTCTACCCCTTTCTTCTAGGTCCAAGCAGAGAAATTTAGAAAAATGTTAGGACTAATCTGACAACAATCTATAAAAGACAAGAATCTATAAAAAATATCACACACACAGGTAAAAGGAGAGAGAAAACTAGTCTGAGCCACAAAGGTGAGAATCGTGATAAATATTTTTGATAGTAATTAAGACAGTTGAGGTCCACGTTTAATTTGGCACTTCTTGTGTTAAAAAGAATTCTAATTCCTAGTTCAAAGTTTTTTTCCTTTCCTAAGTAGTTCTCTTTGAACTTGAAACATTTGTGTCTTCCATAGAGTTGTCTAGTTGTGAGAAACAATGTCCCACAGTTGTTTATTATGCCCCATACACACGGTCGGACTTTACGACCACAAAATCTGTCAGATTTTTTTCTGACAGATTTTGGCCGAAACTTGTCTTGCATACACACGGTCGCACAAAGTTGTCGGAAAATGCAATTATTCGGAATGAGATGACGTACAACACGTACGACGGGACTACGTAGAGGCCAGTAGTCAATAGCTTTTGTTCACAATTTTTTTCTGAGCATGCGTGGCACTTTGTGCGTCAGAATTCTTTACACACGATTGGAAAAAGTCAGATCGGATTTTGTTTTCGGAAAATGTTAGATCCAGCTCTCAAACTTTTTCCGTTGGAAATTCTGACAGAAAAAGTCTGATAGAGCCTATATACAATCGGATTTTCCGACAACATAATCGGATCAGACTTTTTCCGTCTGAATTTCCGACCGTGTGTATGGGGCATTAATCATCTTTTTAAATTTTTTCTGCATTGGCCGTTTCAACAGAAGCTGGCCCACATTTGGTCAGTGTGTACAGCAGCCTGTCCAACAGAAGTCAGTTTAAGGACCAGCTTCTGTCGAATGGGCATGCTGGAAAACTATTGGCTGCCAGCGCTGATCAGTGTGTTCTGCCAGAGGGGCAGTCTCTTTGTCAGAACACAATAGCACAGTGATGGGAGATCTCCACACTAACATCACTTAGTACGACGACCTCTCATTTTTTTTCCATTCAGCCGGCTGGGTTGAATGAGAAACTTCTAGTGGGTACCTAGCTTAATTCACATCAGCCAATACTTTACAATGCAGCAGCTGGTGTGTGATGCGGTGCCGTGGGATCTCCGCAATGCGGCTGCACTAATCACAGCTCTTTACACTGTTCACTTTTTTAAAAAAAATTATTTTATAGAAATTTCACTGTGAAATTTCATAACGTCCTATTGGCCATTACGCAGTGCGAGGCAGTGGATTGACCAAGTTGAGAAAATTACAGCTTTTTTGGGGGGGGGGGGGGGGGAATGGTTTGTTCACAGTTGGCTTTTTAAAGCCCTTTGTGTTGGGGTAGGGGTATGTAGAAAAAGCAGACCTTCCGTTTGCCATGGAAGGTCCAGGTTAAAGGTTCCTTTTGTGTATGACACTTTTTGATGGATTGATGTGGCTGAACGGTGGCACAGTGGTGTAATGGTTAGCACTCTCACCTAGCAGTAAAAAGGGTCGCTGGTTCGTATCCCAACCATAACACTACCTGCCTGGAGTTTGCATGTTCTCCCTGTGCCTGCGTGGGTTTCCTCCGGTTTCCTCCCACACTCCAAAGACATGCTAGTAGGTTAATTTGCTCTAGTATATGATTGTGGGCTCCTTGAGGGTAGGGACCAATGTGAATGTGTGATGTACAATGTACAGGGATAGGGACAATTGTAGACACTCACTCAGGTTGAACTGGTGTCTTTATTCAACCTTACTAACTATGTAACTATGAACAGTTTGTATTTTTCATCGTTCTGTTGTAAGTGTAAGGTTTTGTTGTAAGTGCACTAATACGGCTACAATCAGCTAATCAATAAGTGAAAAATAATTTTAGAAAAAGTGAAACAAGAGTTTGTCGTATGTTTTCCTCTTGTAAATAAAATCATAGATGTGGCTTACAAGCAAAGCTAAAGTAGTTCTTAAGTCAGTTAGCTAATCCCTGATGACACAGCCATCTATTCACTTTCCTAGCTTAATATAATATGTTAGTAGGATTTACTCTGAAGAGATGAAGAGATAAGGATTTTTAAACCAAGAGCAGGAAAAACATATAATTAAACTAACTAAAACCATGAAACATGCTAATGATATATATACAGAATAAAAAAAAAATGAAAGCATTTCTGTTTCAAAATAAATAATGATCCAGTGTTAATCATTTATATTGCCATGACCACAATAAAATGAAATCTTTACAATTAAAGAAAGGCTGCTATTATATCACTTTGGCTGAAAATACTAGTTTCCTGGATATCATGTAAATTCAATGATTTTAAAGCAAATCTCAAGCCTCCTGCACACTAGCCTTCCCTTCCCTCTCCCTGCACCTATTTTTCTTTAAATTCCTTAAAGCAGAACTCCCCCTTTAAAGGAGAAGTTCCACTTTAAGCACTCCTCCTCCAGTCGTATGCCACATTTGGCTGACTTTTAATAAACACAAAAAAAGTCTGGAGCTCCCCTTTGATTGCACACCTTAGAGGTGAACTCCAGGAATGATCCTTTTTTTTAAACTTATATTGGTCTAGCTTGGTTGCATCTAATCCTTAAAGCCCAACTCCAGGCAAATAAAAAATGATCCCTAGCCCGCACTGAAAGGGTTAAAGTGATTGTAAATGTAAAAAAATAACAAATTTATCATACTTACCTCCACTGTGCAGCTCGTTTTGCACAGAGTGGCCCCCGAACCTGCTCTTCTGGGGTCCCTCGGCAGCTCTCGCGGCTCCTCTTCACATCTGATAACCCCGTCGGATAAGCGCTTCCCCAAGTGGGTTACCTTCTGGGAGCACTCCCAAGTCTAGCATTCGGCGTCCATAAAAGCCCTCCTGGCGCTCACATCATTGGATTTAATTGACAGCAGCGGAAGCCAATGGCTGCACTGCTATCAATCTATCCAATCAAGAGCCTAGAACCTCGGGCAGAGAGACAACGTGTCCCAGTGGGTCAAGTTCGAGGTAAGTAAAACGGGGGGGGGGGGGGTTCATTTGACAGGTATTTTTTCACCTTAATGCATACGATGCATTAACCGGTTCCCGACCAGCGCACGCCGTTGTACGTCGGCAGAATGGCACAGGCAGGCATATTGGCGTACAGGTACGTCCAATCTTCAATGCCGCCTTGCCATTGCGAGCGCTCCGCCGGCTGCGCGCTCACGTGCTGGTCGGGACCCCCGTGAATCCGGTCGCGGGTCCCGCGGACTCGATCGCCACGGGCATACCCGCGATCGTCTCACGGGACGACTGAATGGAGGAAATGCCGTGTAAACAGCATTTCCCCATTCTGCCTAGCAACTAGTGACGCTGATCTCTGCTCCATGTGATTGGAGCAGAGATCAGTGTTCACTAAATGAAAGCCCAACCCCCCACAGTTAGTAACACACCCCTAGGAACACTTAACCCCTACACTGCCACCCACTGGTTAACCCCTTCACTGCCAGTGTCATTTACACAGGAAACACTGCATTTATATAGCAGTGATTCCTGTATAAATGACAATGGTCCCAAAAATGTCCGATGTGTCCGCTGCAATGGCGCAGTCATAATAAAAATCGCTGATTGCCGCCATTGCTAGTAAAAAAAAAAAAATTATTAATAAAAATGCCATAAAACTATCCCTATTTTGAAAACGCTATAACTTTTGCGCAAACCAATCAATAATCGCTTATTGCGATTTTTTTTTTACCAAAAATATGTAGAAGAATACGTATCGGCCTAAACTGAGGGAAAAAAATGTTTTTTATATATTTTTGGGGGATATTTATTATAACAAAAAGTAAAAAATAATGCGTTTTTTTCAAAAATGTCGCTCTATTTTTGTTTATAGCGCAAAAAATAAAAACCGCAGGGTTGATCAAATACCACCAAAAGAAAGCTCTATTTGTGGGAAAAAAGGACGGCAATTTTGTTTGGGAGTCACGTCGCACGACCGCGCAATTGTCAGTTAAAGCGACGCAGCGCCGAAACGCAAAAAGTGGTCTGGTCTTAGACCAGCAAAATGGTCCGGTCTGTAAGTGGTTAAAGTGAAAAAACATGAACATTTAAAACCCCTTTAATTGCTCTTTGTCTAGGGAGAAGAAAAAGATTTACTTACCTGATTCCCCCCCCCCCCCCTGCTAGACTGGTCCCTACAGCACTTGCACACCCATGCTCCACTGGTCTAGGTTCCCTAGGTCATCAAGACCAGATCAGGGTTCTAGTCATGCACTGGATGTGAGGATGCAGAGGGACAGTCCACTGTTGAATCATAGTTGAGTGTCACCTGCTGGGGGAGCAGAGGATCAGGTAAGTAAAACTTTTTTTCTCTCCACTGGACAAAACTAGCAATTGTCCCTTGCACAGCCCCAGTGCAATGGACAATTAATTTTTTTCCTGGAGTTGGGCTTTAATAGCTTAAATCTGTGGGATTGCAAGGGATGCATACATTTACTGTAGTAGCCTGTGCTACATACAGTCAGCAATGGCATCTTCCTGGTGCTGCGCAAGTTTCTTGCCTTCTATATACTGAACACAAGGGATGCTCTGCCATTCAGAGAACCTCTTGTACCCCCTTCTATAAATATAACACGTTCTCTTATTGGATGAGGCGGGGGGGGGGGGGGGGGTGGATGATGTCACAATCTCCGCCTCATCCTATCTGTGCACGCTCATTGAGCTTGGTAAATAAGGTGAAGCTGTGTTCGTTTTTATTAACCAATCATGGGCAATGCAAAAAAAAAAATCCTGCACATGACGGAATGATTAAAGTCAGTACAGCTACATCTTGATAACTAGACTCTCTAAATATTCCATTTGCAAAGTTACTGTATAATTGACATCTAGGGGAATGGTTTTAGGCTGCATTCACACTACAGCGTTTTAAAATGATTTGACAGCACTGAGATGTGAATGACAAAACGCGGGACTCGCAGTTGAGATGCCATTCATTTGAATGACACCTCAAATCACTGTGCGGGTCTGCCTCGATTGTTGCGTGATAAAACACGCATCACGGGACGCATGTCGCCCCAAAATAGTTGAGGAGCTACTTTGGGGCGACATGCGCCCCACAATGTGGGTTGCTGTGATTGCAGTGTGTTTTATCGCACAACAATCGCTGCAGACCCGCACAGTGATTTGAGGTGCCATTCAAATGAAGCGCAGTCAGCACGGGCAGATTAAAACATTGTAGTGTGAATGCAGCCTTAGTCCTTTAGCAAATAAACCTCAATACCTGAACTTAGACCCCTTTCACACTGCAGCATTTTTCAGGCGTTTTTCCAGCGCTTTAGCGTTAAAAAAGAGCCTGTAAAGCGCTTGAAAGAAGCCTCACTCATCTGTAGTCCCAATGTGAAAGCCCAAGTGCTTTAAGAGCCCTTTCACAATGTCAGCACCCGAAAAATACTCGTAAAGTGCCGCTTAAACTAGCAGCGCTTTACCAGCGTTTTTCGAGCGTTATTGGGTCGCTTTTAACCCCTGCTAGTGGCCAAATAAAGGGTTAAAAGCGCCCACAAAACGCTGCTGCCAATAGCGTTTTTCAGGCATTTTTCAGGCGTTTTACAGGCGCTTCCCATTGATTTCAATGGGAAGGGGCGCTTTAGGAGCGTAGTATTCACCGCTCCAAAAGCGCTGCAAAGAAGCTGCTTGTAAGACTTTTTTTGACACTCTGCCAGTGCAGCACCTCAGTGTGAAAGCACTGGGGCTTTTACATTGGGATTGCAGTTGCAGCTTCTTTCAGGCGCTTTTTTTAACGCTAAAGCGCCTGAAAAACGCCCCAGTGTGAAAGGGATCTCGGTGTGAAAGCACTCGGGCTTTTACATTGGGATTGCAGTTGCGGCTTCTTTCAGTCGCTTTTTTTAATGCTAAAGCGCATGAAAAACGCCCCAGTGTGAAAGGGGTCTTACAGTGTTTTATAAGATCACTTGTAGGCTGTCAAACAAAACTACATTAAGGGCCAGTTCACACCATAGAAATGCAGTCCGAATGCATTCCAGATGCTTTTCTGCATGCGCGTTTTTGATGTGGTCCAGTGCTTTTTTTCCCCCTCTTTTTTTCTTAACTTAAGGGGCCAGTTCACACCTCATGCAGTCCAGCACATTTTTTTCTGCTGTGTTCTTTTCAAAAACGCATGGAAAGTAGGTTATATGGTTTTTCAATGGCATAGTTCACACCAGTTCTTGCAGTCCCAGTGCGTTCCAGGTCCAGAAAAAAAAGTAGAACATGCTGCATTTTTCCTGCACTGGAACAATGTCAAACGCATCAAAAACGCACTGGAACACACCAAAAACACACCGGAATACATATGTCCTTCTTTAAGGACTGAAAAAAGAGGGGCAAAAATGCACTGGACTGCATCAAAAACGCACCAAAAACGTACATGTAGAAAAGCATCTGTAACGCATCCGGACTGCGTTTCTATGGTGTGAACTGGCCCTTAATAAGGACATGTGCATCCCAGTGCATTTATGTGTGGTCCGGTGCATTTTTTATACGTTTTCTATGTAGCATGTTTTGCATGTAGCATGTTCTACTTTATTTTCTGGAACTGGAACGCACTAGAACTGCAAGTACTGGTGTGAACTATGCCATTGAAAACCATATAACCTACATTACATGCGTTTTTTGAGAAAAAAAATGCACCGGACTGCATGTGATGTGAACTAGCCCTTACAAAATGTTAGCGGTCTATAAAAATACATCTGTAAGTATGTGCAGTCAGAGAGAAGTAGATAGCTAAATAGATGGATAGATAGATAGATAGATCCAACTCATACCTCTACTCTGAAATGATAACATTTTCTTTCACAAATAGAAACTCACCAAAATATACTTGATACGAAAAAGGTGTCAACCTGGGTTCCAAAATATATAATATTCTAAAACATTATATTATAGCATTATGCATGCTGCTAGAATCCTTATGAAAAAAGACAAAATACACCCACACTTTAAAATTATAGGTTGGAAATACATTTGAATATTCATAAGCTACAATGGATTTTTAAATGGATATGGCAAATGAATCTCCTGACACTGTTAGTGCCCTCTGGTGTGTGAGTCATGGAGTCACTGGTTATAAAGCATATTCAAGACAGGTGCTCACCCATCTCCAACGGGTTTTTTTCCTCGATACAGGGTCTGAGAGAGATAGAGAGCGAGCCATCGAGCAAGAACCATATCCTGCCATGTCCGTCCTTAATGCAGTACCGTTCATGAAACCTATCCAATTTCGATCACCTCGCCAGCAGAGACGACACACACTGCCTGCCAGTGAATTTCGTTGCCTTTCTCCAGAAGACGCAGTCAGTGTTTTTGAAATTGAGAGAGAAGGTAAGTGATTCAAATGTGGAAAAAACTACTGTTTGATAAAAGCCATTTTTTTGGAACCGAAAGACAGTCACCAGCCCTCCGCTCAGGGAGCACTGAGAACCGAGGGATCAGCAGTGTTTGATCGCTCAGTTCTCAGTTTTAGAGCCGGCAGGGGACAGATGCAGCATCGGACCAGTAAGTATGATTTAAAAACAAAACACTTACTTCTCTTGTAGCCACCCTGGCGGTATGATAATTTCAGATTTTTGCATCTCAAAGCAGTACATTGTTTTGCATAGAAATTTGGCGTTTTATATTGTAGGCCTGCAATTCTTAATAATAACAAACTTAAATCTGTCCAAACAAGAGTCTAGTAGACATCCCAGGTATGATAACGTTTGAAAAATGAAATCATAAATTATAATATAATAAATAACTATAAATAATTTTAAAAAATAACAACATAATACTAATGAAATTAATTTCCCAACGATTCACTACAATTCTGCAAGTGTTCTAATTTACTATCGCTGTTTTCTAGCTGGTCCAAAACCGCTTTTGGCGTAAAGAGATACTTTTTGGATTCCATGGACATTCTCAAGTTTCCAGGCAGAAAGAACAGTGTATATAGTATAAAAGGCACTGTACAAAGCACTAGGGACAAAAGGGAGGTGAAATGATTTGATACAGTAATGTACCATGTTTATCGATGTATAACACGCACCTTAACTTTAAGAGGGAAGTTTCAGGAAAAACACTTACATTTTAAATAAAGGACTTTGAAGCAAAATAAGGGTCAGTGCCCATCAACGCAGCCTCACCAGTGCCCATCAATGCAGCCGGATCCATGATCTGTAGCCTCTAACATGCCCATCATTGCAGCCTAATTAGTGCCCATCTGCAGTCTCTAATGTGCCCATTATTGCAACTTGTTAGGTGCACATCTGCAGACTCTAACATGCCCATCATTGCAGCCTGTTTAGTGCCCTTCTGAAGGCTCTAACATGCCCATCACTGCAGCCTGTTTAGTGCCCATCTACAGCCTCACCTTTGCCGATCATTGCAGCCACGCCAGTGCTGGATTACACAGATCCGCGATCTCCTGTGTACCCGGCACTCAGTCACTCACAGTCCCGCTCGGCTCATATGATAGACAGAACAGTGGTCCAATGTTGGGCCAAGGGGGTGGGACTGTGTGTCACTGAGCGCCGGGTACACAGGAGATGGTGGCTCTGTGTAATCCGACAGCGTTCTTCCCCTCCTTCCACTCCGAGGCAGCAGGAATCAGCATATAACATGCACACACGATTTCCCCCTGATCTTCATAAATACGGTAATCTGGAAGATTACAGTGTACTGTAGGTCTTATGAATTTTGTACTTTTTGAATTTGCCGCCGGGGTCCGTCCCCATGCATTGCGACGCTCGTAGGGAACGGAGCCCGGTATACAGAGGCATCGGACAGAGGACACAGCCGCAGACACATCGGGGGGGGGGGGCACATCGCAGGATCCTGGGGACAAGGTAAGTAACCTGGAACAGGACTCTGCAATGCAATCCTGAGCGTGGCTCGGGGTTACCGCTAATGGTACTGAAATTTAACCCTGAGCACTCAGGAATACCGCCAGGGAGGTTTAAGAGGTTGTAAACCTCCATGGGGAAGTTGTACCTATAGGTAAGCCTAAAATAAGGCTTACCTATAGGTACTGTAAATATCTCATAAATGTGTGCAGTTCAGGAGATATTTACTGTTGACATCATGACATCACCCTCCCCGGGCTGCTTCTTCAGGCGAGTTTACCGTGACCAGCAGGCTCCCGCATGCAGGTATGGGAGTGATGTCACGTGGCTCCGACCAGTCACAGACCTGGGGTCCGCGGCCCCAGAAGGAAGATGGCCTGCAGTGGGGACGACGCGGGCTTCGTTTGCAGGTAAGTGTCACATAATGTGCTAGTATGCTATGCATACTAGCACATTATGCCTTTACTTTGCAGGGAAGAAAGGAAGAAAACCCCCCACAAGGTTTTTCTTCCTCTTTAAAATTACTTACCTGCCTGTCCGCCCCTGTACAGTGAGCTGCCACACACAGTTGTAGAAATTCAGCAATGTCAAAACTGAGTGACCTTGCCCCTGCTAAGCCAAAGAAAGGATCCAGCAATGGAGACCCCGAAGCCGGCTGGCCAATCTAGACCCAGGAAGATGTCAGTGGCCAGCAGGGAGCACGTTACATTTTCATTACACCAGAATACTTAGCATAAAATGGAATCACTAGGTACAAATTGATAAAAAAAATGGGTTACAACAAGATAGATTAACCTCCCTGCCAGTATTTCCGAGTCTGGCTTGGGGTAAAATTTCAGAACCAAAAGCGGTAACCCCGAGCCAGATCGCATTGCAGGATCCAGGAAGAGCTTACTTACCTTGTCCCCTGGATCCTGCGATGTCTCCCCGCAGTGTGAGCGGCTCGACCTCCACTCGATTCATCATGGAGCTGGGCTCCGTTCCCTGTGAGCGTTGCGACGCACGGGGACGGAGAACGGCACCAAATTTAAAAAGTGAAACACACACAATACATACAGTACACTGTAATCCAGGGGTGCCCAACCAGTGGCCCGGGGGCCACATGTGCCCCGCGGAGCCCTCTGATGTGGCCTGCGACCTCCTGCTCTGGGATAGAATAGAAAGAATACTGGGCATATCTTTTCTGCAGTGGGTACTGGGCTGCTTTCAAACTGATCCACAGGTGCAGAGCAGTTTACCTGCAGGTTACTTGCACTGAGCCATAGGCTTTTATTATTACCCGCGAGTTTGGTGAGCTTACTGAAAGTGCACCAAACCTGCAGAATATAATAGAAATCTATTGCAAACTGCAGGAAAGCCAAAGGTACACTGTGTTGCACATGTGGTGCCGATAAACTGCAGCACATCAGTGTGAAAGCAGCCTTGGACCCCTTTCACAGGGTCAGTCCGACCAATTGGACCCTCCATTCACCTTTAAGTAGTGGCATAAACCGACTTGTGTTCTACCTCCAATACGATCTGCCAAAAAGTATTGTGGGCTGCGTCAGTGTCCGCTCTGCAAATGCAGAGTGGACACGGACATGCCATTCATCTGCTCCGCTCATTATGAACCGCGACCGGTTACCAAGTCGCTTAAGTGGCCCTCGCGCTTCAAAAGGTTGGGCACCCCTGCTGTAATCTTACAGATTACATTGCTGTATGAAATTATTTCACATCCCTTTTGTCCCTAGTGGTTTGTCCAGTGCCCTGCGTGTAGTTTTATATTATAAATACTGTTCTTTATGCCTGCAAACTGGAGATTGTCCATAGCAACCAAAACTGTCCCTTTACATCAAGAGTGGGTTTAGACCAGCTTGAAAAGAGCGATAATAAATTAGAATCACTTGCAGAATTGAGGGATAGCGATTTGTGGGGAGATCCGTCATCAAATACTGAAAAGTAATGACAGTGACAATTCTGCAACTGAGTAAATTTCAGTGTTTTTGATTTGATTACATTATTGAATATTTTTTATTATTATTATTTGGTATAATTATTTATAGTTATTTATTATATTACAATTTATGATTTAATTTTTCAAACTTTATCATACCTGGGATGTCTGCTAGATTCTGGTTTGGACAGATTTAAGTGAGTTATTCCTAAGAATTACAGGCCTAAAATATAAAACGCCAAATTTCCATGCAAAATAATGGCACCGCTTTCAGCACCAAAAATCTGAAATAATCATCAAATGTACCAATGTACCAAACATAAACACACATTGAAAATGTTACTACGTAGTGAGTAACAATTTGCATACGAAAAAAAAATACCTGGAGCCAGCTTAGAGAATTAGAAAAATGGCTTTGTGCCCTGCATTATTGTTCTAAATCCCAGAGAATATGAATGCTTCTATTTAGATGTTCTAAGTCTGAAAGGTACAACTCCTTGGTGGTGTTGGTTTCTCGCTGCGTTGCAAAACAATAGAGTTGATTTACTAAAGAAAAATAAACTGTTCACTTAGGCAGGCCGTACAC
Organism: Lithobates pipiens; assembly: GCF_037356315.1. Taxonomy (NCBI): domain Eukaryota; kingdom Metazoa; phylum Chordata; class Amphibia; order Anura; family Ranidae; genus Lithobates; species Lithobates pipiens. The sequence goes on along the minus strand of NW_027507789.1, from coordinate 63,210,912 downwards.
AGTTCGAATCTTGGCTTAGGTTCAACCAGTACAACCAGCATGCTGGGTTTTACCTGCAATTATCAATAGCGGCTGCTATAACGGCTAGCAATAATCAATGTCTTCCTCCACCCTCTCGGGAGAATGGCCCGGCAGGATAAAATGAGCAAATTTCTTTCCTGCAACCCAGGAAAGAAACTCGCTCTGTGTATGGCCGACCTTAGTAAAGTGAATGTTTATTTAAGCCTGGTACACATTGCAAGTTTTTTTTTCCTTCAACCAGCAGTTAAAGCAAAAGGGAGGTCCCCTTCTCTTCGCTGATCGTTTTTGGGGTTCAAGTAATATTTGAGTAGTATATCATATATGTTTGCTAATACACAGGGGACCAAAGAAACTTGTGTTTTTTTTCTTTTAAATATGTGTGATTTTATTTATAATATACTTTGTATAAACTTTTTATACCTATGGAGCTGTCTGCCCCATCTGTACCATTAAAGTCCAATCCAAATTTGGGGTTTAGTTATTAGGAATTTTTCTAGTCTAACAAATTTGTTTTTGAATTTGCAGTTATTTCTAAAGATATTATATCTGTGTCATTGTAGTTTTATGTTAATTAAATGTCCATGTTTTCTTCTGTCCTTCCAGCCTTTATATCTGTGTCTGGGGAATGTCCTCTCCATCTGGATGAAGTCAGACAATTCCTGACACTGTGCCCGGAGTTGTCACTGGGATGGTTTGAAGAAGGGAGGCTTGTGGCATTTATCATCGGGTCCTTATGGGATCAGGACAAGCTCAGTCAGGTAATAGTAATGAGAAGTCTACAGGCTGCTGTGGATTTAGTTCTATCAGCCATCTGCATTTACAGAGGGCTTTTAATATCATTGACATCAAAGGGAAGGGCAAAGTTACAAAACTGGAGGAAAGAGTCTGTGTTAGTCCATTTGATAGGTAGTCTGCTTTTACTGACTGCTCCTTCTGAAAATTCTAGTTGCCTGGCTGTCACATTGATTTAATTGTGTCAACACTTTGAATTACCAGTTGCAAAAAAAGTATTCGATTTTTAACTGGTCTATATACAGTGCATATTTCAGGTTAGTGGCTGAGATTCCACTGAGGCCAGGGGTTCTGGAAAACAGTCAGACAACTAGCATCTTCAGAAAAAGATCAGCCATGATAGTGCCATAAGTCTGCCATGACAAGTACACATTAAATTAATTATTAAACCTCTGCATTGTTTTGATTTTTTTAAAATAACAAACATATCATACTTACCTCCACTGTGCAACTCGTTTTGCACAGAGTGGCCCCGAACCTCGTCTTCTGGGGTCCCTCAGCGGCTCTCGCGGCTCCTCCCCGCATCAGATAACTCCCTAAGCCCCTGTACACACGGTCGGAGATTTTGCCAACCAAATCCGTCGGATTGTGCCCTGTCGGATTTAGTCCGACGGATTGTTTCCGAAACTGTTGCATACACACAGTTGGGCCAAGTTGGCGAAAAATCCGATCTTTCAGAACGTGACGACGTAATTTCGTTACGATGGGACTACATTCAGGCTAGTAGCCAATAGCTTTGATGTAGGAATTTGATCTGAGCATGCGTGGCACTTGGTCCGATGAAAATGCTCTACACATGATCGGATTAGGTCCGTCCGGCCCAGTTGGTCGCGAAATATTTCCAACATGTTGGAAAATTGGGTCGGACGGAGATTCGGACGGAATCAGTCCGATGCATACCACACACAGTCGGATTATCTGACGACACGGTCCGATAAGACTCATTCTGACAGATTCTCCGACCGTGTGTACAAGGGCTTAGAGAAGCGCTCTCCCGGGGAGGGTTACCTTGTGGGCAAGCTCCCAAGTGCAGCATTTGCATCCAAAGACACGAATGCCGGACTTGGCCCTGCCCCCCGGTGCCTGTCTCATTGGATTTAATTGACAGCAGTGGGATTGCGCTGCTATCAATATATCTAATCAAGAGCCGAGAACCCCGAGCAGTGGAAGAGCACGTCTTCGCCGGGTGAAATTTCAGGGCTCAGGTCTCAGGTAAGTAAAAGGGGGGGGGGGGAGAAGCTAGGGGGCCGGTCACTGGCAGGTGTTTTTTCACCTTAATACATAGGATTATATATATATATATATATATATATATATATATATATATATATATACATATACACATAGATTTTTTTTTTCTTCTTGCCTGTGTCCCTGTTGTAGATTTTTCCTCACTTCCAGCCTTGTGAAACCATTGACACTGAGGAGAAATCCCAGATAAACAGCAAACACCTGACATATGTTCTAAGCCTTAACCACTTTATGTAAAGTGAAAAAAATGGCTGGGTTTTGGTTTATGGATCATTCACAAATCATTGCTTGTAATCGAAATAGTTCATATATGTTGGAAGCATACATTGGCAAATGATTCCTTTCATTTACAAAATTGCCTCTGCAGAAATTGTATATGTTATATTAGCTTTTTAACAAAAATTGACATTTCCTTAAATTATTTTTTCAGTTATGTTTCCATAATCATGTTCTTGTTCATTTACACGTGTTGCCTCTTTTTCCTACAGGATGCCCTTACCCTGCACAAACCCCATGGCTCTTCTGTCCACATTCACGTCCTTGCTGTACATCGCACATTCCGGCAACAAGGCAAGGGTTCCATCCTTCTGTGGCGTTACCTGCAGTACCTGCGCTGTCTGCCTTTTGCACGGCGGGCCGTGCTCATGTGTGAAGATTTTTTGGTTCCCTTCTACTCCAAATGTGGCTTCAAAGCTGTGGGGCCCTGTGACATTACCGTTGGTCCGCTGGCTTTTATTGAGATGCAATGTCCAGTCAGGGGTCACGCCTTTATGCGCAGAAATAGTGGATGCTAGCCCCTTTCATTGCAAACTCTAATGCTATTAATTCCTTTGCTTATCAAATGTTGCAAGACATTGCAGGGCAATAGGATTCAACCTCTGTGCTACCAAAGGGATTAATAAGCTCACTGCAGGGGCTGTCCTTAGCATTTCAATCATCAAAAGTTAAGACCATAAGGCAGTGATGGCGAACCTTGGCACACCAGATGTTTTTTTTTTTCCCATGATGCTCATGCACTCTGCAGTGTAGCTGAGCATCATGGGAAATGTAGTTCCAAGACATCTGCGTTGCCAAGGTTTGCCATTACTGCCATGAGGTATGTTAACCCAAAATCTTTTTTTTTTATTTTTTTTTTTTGTATTTTCAGCATATTGCCTCACAATTTTCTCAAGTGCACCATTTGTTGTGAATTTGTTGCAAAGGCTCTTGACAGAAGATTCTGCTAGTAACAGAACTTCATGTTGCAGGATAACAAGGCTAAGCTGCTGTCTTGCAATCAGCAGCAGTGCTCTCAGCCTGCCATGCGCACTCCTATATTAGGCAGTTGGGCTTCTTATCTCATATAATGCAGTGGGGGTTATTTACGAAAGGCAGATCCATTTTGCACTGCAAATGCACTTGGAAGTGCAGTCACTCTAAATCTAATGCCCCTTACACACGATCAGAATTCCGGGCAGAAAAAGACCGATGAGAGCTTTTCATCGGAAAATGCGACCGTGTGTATGCTCCATCGGAATTTAGCTGTCCGAATTCCCACCAGCCAAAAATTGATCGCATGTTCTCAATTTTCCCGGCGGAAAAACTTTCTATCGGTAATTCCGTTTGTGTGTATGCAATTCCGACACGCCAAAAATCACGCATGCACAGATAGATTTAACTACGAGACAGAAGCTATTGGCTACTGGCTATTGAACTTCCTTTTTCTAGTCACGTCGTATGTGTTGTACGTCACCGCGCTATAAACGATCGGAATTTGGCGTGACCGTGTGTAGGCAAGACAGCTTGAGCCGAATTCCGTCAGAATTCCATCGGGAAAACCATCAGAGCTTTTTCCGCCGAGAATTCCGATCATGTGTTTCCGGCATAAGGGGTAGATCTGAAATGAGGGGAATCTCTGCTGATTTTATCATCCAATCATGTGCAAACTAAAATGCTGTTTTTTATTTTCCTTGCATGTCCCCCTCAGATCTACAGCGACTTTACTTCCAAGTGCACTTACAATGCAAAGTGGATTTTCCTTTAGTAAATAACCCCCGGTGTCTTAGTTGTCAGACTGCAACAGAAAGCCCTGGTAATGCAGATTCACATATAACTATTTGCTTAAGAAAACTGTATACAGAGGGGCATGATGCCACACATACTTAAAAAAAAATATTATGGCTTTACATATGCTTTCCTTTAATAAGGAAACTTACATTGGTTGAGTTCGTTGATGGGAAATTAAGCCCCTGTGTATCTCTTGTAAAAAAAAAAAAAAAAAACTCTCCTCCTTCCCAATTTCACTGTACAAATCCCTATCAATTCACTGTCACAATAAATATGTATTTTTGTTTGTTTTTTGCCTTTTCTGTGTCATTATTATTTAAAGCTTTCATCCAAGATACAACTAATGTGTTATGGGAGCAGCAGGAATGCCACATATCGAGATGCAAAATAAAAATTAGCCTTTATTAAAAAAAAGCCAGCTGAAGAGGTTTTATTCTGACATGTTATTTTACATAATGTTTTGCATCTCGATGTGCGACATTCCTGTTACTGGTGCAATTGGTTGCTTTGGAGCCAAGCCAGCACCTGAGATGGGATTGTGGAGTGTGGAGCCTGATCTCACCTGGAATGGCTTATGAAATATTATAAATTGTATCATGGTTCAACAAACAGGCCAAAGGCTAAAATTCAAATGTTGGCACACCAGAATAAGAATTAAAAAAAAACATTGACACAAATTTTTTGTTTCATCCAGTGAGATTTGAAAATTACAATTGCGTGGTTGTCCATAAAATGTTTTATTCATTTGTACCCTGACTTGAAACTTGAATTGAAAATAAAAATTAAAAACAGCCGCACTCCAATTAGCTCTTCTTGCAGTATTTTTAAACAATTGCCATCCTGGCCATTTTTGACACTTCGCTCCTACATGTAAAAAACTACTTTTTTTTTTTTGCTAGAAAATTACTTAGAACCCTCAAACATTATAGTGAGGGAAAAAAGTATTTGATCCCCTGCTGATTTTGTGCGTTTGCCCACTGACAAAGAAATGATTAGTCTGTAATTTTAATGTTAGGTTTATTTTAACTGTGAGAGACAGAATAACAAAAATGTCCAGAAAAATGCATTTCAAAAAAGTTCTAAATTGATTTGCATTTTAATGAGTGAAATAAGTATTTAATCCCCTATCAATCAGCAAGATTTCTGGCTCCCTGGTGTCTTCTATACAGATGTCGAGCTGAGATTAGGAGCACTCTCTTAACCACTTCAGCCCCGGACCAATTGTCAGCCTAAGGACCAGAGGTCTTTTTACAATTTTGCACTGCACTGCTTTAACTGGTAATTGCGCGGTCATGCAATGTTGTACCCAAACAAAATTTGCGTCCATTTCGTCGCACAAATAGAGCTTTCTTTTGATGGTATTTGATTGCCTCTGCGATTTTTATTTTTTGCGATATAAATGGAAAAAGACCGAAAATTTCGAGAAAAAAAATATATTTTCTACTTTTTGTTATAAGAAAAATCGAATAAACTCAATTTTAGTCATACATTTAGGGCAAATTTTATTCAACCACATGTCTTTAGTAAAAAAAATGTCAATAAGCATATATTTATTGGTTTGCGCAAAAGTTATAGCGTCTACAAACTAGAGTACATTTTCTGGAATTTACACAGCTTTTAATTTATGACTGCCTATCTAATTTCTTGAGGTGCTAAAATGGCAGGGCAGTACAACCCCCCCCCCCCCCCAAATGACCCCATTTTGGAAAGTAGACACCCCAAAGAAATTGCTGAGGGGCATGTTGAGCCCATTGAATATTTTTTTTTTGTGATTGAATAATGACACAAAAAAAAAAAAGTTTACAAAAAGTTGTCACTAAATGATATATTGCTCACACATGCCACAGTTATATGTGGAATTGCACCCCAAAATATATTCTGCTGCTTCTCCTGAGTATGGGGATACCACATATGTGGGACTTTTTGGGAGCCTAGCTGCGTACGGCACCCCGAAAACCAATCACTGCCTTCAGGATTTCTAAGGGTGCAAATTTTTGATTTCACTCCTCACTACCTATCACAGTTTCGAAGGCCATAAAATGCCAAAATAACACAAAACCCCCCAAATGACCCCATTTTGGAAAGTAGACACCCCAAGCTATTTACTGAGAGGCATGTTGAGTCCATGAAATATTTTATATTTTGCCACAAGTTGCGGGAATATAACTTTTTTTTTTTGCACAAAGTTGTCACTAAATGATATATTGCTCACACATGCTATGGGCATAAGTGAAATTACACCCCAAAATAAATTCTGCTGCTTCTCCCGAGTACGGGGATACCACATGTGGGGGACTTTTTGGGAGCCTAGCCAGGTACGGTACCCGAAAACCAAGCACTGCCTTCAGGATTTAAATATGAAACGCTACCAAAAAAACTGTTAGCGATCGCAGGGATCAGGCCTGACTCTGCGATCGCTGCAGTTATGTGTTTAGTGTTTTGTAAGTGACAGTGATCGATTGATACTGCACTTGGTGGGCTGGGCAGAGGGGCAAAACGCAGGTGCCAGTAAGTATCTGGGCTGATCCCGCTAACAATGCATTTTTTTGGAACCCTAAACTGCTGGGGACGCTAGTATAGATCTGATCAGTCAGATATTGATCTGTTCAGATTCTATACCACTATGGGAGGTTTATGCTTTGTGCGTGGGTGTTAGCGGTACTGGCACTAACCTAGCGCTGCCTGGGGCGACACAGACCCTGACCCTACAACCTAATTTATATCGCCCGCCGGGTGATCAGGGGGTTAAACCTTTATTGGGTAATAAATGGTGGGTGCCCTGATGCTATAAAAAGCAAACTAACTAACCAGAGTCACCCGTAACACTTATACGGTGATCACTGGTGAAAGGGTTAACTAGGGTCGATCAGGGGGTTAAAACCATTATTGGGTAGTATATGGGGGTATCTAGCGCTATAAAAACCTGGCGGTGAACCTAAAAAAATAACTAGCTACCAAGCAGCACCAGTGACACTAATGCAGCGATCAGAAAAACGATTACTTAGTGATACTGGCAAAAGGGGGTGAAAGGGTTAACTAGGGGCAATCAGGGGGTTAAAACCGTTATTGGGTAGTATATGGGGGTACCTAGCGCTATAAAAACCTGGCGGTGAACCTAAAAGAATAACTAGCTACCTAGCGGCACTAGTGACACTAATGCAGCGATCACAAAAACGATTGCTTAGTGATACTGGCAAAAGGGGGTGAAAGGGTTAACTAGGGGCAATCAGGGGGCTAAAACCATTATTGAGCAGAATATCGGGGGAACCTAGCGCTATAAAATCCTGGCGGTGAACCTAAAAAAATAACTAGCTACCTAGCTGCACCAGTGACACTAATGCAGCGATCAGAAAAACGATCGCTTAGTGACACTGGTAAAAGGGGGTGAAAGGGTTAACTCTAGGGGCAATCAGGGGGTTAAACCTTTATTGGGGGGGTAGGACCTAACACTAACTGCCCTGACAGTTTTTACTGTCACAACTGACACTAAATGCAGTGATCAGTAAATAAATGATCACTGCAATCAGTGACACTGTGACTGGGAAGGGGGGTATTTGTGTGCCTATATGTACCTACAGGTCAGTGTAGTGTTTGGTCCACTTACTTTCTGTGTTCTCCTCGCAGTCCGGTCAAAAAGACCGCCCGAGGAGAATGACATCACTTCCTCCCTGCCTGTGTTTACAATACACAGTGGGGGAAGCTTCTCATTCGCCAGGAGTGATCGAGAGGGGATGGCCAGAAACCAATGGCCATCCCCTCATCCCGGATCGCTCCTGAAGCGAAAACGGACCACCTAATCCAGCGGGAGGGGGTCCGATTGGACCCCTAACCCGCTGGAAGGCAAGCACATACATGTACGTGCTTGTGCCTGTCGGTGCCATTCTGCCGACGTACATTGCCATGCGGCGGTCCTTAACCACCTTCAGACCGGACCATTTTGCTGGTAAATGACCAGAGGTCTTTTTACAATTTGGCACTGCGCTGCTTTAACTGGTAATTGCGCGGTCATGCAATGTTGTACCCAAACAAAATTTGCGTCCTTTTCTTCCCACAAATAGAGCTTTCTTTTGATGGTATTTGATTGCCTCTGCGATTTTTATTTTTTGCGATATAAACGTAAAAAGACCGCAAATTTTGAAAAAAAATGATATTTTCTACTTTTTGTTATTAGAAAAATCCAATAAACTCAATTTTAGTCATACATTTAGGCCAAAATGTATTCAGCCACATGTCTTTGGTAAAAAAAAAAGTCAATAATTGTATATTTATTGGTTTGCGCAAAAGTTGTCACATCTACAAACTAAGGTACGTTTTCTCGAATTTACGCAGCTTTTAGTTTACGACTGCCTATCTCATTTCTTGAGGTGCTAAAATGGCAGGGCAGTACAAAACCCCCCCAAATGACCCCATTTTGGAAAGTAGACACCCTAAGGAAATTGATAAGTGGCATGTTGAGCCCATTGAATATTTTATTTTTTTGCCTCAAGCGATTGAATAATGACAAAAAATAAAATTTTTTTTTTTTTTTTACACAAAGTTGTCACTAAATGATATATTGCTCACACATGCTATGGGCATATGTGAAATGACACCCCAAAATAAATTCTGCTGCTTCTCCTGAGTACGGGGATACCACATATGTGGGACTTTTTGGGAGCCTAGCCGCGTACGGGGCCCCGAAAACCAAGCACCGCCTTCAGGCTTTCTAAGGGCGTAAATTTTTGATTTCACTTCTCACTACCTATTACAGTTTTGAAGGCCATAAAATGCCAAGATGGCACAAAACCCCCACAAATGACCCCATTTTAGAAAGTAGACATCCCAAGCTATTTGCTGAGAGGCATTTTGAGCCCATGGAATATTTTATATTTTGCCACAAGTTGCGGGAAAATTACAAACTTTAATTTTTTTTTATTTTTTTTTCACAAAGTTGTCACTAAATGATATATTGCTCACACATGCTATGGGCATATGTGAAATGACACCCCAAAATAAATTCTGCTGCTTCTCCTGAGTACGGGGATACCACATATGTGGGACTTTTTGGGAGCCTAGCCGCGTACGGGGCCCCGAAAACCAAGCACCGCCTTCAGGCTTTCTAAGGGCGTTACAGTTTTGAAGGCCATAAAATGCCAAGATGGCACAAACCCCCCCCAAATGACCCCATTTTGGAAAGTAGACACCCCTAAATTTAGGGGTACACTAGTGAGACTAGGTAATAAATGGCGGGTGCCCTGAAACTATAAAAAAAATAACTAACCAACCAGCGTCACCTGTAACAGTTATATGGTGATCACTGGTGAAAGGGTTAACTAGGGGGCAACCAGGGGGCTTTATGCGGTAGTATATGGGGGTCCCTGGCGCTATAAAAAGCTGCGGCGAACCTAAATACCTACCTGCCTAACTAGCGTCACCTGTGACACTAATACAGTGATCAGAAAAACGATCGCTTATTAGGCTGGGTTCACACTGGAGCGATGTGGGAACGCCACGAATGCGCGGCGGGTTCCCGCATCACATGCCTCCCGGCGGCAGTTCACACTGCCCTATGCGAACTGCTAGGAGTGTCAGTGAAATGTTAATGACACCCCCAGATCAGTTCGCATATCGCAGTGCGATCTGCAAACTCGGATCGCATGGTGTGAACACCCATGCGATCCGATTCTGCTGCGGACCAAAAAAAGGGTCCCGTGCGAGTTTGCGGCGGGTGCGACACGAATTCAGCCATACTATCTGTATGGCTGAACTCGAATCGCACAGAGATCGGATGTGATTTGCACTGCAGTGCGGTGCGAATCACATCCGTTCTCATAAACCGCTGCAATGTGAACCCAGCCTTAGTGACACTGGCGACGGAGGGTGATCACGGGGTTAAACCTTTATTGGGGGGGTTAGGGGGGTACCTTAGAACTAAAGGGGGCTAACCCTAACTGCCCTAACAGTTATTACAGTCACAAATGACACCCGCCGGGTGATCAGGGGGTTAAACCTTTATTAGGTAATAAATGGCGGGTGCCCTGAAACTATAAAAAAATAACTAACCAACCAGCGTCACCTGTAACAGTTATATGGTGATCACTGGTGAAAGGGTTAACTAGGGGGAAATCAGTGGGCTTTATGCGGTAGTATATGGGGGTCCCTGGCGCTATAAAAAGCTGCGGCGAACCTAAATACCTACCTGCCTAACTAGCGTCACCTGTGACACTAATACAGCGATCAGAAAAATGATCGCTTATTAGGCTGGGTTCACACTGGAGCGATGCGGGAACGCCATGAATCCGCGGCGGGTTCCCGCATCGCATGCCTCCCGGCGGCAGTTCACACTGCCCTATGCGAACTGCTGGGAGTGTCAGTGAAATGTTAATGACACCCCCAGATCAGTTCGCATATCGCAGTGCGATCTGCAAACTCGGATCGCATGGTGTGAACACCCATGCGATCAGATTCTGCTGCGGCCCAAAAAAAGGGTCCTGTGCGAATTTGCGGCGGGTGCGGTGGGTGCGACACGAATTCAGCCATACTATCTGTATGGCTGAACTCGAATCGCACAGAGATCGGATGTGATTTGCACTGCAGTGCGGTGCGAATCACATTCGTTCTCATAAACCGCTGCAATGTGAACCCAGCCTTAGTGACACTGGCGAGGGGGGTGATCACGGGGTTAAACCTTTATTGGGGGGGTTAGGGGGGCACATTAGAACTAAAGGGGGCTAACCCTAACTGCCCTAACAGTTATTACAGTCACAAATGACACCAATGCAAAAAAAAATAAAAAAATGCAATTGGTGTCACTGTGACTGGGGGGGGCAGGGGTAATTGGGGGGTGATCGGGGGGTAAAGGGGGGGTGTGAGTGTGCCTGGCATGTTCTACTGTGTAGTGTAGTGCTTGTGCAACTCACCGATGCTCTCTCCTCGGTGCCGGAACGAAAAATACCGACACGGAGGAGAGAATACATCACTTCCTCTCCTGTGTTTACATTACAGGAGAGGAAGTGATGTCACGGGACATTTTCATTCGTCGGGAGCGATCGCGAGGGGGTGGCCATGAATGAATGGCCGTCCCCTCGTCCGGGATCGCTCCCGAACGAATACCGACCGCTGCAGGCACCGGGCGGGGGCCCGTTTGGGCCCCCGACCCGCGGGCAGGCAAGGACGTACATGTAAGCCCTTATGCCTGCCCGTGCCATTCTGTCGACGTACATCGTCGTGCGGCGGTCGGCAAGTGGTTAAGTGGTTAAAGGAAGTGCTCCTAATCTAAGCTTGTTACCTGTATAAAAAACACCTGTGCACAGAAGCAATCAGATTCCAATCTCTCCACCATGACCAAGACCAAAGAGCTGTCCATGGATTGAATGGGCTACAAGACCATCACCAAGCAGCTTGGTAAGGGGGTGACATCCGTTGGTGTGATTATTCGCAAATGGAAGAAACACAAAATATTGTCAATCTACCTCGATCTGGGGCTCCATGCAAGATCTCACCTTGTGGAGTTTTAATGATCATGAAAACGGTGAGGTATCAGCCCAGAGCTACACGGGGGAATCTAGATGATTTCAAGGCAGCTGGGACCATAGTCACCAACAAAACATTTGATAACACACTATGGTGTGAAGGACTGAAATCCTGCAGCGCCCACGAGGTCCCCCTGCTCAAGAAAGCATATATACAGGCCCGTCTGGAGTTTGCTAATGAACATCTGAATGGTTCAGAAGAGATCTGGGTGAAAGTTGTGGTCAGATGGGACCAATCATGTGGTCTCCTTGGCATCAACTCAACTTGCCGTGTTTGGAGGAGGAGGAATGCTTTCTATGACCCCAAGAACACTATCCTCTCAAACATGGAGGTGGAAACATTATGCTTTGGGGGTGTTTTTCTGCTAAGGGGAAAGGACAACTTCACCGCATCAAGGGGATGATGGAACCTCCTTCCCTCAGCCAGGGCATTGAAAATGGGTCGTGGATAGGTATTCCAGCATGACACTGACCCAAAACACATGCAAAGGCAACAAAGGAGTGGCTCAAGAAGAAGCAAGTTAAAGTCCTGGAGTGGCCTAGCCAATCCCATAAAAAATATGTGGAGGGAGCTGAAGGTTGGAGTAACCAAACATCAGCCTCAAAGCCTCAATGACTTGGAGAGAATCTGCAAAGAGGAGTGGGACAAAATCCCTCCAGAGATGTGTAAAACCCTGTGGCCAACTACAAGAAAACGTCTGACCTCTGTGATTGCCAACAAGAGTTTTGCCACCAAGTACTAAGTCATGTTTTGCGAATGGAGTCAAATAATGCATTTTTTCTGTATTTTTTTTTCTGTCTCTCACTGTTAAAGAAATGATCAATCTATAATTTATTTTGTCAATGGGCAAACGTACAAAATCAGCAGGGGATCAAATTTTTTTTTTCCCCTCACTATATATATAGTTTTGTTTTTTTAGCAGAGATCCTATAGAATAAAATGATGGGTGTTGCAATTTTTTATGTCACACGGTATTTTCGCAAAAAACACTTGAATTAACAAAAAAATAAAAACACTAAATGTTAGCCCAATGTTTTTGTATAATGTGAAAGATGGCGTTACGCCGAGTAAATAGATATCTAACATGTCACACTTTAAAAGTTTGGTCTGCCTGTGGAATGGCAGTAAACTTTGGTGCTTAATATTCTCCATAAAAGACGCTTTAAGACCCCACACACACTATAAACATTTGTTGTCAGATTTCCTTTAGATTTGCCAAAACCATGTAGTGCAAGGGTCTGCCTGATTGCATACAAATTGAAACTCTTAAAGCGGAGGTCCATTCTAAAGTGGACCTTCCGCTCATTGGAATCCTCCCCCCTCCGGCGCCACAATTGGCACCTTTCAGGGGGGAGGGGGGTGCAGATACCTGTACTGTACAGGTACCTGCACCCCCCTCCCCCCTGAAAGGTGCCAATTGTGGCGCCGGAGGGGGGAGGATTCCAATGAGCGGAAGGTCCACTTTAGAATGGACCTCCGCTTTAAGAGTTTCAATTTGTATGCAATCAGGCAGACCCTTGCACTACATGGTTTTGGCAAATCTAAAGGAAATCTGACAACAAATGTTTATAGTGTGTGTGGGGTCTTAAAGCGGGGGGGGAAACCTTTCAGGGGGGAGGGGGGTGCAAGTACCTGTACAGTACAGGTATCTGCACCCACTTCCGGCGTAGATTCTGCAGAAGGTACGCCCCTTTCCGCAGAATCTACGCCCCTTTCCGAAAGTCCCCCACTGCCTGATGGGAAACACACGGATCCCAGAGACAGCGGGGACCATCCTCATTGCGCAGCATGACTCGAGCATGCACAGTAGGGAACCGGGAAAGGTTCCACTTCCTGATTCCCATACCCAAGATGGCGGTGGCAGCACCCGAGAGACGATAGAGAGATCGGCTTCGGGTGCCGACATCGCGGGCGAGCTGGGCGGGTAAGTGTCACTATTTTAAAAGTCAGCAGCTGCAGTATTTGTAGCTGCTGGCTTTTAAAAAAAAAAAACGGCGGAACTCCCGGCGGACTCCAGCTTTAAGGTTTGACCTCATATTATATGGTTTTGGTAAATCTTAACCACTTCCCGACCGCCGCACGACGATGTACGTCGACAGAATGGCACGGGCAGGCATAAGGGCTTACATGTACGTCCTTGCCTGCCAGCCGGTCGGGGGCCCGATCGGGCCCCCGCCCGGTGCCTGCAGCGGTCGGTATTCGTTCGGGAGCGATCCCGGATGAGGGGACGGCCATTCATTCATGGCCACCCCCTCGCGATCGCTCCCGACGAATGAAAATGTCCCGTGACATCATTTCCTCTCCTGTAATGTAAACACAGGAGAGGAAGTGATGTATTCTCTCCTCCGTGTCGGTATTTTTCGTTCCGGCACCGAGGAGAGAGGTTCGGTGAGTTGCACCAACACACCACACATACAGTAGAACATGCCAGGCACACTCACACCCCCCCTTTACCCCCCGATCACCCCCCAATTACCCCTGCCCCCCCAGTCACAGTGACACCAATTGCTTTTTTTTTTTTTTGCATTGGTGTCATTTGTGACTGTAATAACTGTTAGGGCAGTTAGGGTTAGCCCCCTTTAGTTCTAATGTGCCCCCCTAACCCCCCCAATAAAGGTTTAACCCCGTGATCACCCCCCGTCGCCAGTGTCACTAAGGCTGGGTTCACATTGCAGCGGTTTATGAGAACGAATGTGATTCGCACCGCACTGCAGTGCAAATCACATCCGATCTCTGTGCGATTCGAGTTCAGCCATACAGATAGTATGGCTGAATTCGTGTCGCACCCGCCGCAAATTCGCACGGGACCCTTTTTTTGGCCCGCAGCAGAATCGGATCGCATGGGTGTTCACACCATGCGATCCGAGTTTGCAGATCGCACTGCGATATGCGAACTGATCTGGGGGTGTCATTAACATTTCACTGACACTCCCAGCAGTTCGCATAGGGCAGTGTGAACTGCCGCCGGGAGGCATGCGATGCGGGAACCCGCCGCGGATTCATGGTGTTCCCGCATCGCTCCAGTGTGAAACCAGCCTAATAAGCGATAGTTTTTCTGATCGCTGTATTAGTGTCACAGGTGACGCTAGTTAGGCAGGTAGGTATTTAGGTTCGCCGCAGCTTTTTATAGCGCCAGGGACCCCCATATACTACCGCATGAAGCCCCCTGATTGCCCCCTAGTTAACCCTTTCACCAGTGATCACCATATAACTGTTACAGGTGACGCTGGTTGGTTAGTTATTTTTTTATAGTTTCAGGGCACCCGCCATTTATTACCTAATAAAGGTTTAACCCCCTGATCACCCGGCGGGTGTCATTTGTGACTGTAATAACTGTTAGGGCAGTTAGGGTTAGCCCCCTTTAGTTCTAAGGTACCCCCCTAACCCCCCCAATAAAGGTTTAACCCCGTGATCACCCCCCGTCGCCAGTGTCACTAAGGCTGGGTTCACATTGCAGCGGTTTATGAGAACGGATGTGATTCGCACCGCACTGCAGTGCAAATCACATCCGATCTCTGTGCGATTCGAGTTCAGCCATACAGATAGTATGGCTGAATTCGTGTCGCACCCGCCGCAAACTCGCACGGGACCCTTTTTTTGGTCCGCAGCAGAATCGGATCGCATGGGTGTTCACACCATGCGATCCGAGTTTGCAGATCGCACTGCGATATGCGAACTGATCTGGGGGTGTCATTAATATTTCACTGACACTCCCAGCAGTTCGCATAGGGCAGTGTGAACTGCCGCCGGGAGGCATGTGATGCGGGAACCCGCCGCGGATTCGTGGCGTTCCCGCATCGCTCCAGTGTGAACCCAGCCTAATAAGCGATCGTTTTTCTGATCGCTGTATTAGTGTCACAGGTGACACTAGTTAGGCAGGTAGGTATTTAGGTTCGCGGCAGCTTTTTATAGCGCCAGGGACCCCCATATACTACCGCATAAAGCCCCCTGATTGCCCCCTAGTTAACCCTTTCACCAGTGATCACCATATAACTGTTACAGGTGACGCTGGTTGGTTAGTTATTTTTTTTATAGTTTCAGGGCACCCGCCATTTATTACCTAGTCTCACTAGTGTACCCCTAAATTTAGGGGTGTCTACTTTCCAAAATGGGGTCATTTGGGGGGGGTTTGTGCCATCTTGGCCATCTTGGCATTTTATGGCCTTCAAAACTGTAACGCCCTTAGAAAGCCTGAAGGCGGTGCTTGGTTTTCGGGCCCCGTACGCGGCTAGGCTCCCAAAAAGTCCCACATATGTGGTATCCTCGTACTCAGGAGAAGCAGCAGAATTTATTTTGGGGTGTCATTTCATATATGCCCATGGCATGCGTGAGCAATATATCATTTAGTGACAACTTTGTGAAAAAAAAAAAAGTTTGTATTTTTCCCGCAACTTGTGGCAAAATATAAAATATTCCATGGACTCAACATGCCTCTCAGCAAATAGCTTGGGGTGTCTACTTTCTAAAATGGGGTCATTTGTGGGGGTTTTGTGCCATCTTGGCATTTTATGGCCTTCAAAACTGTAATAGGTAGTGAGGAGTGAAGTCAAATATTTACGCCCTTAGAAAACCTGAAGGCGGTTCTTGGTTTTCGGGGCCCCGTACGCGGCTAGGCTCCCAAAAAGTCCCACATATGTGGTATCCCCGTACTCAGGAGAAGCAGCAGAATTTATTTTGGGGTGTCATTTCACATATGCCCATAGCATGTGTGAGCAATATATCATTTAGTGACAACTTTGTGTAAAAAAAAATAAATTTTTTTTTTTGTCATTATTCAATCGCTTGAGGCAAAAAAATAAAATATTCAATGGGCTCAACATGCCACTTATCAATTTCCTTAGGGTGTCTACTTTCCAAAATGGGGTCATTTGGGGGGGTTTTGTACTGCCCTGCCATTTTAGCACCTCAAGAAATGAGATAGGCAGTCGTAAACTAAAAGCTGCGTAAATTCCAGAAAACGTACCTTAGTTTGTAGATGTGACAACTTTTGCGCAAACCAATAAATATACAATTATTGACTTTTTTTTTACCAAAGACATGTGGCTGAATACATTTTGGCCTAAATGTATGACTAAAATTGAGTTTATTGGATTTTTCTAATAACAAAAAGTAGAAAATATCATTTTTTTTCAAAATTTGCGGTCTTTTTACGTTTATATCGCAAAAAATAAAAATCGCAGAGGCAATCAAATACCATCAAAAGAAAGCTCTAATTGTAAAAAGACCTCTGGTCATTTACCAGCAAAATGGTCCGGTCTGAAGGTGGTTAAGGAAAAAATCTACAGAAAGTTATATAATGCCCCTGCCCCCCCATGGGTGGGCCGCCACCAGTGTGTATCCAGCTTAAACACCTTTACAGGTTACCAATTTAGGTCTGGTGCTAGAATTATTGCTCTCGCTAAGACATTCGTGACAATACCTCAATCACTGCTTGCATATGTGTGCGGGAGTAACGTATGCATTTACATTTTTGCATAAGCACGGTGGGACGGGGCGCTTTAATTTTTTTATTATTATTTATTTCATACAATTTTTTTTTATTTTACACTTTTTTTTGTACTAACTTTATTGCTATCACAAGGGATGAACAACGTCCCTTCTTACAGCATGGGCTGTGACAGGTCCACTTTATGGAGAGATTTATTATTTATTTATTAGACCCCAAATCTCTCCTCTGGCCTCCAATGCAGCCGATCAGACACAGATCGGTCTGATCAGCTGCTTTCCTGGCTGCTGGAGCCCAGGTAAACAAAGGGGCAGAACCATAAGTGACAAACTACTTGTCACTCCCAGTTTCCAGGGTTACAGAGAGAGGGGAATGACGTCAGTTCCCCTCTCTCTGTACAGGGCAGTCATTGCCCCCTGCCGCTTCGCTCCTGGGCACCGCAATGGGACCTGGAGAGCCCAGGAGAGATGGTGGCAGGAGGGGGGTGATACCCCTTTCTGCCACCCGCAGAAGTGATCAAGTAGCTAATTAGCCACTCGGATCACTTCTGAAAAAAAAGAGAATTGCCGGCTGAAAAGATCAATACCAGGATGATGATGGTGTATCGTACATCCTTGTACATACCTTGGGAACAAAGTGGTTAATAATCAGTGAATTGACTGCATACACATCTCCAACCCATAAGCCAACCTTCCTTGACGCGTTTCACTACTCTTGGATTGCTCACAAGGACATGGGGTTGAAAAACATTATTGACATTCATGGAGGCTCTGACTGGCAGCTAATGGACAGAAAATGCCTCTAGAACACACTTTTGGCATGTTGCTTTTAGGAAAAAGTCTCTGGATTGCTGTATATTGGAAGCTGCCAAATTATTAATGTGGAACTAAAAGCTTACTTAGAACACACTGCAAGGAGGCAGGGACGTGCAGTGTCTCTTCTGTGATAAAATGCACCTACATTATCTCACACAAGTGATTACACCCCTCACATTTTTGTAAATATTTTATTACATCTTTTTATGTGACAACACTGAAGAAATTACACTTTGTGAGTGTACAGCTTGTATAACAGTGTAAATTTGCTGTCCCCTCAAAATAACTCAACACACAGCCATTAATGTCTAAACCGCTGGCAACAAAAGTGAGTACACCCCTAAGTGAAAATGTTCAAATTGGTCCCAAAGTGTCAATATTTTGTGCGGGCACCATTATTTTCCAGCACTCCCTTAACCCTCTTGGGCATGGAGTTCCCCAGAGCTTCACAGGTTGCCACTGGAGTCCTCTTCCACTCCTCCATGATGACATCACAGAGCTGGTGGATGTTAGAGACCTTGCGCTCCTCCACCTTCCATTTAAAGATGCCCCACAGATGCTCTATAGGGTTTAGGTCTGGAGACATGCTTGACCAGTCCATCACCTTTAGCCTCAGCTTCTTTAGCAAGGCAGTGGTCATCTTGGAGGTGTGTTTGGGGTTGTTATCATGTTCGAATACTGTCCTGCGGCCCAGTTTCTCAAGGGAGGGCATCATGATATGCTTCAGTATGTCACAGTACATGTTGGCATTCATAGTTCCCTCACTAAATTGTGCCGGCCAGCAATCATGCAGCCCCAGATCACAACACTCCCACCACCATGCTTGACGGCAAGACACACTTGGCTTTGTACTCCTCACCTGGTTGCTGCAACATGCACTTGCCACCATCTGAACCAACTAAGTTTACCTTGGTCTCAGCAGACCACAGGACATGGTTCCAGTAATCCATGTTCTAGTCTGCTTGTCATCAGCAAACTGTTTGCAGGCTTTCTTGTGCATCATCTTCAGAAGAGGCTTCTTTCTGGGACGACAGCCATGCAGACCAATTTGATGCAGTGTATGGCGTATGGTCTGAGCACTGACAGGTTGACCCCCTACCCTGTTCAACCTCTGCAGCAATCCTACATCTATTTCCTAAAGAGAACCTCTGGTAGACCATGGGCGAGGTCTGTTCTGAGTGGAACCACCGTGCTGCAGCTCAGTTTCAAGATCTTGGTGATCTTCTTTTAGCCTAGGTCATCTTTATGTAGAGCAACAATTCTTTTTTTATATATATATAGCTCTTCAGAGAGTTTTTTGCCATGAGGTGCCATGTTGAACTTCCAGTGACCAGTATGAGAGAGTGAGAGTGATAACTCCAAATTTATCACACCTGAGACCTTGTAACACTAACAAGCCACACCGGGGAGGGAAAATGGCTAATTGGTCCCAATTAGTGGGCTTTACTCACTTTTGTTGTCAGCGGTTTAGACATTGATTGCTGTGTATTGAGTTATTTTGAGGGGACGGCTAATTTACACTGTTATACAAGCTGTACACTCACTACTTTACATTGTAGCAACATGTAATTTCTTCAGTGTTGTCACAAGTAAAGATATAATAAAATATTTACAAAAATGTGAGGGGTGTAATCACTTGTGTGAGATAATGTAGGTGCATTTTATCACAGAAGAGACACTGCACGTCCCTGCCTCCTTGCAGTGTGTTCTAAGTAAGCTTTTAGTTCCACATTAAGAATTTGGCAGCTTCCAATATACAGCAATCCAGAGACTTTTTACAAAAATGTGAGGAGTGTACTCACTTTTGTGAGATACTGTATTGTGTCTGCTCGCAGTCTTCTGTGGCATGTAAACTGAGCCATGTATGCGCAGCTCAGCTTACATTGCTGGCACAGTCCCTCTGTGCCTGAATGACTACCTCCTGCACATGCACAGGAGTTACATCACCCCCCTCCAACCAATGGAGATGCCTGAAGACACAAGTGGACAACAAGAGTCTTACAGAAAAATATTCCAGTCTCTGTTAAAAAAACAAAAGCCCTTTCTCATTCTCAGTAGGCTTTCAGGGACACAGTTTACACATTTAGGTCACTGTGCAAATATTTTGGACCATTTCTAAAAATGACAGAACAAGTGTCCCTGATATATATACGTATCAATACTAGAGTTGAGGCCCAGAAGGTCCCTGATGTCCCAGTATAGGACTAAAATACATGTGTAGGGTCTTGTGTGTAAACAGCACAAAAAGTGGTGCTTTATCAGAATGCAATGGATGGGAAGGATCCAGGGAGGCAGATTCGCCAGAGCAAGTGAAGGTCCATTTTAGGAGACTTTTTTATACTTCATATACTCCTGCCCTGAGGCGGCTTTAGGCTTTGTGAGGCCTTAGCCAAAACTTGGACATGAGGACTCTCCCATAATGAGAAAAATAATTAAAGCAATAGAAAATAACGGTGTGCCCCCCCCCCCCCCACAGCGCTGCCAACTTCCCTCCTCTGCTCTCCCGCTTACTGCTGTGGGGGATATTCAGGACGAGGCGGGAAAAAGGGGCTGGTAAATATCATTTGGTATGTACATGAGAGGGGTGCAGAGTGTATGGCGGTGGGTGGTATGTACATGAGAGGAGTGCGGAGTGTATGGTGGTGGGTGGTATGGAAATGAGAGGAGTGCGGAGTGTATGGCGGTGGGTAGTATGTACATGAGAGGGGTGCGGAGTGTATGGTGGTGGGTGGTATGTACATGAGAGGGCTGTGGAGTGTATGGCGGTGGGCAGTATCAAATACACCACAGGTCACTGATGCATTAGTGACCAGTGGCAGTTAATTAACCCCTTTGTGCTGCATTAGTGACACCAGTGTCAGTGTTTATGAACCCTTTTGTGCTGCTCTAAATAGGGGTTAATTAACACTGACACTGGTGTCACTAACGCAGCACAAAGGGGTTAATTAACTGCCACTGGTCACTAATGCATCAGTGACCAGTGGCAGTACATTAACCCCCTCTGGTTGTATATTAAATAAATTACCCCCCCCCCCCAAGAGTTACTCACTTCAGGCAGTTAACACAGCAAAACCACTGTGACAACACTGCCTTAGGTTAGGTTTTTAGCCTCTGAAAACTTACTTTCACTTTTGCACGGAGCTTCACTGGCTCCTCACAGGTCTTTGCAGCAGCAATCTCCCACCTCCCAGTCTGTGAATGATATCACCCTTGTGGGACTAGGAAGCTCCTGTCGGGCGGAGATCACTCCGCCTGATAGGGAAGACAGTGAATGCATCGGTTCGGTTGGAACAGTAGCGGCGGCCGGCAGGTGTCACGGCTGTCTGCTGCGGTATGAAGTAAGTGCATTTTTACGAGGCCTCCTCTGCCCTCCCGGCCAAGTCCGCCCCTACCTCCTGGTGGGTTCAGCAGCGGCCGGCAGCTCCGCCTCCACCTCCTCTGGGATCCTTTACCAGTCTGGCCCGCTCACCCTGCCAGCTTGGGGACACTGACCGGGGACATTTCCTCCCATTCTCCCACGCACAAATCAGGCAAATTAGGCAGCCGCGAGGCCCCTGGGAGCGCAAGGCCTTAGGTGACCGCCTTTTTTTGCCTAATTAGAGAGCCACCTCTACTCCTGCCAACCAGTGGATTGGATACTGGCAAACAATTTTTTTTAAACCAGCTGAGGTTAATTCACCCTATTCACAGCATGTCTCAGTTTGTAGCAAATACGTACCAAAAACATGGTCATAAAGACAAAGGAGTACAACCTGTGTTCCTCAATGTACTCCAAGGAAAGCATTTTATGTTGACTGTAAAAATTATATTTTTTTTCTCCATTCTTGAGGAACACAGGATGCCATTGATTGTTGGGACATACAAAGTCAGACCAATGAAGGGGTGGGCAACACCGCAAACAAAATGTTAAAAAGCCCAATGAAAACAAAGGATTTGGCCACTGCCTGCAACTGATAGAGCCATTGTAAGGACCAAAGGCTGACATCAAATGAGACCTGAACATCCACCTGGTAGATCTTGGAAAACATGAACAGAAAATCTTGTTACAGCCTAAGATCTTTATTGAAAAGCAAAAAACTCATAAAAAATTGGCACAACTAATTTTAACCAAATTTTTTTTTTAAATTGTTTCTATTGGGAGTGAGGCCATTTAGATTTTATCTAAAATTGGAGGTATGTATTTCATTGCGTGGGCTATATATGGATCCCTAAGGGCATAGTCCTTTTGTTAATATACCCCTCTCTACTGTATCATCATATGATCTTTGTTTTTATTCAACTACGATTGGAACGTTTATGTATTTTCAACTAAAATGCACAGGTCGGGAGCGCATGCGCGGGATCTCGGACGCAGACGTGCTCTGAGAGAGCTCCGCACGATCCGGCCCAAATACAGCAATATTGAGCACAGCCAGCGGGACAGCGGCGACGGAAACGGCAGGGGGAAGCTCCGGAGAGGGTGATGAACAGGCGGGCTCGGGGTCAGCCGAGAAAAGGTCAGCGCAAAGCCCTGCAATTCACCGGAGGACCCGGGTCCTCTCCTGAGCGCAGGCCGCAATCCAAGATGGCGCCGGGACGCCGAGACACACGAGGCCCAGCCTCTGGAGCTGCAGCCTTCCTGCGGGATGGAGCCAGCAGAACCCCCCTGAAACTCCCCAGGGACCCGTTCTCATCGCAATCTTCCGGGGACATGGAGGAAGACCAGCAGGGTGAGTCCCGTTCGCATCCCTCTTCCCCGGCCATAGATGAAGATGCACAGGAACTGGTGGGCTCCCCTGGATCCTCTATGGATAAAAATATGGCCGAAATGGCAGAGGCCATGTCCAGTCAGCTTAGCTCTGCTACCATAGCACCCCAGCCAGCATATTACTCCGGGGACACAGTGTTGCTAGCCCGGTTCTCCACAATGCTACAACAGGAGCTTTCTAAGGCCTGCACTTTGATTACCACTGATCTTAAGAGGGGCATTCACAGTATTGGTGAGAGATTTGACATAGTTGAAGCTAAAGTTGAAGGCACTGTCAAAAGGGTTAACCAGAACACCCATATGCTCACAGACCTCCAGGACAGGCTAGAGGATGCCCTCACAAAAATCGAGGATTTGGAAAATCGCTCTCGCAGATACAATGTGTGCCTTCGCGGCCTGCCCGAAACGCATACCGATCTGGAAGGGGCAATGAAGGAGTTAATGAAGGACTTGATCCCAGACATTGCTCCGCATCACATGGAAATTGACCGTATCCATAGGGCCCTTACTGCCCCTAGATCTGATGGCCTGCCTCGTGATGTTATTGTTAAACCGCATTACTACCAGACCAAGGAGAAGTTGATGTTTGCTGCCCGCAGTGGGCAGGACTTGACTCTTTGTGGGTCACCTATTCAGTTGTTTACTGATCTTGCTCCTTCTACGGTGCAAAAGCGTAGAAATTTGAAACCCCTGTTACAACATCTCATTAACCAGCAGATCAGATATCGGTGGGCCTTCCCCTTCAGACTATCTTTCACTTATAATGGCAAATCCTACTCATTTTCCACGTTGCCGGAGGGCGAAGAATTACTACTTAGCCTGGGCATTATCTCGAGAGACTCACCAGCCTCCTCCCCTCCTAATCCAGCACACCGCTCTCTCTCCCCACTTTGGACGGAGCGCAAGCGGAACCCACCTAGAGGAACCCCCCGGAAGACCTGAAAACGCACTCTGATGCCCTCTTTGCACTCCTGGACTTCCCACTTGTAACAGAAGGGATAATACTACTATATTTTTGACCTGAGGGACACACCTGAGTCCGCCTGTGCCTGCGCGACTGCGTAGTCACCCTGTTAGCACAACCATAGTGCAATCTTTTATTTTTTGGGATTATTTTTTCCCGAAACGGTTCTCCCATGACTGACTTGAAGTTATTGTGTTTTTCCTTTACTTTTATATACTTTTATATTCTTTTTATTATTTTTGGACATGGTTTATAGCGTCCTCACTGTTTGCTGTTTGAACCCCATTTCTGCCTATCATGAGGGTGCGGGGTCTGTCCTGTGGTGGGGCCAGCTGGGCCTCCCCTGGGGGGGAGGGCGCTGTGGCGGGGGAGGCCATTTGGTGCCTGCTTGCCCTGGGGCCGTTCCTCTCGGGGTAGGACGGACTCGCGAAGCTAATGTAACTCTCTGTCCGATAGTATGCGAGACCAGAGTCCGTCCTGCTGGCCTGCTTTGGAGTAAGGGCCATTTGGGCTGGATCGGAAATCCATGCTGCTCTTTTGCAAGACTACCTTCCCTCTTCGGAGAGGGGTACCCTTGCCACTTCCGGAAAGGACAATAAATCCGGCAGGGATTGTTTCCCATTTTGTTATACGATTTTCACAAGTTAACTGGTATATGTTTGCGGGCCTACGGCCCTTGTCTTTTATGTTAACTAATTCTCTATTTCTTCTCTTTTTCCTTTCTCTTTCTACCCCCTATCTTCCCCGAGCCGTGGTCCTGACCCTCACTTACACACGCTGGTACTGGAAGCCTGTGGACTGGGAGTCCCATCTATTGGAGGCTATACCCGCCCTCATTATGCTACAAGGTAAGAGTGCTCTGCCCTACCACGATGGCTAAGTCATATTCGTCCGACTTTTCGGTGATCACCCACAATGTCCATGGCTTTAATTCCCCAATTAAAAGAACTAAAGCTTTCCAATTTTATCACAAACAGAAAGTGGATATATTACTACTACAAGAAACACACTTTTCTAAGACGTCAGCCCCACGTTATCTTAATGTTAAATACCCACAGTTTTATTTAGCTAATGGACCCGATAAAAAGGAGGGGGTGGCTATAGCTTTTTCTAGACGAACCCCTTTTACGCCCATCACCATAATAAAGGATAAGGGTGGCAGATATATCATGGCTGTGGGACGTATCCATGACCAACTTGTTTCCTTTGTATCCTATTATGCTCCAAATTCAGGACAGGTGGACTTTTTTAGCAAGATGTTGAGGACATTGATGCCTAAGGTCCAGGGACAGGTGATCCTGGGGGGGGACAGTAATATCCCGCTGGACAGAATTATGGATAAATCCAACCCTGACAGACCCGCTTTTAAAAGACCGCCGACTGGGAGCAATAGGGTAGCTAGACTGTTACACCTCTATGATTTAATCGATGCATGGAGAGAGTCCAATCCCACTACTAGAGATTATACGCATTTCTCGCAGGCGCACCACACCTATTCCAGGATAGACCATATTCTAGTCCGCACACTTCTGCTCCCATATCTAACGTCGGTATCAATACTGTCCACCCCCTGGTCGGACCATTCTCCGATTAAAATGTCATTGACTGGGTTGTGGTCCAAAGCTTCCCCAGCCCCGTGGCGGTTGAATACTAGTCTGTTAAAAGACCCCGTTTTGTACGCTGAAATAGAAAAAGCACTACAACAGTTCTTTGCGAGTAATAAATCCTCGGACACATCACCCGCGATCAATTGGGCGGCTCACAAAGCCGCAATCAGGGGCATTATGATACAAATAGGCTCTAGGCAAAAGCGGGCTCGCGACCATGTGATTCGGCAACTGGAAACCAAATTAGACCGGCTGATGCGGGAACAACATGCTCGCCCGCTCTGCGACATTAGACATACGATCAATGACGTTAGGCTGGAATTGAACTTGGCTCTGACGACTCAGGCGGAACAACATATTGGCTGGTCTAAACATAGGTACTATACAATGGGTGACAAACCAAATACCATGTTAGCCAGGAAACTGGTTCCCCGACCCCATACGCCTACATTACCTAAACTGAGGCTGTCCACGGGTCGCTCCACTCAAAACCCTGAACTTATTCTTAAGGAATTTTACAACTTCTACTCCAAACTTTATGGTTCACAGACTACGTACGATTCTCGTAGAGCTGACCTCTTTTTCCATGATGCCCCGCTGCCTCAGCTGACACGTGGATCTGATGGAGGCTGAATTCACGGACTTGGAGATCAAAATGGCGATTAAGTCGTTACACCCCTCAAAAGCCCCTGGACTGGATGGCTTTCCAGGCCAATACTATAGGAAATTCCAGGATGTC
Source organism: Lithobates pipiens (assembly GCF_037356315.1). Taxonomy (NCBI): domain Eukaryota; kingdom Metazoa; phylum Chordata; class Amphibia; order Anura; family Ranidae; genus Lithobates; species Lithobates pipiens. Next base: position 63,184,972 of record NW_027507789.1, on the reverse strand, counting down.
TTGATCCCTCACCTGTGCTCTTATTTTAATGAGCTTCGGAGGGGGAGCAAGATACCCCTACACGAAAATGTAGCATATCTCAGTGTCATTCCTAAGCCAGGCAAGGACCACGGGGACTGTGCGAACTACCGACCGATCTCCCTGATCAACACGGACCTAAAGATTTTAACGAAAGTTTTAGCATTTAGACTTAAAACTTTCCTGCCGAACTATATTCACCCGGATCAGGCCGGCTTTGTCCCGCATAGACAGTCATCGGATCAGACCCACAGACTAATTAATCTTATATCAGCAGTGCAATCGGACTGGGATGGTGGGGGCTCTAGACGGGGAATGTTGCTATCGTTGGATATTCAGAAAGCGTTTGACTCCCTTTCTTGGGAATATTTATTTGATGTCCTACGCAGATATGGTTTTGGCGAACGCTTTTTGACTCTCCTCGGAACGCTTTATGACACTCCGTCGGCATCGTTGATGCTGCGAGGATATTCCTCTAAGCCTCTTCCGATTAGAAGGGGTACGAGGCAGGGCTGCCCACTGTCCCCGCTCCTGTTTGTCCTTGCGATAGAGCCACTGGCCATTAGGATCAGGGAATGTCAGGATGTTCAGGGGGATTAGGTGTGGAAATAGGGATCATAAATGCTTACTGTTCGCTGACGATCTCTTGCTAACACTGACGTCACCAATTACTTCCCTCCCCAATCTGTATGTGATCCTTAAACCCTTCTCTGAAATCTCGGGGTTGAAAGTAAACCAGTCTAAATCTAAAGCGCTTAATCTTTCCCTGTCGGAGACCACACAGAAGGCTCTAGAGAGCACGTATCAATTTAAATGGGAGCCGGAGGCACTGCCATATCTTGGTATTTATCTGACCCGACTATCCAGTCGTTATACAGGAAGAATTACCCCCCGCTCTACAAGATACTGACAGAGGACCTAGCGAAATGGCAGGTGCACCCTCCATCGTGGTTCGGCAGACTACACTCTATTAAAACGAATGTGTTGCCTAGAATATTTTATTTGTTCCGCACCCTGCCGGTGGCTCTACTGCGTAGGGATCTACAAATGTTGCAAAATGAAATCCTTAGGTTTATTTGGGGACATAAGAGGCCCAGGGTGAACAGAAGCACAATGTACACCCTACGGAAACATGGGGGACTGGGCCTGCCAGATCTGCAGAAATATTATCATGCGGCTCAGCTGGCCCACCTCACTAGATACCATTCACGCCACGCACATGCTATCTGGATGGATATGGAATCTTATTCCTGTCGTCCCTCACAGGTTTCGCAGCTATTATGGCTTCCAATGAAAGATAGACCACTGATCTTGTGTCCGACCCGGTCATTGGCTTTGGCTATATGGGACAGACTGTCAAAAATATATAAATTCAGGTCATCCCACAATCCGTTGGCACCATTACTTAACAACAAAGAGTTCACCCCGGGCCTCTCTCCTCAACTGTTCAGCTGGTGGACAAATAAAGGGCTACTGCACATTGCTGACCTATGCGACCATAGGGGTATACTTTCTGAACAAGCTCTGACGGAAAAATTTGATATGCCGTCTTCGGAGAAGTTTCGATGTGCCCAACTGCGACATTTCGTACAGAGTGTGGCCCGTAGGGGAGACCTGGGGTCCCTGACTCCCATGGAGCAGTTGAGTATGCAATATGACAAAATTAGAGGCCATTTATCAGCCATATACACAATCCTTAGAGGTCCAGTGAAGAAGTTGAGTTATATGATCCAGTGGGAGCAGGACCTTCAGGAATCCTTTGAATTAGATGATTGGTGCATGCTCTCTGAGACGGCATATCGCTCTCTCACCAACACATCGGTGATAGAGGCGAACTACAAGGTATTGTTGAGGTGGTACATGGTCCCAGCCAGACTGGCCGCTTTTGTGCCGGGAGCTACGTCCCATTGTTTTAGAGGATGCGGCCAGGTGGGGACCACCTACCACATTTGGTGGTCATGCCCGAAGGTCAGAGGGTTTTGGATTAGAGTGTATAATTTTGTCTACACAATCACAGGACTGAACCTGAAAAAATCACCTAAGCTGGCCCTCTTGGGGGGCACAGCGGCAGGGGCTTCCAGACCTCAGCAGAGGCTCCTTACCTTTCTATTTATTTCAGCTAAGATCACCATAGCTCGTAATTGGAGATCAGCCGCACTACCGATGGCACAGCTCAAACATAAAATGTCATGGTTAATGCTAAACGAACGACTATCTGCGCTGTCTCAAGACAGGATGAAAATGTTCCATAGAATATGGGATCCATGGATTGTCTATCTAACTAATGATCCCAGGACACGCGCTGTTTAACGCTATTATAGTAGCAAGGATTTGAGGATCCAGGACTACGGCTCCCTCCCCCCAGCTCTCCCCCATTCTCCTTTTTCTCCACCTTTTCCTGTTCTCTAATCTTCTCTCTTCCCCTGCTATTGGGTCTTTCCTCTCTTCTTTGCTGTTTTTTGTTTTCTTTAAATCACTCATTTAGCGGTGCTAGCTGCACGATTGGATATCTATACAACTCCAGAGGTAACAGCATCGGCAGTTGGGATCCAGTGTGATCCAGGGTTTTTAGTTATGGAACCTACTTTGCCGCTGCCAACATGTCTTAGGAATTGACCGGTGTATTACTCGATTGTGCATTGTGCTAGATGCCATACTTTGCCGCATTGATGAGACCTTTGTTTGTATTGTACTGAAAACCTTTAATAAAAATATTGAAACATAAAATGCACAGGTCAGCTTTTAGAGTCATTTTGTATCTTCATGATAGCCTGTATGGTGGTAAATTAAAATGTATTCATCAGTGTTTTTATGTTTGTCTTTTCTGATGTTCTTTTTTTATTTTAGCGACTATATGCCTATGCGAGATTAAAAAGTTCTCCTGAAGAAGCCTTATCATGTATGGCGAAACATGTTGAGATGTATCCACATTGCAACTGTATATATTGATTCTGTGCTATATTGTTGTATACATTTCTAATTGTGTATTCTATAAATTGTATTAAAATGTATATTTTTTATAATATGGTGTAGTTGCGCTTTAAAAGTCCCATAGAAACTTGGTATTTATTGTAACTTGGTATTTATTGTATAGATAATGGGATGTGGTGCTATAAGTATTTTTCAGTATTTCAGCTTGTTTAAAAACTTTTCTCCTCTGTGATATAAAATAGGTGGTAAACACCGAAACTAGTGAGCTGATACTTGAAAACTATTTTTCATATTGCATTTGTATTTTTCTTTTCTAAAATTTTTTTGTGTTCTGTTATAGATTGTTTGCTTCATTATGGCAACCTATAGAGCAGGGATATGCAATTAGCGGACCTCCAGCTCTTGCAAAACTACAAGTCCCATCATGCCTCTGCCTCTGGGAGTCATGCTTGTAGCTGTCAGAATCTTGCTATGCCTCATGGGACTTGTAGTTCTGCAAAAGCTGGAGGTCAGCTAATTGCATATCCCTGCTATAGAGGCTCTGTATTCGAAGGTCTGATGGACAAAATACATCTGGCACAGGGGGCTCATTTGAGAGGTTACTCCGCATCGTTTTTTTTACCAGCTTAAAGAGGCTTTTAGAGAAAAGAGCTTGTATCTTTTGGAATAAAAACTATTTTGCTAAATATATTGAGGACAAAATTGTACCGTGGGGTCTCAGAGTACAAATTTTTCCAAATTTGTCTAAGGTTGAGTCAGACTTTAAAAAGGATTGGGAAATGAATTTGCAAGGTTGTTCCTTTAGAACGATGGAATCTTTATGTCAACATTATTCTGGGGAACTAGCTATTATTGATATTGAAATCGAGAAATTATATACTGAAAATAATGGTTTGATGTCAGACTCTTCCTTTAAAGATTCAGAATTAGCCCTTGAAAAACATCTAGAAGTGTTCGTAGCTGACATTTTAAAAACTAAAGATAAAAAATATTATAGAGATAGGCTTGCCTATGAAACAAATACAGCCTATAAATGGGCAAATGAGGGAAATGGACGTAAAAAAAAAACCTCTCTCTCAAAGACATTCAAATTCTAATCAAACACCTTCCGACTCAGACGAGTCAACTTTTTCGTCTGTGTCCTCTTCCCAAAAAGGAGGTTCCTCCCAGAATTTTACAGAGGCTTTTCAAAAACGTAAGTCTGATCACTTACCGCAGAGGTCATCTGTTGCAAAACGTACCCCAAGAGATAACACATGTTCAGGTCTTCGCTCCCAAAGTAAAACTGGACCGATATTGAATGAATCACATACTGAAACTAATAATGTTGCATCTGTGTCTATGCTAAATGTTTTGACTTCCTCAAAGGTAAGCCAGTTAAATTCAGGTTCACAGTTGGGGGACTTTCCTTTAGTTCCCCAACAGGTGGAACTTCAAAATGCTCCAATTTTTTCGGCTCAATCGGTAGTGGATCCCAAGAAGTTACCAAGCAAGATAGTTTCCAAATAATCAATTGTCTTCCTGCTCGCTGACGGAGGATCAGGCACAGGTTCTTAGCTTGGGTTTGACCTTCTGTCCTGACCAGGAGGTTGATTTGTTTAAAATTATTAAGGATGTAAATTTATTTGCTCGTAAGTTGATGTTCGTAGCTATTTTTGATAAGGATCATAAAAATTCAGAAAAAATTGAGCCTTCCAGTGATATTTGGAAAAACAAGACCATAAATGAAATGAAAGCTCTAAATGGGAGGAGAGCAATCCGATGACTGATCCTTGACTGATGACTGATCCTTTCGATGATCCATCCCCTTGTCCATTACCTTCTCTAGATATTGAATCAGGACCTTGTTTCCCTCCGCCGTCTCTCTATAAACCAAAATCCAGATGTTTTCCAGTACTTCTGGGTAATCACAATATTTGGGCATTCACCCAACAAGTATCAAGGGAAATCCAAAATACCAAATGGCAACGATTTGACAGCTGATCCAATATTAGTTTAATCCAACGGAGAGCAATTCGCTCTTTAAAAAATAATGATAGGTTGATCATTAAACCCTCCAAGAAAGGAGGCAATATAGTGGTAATGGATATTGAAAATTACAAAGTAATGGTTATGGATCTGCTGTCCAATCGGCAGTGGTATAGACCGATTCCCTTGGCCCAGGTTAAGTACGCACAAACAAAATATCAATGTCTAATTGCCCAAGCTTTTTTTGCAGATTTGAAAGATAAAAAAACATGAGAATACTTGACTGTTGAAAATCCTAAAATACCTACTATGTATGCCCTGCCTAAAATACACAAAAATTCCCAATTTGCTCATGGGCATCCAATTATATCAGGCAATGGTGGTCTAACAGAACCAGCAAGTAAATTGGTGGACGACTATTTGAGACCGCATGTGAAATCCCTGAGTTTGTATATTCAGGATACATCTGATCTTTTACGATCCATAGATGGTCTATGGGTTCCTGAGCAGACCTGGTTGGTTGCTATAGATGTGGAGGCCCTTTATAACTCGATCCCCCATAAATTGGGGGTTCGAGTTATAGACGGTTTCCTCTCTGAACGAGGCCCAGGGGCAAGAGCTTACAGTAATTTTGTGATTGAACTATTGTTGTTTATACTAAATTACAATATTTGCATGTTTGATCGCTCCCACTACCTCCAGGTACAGGGGGTGGCGATGGGGACTAAATGCGCCCCATCATACGCCAACCTGTATCTGGGGGGGTGGAAGCAGGAGATATTTTCTTCCTCCGAATATCTTGAGACGTTCCAAAAAATCTTGATTTGGAAAAGATTCATTGACAATATTTTTATTGTCTGGACGGGGATGAGGGATGCGTTAACTTTTTTTAAACCAATTGGAGATTAATTCAGTTAATTTGAAATTCACAATGACTTGTGATCAGAAAAGCATAAACTTTTTGGATATTGTTATCTATGTAAACCAACATGGAACAATGGGTTCTTCCTTGTATAGGAAGCCGTTAGCAGGAAATACTATCTTACATGCTACCAGTTCTCATCCCGAGTCCCTTGTCCAGATTATTCCTTATAGTCAACATCTCAGATTAAGGAGAAACTGTAGCAAGGATGAAGATTTCGAGTCTGAAGCAAAAGCTCTTCAGTCACGGTTATCTGATAGGGGATATAGTAAAGCTTGTCTTAAAAGAGCTTATCAGAGGGCAAAACAAAAAGAGAGACGAGCTTTAATTGATTTGATAAAACAACCTAAAATGAATCAAAAGTACGCCTGATTACAAGTTATGCAGGTGAACATAAGAAGGTCCGCCATATTTTTGAGAAATATTGGCATCTTTTATCTTCGGATGAAGTATTATCCAAATATGTTGGAACTTATCCACAGATAATATATCGTAGGTCAAGTTTGTTGAGGGACAAATTAGTTCATAGTCATCTAACTTCTAAGGTTGGATCTACACGTAGAGGGAAATTTCCATGTGGAAAATGTGAGTTTTGCAGCCTCTTAATGAACACTACTGAGGCGATTCTTCCTAATGGACAGGTGTATAGACCCAATTTCTGTGCAACATGTGCAACATGTAAGACCTCATGAAATGTGTGTGTCAAGCCTTTTATATAGGTAAAACAAAAAGGCCTTTTTTTCATCATATAAGGGACCATGTTTCCCTCATTAATAAGAAAAAGATGGAAACTCCAGTTAGTAGACACATGGGACTGTATCATTCTTTTGATGTTTCTAAGATGAAATTCTTTGCCCTTGCATTTGTTCCTGATTTTGGGGGGTAAATATCGACAAGATTCTCCTTCAGACAACGACATCTAAGTGGAGTCACACCTTGGCTGCCACGGTCCGTCCTGGCCTAAACAAATCCTTAAGTTTTAAGCCTTTTCTATAGGTTGCCTGTAATTGTTCAATAGCAGATTTTCTGCTTTTTTCAAAAAGTTCATGAGTTTGGGTTGTTCAAATTTTGGGGTTTAAATATTTGTTTCAAACCACTTTGTGCAGTTTGTTGTGGAGATCCTATTCTTTGACAACTTGAGCTGACCTGTATTTCTAAATTTTAATGTCATTTATTCTTAATAAAAATCTTTATGTATAAAATTTGAGGGTCATGGACTTTTTTCCCTTTGCCGGTCGAATTTTGGTCTTACAATATGTGTGAGACCTTTAGAATAATACTGATTGAATTATGTGATCAGATATGCCATATGGACACCCAAGGTGCTCCTCTGTTGGCAGTTTTTTCAGCCCCAACAGAGGGCGCTAATCCAGTCATAATTAAGGCGGTTCCTATATGCAGTTGTTTAATATAACGGCTTATTGGTTTATTTATATCCAACTGGTTTTGACTATCCTTTGACCCCCTAACCAGATAGTTAATTCTATTTATTTTTTCCATCTTGCCATTTCATTTTTTTTTGGCGGTTAATTTTTAGGTCACCTTATGCCAACTGTGTTCACCTGCTGTTCTATTAACAGCTTCCGACTATCTTCGTTTCCGAGTTACAGGTTGTTCATCACTTCCTGTTTTGGTGTGCATCCGCTATGACGCCTGTCCCGGTTTCCAGCACAGGCATCAATTCTAGCGCAATTTCGTCACTTCCGACGCAATGGCGCCCCTTTGGTGACAGTTATAGTGCCAAACTGCCAATGTTTTGGTGCCAAATGAGGTGGAGAGGGCTATAAAGGACTATCATTATCAGTCTTTCGACTGATCCACGAGAGGGAGTTTGTGTGAACAGGTAAAGCCTTTTTGGGATGATAGTATTCCTATTGGTGGTGAAAAAACTTCTTTCGCCCATCTCTAGTGCATATGTTTTTTATTATTTATAGACAGTTTTTCTCTTTCTTTTTACTCCTAACTGGGTACCCCGGTATTTTTATAATGGTAGGTCGCTCTCACTTTGGACTTCTTTTTGGATTATTTGAGGATTTTTTCAGGTAATAATTTTCCTATCCAGTCCCCTATGGTGTTTCTTGGTTGGAGATTATGCTGGGTATTATCCAAGTTAATTATAAAATATCTTTATATCCAAAAGGTTTTCCCTGTTTACACCAATATACTAAAGTCTATTGAAGTCCTGTAAAATTGTTTCTATTGGGAGTGAGGCCATTTAGATTTTATCTAAAATTGGAGGTATGTATTTCATTGAGTGGGCCATATATATATATATATATATATATATATATATATATATATATATATTTTTTATTATCATAGATTATTGGATCTTTGCCATATTCATTTATATATATCTTTGATCTAATTCAACAGATGGATCCCTAAGGGCATAGTTGTTTTGTTAATATACCCCTCTCTACAATATCGTCATATCATCTTTGTTTTTATTAAACTACGATTGGAACGTTTATGTATTTTCAACTATATAGTGACTATATGCCTATGCGAGATTAAAAAGTTCTCCTGAAGAAGCCTTATGATGTATGGTGAAACATGTTGAGCTGTATCCCCATTGCAACTGTATATATTGATTCTGTGCTATATTGTTGTATAAATTTCTAATTATGTATTCTATAAATTGTATTAAAATGTATATTTTTTATAATATGGTGTAGTTGCGCTTTAAAAGTCCCATAGAAACTTGGTATTTATAATTTTACCCAAAATTAAGAAAAGATGTCCATCCTCCTATGACACTAAAATACAATCCTCCTGTAGGAGGCAGTAAAACCCAACTGTTAATGACTATCTGCACCCCCCTCAATTTCTGTCTGCTGCTTCATTCCTCTGCTTTCAGCATGAATCACTTCTGACAAGTTTTCCTGACACCAAGAGAAAAATGGTGACAGGGGAGGGAGCTCCAGCTGATTGAAAGCCTCGGCTCTGTTCCTAATTGCCATGTGTCCCTTCCCTCCAAGCAGCTCTCAGAGCTCTCCTCACTGAGCTCTTTGGAGTGCAACTTCAGCTCTCCACCCCCTTTGACAGCTCAGACAAGCTTTATTAATTTGGAACTTTGAAAAAAGATCACCAATCTCCTTCTAGGACAGGATGTATACCCTGTCTATAAACAATGGTGAATTTATTCATACTAATAAAATGTGTAAAAACCAAAATAGTAGGGTCTAGTGTTCTCTGCCTAATATTTCATTATACCAACCTAACCTGAAGAGAGATTCAATATTAGATAAGCTTAAATTGTTCAGTGAGCTGACCAGTGCTGATCATGTGTACTTCCAGGATCAGCACAGTTACTTTTTTTGGTCTTTAAGTATTATCAAACCCCCCTCATGGGAAAACTGTCTGGCATGCCACCTATTGTTGTAGGTATCGCCAGCGAGTTGTGAGCGTGCAGGGTCCCTTATTGAAATCATCTATGCAATACTGAAGTGCATACTGATAATACTAAAGAAGGAAGGGGCAATGCCAACCTCTAGTAATGAAGGTACCAAGCCATTTTTTTAATGTTCCAGGCTGGTGTCTTTCTGCACAATCTGTGTGTGGTTGCCCCTAAGCCTGCTAGATGCCTGCTGTCAGGGAGAAGATCAGGTAGGATAGAAAACTTGTCCTGTTTACTATGTTTATGCTGCTGACAAACTGGTATAAGGATCATGTTTCCACCCCCCCCCCCCCTCCTTTCAGAAGAGACCACGTTTTAGAGCGTTCTACCAACTTAAAGTGGAGCAAAAAAAAAAAACGGAAAACAGGCAGAATCTTAAATGTAGAAGAGACATACAGTACTATGTCTCTTCTGCATTAAAGGGGTTGTAAAGGTAAATGTTTTTTCACCTTAATGCATTCTATGCATTAAGGTGAAAAAACATCTAACACTGCCTGCGCCCCCAGCCCCCCTGTTTTACTTACCTAACCCCTCGAAAATCACCCCCACCGTCCTTCTTCACCACTCAGCCTGGCCGCTGATTGGCTGGAGTGGATGGATGGAAAGCAGTGCAGCCACTGGCTCGCGCTGCTGTCAATCACATCCACTGACGCGGAGCGCCGGGGGCGGGGCCGTGCGATACAGCGAGGGGCTATAGCCGCCGGCTGTATCAAGGGAGCGCGCCCGCAGATGCTTCTCACCATGCGAGGGAGCTCGCATGAACGTGAGAAGTACCTGCGGGAGGAAGCCGAGACAGCCGTCGAGGGACCCCAGAAGAGCAGCACAGTGGAGGTAAGTATAATATGTTTGTTATTTAAAAAAAAAATGTAACTTTACAATCCCTTTAAATTTTCTTACCTGTCTGTACATCCTGTATACTGAGCTGCACATGAGCAGCTTAAAGTGGATGTAAAGCCTCACATATACCCAGTGAAGTGAACAGCCTCATATGATACACTGAGATTTTTCATGTATATCTGCAGTCTTCAGCTTTCTAGAAAGTTCACATTGTGTTCGAAATGCTTCTTCCTGTTTCAGAAGAGGGTGTGGAGTCTGGGCATACACTGTGTGTGAGCTGATTGGAGGAAAGGCACTCACCCCCCCCCCCCCCCCACATAGGTAGAGGAATGGAGAAACTTGCAGAGCTGTGCCGTGAATAGACCAGCTCTCTGCTTATCTGTCTCTAAGTTACCTCCCGACACAAATTTCCAGCTGCTTTTATCTCCTGTGTCGGAGAGCTTATCAGAAGTTATCAGAGGAACAAAGCAGCAGGAAGACACGGCACTTAGGGCTTTGGAAATAGAGAAGTAAACACTACAGATATATGTGCCAAGGTCAGATTTCATGAATGGGGTTTACATCCACTTTAATGCACAATTTCAGCAAAGGGGAGATGAAGGGACTTCCGCACATATCACACCATCTCTAATGGTACCAGGGAGCCAAATGGGTGAAGATGTCAGTGGCTGTTGGGGATAGAGATGGACGAACTTCCGACGGGACGTTTCGCGAATGCGAACCGTGAACGTGGCCAAAAGTTTGCGAACCGGAAAGTTTGCAGTGGGCCCCATTGACTTCAATGGCAGGCAAACTTTAAAAACTTACAGGTCATATTTTCAGCCACAAAATACTTACTAGTGTGAGGGGTTAGCTCGGCAGCGGGTGTGTGTGACCCCCTGGATGGGTTCACAACACAAAATCAGGCACAGCAGACAGCGTTGTAGGTGCAAAAAACAAAAGATGCGGTTTATTTATGCTACATGCAGTGATACATATAACAGCCAAACAAAAATAAAACATGAAAATAAATCCTGGTCAGCTTGACCTCTAACTACACACTTAGATTCCCTGTCTAACAACTGAGTGCGGCCTTGTGCTGCACCAGTCCCTGTTGTAGAGGTTTGCCACAAAGGCGTTAACTCACCGCACAGAACAGATTTCACACTCCCCAGTCTATACAACACAAAACTGGTTCCAGGATGGAGCATCTCCCTAAGCATGCTGTTTTTTTTGTAGAGGTCTTAATGAGCCCACTTACTTCAGCTGGGCTTATTAACTCTTCCCTTCTAGTTGTACAAGTCTGCATAAAGCCTGAATCTAGGGCACACATATTTCCCATCCTGGATACAACCAGGTGATTTTACCTGCGTGCTGCCACATACCCCCCCCTCTTGTTTCAACCTTGGGGTTGTAACACAAGCAGTCAGACACGCATGTATCCGAGACAAAGCATCCACATTCCCCATTTTAACACCAGGGCGATGCTTAACTGTAAAGTTAAATTCCTGTAGGGCCAGGAACCACCTATTTACCCTTCTATTTGTCTCCTTGTTCTGAGCCATCCACTTTAAAGGAGCGTGATCAGTCACCAGGTCAAAGTGCCTACCTAGCAGATAGTACCGAAGGGAATCTAGAGCCCACTTCACTGCTAAACATTCCTTCTCAATCGTGGCGTAATTTACCTCATGGGACTTCAACTTCCTGCTCAGGTGAATGAGATCATACATTTGAGACCTGGGAGGTTTTCCAACCTGAAAAGTCCAGTTATGCACACGCTGAGCCCGGACGGCCAGGGTGACACCCAGCCGTGCCAATATTTCTGTTTTTAGTACCACATAGTCTTTTACTTGGTCAGGCTCTAGGTCATAATAAGCTTTCTGCGATTCCCCAGTTAACAGAGGGGCCACCAGTCCAGCCCATTGCTCCTTAGGCCACTTTTCCCTTTCAGCAGTCCTTTCAAATGTGGTCAAAAACACCTCCGGGTCATCCTCTCCAGTCATTTTTGTCAGTAAATGGCTCACACCAAAGGATGCGGTATTATTGTAACCACTTGCTTCATTGGTCTGCGGACGTTGCTGTATCAATGTCTCTATTTGCTGTTGAAAACTCTGCTCTTGCTTCTGCAACAGGTCTATGAAGCGGGCTTCAGATCGCTGCTGGGCTTGTTGCTGAGCTTCCAAACTCTGCTGGTGATTGGCATTTGCTAGAGCCAGCTGTCTCAGTATCTCCTCCATGCTGGCCTTAAAAAAAAAACTAAAAAATAAACTGCCAAAATTCTCCACCAACTGTGAGGGGTTAGCTCGGCAGCGGGTGTGTGTGACCCCCTGGATGGGTTCACAACACAAAATCAGGCACAGCAGACAGCGTTGTAGGTGCAAAAAACAAAAGATACGGTTTATTTATGCTACATGCAGTGATACATATAACAGCCAAACAAAAATAAAACATGAAAATAAATCCTGGTCAGCTTGACCTCTAACTACACACTTAGATTCCCTGTCTAACAACTGAGTGCGGCCTTGTGCTGCACCAGTCCCTGTTGTAGAGGTTTGCCACAAAGGCGTTAACTCACCGCACAGAACAGATTTCACACTCCCCAGTCTATACAACACAAAAATCCTGGATACAACCAGGTGATTTTACCTGCGTGCTGCCACACTAGCTATGCACACATAGTCCCACCACATGGCCACTGACATAACATGTATGAGGTGAATCTGGGATCGACAACTACAAGCATTCTTTTTTTATCTGTGAAATTTTGACAATTCAGGACTCAGGAGCGCATGAAGGCAATGGAGGAGAGGAAAGGTCAGGGTAGGCTATGAAGAGGGTGCAGGAGATGATCACCAGCACTGTGATATAGAGCACTGACACCAGCACCGTGATAGAATGCACTGACACCAGCACCTTGATATAGAGCACTGACACCAGCACCGTGAGAGTGCACTGACACCAGCACTGTGATATAGAGCATGGACACCAGCACCGTGATATAGAGCACTGACACCAGCACCGTGATATAGAGCACTGACACCAGCACCGTGATATAGAGCACTGACACCAGCACCGTGATATAGAGCACTGACACCAGCACCGTGATATAGAGCACTGACACCAGCACCGTGATATAGAGCACTGACACCAGCACCGTGATATAGAGCACTGACACCAGCACCGAGATAGAGAGCACTGACAACACCACCGTGATAGAGAGCACTGACACCAGCACCGTGATATAGAGTACTGACACCAGCACCGTGATATAGAGCATTGACACCAGCACCGTGATATAGAGCACCGACGCCAGCACCGTGATATAGAGCACTGACACCAGCACCGAGATAGAAAGCACTGACAACAGCATCGCGATTGAGTGCACTGACACCAGCACCGTGATAGAGAACACTGACACCAGCACCGAGATATACAGCACTGACACCTGCACCGTAAGCAGCCCCAGGAGGAAGTCAGCATAGCACAGGGATGGTGGGAGCCCCTCATAATGAACATAGCACAGGGATGGTGGGAGCCCCTCATAATATGCACAGCAGAGGTACAGCCCCAGGAGGAAGTCAGCACAGCAGAGAGCACTGACAGCAGCACTGATACCAGCAACTCAATGCTGGGCCCCAAAAATATGACACCGCTCAACCTCTTCAAACAGGAGGGTACGGGCATATAGTACGGTGTGCTTTTTTTGTACAAGGAAGTGAGCCAAATGTAGAAAAAAGGTCTGTGTGCTCGATTAAATAAATCGTTTATAGAGATATACATGGTCTACTGGTCACATGTGTTGAATTCCTCCGAGATCCATGCCTCATTAATTCTTAGAAATGTGAGGTAGTCAACACTGTTGTGAGCTAGGCGAGTGCGCTTATCAGTCACGACCCCCCCCTGCTGTGCTGAACGTCCTTTCGGACAGGACACTGGACAAGGGGCAAGCCAACAGTTCCATTGCAAATTGGGCAAGCTCTGGCCAGAGGTCAAGCCTGCCCACCCAGTAGTCCAGGGGTTCATCACTCCTCAGAGCGTCTACATCGGCCGTTAACCCGATGTAGTAGGACACCTGTCGGTCTAGGCATTCCCTGATGCTGGATCCGGATGAGACCTGTCGATGGGTCGGCTGAAAGAATGACCTCATATCAGAAGTCACCAACACATCTTCAAAGCGCCCTCTTTTTGCAGGCGCTGTTGGATTGGTACCCGCAACTCTTTCCCTGAGAGTGGGAATTCTTCCTCTGCCAGCGCACGCAAAAGCAGAATGCAGCATTTCTCGAAGCAAGGCCTGGAAGTGCTCCATTCTGACAGCCCTCTGTGACGGTGGTAACATTTCCGCCATTTTGTGTTTGTACCAGGGTTCTAAGTACGTTGCCACCCAGTACTGGCCCTTGACCCTTATGCTTTTTATACGGGGGTCCCTGTTAAAACACTGAAGCATGAAGGCCCCCATTTGCACTAAACTGGAAGCAGTGTGGTGGCCTGGCTCCTGCTCATCATCCAGGATAATGTAGTCTTCCTCGTTCTCCTCTCTCCATCCACGCACAACAACAGGGATCCCAGAAAGGTTTAAAGCATGCTCTTCTTGCTCCTCCTCATCTGGCCCAGCACCATCTTCCTCCGACTCCTCTTCAGACTCCTGTTGTTGACTTGTCTCAGATAGAGTAGCCTCCCGGGAATTCATCCAGCATTGCAACTTCCTCATCTTCCCGCTCCTGCTCCTCCACGGCTTGATCAATGACACGACAATGCACACTCCATAAAGAAGGCATAAGGTACCATGTCACTGATGGCACCATGGCTGCGACTGACCAGTTTGGTGATCTCATCAAATGGCCGCAGAAGTCTGCATGTGTCGTGCATGAGCAGCCACTGGCCCGGTGAAAAAAAACCCAGCTCCCCAGAACCTGTTCTGCCGCAAAGTTCGTACAGGTAGGTATTAACTGCACGTTTCTGCTGGAGCAGCCTACCAAGCATATAGAAGGTTGAGTTCCATTGCGTTGGGCAATCGCAAATAAGACGTCTGACTGGCAAATTGTGTCGCCGCTGAATGTCAGCAAGGCGAGCCATGGCCGTGTAAGATCTTCTGAAATGGGCCAAGATTTTCCTTGCCTGCCGTAAGATGTCCTGGACCCCAGGGTATTTGACAAGGAATCGCTGCACGACCAAGTTTAAGACATGTGCCATGCATGGCATGTGCGTAATTTTGCCCTGTTTCAATGTGCTAAGCAGATTGGCACCGTTGTCACACACCACTTTACCAACTGTCAAATTGAGCGGTGTTAGCCACTGATCTGCCTGTGAACACAAAGCTGAAAGAAGTGCAGGGCCAGTGTGGCTCTTGGCTTCCAGGCACAACAGACGCAGCACAGCATGGCAACGTCTCACCTGGCATGTCGAATAGGTTCTGGGAGCTTGGGCAGCGCAGTGGAAGAGACGCTAGCAGCGGAAAAGGAGGAGTCAACCGAGGAGGAGAGGGAGGAGGATGGAGTAGGAGGAGGAAGAGAAGAGGCAGGCCTGCATGCAATCCGTGGCGGTAAAACCAAATCTACATGGGTGCCACAGGTTACATGCTTGACGGCCGTCAGAAGGTTCACCCAGTGGGCAGTAAAAGTGATATACCTTCCCTGCCCGTGTTTGCTAGACCACGTGTCTGTGGTCAGATGTATCTTGGCACCGACACTGTGTGCCAGAGATACATTCACTTGCCGCTGAACATGGCCATATAGCTCTGGGATGCCCTTCTATGAGAAATACTTCCTTCCTGGGACCTTCCATTGTGGTGTTCCAATGGCCACAAAAGGCCTCCGGGTCCACCAGTTTATATGGCAGTAGTTGGCAGGCTATCAGTTCTGACAAGCCAGCCATCAACCGTTGGGCAAGAGGGTTATCCGGCGTCATCATTTTTTTATGCTCGAACAATTGGCCCACGGAAGTTGACTGCAAAGATTGCAGATGGCAGCACTATTGTCAGCAGCGGACACGTTAAAAAAAGTCCACACTGCGGAGCCATGTGCCGGCATTCTGGGAGCGTCAGATGTGACCGTACATGGTTGATGCCTCACTCCTGATACATTCGCAGTCTGCTTTGTCCCTCCTGTGCAATCTAAGTTCTTCCTGCTTCTCTTCCCTATCTGCTGGTCCATATCTCCCTCTGAATTCCCCTCCTCTTCTTCTCTTGTGGGCACCCACGTGACATCACTAGACACGTCATCATCGACGGTACCTTCCCCACCGCTATAATTAGAGATCTCAGAGTAGGCAGCAACAGCGGGGACAAACCTCCTCCTTGGGCTGATCTGGGTATTGTCATCAGACTCCTGAGTGGCGGTTGTTGCTACTTCCTCTTCCTGATCCAATGCCAAGAGTGGCTGCGCATCGGAAATGTCTTGATATGTACAGGAAAATAATTGTGACTCAAACGGAAGGTATATGGTGGTGGTGGTGGTGTTGGTGGTAGTGTCTTTGGGGGTGCACACAGCAGAGAGTGAAGAAGAGGGTGCAGATCGAGAGGATGAGGAGGGTGCAGAAGAGTAAGGCTGAGTGAGCCACTCAACCAAGTCTGGTGCGTCCTTTGACGTAATCAGCTGCAATCACCAGCACAGCAATGCACCAGCACCCTATATATTGTACACCTATACCAGTCCTTAAAAGGACCTTTGTGGACCTAGTAGTAATAGCTAGCTAGTGATTAAACTGACTGTCCCTGCTCCACACAGCGTCCTGTCCCTACACTGACAAAGGACAGCTGCAATCACCAGCACAGCAATGCACCAGCACCCTATATATTGTAAACCTATACCAGTCCTTAAAAGGACCTTTGTGGACCTAGTAGTAATAGCTAGCTAGTGATTAAACTGACTGTCCCTGCTCCACACAGCGTCCTGTCCCTACACTGACAAAAGACAGCTGCAATCACCAATCACCAGCACAGCAGTGCACTGAACCCTATATACTGTACTCCACCTATACCAGTCCTTAAAAGGACCTTTGTGGACCTAGTAGCTAGTGATTTGCAGACTGTCCCTCAGTCCCTACACTGATAAAAGACCACTGCAGAATCGGGCAGCAGTCAAGTATAATATTCTTTCTATATTTGGAAGAAAGTATATTATACGTGTACAACCCTATATACTGTACACCTATACCAGTCCTTAAAAGGACCTTTGTGGACCTAATAGTAATAGCTAGCTAGTGATTAAACTGACTGTCCCTGCTCCACACAGCGTCCTGTCCCAACACTGACAAAAGACAGCTGCAGAATCAGTCAGCAGTGCACTCAGCAATCACCAGGACAGCAGTGTACCAGAACCCTATATACTGTACACCTATACCAGTCCTTAAAAGGACCTTTGTGGACCTAATAGTAATAGCTAGCTAGTGATTAAACTGACTGTCCCTGCTGCACACAGCGCCCTGTCCCTCCCTACACTGACAAAAGACAGGCTGCTGCAATCATCAGCACAGCAGTGCACTGACCCCTATATACTGTACTACACCTATACCAGTCCTTAAAAGGACTTTTGTGAACCCAATAGCTAGCGATTTGTGTCACTACAGTCTCTCCCTGCTCCACAAAGCGTCCTGTCCCTAAACTAACATAAAACAGAATGTAAAATGGCCGCCAGATCAGGTCTATTTATAAGGTAGGGGGAATGTCCAATTGTCCATGTGTTGAAATGAAAAATAAAACAACTGGGGGCTTCTGGACTTTTCAGGCACCATAGACAAAACAATAACCAAAAAAATAAAATTATGAACTTTATTGATTTAAAACATTATTTTCCTTTGCAACATACAACATAAGTTTTTAAAACCATATTTCTTGATCATACATCACGGGACACAGGAGCTTCATTACATAGTGGGTTATATAGGCACCTCTGGTGATTGGACACTGGTTAACCCCCAATTAAGGCGAATTCCTCCCCTATATAACCCCTCCCATATGGGAGGCACCTCAGTTTTTTCGCCAGTGTCTATGGTGGTTGGTCACGTAAAACATGTGCTATGAAGAAAGCTCTGTGCAGGTCCCTGCGGAGGCCTAAGGGCTACAACAAACCGGATCCATATCTCAGGCCGATATTTTGACTCCCAAGATGATATGGTACCTGGGCCTCATAATCCGAAGAAACTAGGTTTTGCCTGCAAGTCCTCTCCTATTGGAAGACTGGGCTCTGGGAGAACCAGACTTGGTGTACCATTTACATAGTGGCACGAACGTTTCTGGCAGAGTCTTTTACAAGGTCCAGGTAGGAGGTTCTTCTGAGAAAGAACCCTAAAAAACACCTGAAGGTTGGCACAACTCTGCCCGCCGTGATGGGTGAAGGCTGGAATCTGTCTGTTTTCAGCAATTCCTGCGGCGAGGACAGGTAAGGGAAGTTAATCCTATATAAATTATATTATGGATTTCTTCATTGAGTAGTATGTCTTACCTGGTTTCCACCACTAGAGGGAGTAAGAGCAGCCTGATGCATACTTACATGCTTTTCAGTACACACGCTCAGTGAAGCCTGGTTCTCCAGATGTCTCACGTCTCCACTGCAATCCCTGCCACAATAAAGGTAATACAGGGGTCCCACGTAGTCTGGGGGTCCCACGCAGCTCCGATGGCGATTTCCTTCCCCCCCTGGATACCGGCGATCCTCGTGCACGCGCGCCGAGCGCGCTCCCGGGCTAATGGAGGAGGGGGAGTGTGGTTGCAAGCCGTGCACGTCGGTGTGCGCGGTGCTGTACTGCGCAGGCGGCAGTTTTAAAAAGAGTGTCAGGGGGCTGTAAGTGAAGACACAGGAGCTGTGGGCAGTAAGCATCCCAAGGGATTGGATCCAGGCAAACCTTAGACACATACTCAGCATCAGGTTGTGCAGTTTAAGCATATATATTTATTGTGAGACTTTAAGCACAAAAGTGATTGCACTTTGTACTAGTACCTCTGCTTTGTAGCTTAGGACTAGGTCTCCTCGTAAGAGGGTCTCAGGGGGAGGTAACAAGGGAACTGGTAAATCACCGCCTAGGTCCAGGGGTTCTAAAAATGCCTGTAAGTTACCATCCCCCCCTGCAAGACTGGAGCCAGCCTCACAGGATGAGTCAGTGCCCCTGTCAGGTTTTGCAGCCTCTCCTAATATTTCAGCCCCGGTATATGTCACTGAGGACTCCCTTAGGGCTACATTGGAGGGTTTTGATGGGAGAATCATGAATTTTATTTCAGCTTCCCTGAAAGATAGCAGGAAAAGGGGTAGTTCCCCTCCCTCTGCTGAGATTCCTCTTTCAGATGACACTTCTGACAATGAGGAGAGATCCCTATCTTGGGAAAAATATCAATCAGCAAGTGGAAATAATTCGTTCAGATTGAGGATGAGAAATGACACCCACGTCACTTCGTGTGTGCTGGAGTCCAGAAAGCCACCTCCACCAGTGAAAAAAAGGGGGCCGCTTACCAGAACTTAAGATCTCAGTGTTACCTGAGATCAAAAGGGCATGTGTATGGATGATCTGGATGAACCGTCACAGGACCACACCGGACTCTCCTAAATGTTATTCCCCAATGATGAAGTGATGGTATCACAATTTTTCTCTCCAATAGCACAGGTGGTGGAAGGGTAGAGATGCCGGCAGGGAAGTGTTTAGGTTGGAGATGAGTCGGGAGGATGTTTAGGGTGGAGACGGAGTCGGGGGGTGTTTAGCATGGATATGCAGGCAGGGGGGTGTTTAGGATGGATATGCAGGCAGGGGGGTGTTTAGGGTGGATATGCAGGCAGGGGGGTGTTTAGGGTGGATATGCAGGCAGGGGGGTGTTTAGGGTGGATATGCAGGCAGGGGGGTGTTTAGGGTGGAGATGAAGTCGGGGGGTGTTTGGGGTGGAGAGGCAGGCAGGGGGGGTGTTTGGGGTGGAGAGGCAGGCAGGGGGGGTGTTTGGGGTGGAGAGGCAGGCAGGGGGGGTGTTTGGGGTGGAGAGGCAGGCAGGGGGGGTGTTTGGGGTGGAGAGGCAGGCAGGGGGGTGTTTGGGGTGGAGAGGCAGGCAGGGGGGGGGGTGTTTGGGGTGGAGAGGCAGGCAGGGGGGGTGTTTGGGGTGGAGAGGCAGGCAGGGGGGGGTGTTTAGGGTGGAGATGCAGGCAGGGGGATGTTTAGGGTGAAGATGTAGGCGGGGGGATGTTTAGGGTGGAGATGCAGGCAGGGGGAATGTTAAGGGGGGAGATGCAGGCAGGGGGATGTTTAGGGTTGAGATGCAGGCAGGGAGGATGTTTAGGGTGAAGATGTAGGCAGGGGGGATGTTTAGGGTGGAGATGCAGGCAGGGGGGATGTTTAGGGTGAAGATGCAGGCAGGGGGATGTTTAGGGTGGAGATTAAGGCAGGGGGGGTGTTTAGGGTGGAGATGCAGGCAGGGGGATGTTAAGGGGGGAGATGCAGGCAGGGGGATGTTTAGGGTGGAGATGCAGGCAGGGGGGGTGTTTAGGGTGGAGATGCAGTCGGGGGGATGTTTAGGGTGGAGATGCAGGCAGGAGTGTTTAGGGGGGAGATGCAGGCAGGAGTGTTAAGGGGGAGATGCAGGCAGGAGTGTTAAGGGGGAGATGCAGGCAGGGGGGGTGTTTAGGGTTTGGAGATGCAGGCAGGGGGGGTGTTTAGGGTGGAGATGCAGTCGGGGGGATGTTTAGGGTGGAGATGCAGGCAGGAGTGTTTAGGGGGGAGATGCAGGCAGGAGTGTTAAGGGGGAGATGCAGGCAGGGGGGGTGTTTAGGGTTTGGAGATGCAGGCAGGGGGGGTGTTTAGGGTGGAGATGCAGTCGGGGGGATGTTTAGGGTGGAGATGCAGGCAGGAGTGTTTAGGGGGGAGATGCAGGCAGGAGTGTTAAGGGGGAGATGCAGGCAGGGGGGTGTTAAGGGGGAGATGCAGGCAGGGGGGGGGTGTTAAGGGGGAGATGCAGGCAGGAGTGTTTAGGGTGGAGATGCAGGCAGGGGGGTGTTAAGGGGGAGATGTGCAGGCAGGGGGTGTTTAGGGCGGAGATGCAGGCAGGGTGGAGGTTAAGGGGGGAGATGCAGGCGGGGGGTGTTTAAGGTGGAGATGCAGGCAGGGGGGATGTTTAGGGTGGAGATGCAGGCAGGGGGGATGTTTAGGATGGAGATGCAGGTAGGGGGGATGTTTAGGATGAAGATGCAGGTAGGGGGGATGTTTAGGGTGGAGATGCAGGCGGGAGGAGTGTTTAGGGTGGAGATGCAGGCAGGGGGTGTTAAGGGGGAGATGCAGGCAGGGGGGATGTTTAGGGTGGAGATGTAGGCAGGGGGGTATTAAGCTGGGTGATGCAGGCAGGGGGGATGTTTAGGGTGGAGATGCATGCAGGGGGGATGTTTAGGGGGTAGATGCAGGTGGGGGGGTGAAGAAACCCCACAGATGCCAGACACTGCCACGCACAACACTCGGCAGCCTCCCCTCCCCCCCCTCCATGAAGTTCTGCAGCAGCTGAGGAATGAGAAAGTGATCAGAGCTGGGGGGAGGGGGGCCTGGCTCACGGCAGGACACAGTACTCACTGTGGAGCAGTCACACTCGGTTTGCAATCCTTTCCAATCCCCGCACTCACCTGGTGCTCTCTGGTACACTGTCTGCCAGGCCTGTGTCCATCCATCCGTTGCCACTGTGATCCTCCCCGCCTCACATCAGACCACTTTTTGCAATTCGGCACTGCGTCGCTTTAACTGACAATTGCGCGGTCATGCGGCGTGGCTCCCAAACAAAATTGACGTCCTTTTTTCCCCACAAATAGAGCTTTCTTTTGGTAGTATTTGATCACCTCTGCGGTTTTTATTTTTTGCGCTATAAACAAAAATAGAGCGACAATTTTGAAAAAAACGCATTATTTTTTACTTTTTGTTATAATAAATATCCCCCAAAAATATATAAAAAATTATGGCGGACACATCGGACATTTTTGACACATTTTTGGGACCATTGTCATTTATACAGCAATCCCTGCTATATAAATGCAGTGATTCCTGTGTAAATGACACTGGCAGTGAAGGGGTTAACCAGTGGGTGGCAGTGTAGGGGTTAAGTGTTCCTAGGGGTGTGTTACTAACTGTGGGGGGCTGGGCTTTCATTTAATGAACATAATCACATGGAGCAGAGATCAGCGTTGCTAGTTGCTAGGCAGAACGGGGAAATGCTGTTTACAACGGCATTTCTCCGCTCAGCCGCCCCGTGAGACGATCGCGGGTAAGCCCGCGGCGATCGAGTCCCGTGATCGGACTCATGAGGGCCCAGACCGGCGCGCGAGTGCGCCGCCGGCGGTGCGCTCGCGATGGCAGGGCGGCATTGAAGATTGGACGTACCTGTACGCCAATATGCCTGCCCGTGCCATTCTGCCAAAGTACATCGACGTGCCGGTCGGGAATCAGTTAAAGTGACCATTTTTTTACCTTTTTTGTCAAAAGCTGGGGGGGGGGGAGCATTGCCGCGCCCGGGCGGCCCCTATGGACAGGCACTGTCCATGTGTGTACTGTGTGTACTGTGCATGCTTGTGTGTGTGTGTATACTGTGAATGCGCGTATGTGTGTGTACCGTGCGTGTGTACCTATTTTATGATCCATGTGTGCCTACTGCCGTTCAACTGAAGTCGATCTAACAAACCCACACTGCCCGATCTGAGGCCAACCACAGCAGTCCACTATTCTGCTGGCTCTATGACCGCTTATGCGCAGTTCAGAGTCTGCAACATGTGGTTTTTTTTTCTAAAGCCTTTTCCCGCCAGCTGCCTACCACACCAAGCACTAAGGTGCAAAGGTGTATGTAAGGGGATACTGATGAAAAGTGGCACACTGAGGGCTGTGCTGTAGGGTGCCACTCTTGGGACTGTGCCCTAGGGTGCCACTCTTGGGGCTGTGCCCTAGGGTGGCACACTGGGGGCTCTGTCATAGGGTGGGACTCTTCAGACTGTGATGTATAGGGAGAATGTTGGGACTTTGATGTAAGGGAGGACTCTGATATGGGCACGGCACTCATCCCGACTGCTGTACTCTAGAAGTTGTTTTGTTTGTTACTTACTCCTGACTGATAGGAATGTAGATTGTCTAGGGGTGGTTTTAACCCTCAATATCTCTGGTAAGATGTGACGTTTAATTCCCACAGGCCTGTGAGATTAGCCCATTGAGACAATGACACAAGACAACAAAGTCTCTCCGAGCAAACCTAATCTTTATTTTTTGGTGTGAATATTTAAAGCGGGAGTCCACCGGGACTCCGCGTTTTTTTTTTTTTTTTTTTTAAAGCCAGCAGCTACAAATACTGCAGCTGCTGACTTTTAAAATAGTGACACTTACCTGTCCAGTGCGCCCGCGATGTCGGCACCCGAAGCCGATCTCTAGGTCGCCTGTCGGGTGCTGCCGCCGCCATCTTGGGTATGGGAATCAGGAAATGGAGCCTTTCGGCTTCATTTCCCGGTTCCCTACTGCGCATGCGCAAATCGCGCTGCGCAATAAGGACGCTCCCCGCTGCCTCTGGGATCTGTGTGTTTCCCAGCAGGCAGCGGGACACTTGCGGAAAGGGGCGTAAGTTACGCCCCTTTCCGCAGAGAGCTATCCCGGAAGTGGGTGCAGTTACCTGGATTATCCAGGTAACTGCACCCCCCTCCCCCCTGAAAGGTGCCGATTATGGCACTGGAGGGGGGGAGGGTTCCGATGAGCGGAAGGTCCACTTTAGGGTGGACCTCCGCTTTAAAGGGGCTTTCAGAAAGTACTGCCCTTTGACAAATTATCCATTCATATACAGAGGCAGTATATGACCAAAGTGAAACTTACGATTTCTAAAAAATCATGTGCTTTACAAGAAACAAAACAACTAAAGAAGATAACAGTAACATGAAAAACAAAACTAGATTAGCAAAACTTGAGCATATCTATTCGTGAAGTGGATGTTAGAGAGACCAAAATGGAAACAGATTTCTTAACCACTTGACCACTGGGCACTTAATAACCAGACCAATTTTCAGCTTTCGGTGCTCTCGCATTTTGAATGACAATTACTCAGTCATGCAACACTGGACCTATATGAAATTTTTGTCCTTTTTTTCACACAAATAGAGCTTTCTTTTGGCGGTATTTAATCACCGATGGGTTTTTTATTTTTTATGCTATAAAAGAAAAAATACCGAAAATTCTGTAAAAAAATGAATTTTTCTTTGTTTCTGTTAGAAAATTTAGCAGATTAGTAATTTTTTCTTCATAAATTTTGGCCAAAATTTATACTACTACATATTTTTGGTAAAAATAAGTACAAATTGGTGGATATTATTTGGTCTTTGTGAAAGTTATAGAGTCCACAAGCTATGGTGCCAATATCTGAAAATTGATCACACCTGAAGTACTGACGGCCTATTTCAATTCTTGAGACCCTAACATGCCAGAAAAGTACAAATACCCCCCAAATGACCCCTTTTTGGAAAGAAGACATTCCAAGGTATTTAGTAAGAGGCATGATGAGTTTTTTGAAGTTGTCATTTTTTCCCACAATTCTTTGCAAAATCAAGATTCTTTTTACTTTTTTTTTTTTTTTTCACAAAATTGTCATATTATCAGGTTATTTCTCACACACAGCATATGCATACCACAAATTACACCCCAAAACACATTCTGCTATTACTCCCGAGTATGGCGATACCACATGTGTGAGACTTTTACACAGTGTGGCCACATACAGAGGCCTAACATGCAGGGAGCGCCATCAGGTGTTCTGGAGCACCCAGGACAATTCTGACATTTCTCTCCTACATGTAAAAATCATCATTTATTTGCTAGAAAATTACATAGAACTCCAAAACATTATATATGTTTTTTTAGCAAACACCCTGGAGAATACAATGGTGGTCTTTGCAACTTTTTATCTCGCACGGTATTTGCGCAGTAATTTTTCGAATGCTTTTTTTTGGAAAAAAAACAGTTTTGTGCTTAAAAAAAAAAACAGTAAAGTTAGCCCAATTTTTGCATAATGTGAAAGATGAAGTTACACTGAGTAAATAGATACCTAATATGTCACTCTTCAAAATTGCACACGCTCGTGGAATGGCGCCAAACGTCGCTACTTAAAAATCCCCATAGGCGACGATTTAAATTTTTTTTACTGGTTATGTGTTTTGAGTTACAGAGGAGGTCTAGGGCTAGAATTATTGCTCTCGCTCTAACGTTCGCAGCGATACCTCACATGTGTGGTTTGAACACCGTTTTCATATGTGGGCGGGACTTACGTATGCGTTCGCTTCTGCATGCGAGCACATTTTACATTCACATTGTTCATTTTACTTTATTTATTTTAGTTTGACATTTTTTTTCCCCAAAAATAATTTTTTTGATCACTTTTATTCCTATTACAAGGAATGTAAACATCCCTTGTAATAGGAATATGGCATGACAGGTCCTCTTTACAGTGAGATGTGGGGTCAATAAGACCCCACATCTCACCTCTAAGCTGGGAAGCCTGAAAAAAAAAAAAAAGATTCTGGCTTTGATCGTATTAGCGATTCGGTAGAAGCACCGGAGGGCGGCGGGAGGGGGGGGGGGGATGTCTATGGCTGGGTATTGCAGGGTATCACCGACTATTGCTGGGTATCTCAGAGTATGGCTGGGTATCTCAGAGTATGGCGTTGCAGAGTATTGCGTTGCAGAGCATTGCAGGGTATTGGCGGGTATTGGAGAGCATTGCAGAGTGTTGCAGGGTATTGGCGGGTGTTGCAGAGCATTGCAGAGTGTTGCAGGGTATTGCAGAGTGTTGCAGAGCATTGCAGAGTATTGCAGAGTGTTGCAGGGTATTGCAGAGTGTTGCAGGGTATTGCAGAGTGTTGCAGGGTATTGCAGAGTGTTGCAGGGTGTTGCAGAGTGTTGCAGAGTGTTGCAGAGTATTGCAGAGTATTGCAGAGTATTGCAGAGTGTTGCAGAGTGTTGCAGGGTGTTTCAGAGTATTGCAGAGTGTTGCAGGGTATTGCAGAGTGTTGCAGGGTATTGCGGAGTGTTGCAGGGCATTGCGGAGTGTTGCAGGGTATTGCGGAGTGTTGCAGAGTGTTGCAGGGTATTGCAGAGTGTTGCAGGGTATTGCAGAGTGTTTCAGGGTATTGCAGAGTATTGCAGGGTATTGCAGATGCCGCCCACATCGCTGCTGACACCGATCTCTTCCCCCTCCGCTGTACCGATCGGTACAGAGAGGGGGAGGGAGGAACCGGCGTCATAACATGACGCCGGTTTGTTTACAAGTGATCACTCCGTCATTTGACGGAGCGATCACGTGGTAAACGGCCGCGATTCGTGATGCGCCGGGTCCACTGGACCCAGCGGTCACGGATGCTCTCGTGTGCGCGCCCCAGGGGGCGCGCGAGAGCAGAATTCTGGGAGGCCGTTAATTAACGGCCTCTCAGAGTTAAACAACCGCCCTGAAGCCGTTAATCGGTTAAAGAATGAAAGCGGTTATGCTAAATATCCCTTCAATCCCCTCTTAGATCATATAAGATGATCTCTACATTCAGTGTTGTGTTTTCATACTTCTTTGGGATTGTGGCATTGATTGCCTGAGGACTCTTCATGTATGTCATGTAGGATAGAACCTTATCAGGAGATTGAAGGCGTGCAATTATGCAAGTGCAACACTTAAAGCAGAGGTAAAGAATCAGAGCAAGGATAAATATCATAACAATAACAAGGACAGTGTCTTTTAACCATGAAAATATACCTCCAAGTCCAATTCCTGCATTGGCAAACGGGCTCCATGTTTTAGCAATGTCCCTAGCTTCCTGTTGGAGCTGGCCTCTAGGAGATGTCCCCTTTTATCATCCCCTACCACTCCCATGACAGGTACCAAGGATGCAAGGTAACACCATCCCTTAACATGGAGGAGCACCCAGGGATAACACACTTTCCCACAACATACATAGATATTTTGTCCCAGTGCAAAAGGTCCCTTAGCGACAATATCACAAGTGTACTTGTTCTGTGTTGCGATTATAAATTGGTGCAATATTTCACCTACATTATCAGAGAAAGAAGAAAAGTTATGCAAAGTACGGTTTAGCCCTGGGTCAGATACCTGAAACAGTGAGCAGGCAGGGGCAGAGACACTGGATTCGCATATGGAGATGTTAAATATTGACCTGCTGCAGAAAGAGGGGTTAGTCTGTGTCTCATTCCCTAAATTAAAACACCAATCAGGGGAATGGCTTCTACCTGCTATTGGAAAGGTAACAATGTTGTTTATGTACAGAGTGGATATGTTAGTCAAGAATACAGGAGGAGTCTCGTTGAGAAAGGAGGAAATATTTAAAGGTACAGCCAAAAGGGGAATTCGGGCAGTGCTAGGATGCAATTTGCTACATATCCAACATTCATACCCTGATTTTGAGCATAAGCATACTTAAATTTTAGCAAAAGCATCTTATTAAAACTACCTCCCATCTTTTTCTTGGTTCTAGCTTGTGTCACTGTAATGTTCTTGTGTGTGCGTGTTCCCACAGATACTTTTAATTGCACCCAAATCTTCAGGGTGGTAGATACAGTTATTGATGATCCAGGTGGGTAGGAACACTGTCAGAGAGATCAGGAGGCAAAATTCCTTGCCAGAAGTCTGTGGTGAAATAAGCGAGGTCATCTTCTCTGGCTGGACCCGCTTGGACTTCTGCTTGAGGGCCTTCTGTATCCAAGATCTCTTTCCTGCTCTTGGGGCTTTGGGCAACATTTTCACTCTGTTGGCATGGATCTATGACTGGCAATTTTCCAATGGATGGCTGTTCTGGTCACTGCAACCACTGTGGTAGGAGGTCCAAAGGGATACCCTTGCTTATTATTTCTGTTCAGCTGTTGGACCACCACGGTGTCTCCCACCTTGAAGGGGTGAGTAGCTTCCTGTGAAGAAAAAGGAGAGGTGCGAGCAACATTTCTCTCAACTGCATCCAATGTTTCAACCAATTTCCTTACATATTCTTTCTGTATTAAGTCGAAACTTCACTTTTCTATCATTAAAGGTGCTCTGGCCCATGGGGTGGGGAAAGGTTGACCCATTAAAACTTCAAAAGGTGAATACCCTGTTGTCTTGGAAGGGGTCATTCTTATTTCTGCCAGGACTGCTGGGAGGACCTTCTTCCAGTTGGCAAAGGTTCTTCCTGTGGCCTTTATTATTGTTGTCTTTTATTGTTCTGTTCATTATTTCTACTATCCCAGAGCTTTGAGGGTGGTAGGGAATGTGAAATGTCCATTCTATCTTGAGAGTTTTTACCAAGTCCTGGCAGACCCTTGATACAAATGCAGGTCCATTGTCAGTTTATTTGAAGTGGGCATCCCCATCGAGGAATGATTTCCTGAATGAGGATCCTTACCACTGTTTGTGCATCTCCTTTTGTGGTTACAAAAAGTTCAACTCATCTTGAGAACATGTTCACAATTACCAAAATATATTCCTGTCTTTTGCCTTGTTTGGGCGTGTGTGAAGTCAATCTGAAAATATGTAAAAGGAGTTGTTGGCTATATCAGGTTTTCATGTTTGGCCTTGTGTGGGTTGTTTGGATTGTTCCTGACATGTGATGCATAATCTTTAACCCTCCAGGAAAGTTCTGTAAATAAAAATCTTTCTCCAATAGTTCATAAGTGGCTTTCCAGCCTCTGTGACCTATTCCATAGTACTGGGAAATGAAAAGTGATGCACTAGCTACTGGTATGTGTGGCTTCCCCTCTTTGCAGAGAAGTCCAGTCTTTGGATCTTTCTGCACACCTATTTTGTCCCAATCTCAGAGATCAGCTTCTTCTGCACATCCCTGCAAATCTGAAAGAACCTGATCAAAAAAGGGCAATTCCAGTGCTGGCATGCGCATATGGATCGGTGCATTTTGTGAAATAGCAGCTTGTTTAGCAGCTTAATCAGCCAGAGCATTTCCCTTGGTTATCTGTTGGCCTATGTGTGCTCTGCAGTGTTGTGGAAGATAAATCAGACCTGGGTGATGTGTCTTGGTGAATGAGGTTTATGCAATCATGTTGTGGCACAACCTCATCCTGTTCTCCTTTTAATTCTAAAAGGGCATTTAAGATTGGTGCTGGTCCTGCAGTGGGAGAAGCATATTTGATGTGCAATTTTGGATTAGACAGCAAGATCACCTCATAGACGCTCAACCTTGGAGTAGACA
This sequence comes from Lithobates pipiens, assembly GCF_037356315.1. Taxonomy (NCBI): domain Eukaryota; kingdom Metazoa; phylum Chordata; class Amphibia; order Anura; family Ranidae; genus Lithobates; species Lithobates pipiens. Next base: position 63,155,778 of record NW_027507789.1, on the reverse strand, counting down.
TGTGCTGTGTATGTAAATTTTTCAACAGGATTGATACATTGTGGGTGGTGTGAAGTGTGGTGTCGTGCCCCAGAGTGAAAGAAGTGGCCATCTCAACCATCATCGCACAGGATGCTAAAGCTCTGAGACACACAGGCATGCATTGAACCTGCACCGGAACCATCTTTGAGGGGAAAAAAACAAAAAAAAACAATAGGACGCAACTTGCCTCCATGCTCCTGAGCAAGGACACCTGACAAAATCTTACAATTTTCCCTCGCAAACAAATGAAACATTTTTCCATAGTTAGGGAGGCCGAGCCCTGGAGCCATTACTATAGCATTTTTCAAATACACAAAAGCATTTCACATTTCATTTGACCATTTTGAATGACAATTACTCAGTCATGCAACAATGTACCCAAATGAATTTTTTGTCCTTTTTTTTCCCCACAAATAGAGCTTTCTTTTGGTGGTATTTGATCACCTCTGGGGCTTTTATTTTTTGCGCTACAAATAAAAAAAAGACCAAAAATTTTGAAAAAAACGCATATTTCTTTGTTTCTGTGACAAAATTATGCAAATTATTAATTTTTCTTCATACATTTTGGCCACAGTTTATACTGCTACATATCTTTGGTAAAAATAACCCCAATTAGTGGATATTATTTGGTCTTTGTGAAAGTTAGAGAGTCTACAAGCTGTGGTTCGAATCGCACAAAATTGATCACATCTGATGTACTGGTTGCCTATCTCACTTCTTGCGACCCAAACAAGTCAGGAAAGTACAAATACCCCCCAAATGACCCCTTTTTGGAAAGTAGACATTCCAAGGTATTTAGTAAGAGGCATGGTGAGCTTTTTGATGTTGTCATTTTTTTCCCACAATTCTTTGCAAAATTAAGATTTTTTTTTTCCACAAAATTGTCATTGTAATAGGTTATTTCTCTCACATGGCATGTGTATACCACAAATGACACCCCCAAAAAATTCTGCAACTCCTCCTGAGTATTACAATACCACATGTGTGGGACTTTTTCACAGCCTGGCCACATAGACAGGCCCAACATGCAGGGAGCGCCGTCACATGTTCTAGGAGCACAAATTACACATCTAACTTGTTGACTACCTATTACACTTTTGAAGGCCCTGGAGCAACAGGACAATGGCACTGATGACAGATGGCACTAATATGTGGCACTGATGACAGATGACACTTATACGTGGCACTGATGACATGGCACTAATACGTGGCACTGATGACACATGGCACTAATACATGGCACTGATGACAGATGCACGAATACGTGGCACCGATGTCGTGTGACACTGATGACAGATGGCACTGATAAGTGGCACTGATGACACGTGACACTGACAACAGATGGCACGTGACACTGACAGGTGTACATAATATAACTGGGTACTAACATAGGTAAAGTTGATCCAGGGAAAATCCGATTGCCTCTTGGGGGATCAAGAAGGAATTTTTTTCCCCTGCTGTAGCAAATTGAGCATGCTCTGCTGGGGGTTTTTTTCGCCTTCCTCTGGATCAATTGTGGGCATAAAATTGGGTATTTGGATTGTACGATTATTTTTTTTATTTTATTTATTTGTTTTTAAGGTTGAACTGGATGGTCTTTTTTCAACCTGACTAACCATGTAACTATGACAAATGGCACTGATACGTGGCACTGATGACAGATGGCACTATGTGGCACTGATGACAGATGGCACTGGGGACAAATAGCACTAACAGGTGGCACTGGGGACAGATAGCACTAACAGGTGGCACTGGGGGCAGGTGGCACTGGGGAGGATGGCACTTTTTTTCCCTTTTTTAACTTACGGCCGCTGCAGCCGTTGATCTCTCCCTTCTCACACGCTGTCTGTGTGAGGAGGGAGAGCGGCGCTGAGAGATGATCTCATATGTTTACATATGAGATAATCTCTCATTGGACACGCCGTTCGCGCTGTAAACGGCCGCTGTGATTGGCCCTTTACAGCGATATTTGACTGGCTGTGTCCGGGGGACACGGCCAGCACAGAACTTCCCCGAGCGTGCTCCCGGGACTGCGCATTGCGGAAGTAAACAGGACGACGTCCAGGGACAGCCTCCCGGCAGTTAGCGTCCGCTCTGTAGCCATCTTTCGGCTATAGGGCGGGCGCGAATCGGTTAAAGGAAACGATTTCTAAATAGGTGTCACAGCGAAAGAAGATAAATATATCAATTCAACTCACCAGACATACATATTATAACCGAATCCGGACCAAGACCCCAAACTGTTAGGAATGTAGATTGTCTAGGGGTGGTTTTAACCCTTGATATCTCTGGTAAGATGTGACGTTCAATCCCCACAGGCCTGTGAGATTAATCTAATCTTTATTCTTTGGCCTTCCATGTACGATGATATATCTTCCGAGAAGCAGATTTCCATGCTCTCAACATAGTTGGAATCACTGGGTCCGAAAGGCCCTGGTTTCTCAACACCTGGCCCTCAATAGCCAAGCTGTTAAAACCAGCGACGGTAAAGCAGGATGGAGAATCGGACCTTGAGACAGCAGGTCCTCTCGTAACAGGCAGTCGCCAGAGGGCATCCGCCACCAGGTGCACTAGGTCTGCGTACCAGGGACACTGGGGCCAATCTGGGGCAATCGGTATCACTGAAATCCCCTCGGTCTCCACTCTGCAGAGCAGAAGAGGTAACAGTTTTAGCAGAGGAAAGGCATAGATCAGCTGGTACTGACCCCACGGAGCCACCAGCGTGTCTGACGCGTATGTCCAAGGATCTCTTGTCCTGGACGCGAAACTCGGCACCTTCCGTTCGAGACGGGAGGCTAGAAGATCCACGTCTGGTGTGCCCCATCGCAGGCACAATAGCCTGAACACCTCCGGATGCAACGCCCATTCTCCTGGGTCCAGCATCCGGTGGCTTAGATAGTCCCCTGGCCAGTTCTCCACTTCCGGGCTGTAAATGGCTGATAAGGCCGGTATCTGTCGCTCTGCCCAATGAAGGATGTGAGCGACCTCCCGTGTGGCGGCCGAGCTTCTCGTTTCTCCTTGTTGATTGACATATGCCACCGCCGTGGTGTTGTCTCACTGGATCCTGATCGGACGCCCTCAAAGTCTTATCAACCATGTGGAGAGACATAGCCTTGTCGCTCGCAGCTCAAGCACATTGATCGGCAACTTGGATTCCTCCTCCAACCAGAGACCCTGGGTCAACTGAACTTCCATTACTCCACCCCAGTCGGTTAGGCTGGCGTCCGTTGTGATCACTGTCCAATTCAGAGGTTCATCAGCAGTTTTACCACAGCTCTGTGAGTCTGCAGCTTGTCTGAAGGGAGAAAAACTCTCGCTTCCATGGAGTCCAGCAGTAAGCCAAACTGCTGGTTGCAAGCTGAACAGCGGAGCCTTGAGTGGAGTGTGAATAAGTTTTGCTTTTTGCCTGCTGGTGACTGCTGGGTTGCATTTTTAGGTTCTTTTGGGGCTTTTTCTTGTAGCTTTTATACCCTTTTCTGTCACTTTTTAAATAGTGTTTTTTTGTTTTTTTTCTTCCTTTCCTTCCTTCAGCCTACTAATTAAGGGGAGGGTTTAATTGGGCACAGGTGCTTGAGGTCTATATAAGCTTGGGTTGAACTCATTTGAGCCTGCTCATCTTGAGTTTGTGAGAACTCTGTCTAAGTGGAACTGGTCAAAGTGGTGAGTTAAAACCCAGATTTGAAAACAGGAGGTTATAACAGGGGTCATAGGACCTGTGTAGTGTGAGTACCTGAGTGTTGTCTGAGTAGTGTGTGTGTGTGTGTGTGTGTATCATTAGTACTTGTGTATTGTGGGTGCACAGTGGTCTGTGAGTACCTGTGTACTGTCTTGTTGAGTATTAGTGTCAGGAAGCTAGTTGTTATGTAATTTGGTATAATCTCTAATCCTCATTAAATTAATAGGTACGATGACTGGTGGGTGTGGAGAGGCGACTCGGTGTACATCTTGCAGCATGTATGCGTTCCTTGATCATCTGATCGAGGGTGAATACTGCTGTGCAAAATGTAAGCACATTGTTTCCCTGGAAGCCCAGGTTCTGAATCTGGGGAAGCAACTGTCAGCACTGAGAGGCCCCTCCACCCTAAATGAGAACCAGGATAGTACACGGCAGGTGCCAGCACAGAGGTGGGTGGAGACAAGGAGGTGCAGGCAGTAGCAGAGAATAGATGGGTGACAGTCAGGAAGGGTAGAGGGGCAAGTGCCAGGGAGGCCGATCCAGGGCTGGAGCATCCCAATAAGTACACTCCATTGAGTGACATTGGTGATCCCAGTCAGGGACCAGCACTGCTGGAGCTGAGGGATTCTCCTAGCTGCCAGGAGAAGAACTCCTCCAGTGAGAGTGGGGGGGGGGGGGGGAGCGAAGGGAAAGGAAAGACAGATTCTGGTGGTAGGGGACTCAATTCTTAGGAGGACAGAGAGGCCAATCTGTAACAACAACCTGAAGTGCCGAACTGTATGTTGTCTGCCGGGCGCTCGGGTTCGGCACATCACGGATCTGGTGGACAGATTACTGGGAGGGGCTGGAGAAGACCCAGCTGTCATGGTGCACGTTGGCACCAATGACAAAGTCAGAGGCAGATGGAGTGTCCTAAAGAATGATTTTAGGGACTTGGGAGCTAAATTGAGGAAAAGGACCTCCAAGGTAGTATTCTCAGGAATATTACCAGTACATCGAGCCACACCAGAAAGGAAGAGGGAGATTAGGGATGTAAACAAGTGGCTGAAAAGCTGGTGTAGTAAGGAGGGGTTTGGGTTCCTGGAGGACTGGGACGACTTCTCAGTCGACAACCGGTACTATAGAAGGGATGGACTGCACCTAAATGAGGAGGGTGCAGATCAGCTGGGATTGAGGATGGCCAAAAAGTTAGAGGGTTTTTTAAACTAGGTGATGGGGGGGTGGGTTCAGAGATAGAGATAGTCAGCGTGGAGCATATTCCAGAGGGTAATATTAGGGGCATTAGTGGTGGGGTAACCGAAGCACATAAACCCAAGGTAAATATAGTAGCAAGTCCTAGTTGTAATCTTGGAACACCCAAGAGGATAGTGTGTGACCGGTCAAAATATATTAATACATTAAAATGTTTGTTCGCCAATGCCAGAAGTCTGCCAAGCAAAATAGGCGAGTTGGAAGCTCTGGTGCATCAGGAGAGCTATGATGTAATCGGTATTGCTGAAACTTGGCTTCATTCCTCACATGACTGGGCTATTAATATTCCTGGCTATGCACTCTTTCGGAAAGACGGAGTAAAAAGGAAAGGTGGAGGGGTCTGTCTGTATATGAGAAATAATCTCAAAGCGAGTGAGAAAGAGGACCTGGTGGGCGGAGAGTGTGATGAGTCTGAGGCATTATGGGTAGAACTGCATACAGATGCGCGTAGTTCAAAGTTAATCATTGGAGTTTGTTATAGACCACCCAATGTTAATGAGGAGGTGGAGACTCAGCTCCTTGCACAGATAGAAAGGGCTGCAAGGGCTGGGACAGTGATAATAATGGGGGATTTTAACTACCCAGAAATTGACTGGGGTAATGGCACTGCTGGGACAGTTAAAGGGCAAAAATTTGTAAACCTATTACAGGACAATTTTATGGTACAGTTTATTGAGGTCCCAACTAGGAATGATGCTCTGTTGGACCTGGTAATCTCAAACCATGCAGAACGTATTACTAATGTTCAGATAAAGGAACATCTGGGTAGCAGTGACCATAACATGATTTCATTTGATGTTAGCTGTAAGCAAAAATCACATACGGGAAAGATAAAAACACTTAATTTCAAGAGAGCAAATTTTCCAAGGATGAGGGCTGCTCTCCAGGACTTAGACTGGGAGAGAATATTGGCACCAATGGGCACAGAACAGAAATGGGGATTCTTCAAAAAGCTTGTTTGTGATCTCACGGCAAAGTATATTCCCATGGGCAATACGTTTAAAAGGTTAAAAATAAAGCCGATGTGGCTCACGGCCAAAGTTAAAAAAGCTATAAACTATAAAAAAAGCGCTTTCAAAAAATATAAAAATGAAGGAACACTAGTGTCATTTAAATGTTACAAGGAATTTAACAGAATATGTAAAAAGGAAATCAAGGATGCAAAAATTCAAAATGAAAGACAGATTGCAAAAGACAGTTGGACAAACCCCAAAAAATTCTTCAAATATATTAATAGTAAAAAGGTTAAGTCTGAGCATGTAGGCCCTTTGCAAAATAATCTGGAGTGGGTGACTGGGGACAAAGAGAAGGCTAACTTATTAAATACTTTCTTCAGCTCTGTGTATACAAAGGAGCATGGGGGAGCTCATGTCCACAATAGGGTAGGTACTGACGCAGCCCCTAATCCACAATGGCTCATAAGTGATATGGTCCAGAAATATTTGGACAGAATAAAGGTGGAGAAAGCACCTGGACCTGATGGCATCCACCCACGGATCCTAAAAGAATTGAGCTCTGTAATTTCAAAGCCATTGTATCTAATTTTTAGGGACTCATTAATGACAGGAATAGTACCACTGGATTGGCGCAGGGCCAATGTGGTGCCTATATTTAAAAAGGGAACAAAGTCTTTACCAAGTAATTATAGACCCGTTAGTTTAACTTCTATAGTTGGGAAGATACTGGAGGGATTAATAAAAGACCACATAGATGAGTTCTTGCAGGAAAAAAATATTTTGAGCAACAGACAGCATGGATTCATGAAAGACAGGAGTTGTCAGACAAACCTGATTTCTTTTTATGAGGTGGTAAGTAAAACCTTGGACAGAGGGGTGGCGGTGGAAGTGATATATTTATATTTTGCAAAAGCGTTCGATACTGTTCCGCACACACGGCTCATGTGTAAGGTAAAGTCTACAGGTTTGGAAACATCAGTTTGTAGATGGATAGAAAACTGGCTAAAAGACAGAATTCAGAGAGTAGTGGTTAATGATTCTTACTCTGAATGGTCTAAGGTTATGAGTGGTGTACCCCAAGGTTCAGTGCTGGGACCCTTACTTTTTAATATCTTTATAAATGATATTGGGTCTGGGATCAAGAGTAACATTTCCGTCTTTGCAGATGACACCAAGCTATGCGGTGCAATAACGTCCTTACAGGATGTCACCAATTTACAAGCAGACCTCAATGCTCTGTCTAATTGGGCGACTATGTGGCAGATGAGGTTTAATGTTGAGAAATGTAAGGTTATGCACTTGGGGGCTAAGAATATGCATGCATCATACATGCTAGGGGGAGTACAACTGGGGGAATCCATAGTGGAGAAGGATCTGGGGGTTTTGGTAGATCATAAGCTCAATAATAGCATGCAATGCCAAGCTGCGGTTTCCAAAGCGAGCAAAGTCCTTTCCTGTATTAAGAGAGGTATGTACTCCAGAGAGAGATATCATTTTGCCCCTGTTCAAATCATTAGTAAGACCTCATCTGGAATATGCCGTTCAGTTTTGGGCACCAGTTCTCAAAAAGGATATCGGGGAACTGGAGAAAGTGCAGAGAAGGGCAACCAAACTGATAAGAGGCATGGAGGAACTCAGCTATGAGGAAAGATTAGAGGAACTGAATTTATTCACTCTTGATAAGAGGAGATTAAGGGGGGATTTGATCAACATGTACAAATATATAAGGGGTCCATATAGGGAACTTGGTGTCGAGTTATTCACTTTAAAGTCAACAAAGAGGACAAGGGGGCACGCTTTACGTCTAGAGGAGAAGAGATTTCATCTCCAAATACGAAAAGGTTTCTTCACAGTAAGAGCTGTGAAAATGTGGAATAGACTCCCTGCAGAGGTGGTTATGGCCAGCTCAGTGGATTGCTTCAAGAAAGGCCTGGATTATTTCCTAAGTGTACGTAATATAACTGGGTACTAAAATTTATAGGTAAAGTTGATCCGGGGAAAATCCGATTGCCTCTCGGGGGATCAGGAAGGAATTTTTTCCCCTGCTTTAGCAAATTGGATCATGCTCTGCTGGGGTTTTTTGCCTTCCTCTGGATCAACTGTGGGTATAGAATTGGGTATATGGGCTGGTATATGTATGTATATATATATATATATATATATATATATATATATATATATATATATATATATATATATATATATATATATTTTTTTTTTTGGTTGAACTGGATGGACTTGTGTCTTTTTTCAACCTGACTATGTAACTAACTATGTAAGCCTAGGTACTCCAAGCGCTGAGTCGGTACGATCACCGACTTCCTTAGGTTAAACAGCCACCCAAATTCCTGCAGGGTCTGCATAGTGATCGCCACATCCTCCTCTAATTCTGAGGTGGAAAATGCTCTCAGGAGGAGATTGTCTAGGTAACCTACGATCGCGATCCCACATTGTCGCAGTAACTCCAAAACAGGAGCCAGTACCTTGGTAAAGACTCAGGGGGCTGATGCCAAGCAAAAAAGGAAGAGCCACAAACTGGTAGTGGGCTTTCCCAACTGCAAATCGCAGAAACTTCTGATGCTGAAAGCATATGAGTATGTGCAGGTACGCATCCTGGATGTCCAAAGATGCCAGGGAGACCTCTTGATGAAGTGCAGCGACTACTGAGCGAACCGATTCCATTCTGAAGCTCTGTACTTTTACAAAGTAATTGAGGGCTTTCAGGTCCAAGATCGGATGTATCGGAAGGGTCCTCTTTGGGGACTACAAATAGATTGGAGGAGAACCCCTGGAACCTGTCTGGCTCCGGAACTGGTACTATCACCCCACGACTCAGCAGGTCCCTTACCGCCCCCATTAGGGCCTCCTGGCAAGCTGGGAGTACGGGTATGGTGGAGGGGGAAGAATCTGTTTGGTGGCCAAAAGAGAAACTATCTTGTAGCCAGAGGAAATCAGATCGCAGAATCAATAGTCGGACAGCCGAGAGGCCCACCAGGCTGCAAACTCCTGAAGGCAATCCCCCCACCCGCAACACGCAAACCTTCATGCGATAGAACTTTTTCTCGCAGGCTTGTAATGCTGCCTACACACGATCGGACTCCGACCAGAGTCCGCCGGACAATTCGCCGGACTTAGAAAGAAGTCTTGACTCAAAATTGTCCGCCGGACTCGGCAGTCTGGCACACAATCTGCCCGTCTATGTGCTAGTCCGCTGGACTTTTGAAATGAACGGACTTGCCCACACACGGAGTAAAGTCCGTTCATTTTGAACACGACTCCAGGTAGATGGGACTAGCGAAGGAAGTCAATGTCACCGCATCCATCGGCGAGATTGACACCTTGCTAGCCCCGTCGCCTTGTATGGATTTAAAGGGGAACCCCTACGCTGAACAAACGAAGTGGGGGGTCCCCCCAAATTCCATACCAGATCCTTATCCGAGCACGCAACCCGGCCGGTCAGGAAAGGGGGTAGAACGAGCGAGCACCCCCCCTCCTAAACCATACCAGGCCACGTGCACTCACCCAATGCACCTTGTCCCCATGTTGATGAGGACAAGGGCCTCTTCCCGACAACCCTGGCCGTTGGTTGTCGGGGTCTGCAGGTGGGGAGCTTATCGGAATCCGGGAGCCCCCTTTAATAAGGGGGCCCCCAGATACCAGCCCACCACCCTATGTGAATGAGTATGCGGTACATGGTACCCCTACCCATTCACCTGAGGGGGAAAAGGTGTTAAAAAAAAAAAAAAAAACACACACGCGCGCACACACACCACAGGGGGTCTTCCCGCCAGTCTCCTCCGCCATCTTCTGCTCTTTTACCTGCGGAGGAGCCCGGCTTTATCCTTCGTCGTCGCCGGCATCCGGGGGTCTTCTTCCGACTTTGCGGGTCTTGTCCCGCTCTTCGGTTCTTCTGCTGGGCCTTCACTATCTTCTTCCAGCTCTTACTAGCGTTGGCCCGGTTTTCTGTCACCTTCTTCCTTCTTCCAATGTTGACACAACACTCTCTCCAGCCGTAATGCCAGGGATGCACTGCGCGTCGACTTATATAGCCATAAGGGGCGGGGTCACCAGGTGATGTCACCTGGTGACCCCGCCCCTTATACCTATATAAGTCACCGAGCAAAGCGTCCCTGGCATTGCGGCTGGAGAGAACATCGTAAAGGAAGAAGGCGGTGACAGAGACAGAAGACCAGCCAACGCTAGTAAAAGAGCTGGAAGATGATAACGGAGGCCCGGCAGAACCAAAGAGCGGGACAAGACCCTTTATGTCAGAAGAAGACCCCCGGATGGCGGCGACGAAGGATAAAGCCGGGCTCCTCCACTAGTAAAAGAGTGGTAAAAGAGCAGGAGATAGCAGAGGAGCCCGGCGAGAAGACCCCTGAAGTCAGAAGACCCCTGGAGCTGACTAATAAACTACTTTAAAAACCTGTGTCGTGAGTTTATTTACTTTTTTCCCCAGGTGAATGGGTAGGAGTACACCGTCCTGCATACTTATTCACATAGGGTGGGGGGCTGGTATCTGGGGGCCCCCTTATTAAAGGAGGCTCCCTGATTCCGATAAGCCCCCCGCCCGCAGACCCCGACAACCAATGGCCAGGGTTGTTGGGAAGAGGCCCTTGTCCTCATCAACATGGGGACAATGTGCTGTGGGGTGGAGGGGCCGCAGGGCCCCCCCTTCCACAAAGCACCCACCACCCATGTTGAGGGCACGCGGCCTGGTACGGTTCAGGAGGGGGGCCGCTCGCTCGTCCCCACCCCCTTTCCTGACTGGCCTGTGTGCGCGGATAAGGGTCTGGTATGCACTTTGGGGGGACCCCGACGCCATTTTTTCGGCATAGGGGTTCCCTTTAAAATCCATACCAGGCGACGGGGCTAGCAAGGTGTCAATCTCGCTGATGGAGGCGGCGACATTGACTTCCTTCGCTAGTCCCGTCTACCTGGAGTCACGTTCAAAATTAACGGACTTGACTCTGTGTGTGGGCAAGTCCGTTCATTTGAAAAGTCTGGCGGGTTGTCCGCCAGACCTAGTCTGCCAGAAATGTCCGGTCGTGTGTGGGCAAGTCTGCCTGTTCGGAAAGTCTGGGGACCTCCGCTGCAAAGTCTGATGGATTGTCTGCCGGACTAAGTCTGCCGGATAGTTGATTGTGTGTACGCGGCATTAGGCTTGCGGTTCCAGGGACGCTTTTGTCCTTCAGAGGTCATCCTATCGGGCTGGGGATGTTTAGCCGAAGCCCCGGGCGGACGAAAAAAACGTTCGTGAGCGGAAAATGAGGGCCCTTGCCTATGGCGTGGCTCCTTAGCCTTCCTGGCCTGTGGGAGTAGGGTACTCTTACCACCTGTGGCATTTTTAATAATGTCATCCAATGAGGCTCCAAAGAGCCGCTCACCAAGGAAGGGCAGATCCGTCAGGGCTTTTTTTTTTTTTTTTTTTTTTTTTTTTAGATGCCTGGTCAGCCGACCAGCATTTTAGCCAAATCTGGCGCCTCAGCACCACTGCGGACACTGAAGCCCTGGATAACAGAGGGAGGGTATCCAGGGGCGTGTCACAAACATACTTAAGGCCTTGCACTAACTGGTCTGCTAGAGCCACACAGACAGGGGAAGCCTGTTCCCCCAATTCGTGGTGCAAAAGTTTTACCCACTCAGTAAGTGTATGTGACACAAGTGTGGATGCCAGTACTGGCCGCTTTGCTGACCCCACAACCGTAAACAAGGAACGAGCCACTGGCTCGGCCTTCCTGTCCGTGGGGCCCATTTTTTGAGAAGGCTCTCCTCAAAGGGGTAACGCACCGCCATGTATTTGGGGACCGAAAAAGGTACGTTGCGGTCGACCCCATTCCTTGTATATGAACTTATCAAAATAAGTCAGATATGGAAACACCTTAGGTGTACGGGCTGGCTTACAGGACTCAAAAGGGACCACTACATCAGCAGAAGGATCTGCTCTTTCCTAAATTTTCAGGGTGTCACGCACAGTTGTGTTAAGTGCTCCAACAAGCGATTTATCGCGCATGGACCCGGACGGGGACTCCTCCTCACTGTATGATTGGTCCTGGTCAGCGTCATCTGAAACGACAGAGCAGGGGTCACCAGCCTCAGCGGGGTCAGAGTCTGTGTCAGAGCTCTCCCCGGAGGTCGGGGGAGCAGGGGCTGCTTTTTACTACCTTTGCGCCAATGCACCACCTCCATTTTGGCAACGAACGTGTTAAGCACCGCCGGCGAACAGTTGCAATTGCCTGGATTTCGGGGGAAGAAACACCAGTTTCTGAAGCCATGCTGACCCTACCCTGTCTGCTACCTGTTGGGGACTTAGGACAGTGATGGTCCCACCCTCCTAACTGCTGCAGGCTGAGGGACCACCGCCGCAGGACTCACCACCCAGACCATTCTCACCACCCTGACCGTTGAGTTCTGCACTGTCCAGCTAGGTGTGCCTGTGTCAGCTCCCAAAAGCCTGTGAGAAAACCGCACTGTGCTGAGCCCCAGAAGACAGCGCTGAGCATGAAAAACGTTCAGGCTTCAACAAAAATGCTGCCGTATAAAAGGACATAATCACAGGTAAAATGGCCGCCGGACTACAGTAAAATGGAGTCTGACCATGGTACTCCCTGGTCACACCAAAAATGGCCGCCGAGCACTGTATGCAATGAGAGACCGTGAAAACAGGCAGAGGAAATTGTGGCAAACAGCGTTACAGTGATCAGCAGACACAGCCTCCAGACGCCCAGGGGAGAGACCTACAGACATCCAGGGCACAGCTACCCAGCACAGCCCCCACCCCAGGTGAGAGCCCCCCCAGGGGGCCCCTGTTTATGGCACACACACCGCTCAGCAGCCCATGCAGCATCCTCCACAGTGAGAGGGGGAGGCAAGATAGGGACAGGGAAAGAAAAGAGGGGGAGGTGAGGGACCCCCGAATCGACCTCCCAGGGAATGCCCAGCTGCTCAGCCCCACAGAGGCAGGGAGAGCTGTACTTACCAGTCCTGACGAGCTGGGGAACATTCCATCACAGACCCACTCTCCGATCAGTAAGGGATGGCTGCTGGCCCGGCACACTGACACAGGCATCAGTAGCCTGGCCATATGTGTGCCCCGGGGCATTACGCCCACCGGCCACCCCTGGAGCGGGAGGGCATGTTGTGGCCGACCCAGTGCGGAGCTCTGGTCTGCACGCATTTGCTGGCCAGGCTGGGAAGACTACAAGGATAAGGGTATCCAGCCTGTCACCCAGCCGGCTGTTGATAGATCACAGGATCTTAATCGTGCGCAAAAGGAAAACTTCTGCAGAAAAAATCCACGGGCCGATGGGCCCACAGAGTTCCTAGGTCCTTCTTCACTAGGCAGAAAAAAACTGAGGCTGCAGGAGGCAGGCTGGGGGGTTGTTACCTAAAGGATCGCCCCTTGGACAGAACTAGAAAGTTCTGGTTTTGTTGTACATGTTAACATGTTCTGCCTAGTCCTCTCTTAAAGGTGGTGTAACAACCAGAGCTGTGTCAGTTGCTGAACGCAAGAGAAAACGGAGTTTAACTTGTAAACAACAAATCTCAAAGAAGCTTGGTCCTTAAGTGGTTAAATCAATATCATTAATGCTTGTAACATAGCAAGGAACAGGAGAAATAACCATGGCAGTGTCACCCATGTGGCCAATTGGGGTGGCTTCCTCAGGTGGCACTCATGGAAGCACGGTGGGGGGAGCTAGGGACTGAGATCTGAGTGTCCAATCCAGACACTCCATCCTCAGTACATGTTCAACCCTGCACCTCCAGCATCTGAGCAACCAATCACTGCAGTCAGAGTCTAAACGATAGGAGACGTGGCAAGAATAGTTGCCTCAGGCGGCATCTGCTCATGGCTTGGCCCTGGGGAAAAAAAACATACCATTTAGATGTACTTTTGTACATGTACATAACCCATTAAGGTATTTATTTTTTAGAAAAGCATTTTAACCATTAAAGAAAAATGTTTATAGGTTTGCTTACCAAAGGATTTAAAATTCTGCACAGCCACCCTAATGATTTACACACTACATAGCTAAACAGGTGACACACAGACTTTCCATGTAAGCAATTCATCCTCCTGTGCCACTTATCTAACTCTAGACAGATTACTGGACAACAAATTAACATCAATCGCCTCTTTAGTGAGCAGGGGCCTGACCCATGAAGCTGGTAATTGGCAGAGAGATCTTATGGACTAGCTGAGATGCATGCATTATGTGAGCGGCTGCCTATACTACCCCCCCCCCCCAGAGTAGTGTCCACTGGGACCCATAGGAGTTTCCTTTGCCCCTCCCCGCAGTAGTGTCATCTGTCTCCTCCAGCAGTGTCCTTTGCCCACTTCACAAACACACAGTAGTGTGTAGGTAGCATTCTCCTACCGGGCAGTGGTTGTACAGAGTAAAGACTGGGAGGCAGCACAGTACTGGATGGAGGGTGGGAACTGCTGAAAAATAGGATTTTTATAACAGCTTACCTGTAAAATTATTTTCTTTGTAAGTACATCATGGGACACAGAGCCATAGCAATTACTATGTGGGTTATAGTCCACCTTCAGGTACTGGACACTGGCAAACCATAAACAGGAAGTTGCCTCCCTATATAACCCCTCCCACTACTGGGAGTATCTGTTTTGTAGCAAAGCAATACACGTGTATACTAGAAAGAGGGGAAGGGCCTCTGTATCCCGTGATGTACTTCAAAAGAAAAAGGATTTTACAGGTAAGCCATTATAAAAAAAATTATTATTTTTCAAGTTACATCACAGGACACAGAGCCATACTAATTACTATGTGGGATGTCCCAGTGCAATGCCAACTGAGGGGAGAGAGACACAACCAAGTAGGGGACCATGAGATCAGAGGATTTATACTGCTGCCTGCAGTACACTGCGCCCAAAGGCGACATCCTCATGTCTTTTTACATCCACCAGATAGAATCTAGTAAATATATGGATTTAAGACCAAGTTGTGGCCTTGCAGAATTGAGCCATGGAGGCTTGGTGATGCACTGCCCACGAGGCACTAACAGCCCTAGAGGAGAGCGTTTTGATTTGAGAGGGTCGAACTACCTCTTTAAACCATAAGCTTGAACGATTACTTGTCGAATCCATTCCAAATAGTAGATTTCGATGCTGCCTGTCCTCTTTTAGGACCTTCAGGCAACATAAACAAAACATCAGTTTTCCAAATCTGAGCAATCACCTTTAAAGTAGACATTGACTGCTCTCACCACATCAAGAGAATGTAGTTATTTTTCTTCCAAAGAACAGGGTTCTGGAAAAATGAAGGTAGAGCAATAGCCTGGTTTAGATAAAAACCGGAAAGTACCTTTGGTAAAAAGTTAGGATGATGACGCAATACTACCTTATCCTTATATGGCTCTTTACAAGAAAGAGCAGCCAATACTGATACCCTTCTTGCAGCAGATACGGTTACCAGAAAAAATTGTTTCCTCGTCAAAAAAGGACCAAGGGAATTTGTCGTATTGGCCCAAAAAAAGGCGGTTTTGTAAGGACGACAAAACTAAATTCTAGTCCAAAGGGTTCAATGGTTACCTAACCAGAGATTAAGCCATGTTACACCCTGAATAAAGTTATGAACCAAAGAATGCAAAACAAGTGGTCGCTGAAATAATACCGATAAGGCCAAGACCTGCCCTTGGAAAGCACTCAAGGCCAGCTTTATTTCTCACCCCATCTGCAGACAAGTCAAGGACTCTAGCTTGACTTATTTCCCTTTCATTAACCAAGGTAGAAAACTACTGAACCTGACAGCCCACGCTTCTTCAGAATGTGGGTCTCAATAGCCAAACCGTTAAATCTAGCGTTTGTAAAGTAGGATGGAACTGCGGACCTTGCGAAAGAAGGTCTGGCCGTGAAGGTAGGGTCCATGGTTCCCCTACTGCCATCTCTACGATCTCTGCATACCAAGATTTCCTGGACCCCGCTGGGGGTCACAAGAATCAACGACTTCCCTTCCTGCTTGATCCTGTGAAGAAGTCGTGGATGCGGGCAGAATAGGAGGGAATGCACAAATCAGGGAGAACCAATTCCGTGGAAATAGCAAGGCATCTGTTCCGTATGCTAGGGGATCCTTTGTTCTTGACACAAAGTTGTTGATTTCTTTGTTGAACCTGGACGCAAACAGATCTATGTCTGGGATCTCCCACCCTTGACATATTGACAGGAAGATATTGGGGTGAGGGAACCATTCTCCTGGAAACAACTGCTGGTGACTTAAGTAGTCCGCCTGCCATTTTTCTATTCCTAGAATGAAGACTGCTGATAGGCAAAGTACATTGTTTTCTGCCCAAGATAGGTTAAGTTTCACCATTCTCTGGGCCATACAACTTCTTGTGCCCCCTTGGTGATTAATGTAGGCCATTGCTGTGGCATAGATAGATTGAATCCTGGCAGGACAAATACTTTAAACTGAACATTCAGGCCCTCAGGACTAAGTGCTCTGCCTGAATTTCTAAAGCGTTAATGAACAAAACCATTTCTGATCTGGGCCACTTCACAACTGCCTCTTTCAGGACTGTCCCCCAATCTAAACAAAAAAAGGTTGGCATATGTGGTTACTATTTTCCAGGTAACTGAAGGATTTTCCCCTTTGCAGAATTTTGAATGTTAACCATAAAGTGAGGCTTCGGCCCACCCAGCCTACAGCACCTGGTATTTCCAGGCGGTCTTTCATCCAGGTACTAACCAGGCCTGACCCTGCTTAGCGTCCAAGATCAGACGAGATTTGGCGCTATCAGGGTGATGTGGCCATAGGCTTTGGAGTCACACACATTAGGAACAGAGCTTGAACCTTTTGTTTCAAGCCGATAGGATATGGTTTTTCAGCAGTCTAGAATGAAATTGAGCATAAGGAACGGCCTTGAATGAAGCCACCATCTTTCCCAACAACCTCATGCAAAGTTGAATAGGAGAAATTCATCTTGCTTAGTTCCTTTATGGCACTGATCTTTGTCTGGGGTACAATATCCTTTTCTGGGTGTACCTATAAGCAGACCCAAGTATTTTCTTCATGGTTTCAAAGACGATTTCTTCTAGGTTTAGAATCCGACCTAGATATTCCAGGTAGTCGAATGTGGTGACCATACTTTGGTTTAAGTGGGCTACCGACTAGTCTATCAAGAACAGATCAACTAGGTAAACCATAATCGTTATACCTTGGGCCCTCAATCTGGCTAGAAGAGGAGCCAGAACCTTTTTACTTGATTGACGCCAGAAGTTCTCCTCCTTGTAAGATGGAAATAACAGATTGGATTCACTTCATGCAAAAAAAAGATTATATTCAGGAATTGAATTTAGATTTTTTAGATCCAGTATGCCCATTTGGATTTAACCAAACCCAAACCTCTGCTCTTATATGGGGGCCACCATGAACACCCTTTTGCCAAAAAAATGGTAAAACGCTCGAGAAAAAGATTTATTTTTCTCTGGATCCTTAGGAAAGTATAATATGAGAAAACGAGACGGAAACTCTTGGAACTCCAGTTTGTACCTTGGAGCTATTGAGGAAGTCCCCCATTTGTCTTGACACTCCTTCTGCCAGATCCCTGAGAACTGCAGAAGAATTCTCCCTATTGAGCAAGTGGGGGCACCTCCTCATAAAGGAAGCTACAGTATCTTGTAGGCTTTCTCCCCCAAGACCTCTTGTCCATGGGGTTAACCCTGAGGACTACCCTTTGAACCTGATGGCAGAAGTCGTCGTGACTGCCTGGAGGCTGATGCCTATGGCACACAAGGAGATTTGAAATAAAAATACATTTACTCCTTCACTAAAATGGCAAAAGGGGTATCTTTCACCGCATGATGCCTAGCAAAGGGTGCAAGGCCTAAAAGATAGAATCTGTCATAGCAACTATTGCACAAACAACAAAGCTGCCTCCTGGACCTGCTGAGCAGAATAACCTTGAACACCTGTTTAAACTGGTCTCTCAACGATTAACCAATCACTGTCCATGCAGGCCGAGACACTCAACCTACAAGAGAGAAAAGTGTTGTTTTTTAATAGGAATTCCAACCTTTTATCCAATGGATCCCTAAGTATTTGAGCATTGTGTGCCGGACAAGTCAAACTTACTCACAAAGGATATAGTAACGTTAATTGCTGGTATACCCTACTTGGTGAATTTGCTCTAACATAGGATAAAGTGTGAAAACTTTTTAGAAAGGAAAATAATGCTCATCTGGGTGATCCTCCAGATATAAAAAAACTTTTCCA
This sequence comes from Lithobates pipiens, assembly GCF_037356315.1. NCBI lineage: Eukaryota > Metazoa > Chordata > Amphibia > Anura > Ranidae > Lithobates > Lithobates pipiens. The sequence goes on along the minus strand of NW_027507789.1, from coordinate 63,137,641 downwards.
ACAAAGAATGCACAGGAAAAAGCATGCACAGCTTTGAGGAGGCTTTAGCGAACACTCAGTTAAAGCGGAGGTCCACCCTAAAGTGGACCTTCCGCTCATCGGAACCCTCCCCCCCTCCGGCGCCACAATTGGCACCTTTCAGGGGGGAGGGGGGTGCAGATACCTGTACAGTACAGGTATCTGCACCCACTTCCGGGATAGCTCTCTGCGGAAAGGGGCGTAGATTACGCCCCTTTCCACAAGTGCCCGCCCCTTTCCGCAAGTGCCCCGCTGCCTGCTGGGAAACACACAGATCCCAGAGGCAGCGGGGACCGTCCTTATTGCGCAGCGCGACTCGCGCATGCGCAGTAGGGAACGGGAAATGAAGCCGAAAGGCTCCATTTCCTGATTCCCATACACAAGATGGCGGCGGCAGCACCCGAGAGACGATCTAGATATCGGCTTCGGGTGCAGACATCGCGGGCGTGCTGGACAGGTAAGTGTCACTATTTTAAAAGTCAGCAGCTGCAGTATTTGTAGCTGCTGGCTTTTAATAAAAAAAAAAAAAAGTCCCGGCAGACTCCCGCTTTAAGGGTACATAAATCTGGAGCAGATCATTCAGCAAGAAATTGTACCATCAATCTTAGATTGTAAAAGCTGACTCTCCCGCATTTGACACCTCAGAAGAGTCATCAGCCTCACCACGGTCCCCTGAGGGAATTTGTTTTCTACTGCCCCTAGTTCCTCAGTCTGAGGTTACTAGGAAAATGGAAGAGAACCTGTTGCATCTTGACCACACTGGGATGCGATTAAAGTCGCTAAACTTTTTTCTTTTTTTTAAACCTACCATGGCTGAGGAAAAAAAGAGTAAAATTAACAGGGACTGCAGTGTTGAAAACAGTTGCAAACATTTCATGGCCCGGAGGCTCACTCTGACCAGCCACCCCCTCTCAGGGGAGGATGCCATTTGTAGAGTAGGCTTTCCAGAGCTTGAGGGAGACCTTTAGCTCCTTTTTTTGGGGGTGTTTCAACCCCCCCTTCTGAACATAGCCTGAGGCACAGAGCAGAGGTACTAACAAAAGAAATCGCATACATTGCTTGAGCAATAGTCAGCCACTGCCGCCGCTATTAATGCTCAGCCTGATGCAAATAGTAAATGTTTCAAAAGGAATGCCTGTGTTGCCAAACCTCTTTCATGCCCCTCTTGCGTCCTTCCGCAGCTTGCAGCAGTAACCATGGTGCGTTTAAAAAAAAACACTTTCCCACTCTGGACATTGGAAGACGCCAACGCCACACTAAGCCCTGCCCCCCTCCGTTGCCTACGGCCCCCTCTTTTTTTTTTTTTAAAAAGAGCTTTCCCATATGAGCCTCTGATCCTATGGGACACTGGGCGACCTTGGCAACCAATCACCTGCTGTTTAACTTGAAAAGGTAACTGAGGCAGCTGACTTTGGCTCTCCACATCCAATTCGCGATAGCAGGAGAATGTGGATTGTGAAATGGTAAAGGGGGCGCTACAATAAAATAGTAACAATCAAGTGCTCTAGTGCTTAATACCGCAAGTATCTTATTATTCAATACATACTGCAATATACTTTAGATACATATAAGTATTCAGCTCAAAAAAGTGAACATATAAAACAAATGAACAAATTGTCCATAGAAAATAGTGAAACTGGAATAGGTGTAAATCCTGCATCCCATCACTGCCTCGGAAAAATGGACAACCACAGCACCCAGTGAGTTATCGTTGTACTTCGATGACCTCCTGTTCCCATTTGTTTAGAACTAGGTTAGCCACGCTGGGAACATAACGTGCTCCAATAGCGACTCCCTTTATTTGATTATAGTAGGTCCCTTGATACCAAAAATAATTATTCCCCATGGCTAGTTTTAACCCGTCCAACATGAATTTTTTTGTGCTAATTTTAACTGGGAGTGTTTTTTCAATACCCATTTAACCGCTGTTAGTGCATCTTTTTGCTTAATATTGGTGTATAAAGATTCTATATCCACCGTGGCCAACATGGTTTCTGTATTAGTTTCTACTGTGGAAAGAATGTTTATTAACTCTTTGCTATGTTTGAGATAAGATTTACCCTTCATAACTAGTGGTTGGAGAAATGTATCTAAATATTCTCCCACCCTAGAAAATAACAAACCGATCCCACTTAATATGGGCCATCCCTGGGGAGTTAGTAGTTGATTTATGCACTTTAGGGACAATATACAGAACAGGAAGTATGGGTGCCTTGGGAATTAAATATTTGGCCTCTTTTTTGTCCAAGATTTTCATTTCAATACATTTTTGGCCCATTTTGCAAGTTCCATTTTTAATTTAGCAGTGGGATCTCCTTTTATGTCATTTTGTCACCAAGTAATCTAAGTACTTCATTATAACTGTCTTTAGTTAGTATCACTAACCCACCCCCCTTATCTGCTGGTCTGATCACTACATTTTTATTCTTTTCAAATTTTTTAATGCCTTCCCAAATCTGTGTGTGGTTTATTTCTTTTGGTTTTTATTTTTTTTACTTCATCCTGAACCATATTTTTAAAGACCTCTATAAAATGGTGGGTTATTTTTTTAGGGTTAAAGGTTGAATTGTTTTTAAGTCCACTATGCTCATAGTCATCCTGGTCTCTACTTACTATGGGACCAGGTGACTGTGAATAAAAATGCTTTTTAATGTTCAGCTTTCTGACATATTTTTCAATATCCGTTCGTTCCCTCTAGTGCCGAGGTTATGGCACTTTTAAAGTAAGAGGCCATTTGGATGTTTTTGTTTTTATGTTATTTTAAATAAAAACATTATTATGCCATGGTCCGGTTCTCTCTATATTTTTTCTTGAGCAAACGTGGATTGAAACAATATCACTGGTACAACTAAGCAGAAGTTTCTCCATCAAGGTTGTCAGTTCCCTAAACCTGCTAAAGCTTCACCTGACTTACTTTAAATAAAGGGGTCAATGTGAGTCGGTGAGTAGGCTACTTACCATAATTTGGAGTGGGTTCACATATCTCTGATGCGTTATTCTGCTTATATTTTACCTTCATTGCACCCCCCAACCCCCCCCAATCAGCATGTGAATGAAATTTTTTAAATAAAACCCATTTTCATTATATACTTTATTGTGGACCCAATGACATCATCCCTGCAATCTAGTGGGAGGGGCCAGAAGATTCCTAGAAACATCACTACACCCTGCTTCACAACTACCCTTTACCAGCCCTTAGCACTAATGCAAACAGCAGGCTGGTTCTTAGGATTTGTGCAAATATAATGTCTTGATAGTTGGATGCCAATCTGGAGGGTGGCATTATTTGCATTCTGACTGTCCACGTTATCACCCACCTGTAAGGGTGAGCCTTCATAAATAAAAACTAAAATCCAATAAATGAAAGGTGTGGGTCAGGGACAGTAATGCTGGGAGGGAAAGGCAGATGATGGAAGTCTTACAACCAGGAAATAAGGTGGCCTATATCTGATGTTCTCGCAGTGTGGAATGATATCTGAGCAAGCAAGCTCGGTTCAGTAGCAGAGCATGTACAACTGTGCAAGACTGGAGTTCAACTCTAAAATTTACAGCAATGATAAAGAACACTCCAAAAATGAAAACTCTTGTTAAGTGTTTTATTTCAAAGTTCAGGTCTCCTTGGTCAAGCACCTGCAACAGGTACGGTCTTACAAAATTCTACTCTTTATAGAGTAGGAATCAAAAAGTTTCAGGAGTAGAGAAATTCAAATATTCTTGTTTCAAATAAATTAAATATAAACACTTTGTCAAAAGTAGCATCAAAAATGACCTTGGTTGCATTGTACAAAATGAACATTCACTCCATATGGTCTGCAACACCTTGCAGAGCAGACCCTGTTGCGCAGCAAAGGGTTTAATTAAAATCCAAGAGTCCCATGCAAAAGTCGTATAGTAAAAATATTCCAGTCTCTGTGAAAAACTAAAGCCCTTTCTCATTCTCAGTAGGATCAGCTTTCAGGTGTCTACACAGTGACATCATTTATACACTTGAGTCACTGTGCAAAGATTTTGGTCCATTTCTGCAATAAAAATGAACAGAACAACAAGTGTCCCTGATATATGTGCAACATGACTAAAGGTGAGGTACAGAAGGTCCCTGATGTCCCAGTATAGGACTAAAATGGATGTGTGCTTGCCTCTGTATTACACGTGTCAAAGTCTGTGGTTTCAAGAGGGAATAATAAGCTTTAATGACAAAGGTCTAGAAATAAATTATGTGTGAGTACCATTCGGTTGATCAGGCTGAGAGAAAGTGAGGAAAAGATAAAAGGAAGGTGAGCTTTGGGCCATGTTGATAATGTGATGGGGTTGTTCTTGTAAACCTATGGGGAGAAATAAGCCGGAAACTTATCACCACTAACACTTACCTTCATGGCTCTACTCCAGGGAAGAAGCTTGACAAAAAGTAGATTTTTTGGGGGTTTGTTTGGGATTGGTGCCTACACACAGGACGATTCTCAGCCAAGAACTAGCTTTGCCATTATTCTGCCTGTGTATGGGACAGTCCCCAACTTTCAAGGATGTCAGATATCTACTTGATCTTGAATGACTAGGATGCCAGGCAAAAAAGGAGGGAGTTAAGGTCAACTTTAGTAACTGCTGGCTTATACTGGTGCCTACAAGTGAATTGGACACTGGCAAATAATATAGGCCAACTTCCTATTCCTAAAATACCTCAGCTTGTAGTAAAAGCATGACCATAAGCACAGAGGGGGTGGGAACTGTGTCCCTCAATGGACTTAAAAGTATTTTATATTGAACACAAGAATCCAAGCTTTTTTTTCACTTAGACATTGAGGGACACAGGATGTCCTTAACTTTTGGGACATTCAAAAGTTGGTCAACTGAGCAGCAGCAAATCGCTTACAAGCCCAATGAATACAAAGGAACTGGCCACTGCCTGCAGCTCAAAGCTCCACCTTAAGGACCTTATGTCCAAAGCTTGTCTAAGATGGGACCTGAACATTTTGGGAATACTTCTCTAAGCAGCGCTGAAAAAAACCCCCCCAAAAAAATATCCATTCTTGGACACAAGCTATTGGTGCCCATTTAGTAAGCTAGATGGGTATTTACATTTTTTCAACTTTGAGTGCCATTTACTAGAAAGTAGAATGCAACTGAACAATTGTCCATTGTTATTAGGAAAGTATTCATATTGATAAAATGTGTAAAAAACAATAAAGTAGTAAGATAGGGCCTAGTGTTCTCGGCCTAGTGTTTCATTATGCCTGAAGAGAGATCCTAAATGATAAGCAGCAGTATTCAGTGAACTGACCAATGCTGATCATGTGCACTTCCAGGATCAGCAGAGTTCCCTTTTTGGTCTAAGTATTCCCAAGCCCCCCTCCCTCATGAGATAACTGCCTGGCATACCACCCATAAGTGAAGGTATCTCCAGTGAGTTGTAAGCGTCCTTTTTGGGAGCCTCTTGCCCAATGCCAAGTGCTTAAAAACCGATCTCAACCAAGCAGGAAGGGGTGATGGTAACATCTTGTTTTGGAGGTCTCAACCCAACCTATTTAATGTTACAGGCCAGTATCTTTTCTGCACAATCTGTATATAGGTGTCCCCTAAACTACCCTAATGCCCACTGTTAGGAAAGGGGGGGGGGGGAACCTCTCCTGTTCACTATGATTATGCTGCTTTCTCTCCTTTCCAAAGAGACAAAGCTTAAAGATTTCTAGAGTTCTGCCAACTCAGGGACCTAACAATAGCTAGATATATGTACACCTAACACCATTGTAATGTCTGTCGCCAACAAGGGAAAAACTCAGGTTGTTTAAGCACTGGTAGAAATTTTCAGATGGTAATAGCTTTTCTGTCTTTAAAGAATCAAGTGGTATTACCCAATATGCAGCTAATAACACTGCTTTAAATGATACTAAACAAATGTGGTATATTGCAACTGCTAGATGTAGAAAGTCAAATGTCTCCCTCAGAGGCAACTCTATCAAACAACAATAAGGAAAACAAACAATGTAAAAGATCTCAAACACCACAGTCTATTAACTGTGATCACACAGGGCCATTTGAGGATACCCATCATTTATGGACAGTAAATGAAGTGAGGGGTAATTCCTGAGCAGTAGAGTTCAAAAGAAATCCATGTCTGAAAAGTCAGTTCAGCCTCATCTCCAAATAAATTTCACAGACCAGTTTGTAAATCCAGAAGCAGGCACAGATGTGGACTGGTTCTAGAAAGGACTCAGAAAACTCTCGCTCTTCTGGTATGAAATGTTAACCATCACACATTATTCATATTAATGCTGATCACGCTGTTATGGACTAACCATAATTCAGTCTAGGAGCATCTTCAAGTTCTCCATGTTTTTCTGTACCTCAGAGGTCTACCATATTGTAGAAAAGCTTGGCACTAGTGGAGTACGTGGTCTATATCATACTTCTCACAGAACTTGTTGGTAAAAGGGATACAGGTCAAGTATTCAATCCAAGTCCAGTTAATTGGATGTACATAAAGCCATATGACCAAAGAGGCAAAGAGACCAATAAAAACGAACAGTGAGATGATGATCATGACTCTTTTTCGATACTTGTCAACTGTGCCAAAAGTAATGTATGGAAGGAAGGCAAAGGACAGAAGTAGACCACTGAGGAAGCCAAAAATGTGAGCTATGTTGTCAATCCATGGGAGCAGTCCAAACAGGAACAGAAAAAGGACAATGCCAACAAGCTTAAAGAAGGCTTTCCATGGTTTGGCCAGTATCTGCCAGCTCTGGAAGAGCTCAACAAAAAGGCATGCCAAGAGACCAAACTGAGATCCAGCAGGACCAACCTGTAGACAAGGAGAGAAAAGGGAAAAAACATTAAAATAGTAATAAAATGCATTGAGGTTTTGGGTAGAATTCAAGGCAAGTTTCACTTTAAAGGCACAAGCAAAAAATTCACAGCTAATGCCTGGATATATTTCAAACTAGCTGATGCTTTATTATAAAGCCTTAAAATTAAGAATCTGTTGGTGTGAAAAACACATAAAGGCATTAAGTTGTGAACATGTGGATTTGCACCATTGATTTTAAAGCCTAAGTGAAGCCAAAAAACAAATAGAAATATATGCACAAGGCACATAACTTACAGTTTGATGTATCCCTTGTGCTGACTCTTCCTCTTTTTAGTAGGAATCCTCCTCCGTCCACCAGCCCTCTCCCCTCACCATAATCTTCCTTATATGGCAGTGGTTAATACAACTAAAGGACTATCAAGAGTTCTCATCAAGAGAGCCCGATTATGCTTGCCCTTTCCTGCCAGATCCACCCTTCATAAAACCTGTACTACCGCTTCTATGAATTAACCAGGGTCTATGAATAGGTGGGTGATTAATAGTTCTGCCCCCTCCATTCAGGGATCCTGAGAACTTTGTCTGATCAGAACCGCTCAGGATTCTGGCAGAGCAGGGGCACCGAATGCTGCTGCAGTTATCTGCTCTGTAGGCATCTCTAAATGTGCCTGTGCCCAATACTTATCACGTTTTACTTAATTATGTTAAATTTAGTAAATTTAAAGTGATATTTGCTTCAGCTTTAAAAAAAAAAAAAAAAAAAAAAAAACCCCACTTCATACCTGCTTTGTACAATGGTTTTTCACAGAGCAGCCCTGATCCTCTTCTCTTCTCCACTGGCGCTCCTGGCTCCTCCCCCCTTTGACCAGTGCCCCCAATAGCAATCCGCTTGCTATGGGGGCACTGGTGTATGCTCGCTCCCAAGCCACGCTTTATGCATCCATGAGACACAGCAGCTCAGCCTCGAACCCTGCTCTCTCTGCTGTGTCAGCCAATGAGGAGAGAGACCTGGGACAGCTGAGGCTCCCGGGTGGGTTGAGAGGGATCTCAAGTGAGTATGGGGGGGAGGGAGAGCAACAACGTTTTTTTTCCCCTCGCCCTTTACAACCACTTTAAGGCTAGGTTCACACTGCTGCAATATGATTTTGATCTGACTTGCAGTGAGAAATCGCACGAAAAGTAGTCAAAAGGAACCTTTTCCGAAAATGCTCCATGCTGAGTCACATTGATGTGAATGGACACCATTGAAATCAATGCCATTTCCCTTGTCATGTGATTCTGTGCGAATCAAGTCACATGTGAAGTCACACTATTGTGAACCAGGCCTAAGAGCCTTTAACACAAAAAGACAGTGTTTTATTTTCAAGGCACATCATTCAAGAGATGAAGAGCCAGCTCGGGTGAGGACAGAGCTGAATCCCTGGATAGGCAAGTTTCCTTTTATTAATTAAATTCAGCAGCTACAGTATTTGTGGCTGCTGACTTAATATTTTCCAAAATGACTGACGCTCCTTTTTAATCACAAAATAAATAAGGCATGTACAAATTAAACTGCAAACAACTGGAAATGAATGGGCTTTGCATAACACCTTGTTGCGATTTTTCTTTTACTACAACATGTCATCAAAATAGTGTCTTTTGCATAACAATATAGCAAATTCTAACAGCAAGGAGATCACAAAATAACTGGCACTCTGAACCAGGGATCTCAAATTGGCAGCCCTACAGCTGTTGCAAAACTACAAGTCCCATAAGGCATTGAAGGGCTGACAGTTACACACATGACTCCCACAGGCAGAGAGACATGATGGGACTTGTAGTTTGGCAACAGCTGGAGGGTCACCAGTTTGAGACCCCTACTCTGAACAGAGACCAATAAGAACTCACGGCTGGGGAAAGTACAATGACCCAGCGAGAGTGGCAGACAGATCCTGGCTGTCTGACCACATATATTAATGACAGGCTAGACAGATAATCTCAGGTTAATCGTGTGAAAGCTGGAAAGTCAGACACGAGAGGGAGATGCACGTGCCCTGGAGATTCACAGGTGGGTGGGTGGCACAGAAACACTTTAATCCAGTATGGTGCAAGAAGTAAAGATACTGAGAGATTTTAAGAAGACCAGACATCAATGTTATGTTTATGACAGTCTTCCAAAGCGAAGGAAAACAACATTCAACTGATAAGGGTGGTTAAATTAAATTAAATCTTGGTGGGGGTAGGGGCAAAACAGATGTATCCCACTATGGATGGTAGATGGCAAGAGATAATGCTATCCTTGCTTGAACTCTATAACGTCAGGATTTAATTCCTTCCAGCTTGGTCCACATGCACATGTGGTAAAAGGGACCGTTTCCATTTCTATATGCTGAAAAATCTAAAGTGCCTACAGTCATTAGGGAAAGCTGGTAGGCTGGGATAGATTTATCAAATGATAACTGCTGTTGCTCCAAAAAAAGCCTATGCCTGAAATATTCCCCCATGCCTCCTCCACAGACACATGCTGGCACCCACAGCACTCCTACATCCCTCCTCCGCAGGCACAAACATGGTGGTACCTACAAAACTCCCCCATAATCAAATGTAATCAAAGGAGAACACAGTGCTGTAAAGAGCTAGGAGGGTGCTGCTCACCCCAAGTAAATACAAATAGAACTAGTTCCCCCACAAACGGGGTTTTTAGGCAGCAAGAGACAGTAATAGAAGCCAGTAGAATATAAAAGGTATTTTAATAATAATTGGTAAAAACAAACATGAGCTTCACCTGAACACTTGAATAACAGACAAAATCATGTATATAAAGTACATATAATGTCACATGGAAGTAAAGTAACAGACACTGCTATGTTAACACTGTATGGGTAGATAACAGTGAGAGCATAAAACTAACGCGTTTCAACCCCGAAGGGGGTCTTCTTCAGAGATGGTGGTCTGTTAAAAGAAAAACAAGATTTACACTGAATAAATGAATCCGGTGTTATACATGTTAGGGATACCCAATATTAATTTAAAATGGTTTACCCAATAATATACTTCCAGGTAAGTAAGGTGGATTAAAGTGCTTCGGATAAAAATTCCCCCATAGGGCAATGTCTCAATTTCCTTTACACATCTTGAGTGGTACCTGGTCCATATATGTTGCCAAGATACCAGACGGAAGAGGAGGCAGCGTCACAAACCCACTGGCATGACTCGCGGGAGGTCACACTATTTCCTTGCCCCCCAGAAGAGGAAACTCCGGGGGGGTAGGTGCGAGTAAGGGTACACCGGAGATATGGCGAGTCACACCTGCAGCGAAATCCCAACAACAGGCAAAAAATTAATTAATTAATTAATTAGAAGCAAAGATTATTTGACATTGGAAACATGGAGTGCATACATGATGTGAGGCTAGTGATATCATATTCTCACAATGTATGCCAAGGGTTGTATATATGTGTATATACATATATATATGTACGCCCCCAATTGTCCATATAGCATGCTTTCTAAAGCCAGGACAGAGAAAGAAAAAAGAGAGGGGGAGGGGGGGGGCCATGCCTGGGGGTCCAAGGAGCCTAGGAAAAAAGGGGAATGCGGGACAAGATGGCCAGAAATGAGTGAATGTGTAAATGTGTGCTGCTGTGTAAGCCATGACACACAAGAGAAAGGGGATGGGGAAAAGAGGGAAAGGAGAAATGAAAAGGTGGTGAGAGTGGACTGGTGAAGAGGGTGTGAGAGTGCACTCAAGCAAAGAAAGAAAAAATGCGCAAGGAAGTAGTGAGAAAGTGAAGAAAAAACAAACAAAAACATGCAGCGAAACAAACAAAAAGACACCGCATGTGAAAGTGTGCTAAAACGAGATGCGCTAAAATGGGTGACAGTAGTGAGAGACATAGTCAGTAAGAGTGTCAAGTGCATGATGATATATACATATAAGGAAAGTGTATATGTGTAAACAGGTATATTAGCCTCATTGGAACAGCCAGGCAAGTGGTGAGATTATTACCTGGATTGTAAGACCTAATGGGAGACTGTTCCAGAAGGTGAAGATGAGGGACGGCGACTTAGGCGTTAGTCCACAAAGGTTAACTGGCGCAGTCCCTACACCGTGTTTCCTGAAGTCCGATCTGTAAATTAGTTAGATCAGTCCGCATATCAAACGGGCAGTAAAAAGGCTTATTTTGGTGCAGTACGTCACCAAGTATAGGTCAAATACAAAGGGAAAATAAGTGCTCACCAAACCACAGGTACAGGTTTCTTTCCTCCTGGATGAATGTACACCTCCTATGAAGGAAGGTCCGTATATAAAGCCTGGAGATTGGCTACAGGTGCTTACGCCCACCAATCAACCGATGTATCCCGAACGTATTGGCTGCCTGAATGAGATCAGCCTCGTGTGGCCGCCCCGGCGTCCTGGAAGGCCGGAAACCGGCCCCGAAATGACGTCGCTTCCGTCCCAAACACGTGGCGTCACAACGTCACGCACGTTCGCTCCATCGAACGGACGCGCGCAAAGTATATGTCACGCACGTTCGCCCAAACGAGCGGACGTGCCTGAGGTGTGCGCCCGGAAGTGTCCGAGGATGCCGCCGGCAAGGGAATATGTGTCCACCATCCCTCAGCAAGGGGGAGGGGGAACCAGTGGAGAGGCCTGTCCATGAATAACAGGCAGAAACCGCTCCTACCCTTGCCGGGGAGTCAAAACAGGGGGCAGACCCAGCTATCCCCCCCTCACCTCTGTAAATTGGCAAAGGACTATTATAGATTTCGAGGAAAGAGAGACATATTCTTAGCGGGAGGAAAAATTATTATGTTATAAGATAAAAATTAAGCAATGTCAAAAGCCGAGACTGGCCAGGTACCCTCTGAGCACCCACCGAGGATCTTCGGGACAGATAAGGGGATGGGAAGTGTGGGAGTGGGGAGCATGGAAAAGCATAAAAAAAAAAAAAAAAAAAAAAATTTTTTTATATATAATAAAATGGAAATTTGTGCTAGTGAAGGGGGAGAAGATCCAAAGGTGGGGGAAAAAGGAGGGTAGGTGGCAGGTCGGGGCATATCATCACAAAAAGCCAAGGAGAATTCACCAATCAAGTTGTATAGTTATATAATACTCTACAAAGTTTGATGGCGTCTATTGTCATGTAAATATAAGTCTCTATCAAGAGCCTGAACGGAGCAAATATGCAAACAATAATAAAATATACATCAATTAGAACACGACAGTTAGACACATGATTTTTCTGGGTAATCACTAATATAAGGATACATTGCATATACAAAACAATCCAAAATGATCTGTTGGCGGATACGAAAAAAAGGAGAACCTGAGATGTGACAATGGAATGAGAAGGAAAGGCCCGGGTAGGGTAGAGGGGAAGACCTTGCTGAAGACCTTTTGAATTTTCCCCGTGATTTTTGCACCTGTTTAGTTTATTCGTTAGAGTTAGACATGTCCTTGAATTTGTTTGTATTTATATTGGGAAGATGTATCTTTCCATTAACATTCTTTTTGGATTGTGTATTAATACTCAATTTATAGGCTCGTCCCTCTGAGAAGGCAAATTTGTCCCTCCAGTATTTAGACTCCTTCTTGCGTAAAATATTTTTGTTATAGGTAGATAGGTCATCCCGGAGTTTAGTCCGGGTTTCTACAGCTAGGGTATGTGACGCATACGGTTGTAGAGCCATTTCCAAAGTATGGATTTCCTTGTCGAGGAGTTCAATCTGCCTGGTGTACTCCCTGACAAGGATAATCATCATTTACTGAGAACAAGCATTTAGGTTGGCCTCCCATTCTGTTTTGCATTCATTGCTAATTAGGTCCATATTTGGAAAAAATTTTTGGACCCGGAGGCCTAATGGGTTAATCTTTTCATTCTTATATCTTTCGAACGGTTTGATATGCCAGAATAGTGCTGATTTCCTTTCAAGTGTTCTCATTAATTTAGAGGTCAAAGTGGTAATCTCAGTATTAACCCGATCACTTTTCTCAAATTCTGTTTCATACCCTGACATCAACAGATCCCAATCATTACCCTGAAACATATTCATATTTACTATAACAATGTTTGCATAAAAGTATACATATAAGGACAAATCGTTTTAGCGCATCTCGTTTTAGCACACTTTCACATTGGGTGTCTTTTTGTTTGTTTCGCTGCATGTTTTTGTTTGTTTTTTCTTCACTTTCTCACTACTTCCTTGCGCATTTTTTCTTTCTTTCTTTGCTTGAGTGCACTCTCACACCCTCTTCACCAGTCCACTCTCACCACCTTTTCATTTCTCCTTTCCCTCTTTTCCCCATCCCCTTTCTCTTGTGTGTCATGGCTTACACAGCAGCACACATTTACACATTCACTCATTTCTGGCCATCTTGTCCCGCATTCCCCTTTTTTCCTAGGCTCCTTGGACCCCCAGGCATGGCCCCCCCCCCTCCCCCTCTCTTTTTTCTTTCTCTGTCCTGGCTTTAGAAAGCATGCTATATGGACATTTGGACAATTGGGGGCGTACATATATATATGTATATACACATATATACAACCCTTGGCATACATTGTGAGAATATGATATCACTAGCCTCACATCATGTATGCACTCCATGTTTCCAATGTCAAATAATCTTTGCTTCTAATTAATTAATTAATTTTTTGCCTGTTGTTGGGATTTCGCTGCAGGTGTGACTCGCCATATCTCCGGTGTACCCTTACTCGCACCTACCCCCCCGGAGTTTCCTCTTCTGGGGGGCAAGGAAATAGTGTGACCTCCCGCGAGTCATGCCAGTGGGTTTGTGACGCTGCCTCCTCTTCCGTCTGGTATCTTGGCAACATATATGGACCAGGTACCACTCAAGATGTGTAAAGGAAATTGAGACATTGCCCTATGGGGGAATTTTTATCCGAAGCACTTTAATCCACCTTACTTACCTGGAAGTATATTATTGGGTAAACCATTTTAAATTAATATTGGGTATCCCTAACATGTATAACACCGGATTCATTTATTCAGTGTAAATCTTGTTTTTCTTTTAACAGACCACCATCTCTGAAGAAGACCCCCTTCGGGGTTGAAACGCGTTAGTTTTATGCTCTCACTGTTATCTACCCATACAGTGTTAACATAGCTGTGTCTGTTACTTTACTTCCATGTGACATTATATGTACTTTATATACATGATTTTGTCTGTTATTCAAGTGTTCAGGTGAAGCTCATGTTTGTTTTTACCAATTATTATTAAAATACCTTTTATATTACTTCTACTGGCTTCTATTACTGTCTCTTGCTGCCTAAAAACCCCGTTTGTGGGGGAACTAGTTCTATTTATAATCAAATGTAATATCTTTCATTGGCTGGCCAGCAGCTTTTAAGTAGCTTTAGTGTGAAACAGTGAGCATCACAATCAAGAAGTGTTTGTGATAATCTGAGAGTAAAAGCCAAACTCTAGGAAATGTTTTAATATATCTGTTGCAGTGTGGCTGTGCTTGTATTGCGAGGTTTAATTGCTTGTTTAGCCTAGGGGAGAGCAGAAACACTTTTACTTACCCGATACTCTGCTCTCCCAGCACATTATGCTACCCCATGCTCCGGTGGTGGATTGTCCCACGGAGTTGTTCGGTCCAATGCAGGGCTATGGACCCTGCTTTGGTCTTGATGATGTCAGGATCCTAGATCACTAGAGCATGGGAAAGGAGAGGCTATGGGGAGGAACGGGTAAGTAAATTATCTGGGGGCACAGTCCCATTGCAAGGGATATTTTTTTTTTAGTTGCCTTGAGTTGGGTTTTAAACTCTACATGACCTAAGTTTCACAAGAGAAGCTCGAGTTGGTTGCAGCACTTGCAAATATAAATCTATTTACAATGAGATTGCTACATAAAGGAAGGCCAGTAGAGATGGAAGGTATTCACATTGACTCACCTCCGCCCTATAAGGCAAGAATAAGGCACTGGCCAAGTTCCCCGAGATGCCACTCAGGATGTAGATGATGGAAATACGAAGCCAGCCTGCCAGCTTCTCTAAGTCACGCAGAACTGTCATCTGGAAAATCACTGAAACCAAGCAATGAATTACCCTAAAAAAAAAAAAAAAAAATAAAAAAAAAAAAAAAAAGAAGATAATCAGACTACAACCATCGATCAATATATTACAGTACTGAAGAGATTTCAATGTTAAATACTGGCAATACAAAATATAGAACATGTCTGAAATAGAAAAAACATTTTGTGTCTTTGGTTCTTGATATAAACTCCCTATTCAGTGCAGATAAACCATACCTTTCTATTATTAGAGTACAGAATAAACTAAATGAGGAAAAAAAACAAAACAGTTTGTCAGCTTACAGCTGCCAGTCTACACAGGAAACAGACCAATTACTTTTCTAAAGTACTGCCACAACCAAAGAAATTCTCTATCCATACTACCAGTTAGAGATTTTTAAGTGAGCCCCAGGCCAAACTTTTTTATTTTTTCTTATTAAATAAATTTATTAGTAGTTTAACCACTTGTCTACAAGGCACTTTTCCTCCCCTTCCTGCATGTGTAAATTTTCAGCTTTCAGCACTGTTACACTTTGAATGACAATTGCAAAGTCATGCAGCACTGTACCCATATGACATTTTTATAATTTTTCTCACACAAATAGGACTTTCTTTTGGTGCCATTTAATAACCAATGGGTTTTTTGTTCATTTTTTTGCTAGATGAATAGCAAAGTAGGAATAGCGAGGATTTTTTATAACAGCTTACCTGTAAAATCCTTTTCTTGGTGTACATCATGGGACACAGAGCAGGTGATGGACACTGGTATATCCAATACAGGAAGCTCACTCCCTATATAACCCCTCCTCCTACCAAGAGAACCTCAGTTTTTTTTAGCAAAGCAATATATTTAAACCCCAGAAAGAGGGACGGGACCTCTGTGTCCCGTGATGTACTGTAAGAAAAGGGTTTTTATAGGTAAGCTGTTCTAAAAATCGTACATCATGGGACACAGAGCACCATAGTAATCACTATGTGGGACGTCCCAAAGCAATGCTATTTGAGGGGAAGGAGAGACAACCCGTAGGGCACCCCCAGACTTGAGGACCTATACTGCTGCCTGCAGAACAGTGCGCCCAAAAGTGATATCCTCATATCCTCCTTCTTACATCCACCTGATAAAACTTGGTGAATGTATGTACTGAAGACCAAGTTGCGGCCTTAAAGATCTGAGCCATGGAGACTTGGTGACGCACTGCCCAAGAAGCACTAACCGCCCTGGTAGAGTGCGTTTTGACTTGAGAAGGTGGAATCTTACCCATTAAATCATAAGTCTGAATTATAACTTGCCGAATACACTTAGGACAGGCAGCGTCGAAATTCACTGTCCCTTTCTTAGGACCCTCTGGCAGTACAAATAAGATATCAGTCTTCCGGTTCTGACCAGTCGTCTTTAAATAGACTTTGACCGCTCTCACCACATCAAGAAAACGTAGTGACTTCTCTTCCCTGGAACATGGTTTTGGAAAAAAAATGGCAGGACAATATCTTGGTTCAGGTGGAAACCTGAGACCACTTTTGGCAGAAAACCTGGACGAGGTCGCAACACCATTCTGTCCTCGTGAATAATCGGGTATGGCTCTTTAAAAAGAAAGTGTTCTTGGTTGCTATATCCTCAGCAAGGGGGGGTTTCGGAATTGGCTGCTCTAACTTCCTTGTCAGAAGGACTAAGGGACTATGCTGTATCGGTTCAAATGGCTGTTTTTGTAACACTGACAAAAATAAGTTCAAGTCCCAAGGGTTCAAAGGTGATCTAATTGGCGGATTAATCCACATCACCCCTTGCATAAAACCTCGGACTAAAGAATGTGTAGCAAGCGGTCTTTGAAATAAGATCGATAAAGCTGAGACTTGGCCCTTAATAGTACTCAAGGCCAACTTCCTTTCTACCCTTAATTGTAGAAAGGCAAGAATTCTTCCTATGATATACCTCCGAGGGTACCAACCCTTGGATTCACACCAGGAAACAAAATCCCTCCAGACTCTAAAATATATAGCTCTGGAAGCTGGTTTCCTTGCATTAATCAAGGTAGCGATAACTGACTCAGAAAGCCCACGTTTCTTCAGAATGTGGGTTTCAATAGCCAAGCCGTTAAATTTAGTGTTCGTAAGGTAAGATGAAATATCGGCCCCTATGAGAGTAGGTCTGGCCGTAGCGGAAGGGACCATGGATCCTTCACTACATCTGCATACTAGGACCTTCTGGGACATGCTGGAGCTACAAGAATTACCGGCTTTCTTTCCAGCTTGATCCTGCAAAGAAGTTGTGGCAGCAACTGAATGGGGGGGAATGCATGAATCAGTGATAACTGACCCCACAGGGTCACCAACACATCTGTTCCGCATTCGAGTGGATCCCTTGTCCTGGACACAAAGTTGATTAACTTCATTTGGAACCTGGACGCCAGAAGATCTGTATGCCGGTGTCCTCCATCTTTGGCAAAGAGCCCAAAAAATGTCAGGATGAAGGGACCATTACCACAGGAATAACTGCTGGTGACTCAGATAGTCCGCCTGCCAATACTCTAATCGCAGAATGAACACTGCCAACAGGCACGGAACATTCCTTTCTACCCTAGTTGGAATATGGTTCACCTCTGTCTGCGCTGCAAGACTCTTGGTGCCCCCTTGGTGATTGATATAGGCCACAGATTACCTGAAATTCCAGGCCTTCAGAGCCAGGCAAAAATCCTATTTTCTTTATCGTACATCATGGAACATAGAGCCATAGTATTAACTTAATGAGACATCCCATAGCAATGCTATTTGAGGGGAGGGAGACACAACCTGTAGGGTACCCCCAGACTTGAGGACCTATACTGCTCACTGCGCCGAAGGAGATATCCTCATACCTCCTTACATCCACTTGATAAAACTTGGTGAATGTATGTACTGAAGACCAAGTTGCAGCCTTACAGATCTGAACCATGGAGGCCTGTTGACGCACTGCCCAAGAAGCACTTACCGACCTGGTAGAGTGCGGTTTGACTTGAAAAGGGGGAATCTTACCCCTTAAATTATAAGTCTGAATTATAACGTGCCAAATCCACTTAGCGACAGTGGATTTCAACGCTGCCAGAATAAATAAGAATAAATAAGACATCAGTCTTTCGAATCTGAGCAGTCTTTAAATAGACTTTGACAGCTCTCACCACATCAAGACAATGTAGTGACTTTTCTTCCCTGGAACATGGTTTTGGAAAAAACGATGGCAGGATAATGTCTTGGTTCAGATGGTAAAAAACCTAGGACAAGTGTGCAACACAGCTTGTGCAGGGGGATTCCTCTCAAGGTAAGAGATCTGCCAAATGCTTTTCTCTCCCCCGAAGGGGCCAGAAGGGTTAGGGAAACAGTGGTTGTACCCCGGAGGTCCCGTTTTTTTGCTTCAATAGTTTTCTTCTGCTTGCTGTGTCTTGGGCTCTGCCTCTCCCCCAACCCCCTCGTGTTGGGTGTGTGGACCCGAAAGCCGCCTGCGCGGTAATACGTTTCAAATGAAAAGGAGGGGGCATGTTTACGAAGGGGGCGGGGCCTATGTACTGAGTAACGTCCATGAGGATGCACGGCACAAGCAGGCTTAAGGATCAGCTGGAGCAAGCTCTCCTCGGCTGATAGTGAGGAGGAAGCAAGCAGCCTACACCTAGGATACAGGAGCGGTGGGGCACGTAAGGGCTGCAAGTGGCATTCCCGATACAGGAAGGACGTTTTTCTCAGCACTAGGCGGAACTTAATAGCGGCATTATTCTGTCATTTCTGTCAAGAAAGGTACCAAAGGTTTCACCCCCAGACACTAGGAACTCCACTCGTACTTCCAAACTGTCATGCTCACCTAAAATACCAATTCTGGCAAGCCAGGGTGAGGCATTGGAACAAATTGGTGGTGTAGCTGCTTCTCACATCCCAGCCCCTGTATACATGACTGAAGATGTTTTTTCCTCCACCCTGCATGGTCTCGAAGGAAGATTAGCGGCTTTAATCGCATTCTCCATCCAACAGGATAGGAAGCGTGTCAGATTCCCTTCCCCTACCTTAGACCCCTTGCAAGGGGAACAGTGGGTACAGGATGAAGTGTTACCCTCAGGCAATCAGGAGGAAAGACAAACCAATGATTCCTCTGCAGAGGCAACAACGATAGATGAATCTTTTTCAGCCTCACAATCTCTTACGGAGATGGTTCGTTCTACTTTTAGCAGAGTCCGTTAGAGGCAGCATGAAAGTTCAATTTCTTCCTTGGATACTCAGTTCTCTATCTAATGGAGGATAAATTGTAAAGTACCAGCAGTTGATGCTGCGATTTCCAATGTGAACAAAAGTCTAACTTGCCCAGTAGACAATGCACAAATGCTTAAGGATCCAGATAAAAGGTTGGAATTCCTGTTAAAATCCTCTTTTTCTTTGGCAGGTGCCATTACTCAGCCTGCAGTTACTGCAATAGGTAGCTGTCAATTCCTAAGGGACCAAATTTAGACAGGCCCTTAAAGAGGTTTCTGCACAACAAGCCTGGGATTTGGCAGAACTACCAAAAGCATTATGTTTTGCCATAGAATCCATTAAAGATTCCGTTCACCGGGCATCTCGCCTTGCACTTGTGCTAGTAAAAATGCATAGAAATCTTTTGGTTGGAAAAGTTGGTCAGCCGAAACACCATGAGTGGGTTCCCTTTTCATGGGGATTGCCTATTTGGAGTTGATTTGGACAAACACATCCAAACAATTTCCTGTGGGAAAAGTTCTAAGTCAAAAGATAAAAAACGCCCTTCATTTAAGCGTCTCTTTCTCTTACGCTAGGGGCATCTGCCTCTAGGCAGTGGCAACGGCCTCAACCATCGGACTATAGAGGAAAACCTTAGGGTCAGGCCCTGGCTCAAAAAAGGGGCGGAAACCATCAAAACAGAATTCTAAGGCCTCATTATGGAGAGGAGGCACCCCCCCCTTGCCAAAGTGGGGGTAAGACTTCTGCAGTTCTCAGAAATCTGGCAAAAGGAAATTCAGGACAGATGGGTCATCTCCACAGTATCTCTAGTGTACAAAATGGAATTTTTGGGACTTTCCACCGTCTCGTTTTCTGAGGTCAAACGTTACCAAAGATCCAGGGAAAAGACCATCTGTTTCGGGCACTAGACCAATTAATAACTCTGGGGGTGATCATACAAATCCCCACAGAAGAGCAAGGTTTGGGGTTTTATTCAAACCTCTTTATGGTACCAAAACTAAATAGAGATGTCAGACCCATTCTATATCTAAAAAAAAAAAAAAATCAAAATCAGTTCCTGAAGATCCGTTTTTTTTGCATGGAGTCGATCAGGTCAGTGGTTTATATCCTACAGGAAGGAGAACTTCTGGCATCTATCGACATCAGGGATGCATATCTGCATGTCCCTATATTTCCCGCTCACCAAAGGTTTCTGCGGTTCGAGGAAGAACAGCAGCATTTCCAGTTCGTAGCCTCGCCATTTGGGCTAGCTACAGCACCTCAAGTGTTTTCAAAAGTCCTGGTCCCACCTCTAGCCAGGTTAAGGGCACAGGGTATAATAGTCTTAGCGTACCTATACGATCTACTGCTAATAGACCAGACCGTGGCTTATTTGGAGCAAAATGTATGCATTACAACCAGTTACCTGGAAAGTCTGGGTTGGGTTATCAACCTAGAGAAGTCTTCCTTAAACCAGCTATAAAAGCTGGAGTACTTGGGTCTGATCATAGACACAGCCCAGAAAAAGGTGTTCAGACAAAAATCAACTCCATAAGAGCTGGTACGGATGGTCAGGTCAAAAGGAGATCCCTCCATTCGCCTTTGCACGAGGTTGTTATAAAAGATGGTGGCTTCATTCGAAGCAGTTCCCTATGCTCAATTCCATTTGAGACTGTTGCGAAACAGTATCCTGTCTGCTTGGAACAAAATTATTCAAGCTTTAGACTTGCCAATGCGGCTGTCCCCAAGGGTCTTCCAAAGCCTCAGTTGGTGGTTACTAACCCAGAATCTGCTAAAAGGAAAATCTTTCAGACAAATTATCTGGAAGGTGGTAAGGATTTCAGGCTGCGGAGCAGTACTAGAGAAGACAACTGTCCAAGGACAGTGGTCAAGAACCGAGAAAGCCTTGCCCATCAACATCCTAGAGATTCGGGCAGTGCATCTGGCTCTAAAGGTCTGGACTTTCAGGCTACGGGACTGTCCTATCAGGATTCAATCCGACAATGCCACAGCTGTGGCCTATATCAATCACCAAGGGGGCACCAAGAGTCTTGCAGCACAGATGGAGGTGGAAAGGAATGTTCCATGCCTATCGGCAGTCTTCATTCCAGGAGTAGAAAAATAGAAGGCAAACTGAGTCGCCAGCAGTTTTTTCCAGGGGAATGGTCTCTTCACCCCAACATTTTTCTGGCTATTTGCCAAAGATGGGGGACTCCGGACATAGATCTTCTAGCATCCAGATTCAACATGCAGTTAGTCAACTTTGTGTCCAGGACACAGGATCTACTTGCATGCGGATCAGATGCTTTGGTGATCTCATGGGATCAGTTCTCACCGATTTATGCATCCCCCCTATTCAGTTGCTGCCAAGACTTCTTTGCAGGATCAAGCTGGAAAGAAAGCCAGTAATTCTGGTAGCACCAGCATGGCCCAGAAGGTCATGGTATGCAGAAATCGTAAAGATGGCAGTGGAGGATCCATGGTCCCTTCCACTATGATCAGACCTACTTTCACAGGGGCCAATATTCCATCCTACCTTATGGCTTCTAAATTTAACAGCTTGGCTATTGAAACCCACATTCTGAAGAAACAGGGCTCTCCGGGTCAGTTATCTCTACCCTGATTAATGCAAGGAAGTCAGCTTCCAGAACTATACACTATAGGGTCTGGAGGGCTTATGTTTACTGGTGTGAATCCAAGGGTTGTCACCCTCAGATATATATTAGGCAGAATTCTTGACTGTCTACAAATTAGGGGTAGAGATGAACTTGGCCTTGAGTACTATTAAAGCGGGAGTCCACCGGGACTCCGCGTTTTTTTTTAAAAGCCAGCAGCTACAAATACTGCAGCTGCTGACTTTTAAAATAGTGACACTTACCTGTCCAGCGCGCCCGCGATGTCGGCACCCGAAGCCGATCGCTAGGTCGTCTGTCGGGTCCTGCCGCCGCCATCTTGGGTATGGGAATCAGGAAATGGAGCCTTTCGGCTTCATTTCCCGGTTCCCTACTGCGCATGCGCGAGCCGCGCGGCGCAATCCGGACGGTCCCCGCTGCCTCTGGGAACTGTGTGTTTCCCAGCAGGCAGCGGGGCACTTGCGCAAAGGGGTGGGCAGTTGCGGAAAGGGGCGTAATCTACGCCCCTTTCCGCAGACAGCTATCCCGGAAGTGGGTGCAGTTACCTGGATTATCCAGGTAACTGCACCCCCCTCCCCCCTGAAAGGTGCCAATTGTGGCGCCGGAGGGGGGGGGGGGATTCTGATGAGCGGAGGTCCATTTTAGGGTGGACCTCCGCTTTAAAGGCCAAGTCTCAGCATTATCTGCCTTATTTTTATGACCACTTACTTCACATTCTTTAGTCTGGGGTTTTATGAAAGGGGTGATGCGGCTTAATCGGCCAGTCAAACCTCCTTTGAACCCTTGGGACTTGAACTTATTTTTGTCAGTCTTATAAAAACAGCCATTTGAACCAATACAGCATATTCTCTTAGTCCTTCTGACAAGGAAGCTGGTATTCTTGGTTGCCATATCCTCAGCAAGGGGGTTTCGGAATTGGCTGCTCTTTCTTGTAAAGAGCCACATTTGATTATTCATGAGGACAGAGTGGTGTTGGGCCCTCGACCAGGTTTCTTACCAAAAGTGGTCTCAGGTTTCCACCTGAACCAAGACATTATCCTGCCATTGTTTTTTCCAAAACCATGTTCCAGGCAAGAAAGGTCACTACATTATCTTGATGTGGTGAGAGTGGTCAAAATCTATTTAAAGATGACTGCTCAGATTTGGAAGACCGATGTCTTATTTATTCTGCCAGAGGGTCCTAAGAAAGGACAGGCAGCGTCGAAATCGACTGTCACTAAGTGGATTTGCCAAGTTATAATTGAGACTTATGATTTAAGATTCCCCTTTTCAAGTCAAAGTGAACTCTACCAGGGTGGTTAGTGCTTCTTCGGCAGTGCGTCACCAGGCCTCCATGGCTCAGGTCTGTAAGGCCGCAACTTGGCCTTCAGTACATACATTAACAAAATGTTATCAGGTGGATGTAAGGAGGTATGAGGATATCGCCTTCGGCGCAGTGTGCTGCAGGCAGCAGTATAGGTCCTCGAGTCTGGGGTACCCTCCGGGTTGTCTCTCCCTCCCCTCAAATAGCATTGCCCCATTAAGTTATTACTGAGGCTCTGTGTCCTATGATGTACGATAAAGAAAATAGGATTTTTATAACAGCTCACCTGTAAAACCCTTTTCTTGGAGTACATCATGGGACACAGAGGTCCCTCCCCTCTTTTTGGGGTTTAAGTATATTGCTTTGCTACAAAAATTAAGGTACTCCTGATAGGGAGGAGAGGTTAGCATTGCTATGGGACGTCCCACATAGTGATTACTATGGTGCTCTGTGTCCCATGATGTACGATAAAGAAAGTAAGATTTTTATAACAGCTCACCTGTAAAACCCTTTTCTTGGAGTACATCATGGGACACAGAGGTCCCTCCCCTCTTTTTGGGGTTTAAGTATATTGCTTTTCTACAAAAATTAAGGTACTCCCGATAGGAGGAGGGGTTATATAGGGAGTGAACTTCCTGTATTGGGTATATCAGTGTCCATCACCTGAAGATGCCTATATACCCATTAAGTTATTACTTGGGCTCTGTGTTCCATGATGTACGATAAAGAAAGAAAGCTTTATGCTATTGTGGGGAATCAAGCTTGAATCGTTTTTCCAGCTCACTCCGTTTTGGGCATGCAGAGACCGTAAGATAAATGTACCCACTGTACAACACAGGGAAGCCGCCACCGCACCACCCAGAGAAAGAGTACAATGCTGTTGTACCTCCCAACCCTTAGTTTCCCCAGGGGGGAGAAGAACATGCTGGAAACTCACCCCTCGGCTGCTGAGACCACACACGTGGCTGGACACTGAGCTGACTGAGAAGCAATGTATCAAGGCATGACAACAATTTATTCATGGAAGAAAAAAAACATAGGTGGACTTTTTACATTTCCTAGGCTTCTTCCTTTCCCTTATCCTCGCTGCAGGATTGTCATGGTCCCTACCGTGCCTTGCAGATGGCCAGGCCTGATCATGCCCCAAGTGGCTCTGCGTGGTATTGAACTCATGACTGTCTGTCCTTGTTGCCGTTTCTTTACCTCTGAGCCACACCTCAGTTCAGCCTGCTTTCCAGCCATACCTAGTTTAGCATGAAGTACTGTGGGCAATACTCTGTACCTGTCACTCCTGGATCAGCTGAGGCAGGTTACCCAATTAGCTGGGTATAAAACCCTGTCTCAATCTGAGGGCTGGGTCAGTTCATTTTCTCACGTTTTCCAAGCGTTCCTGTCTTCTGTTGCAGTGTTACAAGACTGACCCCGGCTTCAGACCCTGGCTTTATTTATCGTTATCCTGACCTCTGGAATCCCTGACTGTGGCTTTACCTTGACTATCCCTTGGCTATTCCTGTCAAGCCCCCGTGCACAGATTCATAGCCCAGGTTGCTTATCTTTGTTACCGTGGGCTGTGTGTATTTGCAAGGGTGAGCGTACATCTCTGCGCCATGGACTCCAACCTAGGTAAGCCCTTACAAGGATCTGCTGTAACAGACAGAGCCAAACTTCACCCATCACGGCGGGCTGTGTTAGCAAACCTTCAAGGACCGGGTCCCTTTTTATTCGGGTTCCACTCCCTTGGACATGTATTAGTGCCCCACTAGGAAAAACTTTAGGCAATGTAGACATGACCAAAAAGCCCTGGGACCCAGGGTCCAGCCCTGCAAGATGAGGCATTATAGGCAAAACCTTGTGCTTCATATGAGACCCAGGTACCATCCACCTTGGCCTCAGTGGCACTTTGGATGGATCCGGTCTATGGAGGCTGTTTAAATCCAGCAAGGATACCTCCAGTTTGGAGCTCTTCAGAGCACATCTTCGCTCGTGACCAACACTTTAGACACTGGCGAAAAAACTGAGGTACTCCTGGTAGGAGGAGGGGTTACATAAGGAGTGAACTTCCCGTATTAGATATACCAGTGTCTATATACCCACATAGTGATTACTATGGTGCTCTGTGTCCAGTGATGTACGATAAAGAAAAAAAGTTTTTGTTTCCGTAAGTAATTTTTCTCCTTCACTGATGTGCGCTGATGAGGTTGCACTGATGGGGCAGCATTAATGGGCACTAATTATCAGTACTGCTGGGTACTGATAATAAGGACACAGATGATCAGAGTCCTGACTATCAGTGCAGATGACCCCTTTCCCACTAGTCGGTTACCGGCTCTCTTCTCTCCTCACGCTGTGACAGCATGAGTCAAGGAATGTGGATAACCAGCAAGTGTCTTTAAATCGTGATCAGCTGCAA
This sequence comes from Lithobates pipiens, assembly GCF_037356315.1. Classification (NCBI taxonomy): domain Eukaryota; kingdom Metazoa; phylum Chordata; class Amphibia; order Anura; family Ranidae; genus Lithobates; species Lithobates pipiens. The sequence continues at coordinate 63,112,276 of NW_027507789.1, read as the reverse complement.
TTGGATACAGCTATAGGCGTTCTAAGGAGCCACCGATTGGCCCTTTACCTCAATCTACCATCAGCTGTGTCCGAAGGACACATCGATCACAGATCGCACCACCTGCTTTGCTGCAGCGGGTGCGATCAATGGCGGACAACATATGAATCCCTCCCAGACCTGGTCAACTGTGCTGTAGCTGTCATTATGCTATAGCAAGGTTGGCAAGTGGTTAAACAAGTAAATAGCGTTACAGTACAGCTTGTTGCGAAGACAACGTAGAATAAATGCGATATGTCAAATCCCACTGCGAGATTATGGATGGCTCAGAGATGCAGATGATGAAATTCTTATCCACTGTGTACAAATATTCTGGCTTCTATATTTTCATGGAATATGACTGAATTGATCCTTGATTTGGTTACCGTCAAGGAAAGGTTAAGTGATTTCCTGTCTTTGGCAATTGCTTGCTTGGCTGCTGTTAGAACATGCAACAGTAATTTGAACTGGGTCTTGGAAAGGCCTGGGAACTTTTAGAGTGCATGTTGGGCTTAAAAGGGGACTGCAACAGCCTTTTGTTTGGACACCATCTGGAAGTTTTTTTCCCAGCAACAAGTGGTGAAGGGTTAGTACCTCTTTATGGTCATTACTTCTATGTCCCTTTTGGGACAACTTTTTCTACTTTTATTGTGGACACAGAAAATAAGGCTAAAACCCCAGATTTACTCTACAAAAACGAAAGGTTTCAGCTGAATACTACATTTGCTGTAAGAATATAATTATTATTACACAGTGGAAACTTTATCCCCCTCTAAAATCTATTCAAAAATACATACCCAGCATGAAGGAACAGCGACAGCCACAGCCTGTAAAACTGATCTGGCACTTCAGGATTCAGAAACGGCAGCAAGCCACAAACTTCATCTAAACAGTGGACCTGTGGAAAGAGAAGCTGATTTACAGCAGTGTATCATGAAGACAAATACTTCTCTGGTCTGTCATTAAAGTGACAATGACTGGCATGTTAGCTTCAAAATCAGTGACAATATAAACACTGCTGTTTTTGAGCTACCTCCTCTGCAGGACCCATAAATACCTCTAAACCAGTTTTAGATTTATATGGATTTATTTGTGGGTGACCACTTCGGCATCTACTTCAAGCATAGAGTGCCATGGCTACCCTTGAAACGGCTCCAAAATCATTATATCCTAAAATTTAAAAAAAACGAAACACAAAGTGATGAGCAAAGAAAGAAGCACAAAACCGTGGGATCAGGTCACGACTTGTGTATGAGTGTGAGCTTTGGAGTGTGAGCATGGAGGGATGGATGGTGTGCTTTAAAAAAAAAAAAAAAAAAAAAAAAAAGAAAGAATTTTTCAAACACCGTCCCTTTCAATTTTATTGCTGTCACAAGGGATGAAAACATCCCTTGTGACAGTAATAGTCAGTGACAGGTACGCTCATGGAGGGATCTGGGGTTTATAAGACCCCCAAACCCCTCTTCTGCACTTGAAAGTATTCAAAACGTCATTTAATACTTTTAATATTTTGAAAACTGGTGCCATTGTCTCCCAATGTACACCGGAAGTGACAACGCTTCCGGGGTACTACATCTGAGATCCGATCAAAGCCTATTCTGGCTTTGTTCGGGTCTCTGGCCAGCCGGTGGGCTGAAACAGACCATTATTAATGCAATGTGTATGTAATGACATATGTAAGAATGATTATTGCACAGTTGGTCTAAACAATATCATTGTTAATCCTACAAAATGATAAGCACTGACCTGTGAACAAAGTGTTGCCTCTTCATGAAAATAGCCATGCATGAAATTACAATACTCCCGCGTTGTTATTTCACAACTAAAAGAAAAAGAAATATGCAACACTTTAGCACACTTACAACCATAAAGAATCCTTCAATAGTCTGGCTATCATATACCAACTGGAGTGTTGACAGTCCCCCAATGCCTATACAGGGAAGGAAAGAATGCCATATAATAAACATTTTGGGGCAACTAGTGCCAGTTTTACCACATAAGATGCAGAAATAAATCAGAGCGAAGAACCAAGGGTAATATTGTACATGTCTGACCCGATAGAATGTCGCACGGTAGTTCTTTACTGAAGGAAATGGACTCAAAGTTTTTCTTAACCGCTTATAGGTTTTTTAAAAGAAGAGGCCCAAGAAGATAAAATTGTGGGTGCTGCAATTTTTTATGTCACATGGTATTTGCTCAGCAGTTTTTCAAACGCATTTTTTTAAATACACTTTTGAATTTTAAAGGCACAAAAACATAATGCCCAATTGTTTGGTAAATTATGAAAGATGATGTCATGCCGGTTAAATAGATGCCAAACGTATGACGCTTTAAAATTGTGCACGCCTGTGCAACGGCGACAAATGACATAATTGTTATCTATAGGCGACGCTTTAGAAACATTTACAGGTTACCACTGGTCTGGTGCTAGAATTACTGCTCTCAAACTGAAATTTGTGCCAATACCTCACGTGTGGCGTGATCGCCGTTTGTGCGCTGGTGGGACCAACATGTGTGTTCACCTTTGCGCATGAGCACGAGGGGTGGTGTGGGGGCGCAGTTTTGTGGGTGGTGTCTGTGTGCATTAAATAAATTTTTTTAATTCTCTTTATAAATGTCTAACTTTTTTGATCACTTTCATTGTCATCACAGGGAATTTAAATACACCCTGTGACAGCAATAGACAATGACGGGTACTCTTTACCGACAGAGATCTGGGGTCTATTCTGCCCTTCAAAGATTGCTTTTTGCAAACCACTAGGGGGTTTGATTACAACTGGCAAAACCGAAAAGTGATGAAATGCTCATAGATTCCAGTTTCCTAGACCATAGAGCTGATCAGAGTCAATTCTGGCAGGTAGACATCTATCCTCCCGCTGCTTGTAAAAGCAATCCAGCAGCTAACTATCCACTAGGATTGCTTTTACAAGAAAGCCGACCACCAGCTGGAAACAATACCGGAACAATGTCTGCAATTACAGGCATCATCTTAGTATTACCGCTCAAAGTCCAGTGATATACAGTTCCATCGCTGGTCATCAAGTGGTTAAAGTGTATGTAAACCTTAAAAATGAACCTATACTTGGTCCCTTTGTCAAACTATAGAAGGTGGTTGGTATAACTATTTAATAAATTGATCTTGCCACGAATCCTGTCAGATGATAACTTCCTATGCTGCACTCTAACCAGTATCAGTGCTCCTGGTTATCTTATAGAGAAGCTGGGAGAGGGGGTTTTGTAGTCCTGTCCTAAAGCGACAACTCTGCTTCTCCACATAGTAGATACAGTATAGTAAGCAAGTGTTGTCACCCTAGGACAGAAGTTGTGTAACTAATGCAAGCACCTCACCTAAGAATGGCGGAGCTACCATCTAAGGATTATTGTGCTTTAGATGTCCCACTACCAAGCAACACATACTCACCACCACCTTTCCATATATATAAGAGCAAGTGGATCACATGATTTCTTCGCATGCTATGGTGTTGGTGCTTGGCAAGTAGCCGGGCACTGTCACATGGGGCAGGAAGACACTCCTTCAAGTGTAAGCTCCACCATCTCAGCAAGACAGAAGCAAAGCAGCAAAGGGAGCGTGTGCTGCTGGGGAGGGTGGCATTTAAAGGAGTAGTAAACTCTTTATCTCACCTTGTACCCACATGTAAGCTTACAATCGCACATACGCGGGAGTGACGTCACTGAAGCCTGGCCATTCAAACAGACTGAGCCTGTGAACCTGGAAGATGATAAAATCCCCGGCAGCAGCGACAGTGCAATGCTGAAGGTTTAAGAAAGAACTGTTGCCACACATCTGTGCTGTCCCTAAGAGGAGTGTATGAGTGGCAACCTCAGCCTGGACTCCGTATATATGCGTTTCGCTCTGCAGTGCAATGCCGGAGGGCTTTGTGTGAAAGCTATGTCATAATGTGCTAGTTTGCAGTGTATACCAGCACAATATAGCATAAAGCTGCAGGGGGCAGGTTTTTTTTTTTTTAGCTGGTTTACTCCTGCTTTAAAGCAGAACTGCTATCCCTTTGCTCTGTATTGGTAATGCACAGGTTTGCTTTAAGAATTTAACTATTTGGGAACAATGCCACACTGAGGCTACAAAACATCTCTGGCACGTACAGCATAAAAGCACACACGTATGAGCAAAATTTTGGTGGCACAGAAACCTCATAACAGTATTTAAAGACAAGTGCAGATGGTGTGTAGGCAGCAATGACACTTGCTATTTTATTAAAATATCAGGCTGATTCAATCTAAGCAGCCTTGGTGGATATACCGACCTGCTAATAATCGGATATTAAGCAGGTTAGCAAGCAAGCAACAAAACAGATAGTACAGACAGGAAAGAATCTATGTTCTTACAATTACTATGATTTACAATCGCAATAAGAGAAATGTGTTTTTTCCGTCTGTAGTAACTATTCTTTTCCAATCTTCCGGTGTGTTGACAGCGCACAACAGGCAATTAGGATCCGAGTGCACTTCTAACAGCAGCATGGCTTAATAGTAGAAGAGTCCAGGTGTTTCATGGGTCTGGACTGCAGGCAGACCCTTCAACCAATTGAAAATATATTTGGCATATCTTGAAATGAAAAATACGACAAAAGACGACCCAGAGGTCTGTTGAGCAGTTTTATTCCTATCGCAGGCAAAAATATGACAATGTGCCTCTCCCAAAACTCCAGCAACTGGTCTCCTCAGTTCCCAGACATTTAGAGTGTGGTTAAATGAAGAGGGGATGCAACAAACTTGAGACATGCTGCTATCAATTTCAAAATGACTTTTTTCCCCCCACCATTTTTTGCTCAGTTTAAACATTTGATATGTTTTTATTTTCTATTGTAACTATACGGGTTTATCAGGTTTGCAAATCATTGCATTCTGTTTTTATGTAGATTTTACACAGCATCCCAACTTTTTGGGAAGTCGGGTTGTAGAATAGTTAAAATCATCGCCATTCGTGCTTGTACCGGCATTAGGAACACTGGGTGGAAATTTAAAGGGCTACTACCGGAAAGGTTGTAATCACAGGTTTTATGTGAACATATACAGTGGATATAAAAAGTCTATACACCCCTGTTAAAGTATCTGGTTTCTGTGATGTAAAAAGATAAATTTCAGAAATTTTTTCCACCTTTAACCTCTTATTGTCCACACTATAGCCGAATGACGGCTACGGCGCGGACCTACATTACCGGGAGGCCGTCAATAGATGTCATCCCCTTTGCGTGTGGTAAGGGGCCGATCCCAGGCCCCTTACCACGTGATCAGCTGTCAGCCGATCTTGTGATGTAAACAGAAGCTTGGTAATCGTCCCCCCCCCCCCCACGCTGACAGCACGAGGAGAAAAAAAAAGCTGATCGGCTTCTGTTGAAGGGACATCGGTCCCGAACAGGAAGAGGCACAGCCGCCTCATCGGTGCCAACTAGACCCACCTGTCAATGCCCACAATCAGAGCCCACTGCCACCTATCAATGCCCACCAGTGGTGCCAATTAGTGCCATCTAGCGGTGCTGCTTATCAGTGTCACCTACCAGGGCCACCTATGAATGCCCATCAGTGGCACCCATGCGTGAGAACAAAAAATAAAGCCCAGAGGTGAGCAAAAGCCACCAAAAGAAAGAAAGCTCTATAAGCGTGCACATCCTCTTATAACTGGGGATGTAGCTGTGTTAAAGCGGAAGTTCCACTTTTGGGTGGAACTTCCGCTTTAAGCACTCCTCACTCCCTTACATATCACAAATCAGAATTCAAAAACAAACAAACAAAAAAAAATAAAGTCAGGTTTTTGAACATCTGTGTACCATTAGAAAGAATACCCTTCATAGGCATTAGAGGAAATTTTTCCAATATTGAGGGAACATTCCATTGACAGATGTCACAGCAACAAGTTTTCCCATTGAATGTTTCCCCCTCTATTCTTGTTCAGTTGACTCAAAATTTTAGGAATTTAGTCCCAGTTGTCACAGAACAAACAGGGAGATTTATTCTTAACAGGGACGTAGACCGCAACAACTGGACAGGGGCAGGAACTTCTTACCATAACAAGCAAAATGTACGCTTTAAAGAAATTAAACAAAAAGCACCATTTTGTTTCCAATCTTGTCACACTTTCTCACTCCTGTACTCATTATTCAACACCCTCACCTTCCTTTAGTACCAATACAACAAGGCCGTCCTTTGATTTCACAGTCCATGTGCTTAAATCCAGTGTGGTTCGTTTTGGGCTGGTATGTGCATATCTAGAGGAAGATGAGCAATAGTGAGAACATTGATGGGTCATTTAGCCACAGGCATGGCACTCTGTCTAACCCAAGACACTTACCGGCCATTTAGTGATGTCATCAGGCCAGACATGTGGTGTGATGGAAGCCGGCTCCTCACAAGTCCTATAAGACATCATATTAACAAGGTCAGTTGGAATGTAAGCTCACGTCCAATGCGAAGTATAACAGTAAACAAGATTGAACATTGAGGGTGACAGTGATAACATGACAAGAGCAATATGAGATTGGCAGAGACAGCATTCACAAACAAGTCCAACAGCTTTAAACATTAAAAATCCCCCCTACATATGCAAACATTTATTGTCTGTGTGATAATATATGTATGACCCTAGATATAGGCTAGGAGGTAATAATAGCTCAGCAGGTGCTTGTATTAAAGGGATGTAAACATTATTATTCATTACCTAGGAATTAACAGGCTTTGATGTGAAAGTCAAAGCCATGTTCCTACAGCTAAGCCAACTTATCACCACTGTGGGTTAGCTATAGAAAAGCACGTGTTAGAAAAGCTGGCTTTAACTCAAACAGGACATCGGTTGACAGACAGGTTTACAAGAAAGATTAGTGCCACAATCTGCAATAAATTCTCTGCGACAAATAAAACTACATACATTTTTGTGTTCAATTTTCTGACACATTCCTACACTTATTACACAAATAATTATGCTGGCACTGTAGGAATAACTTGCTTATCCTTATTTGTTCACCAACAACTGCAGTAGCGAATAATGATGTGCAAAAACATACAATCCATAGCAACCAATTTGAATGAACAGATTTTGGCTGATGAATTGCTATTGGTTACACACACTGTCCAAAGACCATAAAGTAAGAAGGCCACACATTGCACATCAAAATCTTCACTGAGGAGGACTAGTATAGGCGTTTTACAATTTTTGTGAAAATTATTTTTATTGTTTTAACAATAAAACATACACAGTACAACAAAAAGTAGACAATGGACAAGGCGCAGAACGCACTGGCAACCAGTGTTACAAACTACTATACAACGAGTTCAACTAAGATCTACTAACCACTCAAACCTCCCTCCCTCCCACCAATGCAACAAATCCTGCAGTGCGGCTCAAGAGGGATATCATCCCATAATAAAGTAAAAGTAGACTCCACTGTGGAGCAATATTACACAAAAGTACCAAAAGTACCCATGGCCATATGGCTTTAATCCAGGAAACAGATAATGTATCAACAAATAGAACAGATCAAAAAGATATTAATCAGATGTCAGCAGGGAAGCCTCAAACCAAGTGTCATAGACAGCCAACCATGCCACACTTTTTTCACTTTTTCAGACAGCTCCTGATCAGGTAAGTAGTTTTATATAGAGGCAAAGCCTTATTAATCAAGCCTTTCCAGAATGTAAAGGAAGGGGCCTAATTTTTTTCCAGTGCAGTAACATAGGCTTTTGAGGAAAAAAATAATGATAGATAGGAAAGTCCTCTGTGCTCTAAAGCCCCATCCACACTATCAGATTTTCTGCAGATTTTTTCCTTCAGATTTACCAAAACCATATAATATGAGGTCAAACCTTGGGAGTTTCAATATGTATGCAATCAGACAGGCCCTTGCACTACATGGTTTTGGGAAATCTGAAGATAAAGATCAGCAGAAAATCTGACAGTGTGTATGGGGCTTTAGAGGTGCAAGCTCCTCCACAAGCCCCAGGAGACAGATTGAAATAGTCAAAGGAATTGGAAGGGCAGTCAGCTCATGAAGAGTATGGGTGACTGCCATTGCCAGAACTCCTATATCTTAAAGCAGTGTCAGAAAACATGGTCAAAGCCATTTGGGGAGGATGTGAAATGCCAGCACTCTGCAGAACTAGAACTGCAATTATTGCCTAGTATAGCCAGCGTATAATAGATTCTGCAGAACGGTTTAAATTGGATGAGGTGATCCCTAGCTGACACCAGAGTTTTGAAAGGGTAATCACACACATCATCCCAATCATCTCCTTGAAAATTAGGATCCAAAAAAGGTAGCCACTGTTCCCTGCATCTATCAAGTGCCTTTGGCCACACGGTAAACAATTCCTTATAGACTTCTGACAAAGATTTAACTGCTACATCTGCACAAAGCAGCTGATCCAAAGTGAAAAGAACGAACCTCCAGAGTAACAACCAAATCGTGCAACAAATGCATATCACAACTGAAGGTAGTGGAAAAAGGTACCAGTTTGGGAGATTAAATTTGGATTTCAATTGATCAAACATACAGAGGGTCCCTGCCTCAATATTCTTCATGTGTTTAATCCCACACTGGGCCCACAGTATAGGATCCGGAATAGCACTAAAAAGAGGAAATGGAGAGAAGGGAGAACATGGAACCTCCTCCAGTTGCATTAACATCTGTGCCTTGTCCAATGCACGCAGTGTAGCACTGACTGCATCTCCATCATCCCTAAGCAGCCATCGCTACACAAATACCATTTGTCCGGCTAAATATTATTTCTAAAAGGTCCAGCAAGGCCAAGCCACCTTGACCCAAGGGTTCTTGAAGAATACAAATCCCTATCCTAGGATGAGACAAGGGCCATAGGCAGGAACTGAAAAGCCTGTAAATTCTTAAAATATGATTGAGGGACCCAGTTAGGAGAATTACGCAGGAAATATAGGAAAACTGGTAAAAGTTTTTTTTAAAAGATTGACCTGGCCAAGGATAAGGAAAATGTCGCCATACCTCCAGCCTGTACTTGACAGTAGGGACCAAGGGCAGGAGGTTAAGCGCTGTATAATCTCCAACTCAAAGGAAAAACTTCAACACCAGATATGTAAAACTTGAAACCCAAGGAAATGACTGTTGGGGTCTACTTGGGCCCGAGCCCCTTCATCGATGGGCAAAACACTGGATTTAACCCAATTAACCTTAAGATCAGAGTACTTGGTAAAATTATTCAAAATTTGGAAAACTGCTCCCACAGAAGGACCAGGGTGCGGCAAAAAAGGTAAACAGCACAGAGCCGTATGTTCACAGATGCCTCCCACCACCGTCGACTTCGGCGGGGTGATAGCAATGGGTTCCATAATAAGCGCAAACAAAGATGGAGAGAGCGAACATCCCCATCAACCCTGCATATACAAGTCTTAAAGGCGTCCCACACCACAGGAAGAGCTATCGAGGAGAGATCGTCCTCCCAATAGCTAGAAAAGGAAGGTTCAACCTGGGCAGACAAGACTCCACCTCTTTCCATCCCAGACTTACTGTCCCTGCACCATCCCTGACCTGCGATAGGAATCCAAGGAGAATCGATAAGGGGGTATGGTCTGAGAGTAGGGCTGCAACTAACGATTATTTTCATAATCGATTAGTTGGCCGATTATTGTTTCAATTAATCGGTTAACCTTAAAAAAAAAAAAAAAAAAAAAGTGTGGTGTATAATTTAGTTTAGTAAAGTAAAAAGTAGTTTTTTTGTTTTTGTTTTACTAAACTAAAAGACAATTTATGGTTAGGGAGCAAAATATGGAATCCACTCTGAGAATAACAGACAGAAGAGATATACTGTATATACTATTAGAGGATATATACTGTATATACTATTAAAGGGTGAATCTGGTAAATATCATCCGACTCAGGAGATCAAATTTTTTTTATTTAAAAACAAAAAAATGTCTTTTAACCACTTTCAGACCGGACCATTTTGCTGGTAAATGACCAGAGGTCTTTTTACACTTTGGCACTGCGCTGCTTTAACTGGTAATTGCGCGGTCATGCAATGTTGTACCCAAACAAAATTTGCGTCCTTTTCTTCCCACAAATAGAGCTTTCTTTTGATGGTATTTGATTGCCTCTGCGATTTTTATTTTTTGCGATATAAACGTAAAAAGACCGCAAATTTTGAAAAAAAATGATATTTTCTACTTTTTGTTATTAGAAAAATCCAATAAACTCAATTTTAGTCATACATTTAGGCCAAAATGTATTCAGCCACATGTCTTTGGTAAAAAAAAAGTCAATAATTGTATATTTATTGGTTTGCGCAAAAGTTGTCACATCTACAAACTAAGGTACGTTTTCTGGAATTTACGCAGCTTTTAGTTTACGACTGCCTATCTCATTTCTTGAGGTGCTAAAATGACAGGGCAGTACAAAACCCCCCCAAATGACCCCATTTTGGAAAGTAGACCCCCTAAGGAAATTGATAAGAGGCATGTTGAGCCCATTGAATATTTTATTTTTTTGCCTCAAGCGATTGAATAATGACAAAAAAAAAATTTTTTTTTTTTACACAAAGTTGTCACTAAATGATATATTGCTCACACATGCTATGGGCGTATGTGAAATGACACCCCAAAATAAATTCTGCTGCTTCTCCTGAGTACGGGGATACCACATATGTGGGACTTTTTGGGAGCCTAGCCGCGTACAGGGCCCCGAAAACCAAGCACCGCCTTCAGGCTTTCTAAGGGCGTAAATTTTTGATTTCACGCCTCACTACCTATTACAGTTTTGAAGGCCATAAAATGCCAAGATGGCACAAAACCCCCACAAATGACCCCATTTTAGAAAGTAGACACCCCAAGCTATTTGCTGAGAGGCATGTTGAGTCCATGGAATATTTTATATTTTGCCACAAGTTGCGGGAAAATTACAAACTTTTTTTTTTTTTTTTTTTTTTTCACAAAGTTGTCACTAAATGATATATTGCTCATGCATGCCATGGGCATATGTGAAATGACACCCCAAAATAAATTCTGCTGCTTCTCCTGAGTACGGGGATACCACATATGTGGGACTTTTTGGGAGCCTAGCCGTGTACGGGGCCCCGAAAACCAAGCACCGCCTTCAGGCTTTCTAAGGGCGTAATTTTTTGAGTTCACTTCTCACTACCTATTACAGTTTTGAAGGCCATAAAATGCCAAGATGGCACAAAACCCCCACAAATGACCCCATTTTAGAAAGTAGACACCCCAAGCTATTTGCTGAGAGGCATGTTGAGTCCATGGAATATTTTATATTTTGCCACAAGTTGCGGGAAAATTACAAACTTTTTTTTTTTTTCACAAAGTTGTCACTAAATGATATATTGCTCACACATGCCATGGGCATATGTGAAATGACACCCCAAAATAAATTCTGCTGCTTCTCCTGAGTACGGGGATACCACATATGTGGGACTTTTTGGGAGCCTAGCCGCGTACGGGGCCCCAAAAACCAAGCACCGCCTTCAGGCTTTCTAAGGGCGTTACAGTTTTGAAGGCCATAAAATGCCAAGATGGCACAAACCCCCCCCCCCAAATGACCCCATTTTAGAAAGTAGACACCCCTAAATTTAGGGGTACACTAGTGAGACTAGGTAATAAATGGCGGGTGCCCTGAAACTATAAAAAAATAACTAACCAACCAGCGTCACCTGTAACAGTTATATGGTGATCACTGGTGAAAGGGTTAACTAGGGGGCAATCAGGGGGCTTTATGCGGTAGTATATGGGGGTCCCTGGCGCTATAAAAAGCTGCGGCGAACCTAAATACCTACCTGCCTAACTAGCGTCACCTGTGACACTAATACAGCGATCAGAAAAACGATCGCTTATTAGGCTGGGTTCACACTGGAGCGATGCGGGAACGCCACGAATGCGCGGCGGGTTCCCGCATCGCATGCCTCCCGGCGGCAGTTCACACTGCCCTATGCGAACTGCTGGGAGTGTCAGTGAAATGTTAATGACACCCCCAGATCAGTTCGCATATCGCAGTGCGATCTGCAAACTTGGATCGCATGGTGTGAACACCCATGCGATCCGATTCTGCTGCGGACCAAAAAAAGGGTCCCGTGCGAGTTTGCGGCGGGTGCGGCGGGTGCGACACGAATTCAGCCATACTATCTGTATAGCTGAACTCGAATCGCACAGAGATCGGATGTGATTTGCACTGCAGTGCGGTGCGAATCACATCCGTTCTCATAAACCGCTGCAATGTGAACCCAGCCTTAGTGACACTGGCGACGGGGGGTGATCACGGGGTTAAACCTTTATTGGGGGGGTTAGGGGGGTACCTTAGAACTAAAGGGGGCTAACCCTAACTGCCCTAACAGTTATTAGTCACAAATGACACCTGCCGGGTGATCAGGGGGTTAAACCTTTATTAGGTAATAAATGGCGGGTGCCCTGAAACTATAAAAAAATAACTAACCAACCAGCGTCACCTGTAACAGTTATATGGTGATCACTGGTGAAAGGGTTAACTAGGGGGCAATCAGGGGGCTTTATGCGGTAGTATATGGGGGTCCCTAGCGCTATAAAAAGCTGCGGCGAACCTAAATACCTACCTGCCTAACTAGCGTCACCTGTGACACTAATACGGCGATCAGAAAAATGATCGCTTATTAGGCTGGGTTCACACTGGAGCGATGCGGAAACGCCGCGAATCCGCGGCGGGTTCCCGCATCGCATGCCTCCCGGCGGCAGTTCACACTGCCCTATGCGAACTGCTGGGAGTGTCAGTGAAATGTTACTGACACCCCCAGATCAGTTCGCATATCGCAGTGCGATCTGCAAACTCGGATCGCATGGTGTGAACACCCATGCGATCCGATTCTGCTGCGGGCCAAAAAAAGGGTCCCGTGCGAATTTGCGGCGGGTGCGGCGGGTGTGGCGGGTGCGGCGGGTGCGGCGAATGGCTGAACTCGAATCGCACAGAGATCGGATGTGATTTGCACTGCAGTGCGGTGCGAATCACATTCGTTCTCATAAACCGCTGCAATGTGAACCCAGCCTTAGTGACACTGGCGACGGGGGGTGATCACGGGGTTAAACCTTTATTGGGGGGGTTAGGGGGGTACATTAGAACTAAAGGGGGCTAACCCTAACTGCCCTAACAGTTATTACAGTCACAAATGACACCAATGCAAAAAAAATAAAAAATAAAAAAAAAATGACATTGGTGTCACTGTGACTGGGGGGCAGGGGTAATTGGGGGGGTGATCGGGGGGTAAAGGGGGGGTGTGAGTGTGCCTGGCATGTTCTACTGTGTGTGGGATGTGTTGGTGCAACTCACTGATCCGCTCTCCTCCGTGTCGGAACGAAAAATACCGACACGGAGGAGAGAATACATCACTTCCTCTCCTGTGTTTACATTACAGGAGAGGAAGTGATGTCACCGGGGATTTCCATTCGTCGGGAGCGATCGCGAGGGGGTGGCCATGAATGAATGGCCGTCCCCTCGTCCGGGATCGCTCCCGAACGAAAACCGACCGCCGCAGGCACCGGGCGGGGGCCCGATCGGGCCCCCGACCCGCGGGAGGCAAATCACGTACATGTATGTGCTTATGCCTGCCTGTGCCATTCTGCCGACGTACATCGGCGTGCGGCGGTCGGCAAGTGGTTAAGAACATTTATTCGATTTTCTAATCATTAGTGGGGTCAAATCGACTTTCATTTTCAACCAGTGATGGGAAAATTTTGAAATAGAAAACTTCTTGGTCAATGGAATTTTCAGACAGTGTATGTGGTTTTCGTTCAGAAATTACATTCATTTTAAAAACAGAATGTTAAAAACAAGTGAATATTTCAAATTATATTCTTTCATTCAGTGAATGTACAAAGATTTTTTGCCTGACTATTCTCTTCTGAACATTTATCTGTGTGGCCAGCATACGGCTCGGTACACACCTATGCAGCTTCCTTTTGATGCATTTCTGCAGTGCTTTTTGCTGTGTGTTTTGCTTTTTTTGCGCACGTGATTTTTTTCTGCGATTTGCGTTTTTGCACAAATTGCTGCAAAATTTAAGTATATTGAGCCAAAAAAGCACTAATTGCATTAAAAAAAAAAGTCCCTACCCTTTCCAAATACGCAGCGGCTGAAAAAAGCATAGATGTGAACGTGTCCCATAGGAAACCATGTAAATGAACTGTAGTGCGTTTCTGCAAAAAGCACCAATCACACAGGCGTGAACCAGGTATAAGATGTTTAGTAACATAATGGGGTTAAAAAAAACGAAAATTAGCCCTTTATAGTATAAAAAACAAAACAAAAAAAAACAAACAGATAATCACTATTGTAAGGGGTTCATTTTTTTACTGTAGAACTGTGAAAGTAATATTTGCAGTAGCGATTTGCTCTTTTTGCACTATAGAAAGGGCTCATTTTAGTTTGTTAACCCCATTATGTTACTGGCCGATTTAACGATTATGAAAATAGTAATCGATTATGAAATTAATCAATTCGTTGTCGATCGATTAGTTGTCGATCGATTCGTTGTTTCGGCCCTATCTGAGAAGCCTCCTGGGAGATAGCTGGCACCCTGCAACACTTGTAACAAGGAAGCATTAGCAAATACCAAGTACATCCTCAAGGAGGATCTATGGGTTTTAGATAAATGTGAATAACTTGGATGTTTCCATAGTCACAGTTCAGTCAAGGAGGCTGTAGCCATCCAAGATAACTCAGAAGAGGAAGACCTTGTCAGGTTAGAAGCAAAGAAAAAAGGGAATATGTGGGACTTTGAATGAGACGCCACAGGGAATATTGCGCCTCCATCCCTGGTTGCTTATGCAAAAAAGGAGGGGCGGGGGAGAGGAGTCAGGTTAGAAGAGTCAAGTGCAGAATCTAATTCTGCATTCAAATCCCCTGCTAGGAGAAGGGGGAGGTGCATGCAAGAAGCCAATTTACCCAACAGGTAATACAATATTTGCACCTGGAACGGTGGTGGTACATAAACATTCAAAAATACCAACCTTCAAGTAAAGATATTAGCAACAATAATTAGGTAGTAACCCCCCAGTATCGAAGATAACCTGCTGGAAGGTACAGGGGACCTCCTTACTAATCAAAATAGACACCCCCTGGGCATAGGTAGAATAAGTAGCATGCAGCCCACTCTGCACCCACTGGCAGTGCAAGGCCAAGACTCTTTCTATCCAAATGGTTCTCCTGTAGGAAAACAATATGAGGTTTGACTTATTGGAACATTAAGGCTCCCAAAAACTCTCATTCAAGCCTCTGATACTCCATGACACCAAATTAAGTGAGGACACTGACATAAAATACATTTTGGAGTAAATAACCACCAGGATAAAGCAGCAACCAGCGGGGACCAAGGATTCCAGGGAGCTCCACAGTAGAGGTATTGCAGGTAAGTAAAAAGGAAACATTGCACACGACTCACCAACCTTGTCCCAGCAAACATTTGAACTCACTACTGCAGTATAAAACCCAAGTACACACAAAAAAATCAGTTACAGGCTGTCTCTACTCTGAACTTTACCCAATTATATGAGAGATATGACCATTAAAAGAGTCTACTAGCTCAACAAACAGCTGCAAAGGGACCGAGGCTACAAACCATAGGAGGTGGAAGGACATACTGTAATTTAAAGAGAGTGAGTGGGCAGAACTGTAAAATACTGTGCTACACTAATGGGACCATACAACCACAATCTTCACACTGGCAAGTGCATACAGAAAAACAAACGATCTTAATGTTTAGAAGTCAATAGGACTCTTCCAAAAGAAAGCAACATTGATACAAGGCACACACCCCAGGAACAATGTCCGCAGTGAGGAATCCAAAGATTCAAAGGGTGCCAAAGCCACTTCACTGTCCCCGATATGGTACTTGGAGCCAAGTTGGATTGAGCATATTATAAGTTAGGCCTTTCTCACTCAGCCGGAGTCAGACCTCGGTGAAATAACAATGGTGATTCTGCGACTTCGATGAAAAATTCAGGAAAAGCATTTCTTTGTTTTTTTTTTTCCAACGGCAACTCCCGTTGCTTCCTTGCTTCAGCAAGAATCATGTCCCCTTCATGGAAATTTAAGAAGTGTTCCAGGAAGAGTCCAGGGGGAGTGCTGGAGGGGCAATTGCCAGTGGGGACCCTGTGAGCCTTCTTCACAACATAACTAGAAGGCATATCTGCATCCTCCACCTTGCTCAGCAGGGAACTAACCAGTGACTGCAGGTTGGAAAACTGCGCCATATGAAAGTCCAGTGGATCTTCCACGGAGCTGATGCAATCTTCAGCCTCCGAGTCGCCCTCTGATCTTATCCAGATCATGGCAGATTAGTGTGCAAGGCAAGATGGTCAATGGAAAGCATAAGCACCAACTTACAGCCCTCTATTGCATTCAGGATAGGCTTGAAGATTGCTGCTGGATCCTGATCTGCTGTTTGGGAGGAACCAGGAGCTGCAGCCAGCGGCGGGGAGCCTGTCCCAGGAGAAGGCTCCGAGATGTTAGTCTGCATACACGGTGAACGATGTGCAGTCGCTCCGGAAGAAGGCGGCAAAATGGCACCAGGGGAACATGTGGTCTGCCCTTTCCTGGATTTTTGCCGCTTTGGGTCCCGTGGTGGTGTCCCTGTTCCTTTAGCCAGCATAATAGTGAGCACCAAGGGACACAAAATAGGCAAGGATGAAGAGGCTGCCTCTAAGACCCATAATAGTGTCCTTTAAACAGGAGAAAGGAACAAATTATCTCTGATCTCTCAGTCTGCCCATCCGTCCCAGCTATTGAAAATCAATAGAGATGGCCGACAAGAGTCGATGCCTCATAAAAAGCGACATGCTACTTAAAGGAGAAGTAGGACTATAGTTCTGTGGATCACAGGCGTGTAGTTCATTCTACACTCATGTAACCCGTTTTCAGACAACAGTTGGCTTGACATCACTCAGCCAGTCTAGGTTCTGGATGGATCACGACTTTACGGTCAGGATCCCCCCAGATGCCTGGACCAGCAGCTGGCTGAGCCTCTCAGTGAGCCATGGAACCAGTTGCTCCCATCCCCTTCACAGTCCAGAGCTCCAGTGAGCACTGGGGGGACAGAGCAGAGAGCTGGTGATGTTTTTGAAACAGCGGGGGACAGATGCAGTATCAGACCTATGCTACATCTACCTAGGTGAGTATAATTTAACTTTCTTAAGAAACCCAAACTTCTCTCAACTTTTAACGCATCACAACGCTACTCTTCTTTTGTGAAGAGCACTGTGTGGTACAATTGTTACATTCATGGCAGGCATTAACCACTTTCAGACCGGACCATTTTGCTGGCTTAAGACCAGACCACTTTTTGCGATTCGGCACTGCATTGCTTTAACTGACAATTGCACGGTCGTGCGACGTGGCTCCCAAACAAAATTGAGGTCCTTTTTTTCTCACAAATAGAGCTTTCTTTTGGTGGTATTTGATCACCCCTGCGGTTTTTATTTTTTGCGCTATAAACAGAAAAAGAAAATTTTGAAAAAATGCATTTTTTACTTTTTGCTATAATAAATATCCCCAAAAATATATTAAAAAAAAATATTTTTTCCCTCAGTTCAGGCCGATACATATTCTTCTACATTTTTTTTTTACCAAAAATATCGCAATAAGCGATTGATTGGTTTGCGCAAAATTTATAGCGTTTACAAAATAGGGGATAGTTTTATGGCATTTTTATTAATTTTTTTTTAACTAATAATAGCGGCGATCAGCGATTTTTATTGTGACTGCGACATTATGGCGGACACATTGGACATTTTTAGGACCATTGTCATTTATACAGCAATCAGTGCTATACAAATGCAGATTCCTGTGTAAAATGACACTGGCAGTGAAGGAGTTAACCAGGGGGTGGCAGTGTAGGGGTTAAGTGTGTCCTAGTGGCGTGTTACTAACTGTGGGGGGTGTGGCTGTGTGTTAGTGAACACTGATCTCTGCTCCAATCACAGGGAGCAGAGATCAGTGTCACTTGTTGCTCGGCAGAACGGGGAGATGCTGTTTACTTCCGCATCTCCCCGTTCAGCCTCCCCTTAAGACGATTGCGGGTATCCTCGCAGCGATCGAATCCATGGGACCCATGACCGGACTCCCGGGGGTCCCGACGGGCATGCACGCCCCCCGCCGCGGGGGCGTACGCGATGGCACGGCGGCAATTTTAAATGGATGTACCTGTACGTCAATTTGCCTGTCCGTGCCATTCTGCTGACGTAAATTGTTGTGCGCCAGTCGGAAGGCGGTTAAAGGGTGGTTATGAGGCTTTAAAACTGCTGAATAAATACTATAGAACATTAA
This sequence comes from Lithobates pipiens, assembly GCF_037356315.1. NCBI lineage: Eukaryota > Metazoa > Chordata > Amphibia > Anura > Ranidae > Lithobates > Lithobates pipiens. The sequence goes on along the minus strand of NW_027507789.1, from coordinate 63,093,968 downwards.
ATGGCAGGCTTGATAGGTTCACCAAATCCATTTTTTGTTTAACTCACCGGGGGTCTTGATGGCACACAGCTCCTGACACTCTCTTCTGACCATCCTGCTCAGGTGCATTATGTTCTGGCCACTTTATAAAAGTTGCCAGTGTTTCCTACCATTGAAAAAAAACAAAGACAAAATAATTAGAGATGAAGCTGATCTCCAGGCAAACAGCTAAGTATATAAACTAAATGTATACAGTGCCTTGAAAAAGTATTCATACCCCTTGAAATTCTCCATATTTTGTCATGTTACAACGAAAAACGTAAATGTATTTTATTGGGATTTTATGTTATAGACCAACACCAAGTGGCACATAATTGGGAAGTGGAAGGAATATGATAAATGGTTTTCAATTTTTTTTTTACTAAATAAAATGTGAAAACTGCAGCGTGCATTTGTATTCAGCCCCCCGAGTCAATACTTTGTATAACCACCCTTCGCTGCAATTACAGCTGCGGCTGCAAGTCTTTTTGGGGATGTCGCTTACCAGCTTCGCACATCTAGAGTGACATTTTTGCCCATTCTTTGCAGAATAGCTCAAGCTCTGTCAGATTGGATGTAGAGCATCTGTGAATAGCAATTTTCAAGTCTTGCCACAGATTCTCAATTGGATTTACGTCTAGACTTTAACTGGACCATTCTAACATGAATATGCTTTGATCTAAAACATCCCATTGTAGCTCTAGCTATATGTTTAGGGTCGATGCCCTGTTATAAGGTGAACCTGCACCCTTGCCTCAAGTCTTTGCAAACTCTAACCGTTTTTTTTTTGTCTAAGATTGCCCTGTATTTGGCTCCATACATCTTCCCATCAACTCTGACCAGTTTCCCTGTCCCTGCTGAAGAAAAGCATCCCCACAACATGCTGCCACCATGTTTCAGTGAGGATGGTGTGGCCAGGGTGATGTGCAGTGAAAGTTTTCTGGCACACATCGCGTTTTGCTTTTAGGACAAAAAGTTAAATTCTGGTCTCAGCTGACCAGAACACCTTCTTCCACATGTTTGCTGTGTCCCCCACATTGCTTCTTGCACGCTGGACTTCTTATGGTTTTCTTTTCTTTCAACAATGGATTTCTTCTTTCCACTCTTCCATAAAAAAACAGATTTGTGGAGTGCATGACTAATAGTTGTCCTGTGGACATATTCTCCCACCTGAGCTGTGGATCTCTGCAGTTCCTCCAGAATTACCATGGGCCTCTTGGCTGCTTCTCCGATTATTGCTCTACTTGCCCGGCCTGTCAGTTTAGGTGGATGGCCATGTCTTGGTAGGTTTGCAGTTGTGCCATACTCTTCATTTTTGGATGATTAATTGAACAGTGCTCCATGAGATGTTCAAAGCTTGGGATATTTTCTTTTAACCTAACCCGCTTTAAACTTCTCCACAACTTTATCCTTGACCTGTCTGGCATGTTCCTTGGCCTTCATGATGCTGGTTATTCACTAAGGTTCTCTAACAAACCTATGAGGGCTTCACAGAACAGCTGTATTTATATGAAGATTACAATGACACACAGGTGGGCTCTATTTACTTATTAGGTGACTTTTGAAGGCAATTGGTTCCATTAGATTTTAGTTAGGGGTATCAGAGTAAAGAGGGCTGAATACAAATGCAAATACACCACATATTTAGTTGTAAAAAAAATTGAAAACCATTTATCATTTTTCTTATGGTTGAACTGGATGGACTTTTGTCTTTTTTCAACCCAACTATGCAACTATAGGGAAGCCATTTTACAAAGGATTTCGATCTCTGCCGTAAGATATACACAGTCTCATAAAGCACATGCAGGGAAATGCCACTTACAGATAAAAAGGCAGTGGTGTCCCCCCTCCACCCCCAGACTGCTGACTGTACAGTAAAAGAGCAGGAGACTGATGAGGTCATCGGTCTGCTGACACCTCTCTCTCTCTCTCCCTTTTAGCATGTTGTCAGCACCTTTGCATGAGGCAAGCCTGACAAACACGGCAAGTCCCAGTGCTGCCCCAACCTCTTCTGAGCTGACTACCAATTTTATGGGGGATTGAAAGGGAGTCGTATCAAGTCAGATTCCATACACACACTAGTTTATTAATTGAGAGCTACAATCAATGGTATCTTTTCTGGCTGCCTGGAGTTTAGTTTCAGGTACACACATATTGCACTAAAAACGTAGAACTGCAACTAATCTTGTGTCTAAAGGATTGGTCTCCTTAGCTGGACGGTGATTGCCACCTAGTGGCAAATTAGTGTTGATGTAGTTTAAGCAGAGTGGTGCCCGTTATTCTTGATTCCTTACCGAGCAAACCCGCTGTTGTGTCTGCACACACCCTGAATTATCATTCTGAACGCAACAGCCAGACTCCCGTTCTAGATCATGCTCTCTCTGAATCAAGCGTTCAATTTGTGCATCCCGTCGTATGCAGGGCAAAAACTTTGCTCCAAGGTGAATCAGAGCTATCTGAAAGATACAAAGTCCAGAATATAAAATCAGGTACAACTAGTCATGTAGAAAAGGGCAGATATCGAAGTGTTCACCTTTTCAGAAAAAAAAGAAAGGCAAATACCCTACCCCATTCCCACATGCACTTACCTCAGTGGGTGACACATTTTCACAATCTATGCAACCAGTGCAGTGGGACCTGTGGTTTACAAACTATGCTGTACTTCCTCTTTCCCTAGGGACACCGGGATTGATCAGAGTGGTTCTGATTGGTCTGCACCAGGCTGTGTGGATGGTGAAACTCTACCCTTTCATTTTTTTCCAAACAAAGCTGAACACTTGAAAAGGGGAACTGTACTTCCAAGGCTGAAATCCTGCACATTCATGGGAGCGACATCATCTCTGTCTGGCCAATAGAAATGGTTGCGGATCAATACCTCAGAGCCACTGGGCTGAAGTCGTCCATGACCAGCAGGGAGATTTGGGAATCACCGCGCTGAAAAACAGATGAGTGAACTTCCACTTTGAAGTGGAACTAAACCCTCTTTTCCTTTACGGCCAAGGAAGCTGCCATTTGGTCTCGGTTTTATCTGCAGTTACCATAGTGCTGCACATGTGATCACTTATGACATCAGCATTTTGATGGTTTTGGGAAACTGTTAAATTGATGGGTTTAGTTCTGCTTTAAGTATGTGTGATAGCCGAGAGTGCATACAATGGTGGTGCTAATTACGTGGACCATACAGCTTCAATATTGATCTGCAGATACCATAATCATGGTTGAGGAATATTAAGTAGCTTATATGAACGGAGGCATTCATAACTATACACTGAAGATTCAGCATTGCAGAGTAATAAGTGGCTACACATGAGGATGCAGCTTAAGTATACAATAACGCACGAGAAACCATGCTTCAATCTCTCCCCTTCATGACAATACTTTGTGTCTTAATGATCAGAGTGACTGCAGTCAGCCTTGAATTTTTTTTTTTTTTACTTAATGTAGAATGGAAAAAAAAAGAAAGAAAAAAAAAGAAAAAAGGGAATAGATCTGCAAGCCCAGTATTGGAATATATTCAAAACAAAGTAAAAAGCATAGATCTACGTATATACACACACACACACACGGCTAGTTTTTTTTGTTCAACCCAGTAGGTTGGAAAAAAAAAAAAAAGATCTTCCCCACTGTGTATTGTATTCTGAAAGTGGAACTCCCCCCTTCCCTCTACACCAGAGTAGATGTTGGATTCCTCTCTTTCTGGCTGCCTTCTGCTGTTCCTCCCCTGGCTGCTATGCGAGATAACAACTGACGGCTAAGGCTGTGTGTAGAGAACTACTCCAGATCACAGTTGTAGCATAGCCATATAAACAGAGCACCGAGGCTGTGTGTAGGAGAACTGCTCTGGTTCACTCTTAGCAATTATACACAGAGCACTGAGGCTGTAATCAGGAGCTGCTCACCCGCACACACAGGGCATGCATGGTGACAATTTTGAGCCTGTGTGTGGAGAGCTGCTCCCAAATAATGCCTTAGCATATGCAGACAAAGTGTTGAGGCTGTGCATGTACATCTGCAAACACAGCCTCAATACTGTCAATTGCATCCGAGGGAGCAGCAGAGAGCCAGTGATAGAGCCTGCCTCATTTCCTGGACATACAGCATCATCTAACCCTCTCTTCCTGCTGCCCCAATCTGCCTGAATTGCATAGAGAAGCACACAGACCCAGTAACGTCACAGACTTAAATAGGGCATGTAATAAAAACAAAGAATTTGTTCCAAAATTATATTTTCAAGTTGATGACGGGAAGAGGGGATCAAAAAAGGCAAAAATATAAGCAGATTAACCTTCAGCATTCATTTATATCATTGCCCAGAGGGGGAAAATTGGTCACAAATAAAACACATCAGATTAAATAAAACATAGCATTTATTTTGGTAACCCCCTTTACAATGGGGGTCAATTATGTCCCTACCTTGCCAAACCCCCACCTGAAATGTTCCTATCCCATAAATAGAGCAGCGCAGGAAAGCCAACATACCTATGTGTTCTGCGCTGATCTCCACCGGCACCTCCTCTCCATTTCCGGTGCTGGTATGTGAAGTCACATAGGAGGGCCAGTGGGGATCAGTGCACCAGACCATATAGCAATGTGTCACAGCCTCTTCCCTGCACCCCTTCTGCAAAAAAATATAAAATCACACTCTGCCTTACACACTGCTGATCAATGTGCTCTACTGTACAAACTTCTGACCTCTGTACAGTGCCACCACTCTGCCCTGCTGACCCCGTACACTGCCCTACAAACTATTAACCCCTGGACACTGCCCTACATACTATTGACAGCTGGACATTGCCCCACATACTATTAACCACTGGACCCTGCCCTACATACTACTGACCACTGGACACTGCCCTACATAATACTGACCCCTGGACATTGCCCTATAAACTAATAACCCCTGGACACCGCCCTACATACAACTTACACTGGCCAGAACTCATCCTGGGCAGTCAGGTGAGAACAGACAACCGAGCCAGAATTAAGGCAATCCAGGCCTAAAACTAGTCAAGCAAGTCAGCCTGCAGTACCAGTTCTGCCTTCATGATGGACTCCAACGGTGTTGGGGTGAGCATTTACTCTCCAAACATAAAACAAATTGAGAATGTTAAATTTCTCACTGAAGCCATCTTTTCCAATAGGCGAAGTTTATATTTTTACAGCCAAGTTTTCTTCATGCTACCCTTACCAATTTTTTTTTTTTTTTGGAAAGGGTACCACACCCCAGTGAGCTTTCGTCTCTTCTATGATGCCAAAGTAGCTTTCCACCCCTTAAAGGTTGCATACCCCTCGCTTTTCAAAATTTATATCCATTGCGACGAATAAAGGAGCAGTAGAAAATTGACAGCAGGGCAGTGTAATGGAGAGAGGTGTATATGGTCACTATGATAGGAGGTCAGAACATTACACTTACCGAACTTGGGCCTATCCAGAAGTTTTCCTGCTGTATGTATTTTACACTCTCATACACACCTTTGTTCCTTAGGACCTAAAAAAATTAAAGACATAAGCTATAATCTGCTACAAAAACATGAAAAATATAGGATTTATGCAAACCAATATGGGATTAGTCCCCCTACTATTTCCACACGTTTAGGCCGGGTTCACACCGCTGCGATGCGGGAACGCCGCAAATCCGCGGCGTTTTCCCGCATCGCATGACTCCCGCCGGCAGTTCACACTGCCCTATGCGGACGGCTGGGAGTGTCAATGATATGTTAATGACACCCCCAGATCCGTCCGCATATCGCAGTGCGATCTGCCGACTCGCACAGGAATCGGATCGCATGGTGTGAACCCCCATGCGATCCGATTCTGTTGCGGACCAAAAAAAGGGTCCCGTGCGAGTTTGCTGCGGGAGCGATGCGAATTCAGCCATACTATCTGTATGGCTGAACTCGCATAGCTACGGAGATCGGATGTGATTTGCGGTGCGAATCACATCCGGATCTCCCCCCGCAGCAGTGTGAACCCAGCCTAAATACAATATTATCGCTGTAAATACATCAATATATTTACCATATAGCTCCTAATAAGTTAGCAGAATGTTTGCACTTTTAAAAAGGCAAACTAGAAATCAATCTTTCATCCATGCTAAAATGGACGCTATAGATAAAAACCAGATGACAACGTTTGATATCATATGGAAACCCTGGATTAAATATTATAAGTCAGATAATATTGACAACCGAGTTTTATTGTTATGGTGATTAAGATTTTTTATAGAATTACAACATTAGATGATATATAAAACCTCCTCCGGAGAATTATTCCCTCCCCTTCCCCTCCTATATACCTTTTATGTTCTTCCCTTACTATATAATACTTACTATAAACATACTTTAGAAGTTATGGTCAAAACTTTAAAATCATATATGTTCTTTTAGACATATTTATTCTTTCTTGGGATTAAAATGTTTAAAACTCAGCTATAAGAATGTTTTCAAATTCTAAAATATATAAGGCCATTTATTGTCATTCCCACGAGAATATGTTGAAATTCTTCTTTGCTTTGTATCATCTGTACTTCAATATGTCTACTTTTTATTTCTGGTATCACATAATTTTTGAACGAGAAAAAAAAAAAAAAAAGGCAAACTAGAATGGGGGGATTCATTTTTAAACTCAAACAGAGGCTTAATATCTTTTTAGGCTACATTCACACCACACTAGCACGCACATGCATGTAATTTTGCATGTGTTCAGAAGTATGCAAAAAACATGTTTAGCGTTTGAGGTGCCGTTTACAGTTAATGGCATACAGAGACACAACAAGCAGATGGGGGCTAAAAAAATTGAGCTAACCACACCAAAATGCACAGCTGAAAAACAGGCAAAGCATGAAAAGATGAATGAGATACTCTTCGGCACGTAGGGCAACCCTCTGAAATAATTGGGTTGTGTGTAGTTGGACACCCGACGTTGTGTGACAGTGTGAATGGAGCCTGTTGGAAAATATTTATTCACAAACATATAAATATGGGTTTCTTCATGACACCGATGTTACAGAGCATATATAAGCATATATGGGTTTTATCAAGACAGAGTGCAGCAGAGGCAGTTTGCTTTCATATGTATAACCCTGCATGAACATGCCAGCATTGAGGAAAATTAAGTGTCACTTTCCTTACTCACAGTAAGAAAAATATATACACATAAATACACTGAAAAACAGAGGCCGCCTGTCCATTAGGGGCACATAGACGCCGCCCCCCCCCCGTCCCCCCCATCGATGCATCCAGCCCCCATCTACATGTAGGGTACCAAACGCACTGATTTCAATGGAGGGGGTGTGTTTTTTTATTTTTTTTAAGCACGCAATTAGAGCAAGGGGCTCTAATAGGCTTCAAAAAAGGGTGCGCTCGGGGCGCAGAGCACTGCGCCCGAAGCCCACCGAGTTGTGTGACAATAGCGAATGAACATTGGCTAGTGTAACACCAACACTGATTCTCCTTCCAGCTAATCAGGGAGCGGGTCATGAGACCCGTCACTCAATTGGCCAAAAAGAGATCCAACCGAATTGGCTGCCAAGAAGAGGGAGGAGACACAGGGGAAGCGAGGAAGCAGCTGGAGAGAACAGCCTGTAGAGAAGCCGACGTCGCCGAGAGAGCTGCCAGAGAGATGGGGCAAGCGAGGGGCCCCAACCTACTCTGCCTCATCGACTGGAGCAGGGAAGGGAGTTTTGTGTGCTGTCCGTGACCTGACCGGGGGTAGGTGGTCCTTTTGGGTGGATAGTTTACCACTGTAGCCCCCCTCCCCCAAAACCACCAGCTGCCGTTGCTAAAAATCTAATATAAAAAAATACAGTAAAAAAACAAACATTTAAGTTAATAATCCTCTACAGATTTAAAAGAAAAACATTTTATGAAAGTATTTCAGCCCCAGCAACAAAAAAGAAACAAAACCAATATCTGTTAAGATTAAAATGGAGCAAATGCACAATATCAGGATATCAACTTACCAGTTCAGTGGCGGTGTGTTGCGCAAATCCAATGGGTGCAATGCCATATGTACCAATGGCGAGCAAAGTGATGAGCACATGGACAAACGTGACCCAATAGGTAAAGTAAGGCCTGCAAAAAGAATACAGAAAAAAATAATAATAATAATAAGTTGACTATGCACATGCCAGCTATGTTCCTTAAAGTACATATATGCATAGAGTATGCACATTAAAATTTTTGCAAACCATTCAGCTGACCTCAGCTGTACTACAGGCAGTGTGGAGTAATTGAACTGAAAAAAATCACAACAGGGACTGGGGGGTTTATTTGCTAAAGGCAAATCCACTTTGCACTACAAGTGCACTTGGAAGTGCAGTCGCTGTATATCTGAGGGGGACATGCAAGGAAAACAAAAAAAAAATAGGATTTTTTGTACTCGCCGTAAAATCCTTTTCTCTGTAATTCACCAACTGACACAGCTTCTTCTCTTTAGACCAGGGATATGCAATTAGCGGACCTCCAGCTTTTGCAGAACTACAAATCCCATGAGGCATAGCAAGACTCCGACAGCCACAAGCATGACACTCAGAGACAGAGGCATGATGGGACTTGTAGTTTTGCAACAGCTGGAGGTCCGCTAATTCCAGATCCCTGCTTTAGACCATTGGGTTGTTATGCCACCTTCAGGAGAAGACTAGGCATTGCACGTTAACATGTGATAATAAAACTAGAACCATCTAGTTCCGCCCAAGGGGCAGTCCCTTAGGCAACAACCCCTCAGCATGCTACTGCAGCCTCAGTACGTCAACAAGCGGTATAATGTTAAGAAAAATATGAGGGGCGGGTGCTGTGTCAGTCGGTGAATTACAGAGAAAAGGATTTTATGGCGAGTACAAAACATCCTATTTTCTCTTATATTAACCGACTGACACAGCTTCTTCTCTTTAGACCATTGGGACGTCCCCAAGCAGTGGCGAGGGGTGGGAAAACAGCATAAAAATTCATCCACCATGGCATGTGGGAGCTAGTACAAACTTTACCCACAAAAAAACTACAGTGTGTGGAAAAACCACCACAAAAAAACAGGGTGCTCCTCAACGGAGAAGCACTACCCTCAAACCACACCAAAAACTGCGGTAACGAATGCAACAGTGCATTAACTTAAAAGGTACTGCATTTTTACCCCAAAAAAAAAACAGGAAAAAAAAGGAAAAAATTGCATATGCAATTGCAACTATACAGCCGCCTGCAAAACTTTGCGGCCAAAACAGGCATCACCCGATGCACTGACATCTACCTTGTAGAACTTTGTAAATGCGTGGACAGACGACCAGGTCGCCGCTTTACACACTTGAGGTACAGACGCTTGATGTCGGAAGGTCCAAGACTTTCCGATTGCCCTCGTGGAGAGGGCCGTGACCGGAAAGGGGGGGACCTGCCGTTCAAGGCGTAGGCTTGTACTACAATCTGTCTGATCCACCTGGAAATGGTGGCCGACGAGACCACCATGCCTTTCTGTGGACCAGCCACCGAAACAAACCGTGAGTCTGACTTCCGGAAGGGAACCGTGGCAGACAAATGCACCTTCAGAGCCCGAACCACGTCCAGAGCATGAAGGGCCACCTCCTTAGGATGTGTCAGCTTAGGACACAGAGATGGTAACACAATGTCCTCATTGATGTGAAAACGCCGAGACTATCTTCGGCAGGAAAGATGGTTGCGGACGCAACACCACCTTATCCTGTGGATAACCAGATAGGGCGACTTGCAGGACAAGGCCGCCAGTTCCGAAACCCTCCTGGCCGATGTAATTGCCACTAGAAAGACCACTTTCTGGGAAAGAGTCAACAGGGGAAACACTGATATTTTCAAATGGCGGTTTCTGAAGAGCCAATAATACCAGGTTCCGATCCCGCGGGGGCAACGGTGGATGCACCGGAGGGACTACATGTCACACCCCTTGAGCAAAAGTACTCACTATAGAGTGAGACGCCAGGGGTCGCTGAAAAAGGACAGCCAAAGCTGATATTTGTCCTTTAATGGTGCTTAACAACAATGTCTGGCTCACCCCTTGCTGAAGAAACAGCAGGATCCTGGATATAGAGAAGGAGCGCGGATGCCATACTTTCTCCTCACACATGGAGATGCAGGCCTTCCAGGTACGAAGATATATCTTCCGAGAAGAAGATTTCCATGCTCTCAACATAGTTGGGATCACAGAGTCCGACAGACCCCGGTTCCTCAACATCTGGCTCTCAATAGCCATGCCGTTAAAGCCAGCGAATGTAAAGCAGAATGGAGAATCGGACCTTGAGACAGAAGGTCCTCTCGCAACGGCAGTTGCCAGGGAGCGTCTGCTACCAGGCGCACTAGGTCTGCATACCAAGGATACTGAGGTCAATCTGGGGAAACCAGTATTACTGGGATCCCCTCGGCTTCCACTCTCAGTGGAGGAAAGGCGTAGATCAGCTGGTACTGATCCCATGGAGCCACCAGCACGTCTGCCCATGGATCTCTTGTCCTGGACATGAATCTTGGCACCTTCCGATTGAGACGGGAGGCCAGAAGATCCATGTCTGGTGTGCCCCACCACAGGCACAGTAGCATGAACACCTCCAGATGCAACGCCCATTCTCCTGGGTCCAGCATCCGACGACTTAGATAGTCCGCCTGCCAGTTCACCAAACCTGGGATGTAAATGGCTGACAGGGCCGGTACGTGTCACTCTGCCCACCGAAGTATGTGAGCGACCTCCCATGCGGCGGCCGAGCTTCTTGTTCCTCCTCGGTGATTGACGTGTGCCACACCAGTGGCGTTGTCTGACTGGATCTTGATCGGACGCCCTTGCAGTCTCATTGACCATGTGGAGAGGCATAGCCCGATCCAGTTCGAGCAGATTGATCAGCAACTTTGTTTCCACCGTCGACCAGAGGCCCTGAGTCGACTGAACTCCCATCACTCCATCCCAGGCGAATAGGCTGGTGTCCTTTGCGATCACTGTCCATTTCAGAGGTAGGAACGACTTCCCAGACTGAAGCACCGGGGACCTCGGCTACCAGATCAGGGAACCCCTGACTAACTGGCTCACCTGAATCTGTCGATCCAGGGACAACGGAGATCCGTCCCACTTTGTCAAGATCTCCTTCTGCAGGACTGTGGAACTGGGCATGTGGTACTGCCTCGAAGGAGGCCACCATGAGTCCCAGGACTCGCATGCGGAACTGCAGCGATGACCACTTGCGGTTCATCAGCAGTTTTACCGCGGCTCTGAAAGTCTGCAGCTTGTCTGAAGGGAGAAACGCTCTCGCTTCCCTGGAGTTCAGCAGCAAGCCTAGGTACTCCAAACGCTGAGTCGGTACTATCACCGACTTTTTTAGGTTCAACAGCCACCCAAATTCTTGCAGGGTCCGCATGGTGATCGCCACATCCTCTTCCAACTCAGATGGAATGATGGAAGAAGCTTTCAGGAGGAGATCCTCTTGGTAACCCACAATCGCGATCCCACGTTGCCGTAGCAATGCCAACACAGGAGCCAATACCTTGGTAACGACTCAGGGGGCTAATGCCAAACAAAAAGGGAGAGCCACAAACTAGTAGTGGGCTTCCCCGACTGCAATCGCAGAAACTTTTGAGGCATATGGGTATGTGCAGGTACGCATCCTGGATGTCTAAGGACGCCAGGGAGTCCCCTTGATGGAGTGCAGCGACTACTGAGCGAACCGATTCCATTCTGAACCTCTGCACTTTCACAAAGTGATTGAGGGCTTTTAGTTACAAGATTGGACATACCCCTTTCCTTCTTGGGAACTACAAACAGGTTTGAGTAGAGCCCCTGGAAACATTCCGATTCCGGAACAGGTACAATCGTCCTGCAATTCAGTAGGTCCCCTACTGCCCCCAAGAGGGCCTCCTTGCGAGCCGGGAGAACGGGTTTGCTGGGAGGGGAAGAATCTGTTTTGCGGCCAAGAGAGTAAATCTATCTTGTAGCCATAGGAAATCAGATCGCAGACCCATTGGTCGGACAGTCGAGAGGACCACCGGGCTGCAAACTCCCGAAGGCGACCCTCCATGGGTGGGTCAAACATTTATGCGGTAGCAATTTTGTTTGCAGGCTGGTTAGGCTTGCGGTTCCAGGGACGTTTCTGCCCTTCCGTGGTAGTCCTGTTGGGCTGGGGACGTTTAGGCAAAGCTCCGGGCAGACGAAAAAGCTGTTTACGAGCGGAAAAAGAGGGCCCTTGCCTACAGTGTGGCTCCTTAGCCTTCCTGGCCTGTGGGCATAGAGTACTCTTACCACCTGTGGCATTCTTAATAATGTCATCCAAAGAGGCTCAAAAGAGCCGTTTGCCAAGGAAGGGAAGATCCGTCAGGGCTTTTTTGGATGCCTGGTCAGCAGACCAGCATTTCAACCAAATCAGCCGCCTCAGCACCACTGCTGACACTGAAGCCCTGGATAACAGGGGGAGAGTATCCAGGGCCGTGTCACAAACATACTTAAGGCCATGCACTAGTTGGTCTGCTAGTTCCACGCAGACAGGAGAACCCTGCTGTTCTCCCAATTCGCGATGCAACAGTTTTGCCCACACTGTGTTTCTGCGACACAAGTGCGGATGCCAGTACTGGTCACATTGTTGACCCCACAACCGCAAACAAGGAACGAGCCACTATAAGGAACGAGCCACTGCCTCTGCCTCTGCCTTCCTGTCCGTGGGATCCTTAAATGCTGGAGTCCCCTCCACCGGCATCGTGGTTACTTTGTTTAACCTGGATACTGGGGGGGTCCACTACCGGAGGAGCCGACCACTTTTTGAGAAGGCTCTCCTCAAAGGGGCAACACACCGCCATGTATTTGGGGACTGAAAGGTCCATTGCGGTCGACCCCATTCCTTGTAACTTGTCAAAATAAGTCAGATACGGGAACACCTTAGGTGAATGGCTGGCTTACGGGACCCAAAAGGGACCGCTACATCAGCAGAGGGATCTGCCGGCTTCTGAATCTTCAGGGTATCATGCACAGCTGTGATAAGTGCTCCAACAAGCGCTTTGTCGTGCACGGACCCGGACAGGGACTCATCCTCACTGTCCGAACGGTCCTGGTCAACGTCATCTGAAACTACAGAGCAGGGGTCACCAGCCTCAGCAGGGCCCGAATCCGCGTCTCCCCAGAGGACGGGGGGGGGGGGGGGGGGGTGGGGTCGATAAGAAGCATGCTGCTGCTAGAGAAAGCTGAAAACGTGTTCAGGCTTCTAGAAAATGGCTGCCGGCATCCAGTATAAGGACAAATCACAGGGAAAATGGCCACCGAAGCACAGGAGAGCATGCTTTCCCAAGATGGCCGCTGATGCTGAAACCATGAGGGACAGAGCTGAACAAATGATGGTGATCAGAGCTGCAAGGGACACAGGCACAGCCTCAGAGGCACCTCCAGGGACATGAGAAACAGGACTCAGCCAGCGCAGCCCCCCCACAGGTGAGAGCCCCTGCACAGACACACACACCGCTCAGCAGCCACATGCAGCATCCCCCACAGGGAGGGGGGGAATAGGGACAGGGAGAGAAGGGAGGGAGGTGAGGGACCCCCGAATCGACCTCCCAGGGAATGCCCAGCTGCTCAGCCCCAAGAGGCAGGGAGAGCTGTACGTACCAGTCCTGAAGAGCTGGGAGACATTCCATTACAGACCATCTCTCTGATCAGTACAGGGTGGCTGCTGACCTTGGCACACTGACGCAGACATCAGTAGCCCGGTCATATGTGTGCCCTGGAGCATAAAAGCTCACCGACCACCTCTGGAGCTAAGGTTTCATTGTGGCCGACCCAGTGCGGAGCTCTGGTCTGCACATACGCGATGGCCAGGCTGGGGAGACTACAAGGAAAGGGTATCCAGCCTGTCACCCAGCCGGCTGTTGATAGCAGATCATAGGATCTATCATCTTGTGCAAAAAAAACAAGCTTCTGCAGAAAAAAAAAAAAAAAAAAAAAAAAAAAAAAAAGGACGGACCGATGGGCCAGTCAGGGTTCCTAGGTCCTTCTCCTTCCCTAGGCAGAATAAAATTGAAGCTGCAGTAGCATGCTGAGGGGTTGTTACCTAAGAGACGCCCCCTTGGGCGCAACTAGAAAGTTCTAGTTTTATTATCACATGTTAACATCTAATGCCTAATCTAGAGAAACAGTATTTTTGTTTGTACATGATTGGATGATAAAATCAGCAGAGCTTCCCCTCATTTCAGATCTTCCCCTCAGATCTTAAGCGACTGCAATTCCAAGTGCACTTGTAGTGCAAAGTGGATTTGCCTTTAGTAAATCAACCCCTATGACATTAGTTTCAGTTGGTGTTTTATGGAATTACAGCATTTGCAGTTTGTTTACTTTAGAAGGCTTGAATGCAGCCATGGAAAATGAGAAAGGAGCTGTGATTTTGAAGTCTCTGTTAAGAACTTTAAAGATGAAATTCTGCATAATACCTGCAGTTCAAATGGGTCATTTTTAAAGGCACTTTAATGCTAGTGAGCAATGTGTGTTCCATAAAAATATATTATACTTTCCCTTTAATGTTGTTGACACTTTAAAATATTGTCCCTCAATACAAGTACAAGCACCAAAGAAGTTTGGCAAACTTTTCAGCAATGCAGCTACCAAAATGTGAATGATCAATACCATATTAAATCTCACCTGTGACTGTCAATATGCTCCAGTTGGTTCTGCACTGTGCTGCTTATACTCCGCCTGTAGGTTCTGTTTAGCCAATTCCCAACAACGCCGAGGCCGTACAGCCGCTTCTTACGATCAAAGGCAAAGTGTTTCACCTGAGATGCAATGCGCTTCCCTCTACGAGGGTGGATAGCCAAAGTAGGAGAAGGCTTTATAAATTCTCTCCTACAAAAAAATAAAAAAAACATATCATTGCCCCTTAATCATCAGCAGTCTCTCGCTTTTATATTAAACCTAGAAGAGAGAAAACTAGGTTTTTCACCATCCTGTACCTTTCATTGTGCCCTGAAATAATGAAGGCTGCACTCTTATAGGATGCAATGGTGACAATTAATTTACTTTTATTATTTTACATAAATACCAATCCAGGTGGTTAGTAAATGTAAAAAGGGAAGGATTGCCGCCACTCCTGATCAGTTAAGATGAATAAATGATAAGGGAGCAGCCTCAGCCTACATGTCTCCATCAAACCATACACCCTGATGCATTTTGCCCACCGGGGCTTAATCATGACCATTACTAAACCCCATTGGGTGGTATGCAATGCATCAGGGTGTGCATCAGGACTCTACTGCACCCGCAGTATCATTTATACTTGCCAACAAGATACTGCACTGTTGGTATACACCAGTAGAGTTAGCCCAATAAACCAATTAGGTTATGGCAACCACAGTCATGCTGATAATTCTACAGCGCCTTGAAAAAGTATTTATACCCCATGAAATTTTTAACATTTTTGTCCTGTTACAACCAAAAACTTAAATGCATTTTATTGGGATTTTATGTGAAAGACCAACACAAAGTGGCACATAATTGTGAAGTGGAAGAAAAATTATCAATGGTTTACAATTTTTTTTACAAATAAATATCTGAAAAGTGTGGCGTGCATTTGTATTCAGCCCCCTTTATTCTGATACCCCTAACTTAAATCTAGTGAAACTAATTGCCTTCAGATGTCACCTAAATAGTAAAAATCCACCTGTAATTTAATCTCAGTATAAATACAGCTGTTCTGTGAAGCCCTCAGATGTTTGTTAGAGAACCTTAGTGAACAAACAGCATTATGAAAGCCAAGGATCACACCAGACAGGTCAGGGATAAAGTTGTGGAGAAGTTTAAAGCAGAGTCAAGTTATAAAAAAAAATCCCAAGTTTTGAACACCTCACAGAGCATTTTTCAATCCATAATCTGAAAATTGAAAAGAGTATGGCACAACTACAAACCTACCAAGACACAGGGGTCCACCTAATCCGACAGGCCTGGCAAGGAGAGCATTAATCAGAGAAGCAGCCAAAAAGGTCCATGGTAACTTTGGAGGAGCTGCAGTGAGCCACAGCTCAGGCGGGAGAATCTGTCCACAGGACAACTATTATGCCGCGTACACACGACCGGACTTTCCGGCAGACAAGGTCCGAAGGGATTAGTCCGTCGGACAATCCGATTTTTTTTTTTTTTTAAACTAAAAATCAGACGGACCTAGAAACAGAACATTTTTCAAATCTATCCGACGCACCCAATTCCAACGGACTAAAATCGGGAAAACCATCTGTGTGTTGGTCCGATGGACCAAATACGACGCAAGGGAAGCTTTTGGCTACTGGCTATTGAACTTCCTTGTTTATTCCCGTTTACTTTCCGCCGGGAAGACCGTCGGACCTAGTCTGCCGGAAAGTCCGGTCGTGTGTGCGCAGCATTAGTCGTGCACTCCGCAAATCTGGCTTTTATGGAAGAGTGGCAAGAAGAAAGCCATAAGAAATCCCATTTGCAGTTTACGAGAAGCCATGTGGGGGACAGATAAAATGTGGAAGAAGGTGCTCTGCTGGTCAGAGGAGACCAAAATTTTAATTTTGGCCTAAAAAGAAAAACGCTATGTGTGGTGGAAAACAAAACACTGCACATCACCCTCAACGTGAAACATGATGGTTTGCAGCATCATGTTGTGGGGATGCTTTTCTTCAGCAGGGGCTGGGAAGCTGGTCAGAGTTGATGGGAAGATGGATGGAGCCAAATACAGGGCAATCTTAGAAGTAAACCTGTTAAGAGTCTGCAAAAGACTTAAGACTGAGGCGGAGGTTCACCTTCCAGCAGTACAACAAAACTAAAACAAACATACAGCCAAAGCTACAATGGATGGTTTCGATTAAAACATGTTAATGTGTTAGAATGGCCCAGTCAAAGTCCAGACCTAAATCCAATTGAGAATCTGTGGCAAGACTTGAAAATTGCTGTTCACAGACACTCTCCATCCAATCTGACAGAGCTTGAGCTATTTTGCAAAGCAGAAAGTGCAAAAATTTTCACTCTAGATAGTAAAGCTGGCAGACACATCCCCAAAAAGTCTTGCAGCTGTAATTGCAGCAAAAGGTGATTCTACAAAAGTATTGAGGGGGGCTGAATACAAATGGACGCCACACTTTTCAGTAGGGATCGACCAATTTTTTTTGGTGTCGATAAGATACAGATATTTCTGCCACCTCTCCTGCCGATAGCTGATATTATTTTCTGATATTTTGTACATTTAAAGTTTTTTTAAAAATTAAACATTAAGGGGTTGTTCTTCACATGAAAACTGATGGGAGAAAAAAAACCAAAAACCAAAAAAAAAAAAACACAGATTTCAAAACTGACATCTGTCTGCAGTGCACCATGGTACGATAGACAAGGTCTAAAAGTAAACAACTGGCAAAAATAAAGTGCTTCAAATACAACATGTTAAATGGCTTCCCAAAACAGAAAAAGTAGAACTGTTACTAGTGCAGTGCAAAAAGTACAGTGGACAGGACACACGGACACTACACTTTCTTCAATACTCCCAGTTAAGTAGAACAATATTATTAAGCAAACAGAATATTGGCATGCATTAAAAAAAGGGATTAACTCCAGAAATAAAACGATAATTCTCCCACTCTACAAGACTCTGGTCCAGCCACACCTGGAGTATGATGTCCAGTTCTGGGCATCTGTCCTCAGGAAGGATGTGCTAGAACTGGAGAGAGTCCAGAGAAGTACAAAAATAATAAAGGATCTGGAGGACCTTAGTTATGAGGAAAGTTTACGAGCACTGAACTTGTTCTCGCTGTAGAAGAGATGCTTGGGAGTGGATAAAATTTCAATGTACAAATACAATACTGGTGACCCCACGATAGGGATAAAACTTTTCTGCGTAATGGAATTTAATAAGAGACGCAGCCATTCACTACAATTAGAAAAAAAGCAGTTTAACCTTAAACTGTGTAGAGGGTTCTTTACTGTTATGCCCTGTACACACGGTTGGACATTCAGACGACAAAATCCGTCGGATTTTGGCCCAAACGTGTGTTGCATACACACACGGCCATACAAAGTTGTCAGAAAATCCGATCGTTCAGAAAGAGGTGACATAAAACACGTACGATGGGACTAGGCCAGTAGCCAATAGCTTTTGTCTCAATTTATTCTGAGCATGCGTGGCACTTTGTGCGTCAGAATGGTCTACACGCGATCGGAATTTAAACAATCGGATTTTGTTGGAAAATTTTAGATCCAGATCTCCAACATTGTGTGTCAGAAATTCTGATGGAAAAAGTCAGATGGAGCCCACACACGATCGGAATTTCCGACAACACAGTCCTATCGTGCATTTTCCGTTGGAAAGTCCGACCGTGTGTACAGGGCATAAGAGCGGTTAGGATACGAAATTCTTTTCCACAGGCAGTAGTTTCAGCAGGGAGCAGCGATAATTTCAAAGAACTATTAGATACGCACCTGAATGACCACAACATACAGGGATATACAATGTAATACTGACATAAAATCGCACACATTGGTCAGACTTGATGGATTTGTCTTTTTTCAACCTCGCCTACTATGTAACTATAGTGAAAAAAGCATAACATTTCAGCATGTTCACCTGTTAAATGGGTTCTCTTTTCTTCATAAATTGCTGCCACTTTACTGAAAACACAATTGGTACAGATGGAGGAGCAGAGAGGTATCTTCTAGCATGAGAGGCAAGTCTTTTGTAGCGCAACCCATTTTCTTTTCACCACTGAAGATCACCACTACGTCTGTCAATTACTGGTTCTTTCAAATAGAGATGTAGTTCATCATCCAGGCCGATTCTTGATTCACATTTAGAAGAATCCTCCACATGAGGCCCCAATATCACACTGAATGGGGCATTGATGTGATCATGATGAAGATTCTCTTCTCGTTGTCTTTGACATTTGTTTTTGCAGCGTCCTGCTCTTCCAGGTTAGTAACCTGCTCTTCCAAACTTGACCTGCAGGAACCTCCGGAAGCTCGTGTTGATCTTCTGTCAGCCATTGTTTTGCCTTGACCAATACATCATCAGAAGAGAAAGCACGATTCTTGTATCTAGGATCCAAAATACATTCCAGCAATACATTTTTACTCTCTTCATGCTTGTCAAAGTTTGGTGAGGCTGTCCCTCATGACATGCCTAAGTGTTTTAACGCCACGCGTGTTGGGTCATTCATTCTCTTGAAGAAGGATCTTCAGCACTCACACATGGGATGACAGATCACACAGATGAATTGTAATGACTCACCTCCTCTATGGGGAGAAGGGTCTCAATGACATTCGCTATAATGTCCCACTGATTAGCAGCAGGACAATTATATTCTCTGAGCTCTGAATAGATGGTCAGAGCTCGCTTCTGTCCCAGCATTCTTTGCAGCACGTGAAGTGTTCAATTCCAACGTGTTGGAATAGCCTGAATCAGGCTGTATTTGGGTAGGCCAAGGTCTGCCTGAACGCACCTCAGTCGCTGGTTGGCAAGGACTGAATGGTGGAAACGGCCGGCTTGACAGACCATCATTTAGCTTAAGTTGCAGGATGTCGGACACTTCAGCAAGCCTCATTTATTTTCACCAGGTTTGTGCAGCTGTCTCGAAGCAGAAGCATCACTCGGTCTTTGTTCATTCCCCAGTCTTAAAGCATGCCTAGAAACATTTCTCTAATGTATTCCCCAGTGGAGGATCTTTGCATCACCTTTGTATTCACAACCAATTGCCTTTTTGTCTATGCACTGTCAATGAAGTGGCATGTAAGACTCATTAGAGACTCTGTTGGTCCTGACCAGCAATCTTTCGTGAATGAGAGTGAGTTGCCAGCATTCTTTGGTTGCAGCATAGCCTTTAGTTTCTCAACTATCTTGTGGTGACTCTTTCCCAGCATTTGGGTTTGATAATACTTTTCACTCTTTAGTGGGTACCTTGGCTCAGCTATGGACATCAACTGCTGAAATCCAGAGTCAGACATTGTAAATGGCTGATTATCTATATGTAACCATCATCTTTTTGATTACTTTATCCAGCTGTTGGGAACTTCCATCCACATTTAGCCACTTAGCTTTTTTCTGAAACATATCTTTTATTGTTGTTTGGTGGGATTGTGGAATTTCATGATTCAGTTTGTTTTCTGTGCTTCAATATATGTAATGTAATATAATTCAACATTATGAACTCTTAGATGGGCCCCAAGATTTGACGTATTTTTTCGGTTTTTGCAGTTGTTGACCCTATGCTCACATTGTTTGTGCATGTGTTGCACACAGCTGCTTTTACTGGAGATGGTTGAGACGAGAAATAGTCCCAGACCACGCTTTTTCTCTCTGCATCCATCTGCCTTGGAATTTGAAAGAGTAATGTTAAAAATGGCAGGCACACTTCTGTGGGTGGGCTTGCACACCCTGCTGTGGCAGGGCTTGCAGGCTGGCATACCCTGCTGTGGGTGGCTGGCTGGCATGTCTGCCCAAGTGTTGAGGAGGAGAGGGAGGCTTAGGACCAGTGCACGGGGCACAATGTGTGTGTGTGTGTGTGTGTGTGTGTGTGTGTGTGTGTGTGTGTGTGTGTGTGTGTGTGTGTTCTGCGCGTCCCTGCGGGCTTCTGGCCCCCAAAAAGATAGCTGCGGGCACCAATAATCGGTCTAGGTTGTGACCGTTACGTTGTAAAATGCCGATATCGGCTAACAATAAATCGGCCTATACTTTTCAGATATTCATTTGTGTTGGTCTATTACAGCCATCACTAAATGGCAGCCCGCAGTTTGGATCGATTCACTGTCCCAACCAGACCCACCATGGTCACACCATTTAGGAGCTGGTTCTTCCCCTCAATTGCCACTAGAGCTGTCATCTTCACAAAATGGACATCGGGAGGAAGCACAGCGCTGGACGGAGGGGCAGGAGCTGTCCCAGTTAGCTGAATGGTTGCTAGGATGCAGGGCAGTCCTAGCAATCAATCACAAGCTGGTTAACAGGATCAGTTGTGCAATTCCGGCCCACCACCCAGAATAGTCCTGCCTCCCAATGTCAGCTCTAGACCTCCTGCCCTCTGCCCTGTGTAACGTAGAACAGAGTAGAGGGCTATGTCACTGCTAAGGATGGTGGAGAAGCTGGAAAGGGGGGTCATATGAAGGGGGGCCAGGGAGAAGAATATGAGGAGGGGGGAGGTTGGAGTTGGGGACTGCAGTGTGAAGGGGGGCGGTGCTATAAAGAGCATGAGAACATTAAATGTTAAAGGGGGGTGGGGTGATATGAAGGGGGTCTAAGGATTGGAATGTAAAGTGGGGGACTGATGTAAAGGGGGATCTTGATGTGAAAGGAAGTTGTTAAAGGAAGTCGTGATAAAAAAATTGTGATGTGCAGAGGGGACTGAGAACACTGATGTAATAATGGGGTTGTGATGTGAAGGTTTTAAGGCTAGGTTCACATCACTTCATTCTGTGTGTAGGCAGCCCATTCATTTGAATGGGCTGCCTTATATGCAGAAAAAGAAGCCCCTGGCCCTTTTTTAAATTGCGTCATACCGAGCCACATGGTATTTAAGCCTCTGCTGAAAAGGACATTTTACTGACTGGACCTCCGTGAATTTTAATTGCACTAGTCTATTACATACAATCCAAATAAAACACATTTATGTTTTTGGTTGTAACATGACAAAATGTGGAACATTTCAAAGGGTATGAATGGTTTTTCAAGGCACTGTATATAGTATATACATCTCAAAATAGAATTCATTGTGATATGTTTTTCTTTAACATACCTTTCCTTATATTCTTTCCCCCGCATCTTTATGTTAGCCAAAGTTCTGGGAATGGGTTTTGGAATTCTAGCTGTAGAGTTTTGCAATTTTCTCTTAATCATTACAAGATAAAGGTTCCTCTTCCATCGGGTTTTTGTGCTATTCATTTTAAATGAGACCTTTTTCTTAGTGCATTTCTTCTGTTAGTGGTGGAAAGCAGTCTGAGCGTATCATGAGATATAGAGATACAGAGACATCCTGCCCCTTTTGAGCTTCAGTTTGTTAGAACTTTCCCACTGGATCACCATTAACTCTATTTATAAACTTCTAACATTTAAATTGATTCTCCGATTTGTCTTCTTTGCTTTGGCTAAAAATATTATTACCAAGGGACACGTGTACATTGGACATAAAAGTGGTTGTGGCTGGGAAACAGACACAGTTTCTGTGCTGCAAAGTACAATTTGAGCCCTAAATAAAATAATTTCCCGTGTTTTAAACATAAATAATGCTGTATGGCAAACAGTAAAGAATATAAGAAGAATGTTTTTACCAAATTTATTTATTTTTTTATTGTTTAATTTTCACATTATACAACAAAAGAGCACATATAGCATTTCTATAACATTAACCCACCCAACATCTATACAACAGCAACACAAAAAAATGTTTTTAATGAGTGATCTAACCTAAAAAAGCACAGGTCAAACCTGGCTACAAATACTAAAAGGACCCTTTGTGTAATCTATTGTACTTAAAGCTTTAGGTAAGGCTGAATGCGAATCAGATACAAAATACACACGTCGAAAAGTTTTGGGAATGACATAAATATAAAATTATCACAAAGTCTGCTGCTTCAGTATTTTTCTTTTTGTCAGATGTTACTATGATATAATGAAGTATAATTACAAGCATTTCATAAGAGCCGGTTCCACAGGGGCAACCTGGGATCCGACTTCAAGTTGCCCCAAGTCACGCTGTTGAGAAAATCAATGGTAGTGAATGGAGCCATCTTAATGTACACTACAGCAGTCGTTACAACTTCAAAAAGGTTCCTGTACGACTTCAAACCGATTTCTAGGCGACTTGTACCCATTGATTTCAATGAAAGTCGCCTCCAAGTCAGATCTCCATCTATATTGAAGAGACAAAGTCGCTTCTCTAATAATAAAAACGGGCATGGGTACCGCCTCCAAGGGCAAACCAAACCCTTAGGTTTGGTATGCATTTTAAGGGGAACCCCCTACCGCAAAAAAAAAAAAAAACCGCGTGGGGGTCCCCCCAGAATCCATACCAGACCCTTATCCGAGCACGCAGCCTGGCCGGTCAGGAAAGGGGGTGGGGACGAGCGAGCGCCCCCCCCCCCTCCTGAACCATAACAGGCCGCATGCCCTCAACATGGGGAGGTGGGTGCTTTGGGGAAGGGGGGCACCCTGCGGCCCCCCACACCCCAAAGCACCTTGTCCCCATGTTGATGAGGACAAGGGTCTCTTCCCAACAACCCTGGCCATTGGCTGTCAGGGTCTGCGGGCAGAGGGCTTATCGGAATCCAGGAGCCCCCCTTTAATAAAGGGTCCCCCAGATCCCAGCCCCCCACCCTATGTGAATGAGTATGGGGTATATTGTACCCTTACCCATTCACCTGAGGGCAAAAAAGAGAGTCGATAAAATAAAAAAAAACACTACAGGTTTTTAAAGTAATTAGTCAGCTCCAGGGGTCTTCTTCCGACTTCATGGGTCTCTTCAGACTTCTCCCGTTCTTCTGCTGGCTCTGCCATCTTCCAGCTCTTTTGCTAGCGGTGGCCCGGTCTTCTGCGTTGTCTTCTCTTCCTGCAATGTTGACGCAACGCGCTCTCCCGCTGTAATGCCGTGTGAGCGGTGTGCAGAGATTTATCTAGGCATGGGGTGTGGTCACTGGATGATGTCACATGGTGACCCTGCCCCTTATGACATCACAATCCCAGCATGCCCCGGGACTTGACGTCATAAGGGGCGAGGTCACTGTGTGACATCACCCGGTGACCATGCCCCATGCCTATATAAGTCGCTGCACTCCGCTCACATGGCATTACAGCGGGAGAGAGCGTCGTGTCAACATCGCAGGAAAAGAAGAGGGAAGAAGATGACGCAGAGGACCGGGCCACCGCTAGCAAAAGAGCTGGAGGAAGATAGCAGAGGAGCCGGTAGAAGAACCGGAGAGCGTGAGAAGAGGCCGGACACCAGGAGAAGAGGCTGAATAGAGTGGAGAAGTCAGAAGAGACTCCCGGAGCTGACTAATAAATTACTTTAAAAACCTGTAGTGTGTTTTTTTTATTGACACTTTTTCTTCAGGTGAATGGCTAGGGGTACCCCATACTCATTCACATAGGGTGGGGGGGCCAGGATCTGGGGCCCCCTTATTAAAAGGGGCTCCCGGATTCTGATAAGCCCCCCGCAGACCCCAACAACCAACAGCCAGGGTTGTCGGGAAGAGGCCCTTGTCCTCATCGACATGGGAACAAGGTGCTGGGGCGCCCCCCTTCCCCAAAGAACCCACCCCCCCATGTTGAGGGCATGCGGCCTGGTACGGTTCGGGGGGGGGGGGTGCGCGCTTGTCCCCACCCTCTTTCCTGACCGGCCGGGCTGCGTGCTCGGATAAGGGTCTGGTATGGATTTTGGGGGGCCCACGCAGTTTGTTCGGCGTAGGGGGTTCCCCTTAAAATCCATAAATCCATACCAAACATAAGGGCCTGGTATACTCTTGGAGGGGAACCCATGCCAGTTTTTTTATTTAAAGTTTGGTATGGAGTTCCCCCTCGAGAGCCGATTATTCTGTGCTTGGCCACAGCCAAAGTCGTCTGGCCTGCAGGAGACTTAAAATCATGTCGTAATTCGCCCCAAGCCGTGCCGTTATTCATACTCAAGTTAACTTTACCCCAATCCTCAGCAGTCCAATCCCTGAACCTTTGCTGCCCTTCTTGACACCAGGCCATCCTCTTTGCCTCACTGTGTGTACAGATGCACTCCACTCAACCTGCCTGCTGCCATTCCTGAGAAAGCTCTGCACTGGTGGTGCCCCAGTCCCGCAGCTAAATCAACTGTAGGAGATGGTCCTGGCTCTTGCTGGACTTTCTTGGGCGCCCTAAAGCCTTCTTCACAAATGTAGTGGAAACTTTTTTTATGGGATTAAGTTAATTTTCATGGCAAAGAGGGACTTTGCAATTGCAATTTATCTGATCACTCTTCATAACATTCTAGCATATATGCAAATTGCCATCGGAAAAAATGAGACAGCAGACTTTGTGACCATTATTTGTGTCAGTCTCAAAACCTTTGGCCATGGCTGAACAAATTAATGCAGCTTCAAATTCATTATTAAATCATTCAATTTTTTTAATACAATTAGAATAAGTGCCTGGGATATGTGTGATGAATGCAAATGTGCTAACAAGGAACATGTTAATAGGAGGAGGGAGCAGAGGTCATGAGTCTGACCCTTCACTGTCCAACGGGGAGTGGAAAGAGGGCACCACTGTATTTTGAAAAAGAACTATACCCAATACTGAAACAAAAAAAAAAAAAAATCGTGTATATATATATATATATATATATATATATATATATATATATATATATAATATATAATATATATATATATATACATACACACACACACACACACACACACACCTCACATACGACATATTTAATAATAACGTTTCTTAAAGATATTTCCTTCATAAAGTTCATGCAGAGGTGGTCAGGCTCAGCAGCCACACAGGGCGGAATCGCCAAGCATGCTGAGGAAGTGGTTCATCAGAGTTATCACTTCAGATAACCCTTACAGCTATACAGTGATGTAGTACTCACTTGAAGCAGGACCAAAGGATGTATCCTACATCACTTTCTCTAGACACAGGTTGTAGAAAATAAGGTAAAAAAGAAACATGGAAGTATGCCTATATGGGGGAGAGGGACTTGACAAGCCCAAAATTTTGTCTAATCAGAAAATGACTGTCTGTGCTGTATGAGGAGGCTGGGTAAATCTTAGACATAGGCAGACATACAAAGACCTGTGGCAGGTCAAACAACTCCCAAATATGAACTTCATCTGTGTACTTAGCAGCTTGCCTGGAATTCAGCTTTAGGAATATTAACCACTTGAAGCCCGCCATATAGCAATATGACGTCGGCAAAGTGGTTGCGATATCCTGACTGGACATCATATGACGTTGTTAGGATATCAAGCCGCTACGAGCTCCCAGGGGTGCGCATCATGGCGATCGTTGTTGCGATGTGTCAGTCTGATCTAGGTAGAGAGTCTCTGACAGACCCATTACCACATGATCAGCCGTGTCTAATCATGGCTGATCACGATGTAAACAGGAAGAGCCGTTGATCAGCTGTTCCTCACTCTCGTCTGACAGCCGCGAGTAATGGCCCAGATTACTTTGGTATACAGGAAGTTACAAATGGACACAGAATCAAGTTATGTAACCTTTACTCCAATTGCAGAGTAATGTACAAAGCTGTATGTGTCTCAGCACAATATTAGGGATACCTACCCACTTGAAATGGGAGCATCATCAGTAGTTGTCACAGGAGCTCGGAAGTAAACAGCAGAGAGAGGAGGAGATTCAAAAACATCATCTGGCATAGAGAAGGTTTCGTCATGCATGTCCACCTACAGCAAGCAGAAAATGAGAAAAAGCAAGATAAATATCAGCATCCCACCCCACAATATCACAGCACTTAAAGGTCTACCTGTCATTTAAAAAGAAAAAAAAGCTTAGTAAAGAAAAAGGCAGTAGAATGCTAAAGCTCTACAAATTTATTTTAAAATTCTAAAGATTGAGGTGATTTCAGAAGTTGATGGTTAGGTCTCACCCATCATACTGCCACCAAGCCGCTGTAGGAAGGGGCCATTCTCCAACTCCTGAGCTGCATACTACTTCCAGATCAGTGCAGCAGAGTCAAAGCCAATGTTCTAATCCATATATAACTAGCAGAGTGGCGCTACACACAGATGATGCAATTTACTGCAATAAACAGTACAAAATTGGGCAAGCATTTAATCTAGCCGACAGCAAAACGGTCTTAACTTTAAATGGTTTCTTAAGGTTGTATTAAAATCAGAGGACTTTGTTGCATACATCTGCAAATGTGTGAACTGCCACCACCACATAATAGCACCTCTGCCAGGTGCTCATAAATATGTAGCCCAGGAGTGTGAAAACAGCAGCTTCTATTGGAGGCTTCTCAGACAGGCCTTTGTCAAATTATCTGTACCTGTACTAAATTATAAACGATGTTCTGTATAATGCTTATCTGCGTCCCCAACTCTGATTTTTACTTTATTACTGGGTCTCACTTGCCAACTTAACAGCCGATTCCTTCAGACTGCTTTTCCACTTTCCAGTGGCAAAAAAGTACTCCAATTGGAAGGAGTGAAGAAGGGAGTAGGTCAATGATGGAGCTTAGCAACGAAGGGTAACTTCAGTCATCAAGCGCAAGACTTTACTTTTAAACTAGAGTACGGGTTAACTTTAGGCATTGCCCTTTATGCAAGAATGACCACCGTAAGTGCGACATTCTGAGACGCTAAAGTGAAGGGCGAACAAATCTCAGTAGGAGAACTGGAGGTACAACTGCTAAAAACCAACAGGCAAGCTTCACCCTCACTCTCCAGTTTTCTTTACAAGTCAATCTCTTTCTTTCCAACATAAGAGCTATGCTTGCCACAACTATTATTTAACCTTTTAACAGGAACCTGTCAATGAATATAAAATTTAAAGTGATTGTAAAATGTTTTTTTTTTTTTTTTTTAAACAACAACAAACATGTTACACACACACACACACACACACACTATATCTGTTTTTTTGTGTTCTGCTTGCCTGTGGTCCTGGCCCCTTCCACCTCTTGAGTGCCCCCAAAAGCAAGCCTCTTGCTATGAGGCCACTCGAGGCTCACTCAAACATTGTCCATTCACACACACAGACCAGCTGCTGTTCTCATGCACATCGCTGAATTAAGATGGGACTCAGGTAAGTATAAGGAGGGAGCCAAACCCCAGTAAAATGCATTAATTAAGGTAAAAAACAAACAAACAAAAAAAAAAACCTTCTGCCTTTAGGACCACTTAAAATAAAAAATTCCTACTCACAACAAAAGCCATTTGAATTATCTGCAGAGTTGTTTAGTGCTATGGTGTGACTAGTCAAGGGTAGCACCTTATGCACACTACCTGCTGACTGCAAATGGAACACTGGAGATATTAATCTGACATATTTAAAAGTACATTTATGATAGTATTATATTTTTTTCATTAAAAGTAAAATGTATCAATTCCCTTTAAATTGTTCTTTTAACCTCACCTTACATTTATTATGTACTGAAACTGCAGTATACAATTTTGGTGCATTTTTGTTCGGATGGGGATGATGCTGGTGTTCAGTGCTTAACCCGTACCTCTGTCAGGGCTTTATATGTGCTTTCTGTGCTGCGAATCTTGAAAACGAGTTTTATTACATAATCAGAAAGTTTCTTGCCTTACTGAAGAAGGAGGAATCCAGAGTATCTGGGGCATCTACTGTGTCTTCATCCATAAAGCTTGGATAGGCAAAGCTTCTCTTCTGTCCGGCTTTCTTGCTGTGAGGAGTGTCTAGTATGGGGCGACCCTGGAAAAACAATTCAAATCTTAAATAAAAATTCTACATATTGCATTTTATATATACAGTACATATCATGTCCAAATATTAAGCTGCAGCACTTGACATATGTGCATATACACATGTAAGGTAAAGTAAATGTAAAATGCACCATGCTGGCAGCTTACTCAAAACATAGCAGATGCATACACATAGAAAATAACCAATTCAAGATTTATTAAAATAATCCTTCTTGAGATTAAATTAGAAGTACTGTATTTTGGGTTTTGGTTATTTTCTAAAGCAGAACTCCAGCCAAAAAGATAAAAAGAACAACCCATTAAAAGACAGGAGGCATGCATAAGACGGTGGGAATAAAAAAATCATGACAGGCGGCTCTTGGCCCAATTCCGCGGATTCCTTTCCTTCCCCTCTTTCTTTTCTTCCTTTCCTTTTTTCTCTTTATATCTTTTCATTTCTCTCTCATCTTCTTTTCTTTTACTATACTCATACTCACATATTATAAAAATATGCATACAAGTTGTTTCTATCTTATTATAGTTCCGAGGATTGTATCTCATTTTGCAAGATCCTCGATTTACAAATTCTTGATATTATTGTTCGTTAGTTAAGGATTTATTAATAATTTACCATTTATGTCTTTAAATGAATTCAGATAATGATAATACTTTTGGATCTGTGTAAACTTCATTACCTTGACTGTATAATCATTATTGTATCTAATATGCATGTCATTTGTACATGCAATAAAATCTTTTAACAAGGAAAAAATCATGACATTAGGAGTAATTATGATCTTGGTGGCCCACAGTACCTTGTAGCAGCAGTCAGTTCAGCGAGGGGAAAAAAGTATTTGATTCACTGATGATTTTGTACATTTGCCCACTGACAAAAAAAATGATCAGTCTATAATTTTAATGGTAGGTATATTTTAACAGTGAGAGACAGAACAAAAAAAAAAAATCCATAAAAACACATTTCAAAAAAGTTATAAATTGCCTCTCTCACAGGCAACCTGTTAAAACTATCACCTGCTATGGCCCTTTTAGGTATCAACCTTGACACTTTCCCATTTCAATACAGAATATTAGTGGTGAATATTCTTATAGCGGCTAGACTTACCATAGCGAAAATGTGGAAATCAATTGAGGCCCCTAACCTGTGTGATGTCAACACCCAGGTGTACTATGAATTACTGTTAGCACTTAAAAATAACGCAATTCACTTTAAGACACACTGGCATTTATGGATAATACATCCTAAAGCATCTACAGTAGTAAAAGACTTGTACGCCAAGTCTTAACTACCACTAGGTAGCCTGTTGGTATCACTTATTCCTTGTAGAGACTTATGCCGCTTTCATTTCCCAATTGGTTTGACCTGCTAGAGTACATTGATTTACTAGACGAATCAATTTATAACTTTTTTTAAATGCGTTTTTCTGGATATTTTCGTTGTTATTCTGTCTCCCACTGTTAAAATAAACCTAACATTAAAAATGTAAACTGATTATTTTTTTTGTCAGTGGGCAAACATACAAAATCAGCAGGGAATCAAATACATTTTTCCCTCACTGTAAGCTCACTGAAGTTCAGTTTACGTTTAAAAACATGTGTTGCACGCTTATTGAAACCCAATATCAATCTACTGCAAGAATAATTAGTGAATATACGCGACGATATGTGAAACAGTCCATGAAATGATCACCAAAAAGTCCTTCTGTGTCAAAATGTGAAAGACGAAAACTTTATCTCCCAATGTGCTCAACTACATATACTTCACCACACCTGGAGGCTTACCAGAGAGCCATGACCCCCATTTAATGATTAGTCATATTGCTCGTAGATGTTACAAATGCCATAGGATCAACGTAGCTGTCAAATTCTACCACATCTCTCTATAAATCATCTCAGAACATCACATGCATGGGAAAAGAGAAAAGAAGAGCCAAGTGCTCCCAATAGTGTAACTCAAATATTAAATGTTATTAAAAAAAAAAAAATGGATAAAAAACGCACACACTCCAAAAGTGCTATCAATTCACAGTAAATCAGAACCCAATCTGTACACTTCAGTACTACTTCGTCCTTCGCTTTGCATCACAAATTCCCAGTGACATCATTTGTGACAAAATGCATAGTGTGGAGTTGGACGTCGTGGCATCACCCAATTCACTGTGGATACATAGCGCCATTTTAATTTTATGAAAGTGTCTTTAACTTATTTTTAAATTACATTTAATATCAGATTTACACTATTGGGAGCACTTGGCTCTTTTCTCTCTTCCCATGCACATGTTTGGAAGGGATTTCTAGAGAGACGTGGTGGAATTTGACTACTACATTGATCCCGTGGTGGTTGTAACATCTATGCGCAATATTCAATACTCATTAAGTGGGGGTCATGGCTCTCTGGTATGCCCTCACGTGTGGCGCAATGGTGTAGTGGAGCACATTGGAAGATTACTTTTTTGTCTTTAACACTGACACAGAAGGACTCTTGTGATCGTTTCATGGACTGTTTTTTTTTTTGCCGTTTCACAGAATATTGACGGATATTCACTAATTGTTCTTGCATGCGAGTATTAATGTGTTTGGCTTAGTGATGCACTAATTTCTATGAACACTATTTAATGATGAATGATACACGCAAAATTGTGCACATAATGGGAACATACATGTGCTTGTTGCCGTTTACAGTACCAAAAGTGTACCTAAACCCACAAAAGAAAAATGTAATAAATGTCACTTAACTTTCCATGTTTGGTTGTTGCATCAGTTTTCTTTTAAGTTTTTTTCTGTTTCTTTTTACCTGGTGAACCTGCCAGTAACATTCTTCCTGTCCTAGGGCGACAAGATCACTAACTTCCTGTCCTAGGGCAACAAGCTCACTAACTGTACATCTGTAGAGAAGCAGTGTTGTCACCATAGGGCAGGATTACAAGAGTTCCCCCCTCTCCTTTACTTCATAATATGGGGAGGGGCTCTGTAGTTCTCAGAGAAAGCTGCAAATGACTTCACTAATAAAGAGTGAAACACAGGCAGAGAACATAAGAATTCATCAGCTCAGTTTTCTGAAAGGATCACCAGGTGTTCTTTTACACTTATGGAAAAGATAGAACAATGTTTCAGTTGATTTAACAGACCAAAATAGACCAAATACAAAAAAGGTAATGGTTAAAGATGACCTACCCTTTAAAAACTCAAAATTGAATTGGGAGGGTGACTAAGCTCTGATACAGGGTTTTCCCATTACAACATGGTGTAGATCTCCAAATTGAAGGTTACTGAATAGATTGAGTGTAGCTCACCTTTATAATAGCAGCTGCAGCCCGGAAACTCATGTGCGCCACACTCTCTCTCTTCCGTCTTGGAAAACGGCTATAGCCTGAACGCACACTGGTGAAAGAGGTTAGTGATAGGACTCCAGGGGTAACTGGGGCCACTCCTACATGAGGGGTTCGTGGCCGATCCACCTCATCCGGTTGACGAAAGGCCCTCCCCCGTGCCAATGGATCAACAATCTGATAAGGAAAAAATAAAAAAAAATAAAAGAGAATAGAAGTTAGTGAAAACACAGAAGGTAATTTTTGCATAAATCCTACTATTGAAATCTTTCATACACATAACCAACAGTTACTCATTAACAGAGACACATTGCCATCAAGTTCAACCAAAAGACAAAATAACTGAATTGATATTATGTTAAACGTCAGGTCTCTTGAAAAGCTAGTGGTGCAAATGGTATCAGAAGCTTCTGGATGTGTTAGATAACTGTATTCCTGCTAAGTGCTATTTTTCTCCCCACAGCCACTACATCACTACTTTATCATGTACAGACACTTTGAATGGCAGAAGGAACCACAGAGCCCAGCAGGATGACCAGGTATCTGATTCATACTCATAACAATTTGGACTTGTACAGCAATGCCTATAGCTCTCCAAGACCGCAAAAGGTTTATGTGTTTTAGACAGATAGTGTTGATTTGAGTGTTTTTTTTCTTTCCTGTAGGTGCATGTTAACAAAAATAAAAATCTTATGGTCATGGCTTCTCAAACCTTCCTTCACATTAACATTTGTAATGAATTATGCATTATTTGTGATGAAGGATTTAGCAGCGCAACAGTGCTAAAGGGTCCAGCAGAACATCCATTTAGGTGCAAACCATTTTGGTATTTAAGTTGTACCCCAATGTGAAGTAAGCCCCAGTATTCTAGACCAGGGGTCTCCAAAATTCTTCTAAACAAAGAGGCACTTTACATTTTTTTAGATTTTAGGGGGGCCGTTGGGAGTAGAATAGGTCCCAACGTCAGAGGGAATAAAACAATGCCCTATCTTTGGTCAGTGGGAGGAATTGTGCCCCATCATTGGTGTCATTGGAAGGATACATGCCCCATCATTGGTGTCATTGGGAGGAATTGTACCCTATCGTTGGGTGTCATTGGGTCCAATTGTTGGCATCATTGGGAGGAATTGTGCTCCATCACTGGTGTTAAGCCCAATTGTGGATATCATTGGGTCATTAGGAGGCGTTGTGGCACATCATTTGTTGTCATTAGTTCCAATTGTTGGTGTCATTGGGTTATTAGGAAGAATTGAAACCCATCGTTTGTGTCATTGGAAGGAATTCAGCCCCTTTACTGGTGTTAGTGGGAGAGGGAATTATGCCCCATTGTTGGTATCTGTAAATGGAATCAGGCCCCACTGCTCTAGAACAAATCCTTTCCTCTTAAACCATGAGTTGAGACATGCATTTAGCTCTGCTAGCCCGTTTTTCTTTCTGGGGTGTGCATGGCAAAGGGTACAATCACAACAATAAAATCTTGGTGGTCCTTCCTTTCAATTTACAACCTTGTTCTCATTGTATTCTTAAAGCAAAACTTTGTAACTTTTAAAAGTTAACTTTCTATTTCAATTTGCATTTATAATAACCTAGTGGTATGCCAAATACTGCTTGTGAAGAGGGTGCCCATACAAAAGTCCACTTCCTGACCATTTTACTGCAATTCTTAGAATTGCACACAAATTTTAGGCATCCTATGCAAAAGGTGTCCAATATTTGGTTACATAATTTCCAAGGCCTGTCCAGTAAAGGGATGCAAAAACTGCAGCTTCCCTCATTGGAAAATTGATGTTTGGGTAATAAGGCTGATCCTCTTATTCAGAAATGAGATGGGTAAATTGGTAAAAACGGACACCGAACCCTGGGCACCGATGAGCTAATCATTCGATTAAAGGAGTTGTAAAGGCAGAAGGTTTTTTTTATCTTAATACATTCTATGCATTAAGAGAAAAAAAACTGTAGCAGCCTCCCCAGAACCCCCTAATATTTACCAGAGTTCCATCTCTCTCCAGCGATGTCTACGAGTGCCTTAGTCATCCGGACTTTCCTCCTGATTGGCTGAGACACAGCAGTTAGCCGATCAGGACAGATAGGGGGCTGGGCCGAAAGGCAACTCCGTGTCTGAATGGACACGTGGATTTGAAGCTTGGCTTGGTGCCCCCATAGCAAGCTGCTTGCCGTGGGGGCACTCGACAGGGAGGGAACAGGAGGGAGGGGCCAGGAGCACAGATGAGGGACCTGAGAAGAGGAGGATCTGGGCTGCTCTGTGCAAAACCACTGCACAGAGGAGGCAAGTATAACATGTTTGCTTTTTTTTTTTTACAAAAGAGACTTTACAATCATTTTATAGATATTCTGGCGACAATTTTTTTTTATCAGTTCTCCTGATGACATAATTCCCTATTACAACCAACTGTCTAAGGGATCGCCAAACTATGGCCCTCCAGCTGTTGTGGAACTACACGTCCAATGAGGCATTGTAAAACATTCACAGACATGAGTAGGCATGATGGGAATTGTAGTTCTTGAACAACTGTTCAAATGCAAGACTAGATTATTTTTTTGAACCCCCTTGCCACTTCCAATACAGTATTCCCAGCTGATCATGCTATATAACCCCTCTACATCTAATACATTAATAGTTTGCTCGGTGATCAGAAGACATCTCTAAATCTCGAATGTGAGCTTCTGAAAAGGGTAAGCTGCCCTCACCTAACTGCCATCAGTGGTAAATTAGAATAGCCAAACTCAAATGTCTATGTACAGTGGCCTTAAAACGAATGAGGGGCCCATGAACTAGACACAGACTTGAGTCCCAAAGTACAATTTGTCCACTGTTGCATTGATGCAATTTGACATGTCAAATCGCATGTTAAATCAGCAGCTATTGCCAGCATCCAAATCGGTGTGATGCTACAGTTGCGGCGCTGCACCGATTTTCAAAAGTAGATCCTGTACTTCTTTTGGCGATTTCAGAGTATGATTTCCATTAACATCTCTGTGCAGAAACCTGCACAGATGTCTCTGAAATTGCCACCGAAGTCGGGACTGACATGTGGGAGTGAAATTGTGTGAGTTGAGCTGAATTTGCAGGCTTTCATTCCCACAGTCAGTGTGAATCTAGGCTAAAAGTGAGAAAGTGTTAAAGTGTTGGGGCTCTTTTTTGGGTGTCCTGAGGGGCCATCTGAATAGCAAGGGCATTTGAGAAATGGTGAGGAGGTGTAATATAGCCTCCTCACGGCATTATTTATAGGGTTTGTAAAGCCAATTTTTTTTTTTTTTTTTTTACACTTAAATGCTTAATGGTTTTGCACAAAGCAGACCTGATCCTCCTCTTCTCAGGTCTCCTGAGCATGCCGCTCGTGGCAAGCTGCTTGCTATGTGTGTGCTCACTCCAGAGTCAGTTCTCTGTGTCCATAAGACAGAACCGCCCCCCCCATTGACAGAAGTGAGAGCTAATGACTCCTGCATCTCAGAAACCAATGAAGGAGGGGATACCCAGGAAAGCCACGGCTCCTGTGCACATCACTGGATTGGGCTTAGGCAAGTACTAGAGGGGCTGAGGGGGTAGCTGCACACTTAAGGTTTTTTACCTTTGTGCACAGAATGCATGTAGGTAAAAAGCCTTTAGAACTACCAATGGTGCACTACCCACTACAATCGCATGAATTGAAATGATTGTGGCAGGGCTCCACTGAACTCAAGGGGCAAGTTTGACAGGTGGTGCTGCTTGTCAAACTCTGCACTCAAAGTTAAAAATGTTGAAACCAACAGTTAAGGCTGCATTCATACTTCGGATGAAGTGCATGAAAAAAACTGCATGCAAACTTCCTTTAAAGCGCAGGAGCGCGAAACATGTAAGCAGGAGAGTCGGCATAGCAACCTTCCCCTTCACAGCCTTCCACGTGACAAGCCTCTCATGTGATCCACAGCCGCTCGGACAAGCGGCGCTGCAAGCAGTGCAGCGTTCTCTAAGCTGCCTATGTGTACAGCTGATATCATCTGGTGACTAAGCTTGATCCTTACCACCCAGCGTGCAGCATTACACCTCTGCCTCCAAGCCGAACGCTTCAGATGGAGCTGAAATAAACACCTCCCCCTCGGTCATCAGACTGGACTCATCAGCTCTGCAGCCCATTGAACACCTATGAAGTGAGTGTCCCTAGGAACGTTGTTCCATTCGTTTACACTGACTTTTCATACAACGCTCTGGATTCTTTCAGATGATTGATTGCATTCATTAGGCATTCGATAGCTGTGCACATTGGTCTTTGGTTTTCACCTTTCCAAAGTTATAATTGAGAGATCGGAGGAGCTTTTCATTATCAAACATCTGTCCGTTTTATGATTGGTGTTTTTTATGTGTTTTAGATCCTGCAGGGATCAGATGTCTGTGTTCATTGTTTACATTTAATAAATGACATTTTAAAGTCTTTTTCACATCAATCTACTAGTCCCTTTGATGCGCTGTTTTTGATCGTTTTTTTTGCTGCATCCATTTTTTGCCAAGTCCATAATGGGTTAACAGCCGCACATTGAGACCATCTACAGGACATTTATTTAAATAAACGAACATCCCACGAGATAGCCAAGCGCTCTTAAAGAGTCCAGTCATTTGTGCGCCAACTTTATATTGTTTTGTTTTACGTTGTATGTAAATCCTTGATCAGGGCCATTTGGGTAGTTTCTGTTGTGATTATGATTTAAAAAGAGTAAACATAGTCGATTGATAAATGGCTTCAGCCAAACACTAACCACGAGTGAAAGAAAAGGTTTTGTGTCATTCATATTCTCTGAAAAATGACCAAGAAATCATAAATTCTGCCAGAGTATGTAAACCTACGAGCACAACTGTAGGTTCAGCAGAGGTCTCAATTAAGGTTTTAAAGGTAAGGGTGTGTACTCATAAGTATAGGGTCTGCTTTTTAGTTATGGATACTTTAGATGTTCAGGACGAATTATAAACTTGACACATTTTCTCGACCAAGTGAACCACGCTGAGAAACAATCATTGCTTTAAACATCCAATTCATCTCCTTTGATCAGTTGACAGACTCTAGGTGTTTGTTTTGTTTTTTTAATTGGGAAATAACGGTTAAACGTTCTGACAAGATTTAAAGGTAAACATACCTTGGGCATTCGGCAAGTGGCAGGGGACTCTGTGGCCTGGAAGGAGGGCGTTTCCTGGCTGGGCAGTTCCATATCCCTCTGAAACTGAGGTTTAAGCTTTCCATATCGGAGGCTGCAGTGATGAAGGCTTTTACGCTGCCACTGTTGTCGCTTTCCTTCCCAGTCATTGCTTACGCCAAACCACTGGGCTGTGCCCCTGTAAAGAGAAAAGAGTCAACTCATCTCTAACAAAGAGGATATGATCTGCTTTCTACAGTCACACATAAATTTGATTTCATTTATTTTAACCTCCCTTATTTTTGGGTTGTGGGAGTAAAAGGAGCACTTAACACAGTGTCCTTGATGGGAATTAAACCTATAAGCTTCAAGGCAAAATAAAAATCATGTTGTAATTAGCGAAATCTTTCAATGACGACCTGCAACAGGACAATAATTTTTGTGAGGATGTCAGTAGATTGGAGCCTTAAAAAACAAAAAACAAAAACAAAAAATAAATAAAAAAAACCCCAGGGGTTCTATATAAACATATGCATACACCCCCCATAAAAAAAATAAAATAAAAATAAATAAATAAATCACATTACATTAGTTTAGCTTTGATGGAGAGGCTTTGAGCCCCCAAAACACACTGACTGCCTGTGATTTTTGGTGGACTATTCCGAAGGAATTAAATACTTTTGGACTCTAATCTATGAGCGTAGCGAACCTACTTTCTTCCTCTTTCATTACACAGCGTAGTCTCAGCAGAACACAGCTTTCCTGGAAATCCACAAAATGTTTTAAATATACCAAATGCCTGCAAATGTCTAGCTAGTGGGGGAGTAGGGATGTGGTTTCTAAAAGCCGTGATGCGTAGTCTCCTCACGACTTTAAAAGCTCACATATTACAGTTCAATGTATCTAAACCAGGATAATGGAAATGGTTTACAGAAAGAGCCGGGGTGGAAATACAGCTTAATAAAATCCTCAGCCACTTCCTCTGTCTTCTGCTGAAATCTATTAAGTAAGTACACCACTTTACATGTGTATGGTAGACATGTTCATTGCTAAATTATTTCAAGAATCTCTTCTCCTACATACACCACTAAAACACCAATTTTTTTGTTACTGTTGATTTCCTGCTTAGTGTTCACACCCCTTTCACCCAGTTTCTAAAGCTGCAAATTTTGATTTGAAAGGGAACCTCACCCTAAAAAAGGAAACCCTAAAGCATGGAGATCCTCTTAGTTGGCATGATTTAGGTCGCTGTGTTTCACGGGCAAGGGCCACTTCATCAGGACCATTTACTCTCTCATGATTTGGAAGAAAGGAA
This sequence comes from Lithobates pipiens, assembly GCF_037356315.1. Classification (NCBI taxonomy): domain Eukaryota; kingdom Metazoa; phylum Chordata; class Amphibia; order Anura; family Ranidae; genus Lithobates; species Lithobates pipiens. The sequence continues at coordinate 63,055,841 of NW_027507789.1, read as the reverse complement.
AAAATAAATAAAAAATGTTCATAGAAATTATGGTAAAGATGTAAATATGAAAATATACCTCCAAATAGGAGCGTTGAATGCCAATTATAACCAATATTTTCAAATCAGAAAAAGCTGATGTGCTGTTTTGCAGGCGCAGTCTCGCTTAATTTGTTGAACCATTTTGTCCTTTCCCTATTGATCCTATGCCTTAATCTGGAAACTAGGGATATGATCTTTCATTTTTCTCCGGTCTATTTTTTTTGTGGTGTTGATGAAACATGGTAGACCTTTGGGGATCTGAAGGCACAGTTTTACTGGTATATATACATTTGGCTCGACCTGCAGTTATGGTTTCTTATACTTCATGTATTCCCCCTTATTAACACTATTAAAAGTCATATTTCTCTATAAAATCAGAGTGCCATCCCCCTCCTTCATTCATTGGGAGGTAAGCTTTTGAAAAGAAGCCCTTGATGATAGAGAGAAAAAAAAAATTATATATATATATATATATATATATATATATATATATCCCTCGATGTTACATTGCTGTGTTTGACCCTATAGTATACAGCCTTTATGGTTTATGCTTTTAGTGCTCAGCTCCCCTGTTGGCTGCGAGACTGAGCCTGCACACAGCACATCAGCTTTTTTGGATTTTAGAAAATTAGTTAGAAGTGGCATTCATTGTTCTTATTGAGGTATATTTTCACATTTACATTTTTATCATACATTTCTAAGAAGGTTATAATTCCCCCCACCATATTCCTCTTTTGTCCCTGTCTTTGGGGATAGTTATGTCTCTTATGTCATCCTACTATCATTTATAATAATTAGCAAGCTTATCAATTGATTATCTGTAAACAAGTCATATATGCTTTAAATATTTACTTAAAGTATGTTTTCTTAAACTTTTTTGTATCGCGATTGTAGTGAACAAATCTATCCACGTGAGAGATTTAATGGTCCTCAAAGTAAAACGCGTCAGCCTATATCATAACTAAGAGGCTCTCCATGCTTTAAAGTCTCTGTCTCTCCAATGAGAGATAGGTGGTAGATTGTAGATACTTACAGAGCTATATTATGTTCCTAACAGAGGTTTTTAAATTGTTGGAATATAGATTGGTTTTATGTTTTTTATAAATATTAGATGTGCTCTTGTTCTTTGGAGGGAAATTTAAAGTCCCATCTATAACAGTGTCCTATTGTCATCCATATGTGAATAGTTAAGGAAAAAGTCTGAGCACCACTTGTGGATATCGACTCTTTGGGACCCTAAAAAGGAAGTTGCAATTTAACACCCCCTCCTCTCCCAATTTTAGAGGCTTTTTTTCAGGGGGAGGAGGTTGGAGAGCGAGTACTTTGTTTTAGCATGTACCCGCTCCTACTTCTGCTCCAAACCGCCTAGGCGATCGGAGTTGAAATTCTCCCACCCGCAACACTCTGGGACACATCACAGCTCCCAGTAGACTGCAGGACCATTCACAAAGCGCAGCATATGCCCAGTGGGAAGCTGGCTGGCAAACCGCAAGGCGTTACAGCCTTTAGTAAATATGCCTACCTTGGGGACCTATAGACCGAAGAACCGACCTGGGTGAGCATGTCGGTGGATCCTTAGACTGGCGAGTGTATTTTTTAAAGTCCACAGCATTTGCAGCTGCTCATTTAGATTTTTTTTGTAGTTAAAGTGGTTGTAAAGTCTCCACAATCTCCCATAACAGTTTCTCTCATGGGGCAATAGTAATGGCAGTGTGTTTAATTTTCGGCAATATAATCTCCAAATACCTTTTCCCAGTAGTGCTTCTGTGCAGTCACATGGTTTTCTCGGGTTTTTCTCCCAAGCAGAGAGAATCCAGTGGGAGGGGCTCACATTCCTCTGCTGTTTTAGTTTCAATTTCAGGGGTGAAAGGCAGGGGTGGGGAGAGGAGGGGCTTCACACAGACCATGGAAATGACAGGAAGGTAGGAGGAGAGGGGGAGATACAGATGCTGCAGAGAGAGCAGGATGATGGAAAGTCAGTTTACTGACCAGAACACAGGAACAGACAGGATCAACCAAGTACACTATTTGAAAAAGGATAAATAACATTGCAAAAAATTATTAGCACAAAAATAGTCTTTTTTTTTTTACAAAAATAATGAAGGAAGGATCAGTGAAAGGAAGGAAGGGTCAATCGATCCCAGGAAGGACCGGTTGATCGCAGGAAGGATTAAAAATCGATCGATGGAAGGACTCCAATGAATGATCAGCCGGATCCGCTGCAGGAAGGATCAGCCGGATCCGCTGCAGGAAGGATCAGCCGGATCCGCTGCAGGAAGGATCAGCCGGATCCGCTGCAGGAAGGATCAGCCGGATCCGCTGCAGGAAGGATCAGCCGGATCCGCTGCAGGAAGGATCAGCCGGATCCGCTGCAGGAAGGATCAGCCGGATCCGCTGCAGGAAGGATCAGCCGGATCCGCTGCAGGAAGGATCAGCCGGATCCGCTGCAGGAAGGATCAGCCGGATCCGCTGCAGGAAGGATCAGCCGGATCCGCTGCAGGAAGGATCAGCCGGATCCGCTGCAGGAAGGATCAGCCGGATCCGCTGCAGGAAGGATCAGCCGGATCCGCTGCAGGAAGGATCAGCCGGATCCGCTGCAGGAAGGATCAGCCGGATCCGCTGCAGGAAGGATCAGCCGGATCCGCTGCAGGAAGGATCAGCCGGATCCGCTGCAGGAAGGATCAGCCGGATCCGCTGCAGGAAGGATCAGCCGGATCCGCTGCAGGAAGGATCAGCCGGATCCGCTGCAGGAAGGATCAGCCGGATCCGCTGCAGGAAGGATCAGCCGGATCCGCTGCAGGAAGGATCAGCCGGATCCGCTGCAGGAAGGATCAGCCGGATCCGCTGCAGGAAGGATCAGCCGGATCCGCTGCAGGAAGGATCAGCCGGATCCGCTGCAGGAAGGATCAGCCGGATCAGCTGCAGGAAGGATCAGCCGGATCCGCTGCAGGAAGGATCAGCCGGATCCGCTGCAGGAAGGATCAGCGTGAATGTAAACCCTCACATATACCCAGTGAACAGCCTCAGATGATACACAGAGCTGAAACAGATCTCCCTACATAAGTTTTACATGTATATCTGCGGTCTTCAGCTTTCTACATTCTTTAGAAAAGTGCACATTGTGTTAGAAATTTTTCTTCCTGTTTCAGCAGTGGAAGTGGAGTCGGCATACACGGTTTGTGAGCCGATTGGAGGAAAGGCACACACACACCCTCTCCACATAGGCAGGAGGAACAAAGAAACTTGCAGAGCTGTATTGTGAATAGACAAGCTCTCTACCTCCCCGATCAAATTTCCAGCTGCTTTTATCACCTGTGTCAGAGAACTTGTCAGAAGTTATGCTGATAACAGAGAAACGGAGCAGTAGAAAGACTAGGGACTTGGAGAGAGATATGTAAACACTTCAGATAGATGTGCCCATGTCAGATTTAATGAATGGGGTTTACATCCACTTTAAAAGGAAGGAAGGATTGGAGGATCAAATGCAGGAAGGATGGGTCGATCGCAGGAAGGATCAAAGTAAGGAAGGATCAATTGATGGAAGGATTGGTTGAAGAAAGGATCGGCTGGTTGAGTGTTGATCCCTTGTGAAAGCAATAAAGTTGATCAAAAACCGTATGTTGAAAAAAAGTTTAGAATAAAATAAATTATATATAATTATTATTATTTATTTTTTTAAAGCGTCCCCTCCACCGGTGCTTACGTGTAAACGCGAATGCAGAATTAAGTCGTGCGCGTATATGTAAACGGTGATCGCACCACTCGTAAGTATTGCTGTGAACATCAGAGCAAGAGCAATAATTCTAGCACCAGTCCTCTTCTAACTCTACACTGGTAACCAGTAAAGGCTTTGAAAGCATCGCTAATAGAAAATTTTAGGTACAGTAGATTGGTGCCGTTCCACAGGCATTAGAGCTGCACAATTAAGCGGCAAGAATCGTTATCGCGATCTTGACTAAAGTGTTTCCCGATTCTTTCTATGCAAAGAATTCTCTCTGCTCTTCTGAAGCCACAGCCAAGAAAGGAAGGAAAAAAAAACAGGCAGTCCTCCAAGAATCAAAACATTCTTTATCAGTTGAACTCAAGTATAAACATTGTAACAATTGGTCAATGGAATAGACTTTGTGTGCAAGTGAAAAATTTTTAACCACTTAAACACTAAACCTTTTTCTGACATTTGTTGGTTTCAAGTTAAAATCTTTTTTTTTTTTGCTCAAAAATTACTTAGAACCCCCAAACATTAAAATAATTTTTTTTTAGTAGACACCAGAGAGAATAAAATGGTGGTTGTTGCAATATTTTATGTCACACTGTACTTGTGCAGTGGTCTTTCAAATACAATTTGTTTGGAAAAAATTATATTAATGAATTAAAGAAGAAAAACTAACCAGTAAAGTTAGCCTATTTTTTTGTATATTGTGAAAGATTTTATGTCCCAAGAATCGTGATCTTTTTATTCCAAGCAAAAAAACTTGTGATTCTCATTTTGGCCAGAATCATGCAGCTCTAACTGACATAGCAATTTTAAAGTTTGCCATCCATTTACCCAGACAGAGCTCTATCATCTTTTATATTTTAAAACTTTCCCTCATGGCCTATAGCAGAATGAAGGCCAGGTGGGGGGCTTTCCCCGTTCTGACTGAATGTCATATGATTTTCTACAGAAAAGGCCCCTCGTGTGCACTTCCGAAGGGTGCGCAGCGCGGTGCTCCGTGGTGCAGTGTGTCCCTCAGACACACCGCATCACTGATCTTGGTAAAGAGTCTATGACGCAGGCTCTAACATGTGATCAGCTGTGTCCAATCACAGTATGAATAGGAAATGCCAGTTATCGGCTTTCCTCTCCTCACACTGAAAGTGTGAGGAGAGGAGAGCCAATCAGCAGCTTTCCTCACAGGAGCGATCTGCCCCTTCACTAATGCATGTCAGGACCCACCAGTAATGCTTGACAATGCCCACATCAGTGAAGCCTGCATATTAGTGTCGCCTCTTCAGTACCGCCAGTATAGCCTCATCCGCGCACATCAGTGAAGGGAAAAAAAATTATTTACAAAGTTTTTATAAACGACACAAAGAAAAAACAGCATCAAAAGCTGAAAATTGGCCTAGGCAGGAAGGGGGAAAAGTGCCCAATATTGAAGTAGTTAACAAAATATTGGGTATTCTATAGTGTTTGTGTGCAATAAAAATTAATTAAAAAGTGTATTTTTTCCAAAAAATTGTGTTCGAAAAAACGATGCACAAACACTGTGCAACATAAAAAATTGCAACACCCACCAAGTTTTTTTTCTGCTATATATATATATAAATAAATAAATAAATAATGTTGGGAGTTCTAAGTAAGGCCTGGTGGGAACTGGTTAAAGAGGAGTAGCTCTAGAGGAATAGCATAGCTCTATCTCAGCTGTAGGGGGGGAGCGGGGAGGAGATTGGCTCTCACACAGACTACTGAAGAGACGGGGAGAGAGGAAGAGACAGGGAGAGAGGGAGAGAGGGAGGGGGAGATGCAGAGACGCTAAGGAGATGGCTGGATGACGGAGGCATGTAAATGGACTATGCGATCAGAAATTAGCAGCCATGATACACGTGATCAGTATACAGAGGAAAAAGACAGGAACAGGCAGAATCAGCAGGTATTGTACAACATAGAAAGGGACAATTGACATGGCAAAAGCACTGCGCTAGATCTCATGCCTTAAAGGGACAGGAGCATTTTTAAAAACTTTTAGGCGTTACAGTCAATTTAAGACTGAAGATCCTCTAAGTTCATTATTAGTTGTCCGGTCACCTTTTATTAGGTGTGTGGAAGGGTGTTCTGACATGCAGAAAAAAAAAAAAAAAAAAAGGCATCATGGTAATGGGGAGAAGATCAGGAGCCTACGGACAATACTGGTGACAACTCATTTGCCTTCTGCTTGCCCTTTTGTGCACATTTTACTGCATACAGGCCATCTTTAGGGCCAACTCATAGCAGAAACTTCATAGTAGTTACAAAACGATTTACTTTCACTAACAATTAGTAGTTGGATACACTACAAAACTAAACGTATGCTGAGGTTGGGGATAACCCAGATACAGACAGCTTAGAGACAGAATGACATGGTCCTTTTCAATTCTCAAACACTCTGCACCCAGCACTCCTACGCCTCAACATACTTTGCATTCTGAAGGTCCACCGCTTGTTAAGTTGCCTCTACCTTGACAGCACTCTACAATTAAAACACCAAACCTTTAAAGATCTATTTGCTACAACTGTCATCAATCCTTATGTAATCCTGTGACACCAAAACAATCACAATGAATAGTTATACAGATCTAAGAATCTGCAATATGCTGGCATGTCATGATTAGTACCTGCTGCATCGAATATAAATAGCTAATGTTACAGACCATTCTGTAGTTGGCTTCTAAAGTAACCATTCAGCAACTTAGCTATACATTGTTTTTATTGGCTACAATGCACATCGTGCTTCTAGCAAATGCTAAGGAGCTCTTCAATTCTCTTTTATGTGCAAAATGACTTAACAGCCCACTCCTGCAGCCTCCTGGGATACCCAGGTCACCCTTTCCAAGAGGATAACTTTTCATTTAGCACAGAAATCATGCAAGGTCTTGCGCCATGTACATTACAGCACCAGATTTTGGTCTGCTCATACACAAGATCTGGAGTCGTGTCATTCATGGTGGGGGGGGCTGCAAGTACCAGGAAAGACAACCAGCTGCTGATGATGAGGATGCAAAAAGGAAAAATGTCAGGATGGCCCAGGCATGAAGAAGAAATATTAGAAGAGGACAACATGGGATTTACCTGGCTGGTAAATGGGTTTGTGCAGCAATAAAGCTAAACGCCAGGAATGATATATTTTGCATAGTTACATTGGGCCAGCTTGACACAATGCAGTGTGCATGCGCTATACAAATCAGCCTCTGTGCACGCTGTAAATGGTACTATACCATTAAGATAATGCCTTGTGTTCTCTCAATGAATGCAAAGCGTTTTCTGATTGTATGAGGTGGAGAGAAGGTAGAATTGGGCAAGATTTTACCTAGGAGGTGGAAGGTCCCCTTTAAGTTAATCAAGCTCACATATACATCTAAGAAATTAAAAAAAAAAAAAAATTTCCCTTAGCGCATAGATATAAACTCTCTTAACACAATAAAATTAGGATTTCCTCCTCACTTTCTTATGCTCTGGGAAAGTGAAGTTTGCCTTCTGAAGCCAGGCCTTTCATTTGAGGCTCCTTCTTCTGTCCGCTGAGGTTCCTGAAGACTTACGCTTTTATGGTACACTGGTTTGGTCAAAGTCTGCAGAGAAAAAAAAAAAAAAAAAAAAGAAGAAGAGAAACCTGCATTAAAGTGTATGTCAAGGCAAAAAAAAAAAATAAAAAAAACACAGCCACTATATGTAATACATTTTGCAATTTCTGCTTATTTCCACGTTTTATCATTTTAAACTATCTGCACTTCAGAAAAATAACTGTTGATGTACCAGAAATGTAGTGTGCTCCTACCTGTCTGACATGACAACGCAGTGTGTGTTTGGCTCTGAAATCCAAAACACGTGGTGTCAGCTCTGCCATCTTTGTCTCTGATGAATTACAAAGAACACGAATGCCTCCCCAACACTTCCATGTGCACAGAGAAGTACAGGAAGTTATCAGCAGTGGTGTATTTTGGTTTTGTGGTGCCCTATGCAAAACTAAAAATTTGTCCCACCCCAGCCGCGGTATACAGTACTTATCTCAGGGTCTGATGAAGAAGCTGCAGCCATTCACAGTGAAGAGCTGTGGCTTCCGCATCAGACCCCAAGACAGAATTTATCCAAGTAGCACATATGGGATCAATGGAGTAAGCGGGGCAGAGGACGAGGAAGCACGGATGAAGCTGCACTGATATGCAGCACTGATGAACACTGATGATAGGCGGCACTGATGAGGAGGGCAATGAGAGAACCGTTGCTTGATTATAAAAAGTAAATTTTATTGTGTATCAAAAACAAAACCACTATAATAATATTGCACGACAACCAGAGATCAAAATCACAGACCACAACCAATTAAAATGAGACAATGTTGTCTAGTTAAAAAGGGGGAGGCAATATGCCTGCCCATGCCATTCTGCCGACGTACATCGGCGTGCCCCGGTCGGGAACTGGATAAGCTGTTTTTTTTGTATGTGGAATGGCCATGGAACAGAACTTGAGAGGATAACGAATGAGTGTATTAATCAATGCTCTCCATGGTATCCGTTTTTGAGCTTCGGTTAATAATACTTACACATCACCAAAAATTGGTTAACAGCTTAACGTCCCTTTGTATAATAGCCTATTTTGGTCTTTTTTTCAGAGGTGTGCATGTGAATTTAGAATGGTATGATGTATGTAAGTATGTGTGCAGCTACACATCCTCCCCTTTTTTTAACTAGACAACGTTGTCTCATTTTAATTGGTCGTGGTCTGTGATTTTGATCTCTGGTTGCCGTGCAATATTATTATAGTGGTTTTGTTTTTGATACACAATAAATTTTACTTTTTATAATCAAGCAGTTCTCTCACTGCCCTTCTTGGGTGAAACTGTTCCCCCTGTTTGTTGCATGTTATGTTTAAGGATCAGGGGAGATACCTTTTCTGGCCCTGTTAGGTCCAGAATTTAGTTGCTGATTAATCAAACAATGATGGATGTTTAATAATTAATAATTTTTTTGATCCGGGCACAAATCTATTTGTTTTGGCACTGATGAGGGGGCATCGATTGGCAGCAATGATGGGCACTGTTGGAGCAGCATGGATAGTTAGGACACCAATGATCAGTGCCCTGATCATCAATGTAGATATCCCCTTTTACATTTGAGGGTTTGTAGGGGTCTCAAACTGGCGGCCATCCAGCTGTTGCAGAACTACAAGTCCCATGAGGCATTGCAAGGCTGACAGTTACAAGCATGACTCTTACAGGCAGAGGCATGATGGGAATTGTAGTGCCGCAACAGCTGGAGGGCCGCCAGTTTGAGACCCCTGGTTTAGGGGATCAGGAAGGATTTTTCTTCCCTGCTGGAGCAAATTGGATCATGCTTTGCAGGGTTTTGTTCCTTCCTCTGGCTCAACTGAATGAATGAAATACTTGTATAGTGCACAATGTGAACTGAATCACCTCTACTCAACTGTGGGTATAGGATTGTCTAAATGGGATTGTACGATTTTATTTTTTATTCCCCCCTTTTAATCGTTGAACTAGATGTCTTTTTTCAACCTATGTAACTGTGACAGCATGAGGAAAGGAATGCCGATATTTGCCAAGTGTGTTTAGATCGTGATCAGTTGTGATTGGTAAAGAGCTGCTGCGATTGGCTCTTTACCCCCGATATGAGATCAGCTGTGTCTGAAGGATCGCTCTGGGTGCATGCGATTCTGGGAGGGTGTCAATAGACACTCTAAAATAACATATAAATTATTAGTTGATAAACAAAATACACTATAGTTTTCCCTAATTATATAATTTTATTTGGCATATCAAACCTTTAATATTAGTAGAAGCTAATAAGGTAGATAAAAAAAATATTCCATGTGTTTTTTTCTGATTGGACTATCGCTTTTACTTAAACAATGATGATAGTTACTGCTGTCATACCCGAGCCTGTTTATGGTCTCCGGCAGCTTCAGTGGGAGGGATTGTGATGGAAAGATGAGGCGGTTTCCGACTTTGCAAACGTGAGCTGCTCCCGTTCTTGTTAACTGAAGCCATATCTAGACAGAAAGAAAAGCATGTGATAAATACAAACCAGAAACTGTGTCAGATCTCTGCTCTGAATGAGGCTCAATACACAAAAAGGTGGATGTTACACTCAAAATTCTGTCGTACGGTGCACAGAAATACTCCTCTGCTTCCACTGTGTTGCTTCCTTACTAGATGGACAAATCAGGACATTGCTCACTTGCTGGTGAGTGACATTCTGCAGCATTTTCCTTAGCAAGGAAGCAACCCCTCGCTCAGCAGCCAGAGACTGAGTAACTCTACAGATTTTGTGAAATTGTTGCCAGCAACAGAAACACAAGTGTAAAGTATGTCACCAGGACACCAAAAATCTCCAGAAGGGGTCCAAAGATTCATTTTGCGGTCACATCCTAATTACAATAGCGATGTTTCAGAGCCACACGGGACCGCTTCATCAGGCATGAGACAATTGAAGGGGTCCTGCATGACTTGGAAACGTCTATTGTAACTATGATGTGATCGCTACAGAAAGCATTGGAATTGATCTGGAGAACTTTGGTGTGCTGGTGACATACTTTTCGCTTGGAAGGTCTTTGGTTGCCAAAGCTGTTGCACCTACAGCTAGTTTCAGGAAAGTGTGCGCTGGGAATATTGCGCTACAGAACCACATGCGACAAGGTTCTTACACAAGGATACCAATCTTTAAATAAAATAGTCATGTGACTAAAAATAATGTGTTAGTAAAACCCAGAAACCTGCATTCACTATATCTGGTCTCCCACAGTACACAGAACATGGAAATGCAATTTTAGTAAATATATACTGCTAAATACCTTTTATCATCAGCCCTATAAGCAGTCTTGTGACTTCTATCAGTGTCTGGCTGAGCACTGATTAAAGCTTGTAGGAGTTTTCATTCTGCTCTGACTAATACAAGGACTGAAGACCCCCTGACCCCCTGTCTGGACAGTGCCGATTGGCCCTGTGCTGATCACATGCACCTTCCCGCCCCCCACTCAAAAAAAACAAACACAACCTCTCTAGCAATACACACCAAACTGAACATGTGTAGAGTACCCCCAAGGCTCTGTACTATCAGGAGATGGATTGGGGACAGTGAAAGGGGAGGATCAGACAGCATTTTTCCCACAATGCAGAGAATTAACCCCTTAGATTTCACAGAGAGTATAACAAGCGTGCTTTACTTCATATACAGACTGATTTTACCGTTATGGGTTTAGTAACGCTAAAGGTGTCGAATTTTGAAATCATTTTCTATTGAAAATCTTATCCAAGAATGTTCATTCGAATTTTGCACCATTACTGGGCTGCAGCAACAGCCGATTTTCACACGGCCATAGAATTTGAGTAATAGGGCATTTTGGAAATAAAAAAAAAAAAAAAAAAAAAGATTTTCTAATCAATGATGGGAGAATCGTGCAAGAAATGTAAATCGATAAAGAAATGCACATGTGCAAGAATAAAAAAATTCCTGGAAAGAAAAGATTCCGAGCCACAAAAACTCAATAGGTGAAATTGAAGTTGGTCAAACTTCAAAATCAATGGTGACACCATCGGATCACAACATTTCTGATTTTCAAAAGAAAATTATTTCAAAATTTGACCATGTATGGGCAGTCTATGTCAGTTCACAAAGTCACCCTTTTTATTTTTTTTATTTATTTTTTTTAGACAATAAAGACCAATATCCCCATTTCATCTCAGTAACTGGCCAAACGATACAATCTGATTGTACAATCTTTTAGAGCCATCAACTATATAGTGCAGGAGCATGCCTGATTAGATACAAGCTGCATGGATTGTTAAAGTGGCGTTAGCACCCAAAAGTGGAACTTCTGCTTTAAGGACTCCACATCTGGCACGTAACTTGTTTTTTTTTGGGGGGGTACCTAGTTTTAACAGGTTCCCAGCTCCCACGTCTGCTCTGGCCACCTAGGCGACTCAAGCTGAACTTTTCTTCTTCACCCCCACCCTCCCTGCAATCTTCTGGGACATGTCACAGTCCCCAGAAGATTGCCCAGCCACTGAGATAGCGCAGCGCGACTTGTGCAGGTGCCCACACTTGTGATGCCGGCACCGTAGAGAACCTAGGGAGAGAACAGAGGGCGAGGGCTTCCGCATGGCTGGACCTTGGGACAGGTGAATGTGCGTTTAATAAACACAAAACCGAGTGGAACTCCGCTTTAAAGGTCCATTCTTATATTACATAGTTTTGGTAATTATGTATAGCCAAGAGTCAGGAGGATTCCTATCATTGTTCTCAGTGAAAAGTGCAGCCAAACTCCTGCATGCAACTGTCTGGCTGCTCTACATCTCATTGAAAGGCATGTACCTAGAGACGTCATCATGGGGGTAATGGTGCAGAACACCTTGTTTAAACTAGTTTGTGTATGTATATATATAAAAAAAAAAAAAAAAACGCACAGCTATTTGTCCAGAATAAAACACTGGTACGTTTGTTTTGTGTGAATGGGGCAAAATCAAATGTTTTAAGACCATTTCTTCTACGGGACAAATATTATTCATTCAAAAAATGGAGTGGATCAGGAAAATACTGCATTGCGGTCACCAGATGCAGCTGAACACCACAAGAAATACATTTTTATAATGCAGCACTTTCCCACAATTTTTTTTATGAACGAACAACATTTGACCAGAAGAGGAAATAAGAGAACATTCGATATTGCCCCATTTGCAAAGAACAAAATGTACAAGCAGTTTCTCCGGACAAATAGCTGTGCAAGTATTCTTACTAGTGTGGCTTTTAAAACTGAAGCATAGTGCCAATGCAGAGTTCAGCACCATCAGTCTCTTGAAGTAGAACTACACCCTCCTGTCATTTACAGCCAAGGAAGCTGCAATCTTCTTAGCCTCTGTTTGATCTGCAGTTGCCATTGTGCTGCACCTGTAATAAGTTAGGACACCAACTATTTGATAGTTTGACAGTTCAATGGAGATCACAATCAACTGTGACATCATTCATGGCATGCTTTGAATTCAACGACTTTGGGAAATCGTTGAATTGCTGGGTTTAGTTTCCCTTTAACCTGTTCTTCTCCAGTTGTCGCTTAAACATCAGTGACCAGACAAAATTTTGGCGTTCTTGTTTGTGCCAATTTACCTGAAGCTGAATGCCATTGTAAAGGGATGAATACACAGGTAAGATACAGCAGCTATAGCAGACTCTAAACATCTCCGATTGCCTTCGGGGGGCTCATTTGTCCCTACCCATGGGTAAACCGCTCCATGTGCCATTACATCTGAACACAAGTGAACAGCTGCACCCCCCCCGGTCAGCCTGTCATTGCTTTAAACTGGCCCAGCGGACACAACTACAGTGGGTAAAAATAGTCATATGATTCCCCTGCAGATTTTGTAAGTTTGCCCACTTATGCCGCGTACACACAATTGGAATTCTCGTCAGAAGAAGCTCAAGCTGTCTTGCCTACACAGTCACACCAAATTCCGATCGTTTAGAACATGGTGACGTACAACACGTACGTCAGGACTAGAAAAAGGAAGTTCAATAGCCAGTCAACAATATCTTCTCTCTCGCAGTTGAATCTGAGCATGCGTGATTTTTGGCGTGACGGAATTGCATACACACGATCGGAATTTCCCATAAAAAGTTTTTCTGTCAGGAAAATTGAGAACATGCTATAAATTTTTGGCTGGTGGAAATTCGGACATCTAACTTCTGATGGAGCATACACTCGGTCACATATTCCGATGAAAAGCTCTCATGTGTCTTTTTCTGTCCGGAATTCCGATCGTGTGTACGCGGCATTACAAAGAAATTAAGGGTCTATAATTTTTATCATAGATGTATTTTAAATGATAGAGACAGAATATCAACCAAAAATCCAGAAAAAAAACAAACAAACCACATAAAACTAATTATCAATTTAGTTGCAGTTCATTGACTAAAATGGGGAATTTGATCCCCAAGCAAAACACGACTTGGTACTTGGCGGAGAAGCCCTTGTTGGGAAGACATTTCTTGTATTTGATGACCAGGTTTGCACACATCTCGGGAGGGATTTTGGTCCACTCTACAGATCTTCTCTAAATCTGTAAGATTATTTGTCTGTCTCTTGACAACTCGAAGTTTCAGCTCCCTCCACAAATTTTCTATACGATTGAGGTCCGGAGACTGATCTTAATGTGCTTCTTCTTGAGCCATTCCTCTGTTGCCTTGGTGGTATGTTTTGGGTCATTGTCACGCTGAAAGACCCATCTTTGGTGTTCTGGCTGAGGGAAAAAGGTTCTCATCCAAGATTTTACAAAAACATGGCCCTATCCATTGGCACTTCAATGCAGCAAAGTCGGTCTGTACCTTTAGCAGAGAAAAAACCCCAACGCATAATGATTCCACCTCCATGCTCGACTGTAGGAATGGTGTTCTTAAGGTCATAGTCAACATTTTTCTTCCTCCAAACATGGCGAGTTCCCTTCCTCAAGAAGGCACATGTAAAGTCACGCCAATGAACATCTGGTAAAGTCACGCCAATGAACATCTAACTCAGGGGTCTCAAACTGATGCCCCTCCAGCTGTTTCAAAACTACAATTCCCATCATGCCTCTGCCTGTGGAAGTCATGCTTGTAACTGTCAGCCTTGCAATGCCTCATGGGACTTGTAATTTAGCAACAGCTGGAGGGCTGCCAGTTTGAGACCCCTGATCTAAACGATTTAGAGAAGGATTGGGAAAAAATGCTGTGGTCAGATGAGACCAAAATTGAGCTCTTTGGCAATACCTCGACTCGCTGCGTTTGGAGGAAGAAAAATGCTATGACCCCAAGAACACCATCCCTACTGTCAAGCATGGAGGTGGAAACATGATGCTTTGGGGCGGTTTCTCTGCTAAAAGGTACAGGCTGACTTTTCCGCATTGAGGGGCCAATGAATGGGGCCATGTATTGTAAAATCTTGGATGAGAAACTTCTTCCAAAACACTGAAAAATGGGTAATGGATGGGTCTTCCAGCATGACCCAAAATATACCGCCAAAGCAACACAGTAGTGGCTCAAGAAGAATCACATTAAGGTCCTGGAGTGGTCCTCCATACCTTAATCCTATAGAAAATGTATGTAGGGAGCTGAAACTTAGAGTTGCCAAGAGACAGTCAAGAAACCTTAAGGATTTAGAGAAGATCTGTAAAGAAGAATGGACCAAAATCCCTCCTGAGATATGTGCAAACCTGGTTACCTCTGTGCTTGCCAACAAGGGTTTCTTCACCAAGTATTAAGTCAGGTTTTGCTTGGCGATCAAATACCCATTTTATTCACTGAACTGCAACTTAATTTATAACATTTGTTTTATGTGGGGTTTTTTTCTGGATTTTTGGTTAATATCCTTTCTCCATCATTTAAAATATGCCTATAATAAAAAATTATAGATCCTTCATTTCTTTGCAAGTTGGAAAACTTACAAAATCTGCAGGGATCAAATAATTATTTTCCCCACTGTATCCGCATCCACCTGTGAATCTGGCCGCTGCAGGAACCTGCTGGATTCTTGTTGCAGTGGGCACATTTTTGCCATGTACATGAAGGCCTCCTTATACGCCTGTGAGATAACACTGGGAGAAAGACATGTACATATGAATTGTTGTTAAATATGTGAGACATCATTCCATGCGCTCCATATGATACTGTACTTTGTTGTTTTTCTGGAATGGCAACAGATTTGTCAGCTTTTGTGGGCTTGTACTGCCACCTGCTGTCATGGTTAGAGCACATTTTATAATTTGAAACCCACGTAAGAGATGCACAAAAGGGCTTATTCTCTAGCATAACAAAATAAAATAATTGAGTTGTAAGCAATATCTTCAGCAAAAGATTATCTGCTGAAGAGCAGATGGAAATAGCACAAACTTCATACACTGAAATCAAACAGGATTAAAAGTTTCTGATCCGGTTCAATATGTAAAGTAGGGTTGCAACAATGCAATGACAGATAGTTGCCAACATTTAAAAATGTCAATTTTTCCACGTTTACATGTTGAGTTTGCCTTTAGAATCCTTTTTTTCTTAAATAGTCAAAAATGTATCTCCATTAAAAATGCCTGTAAACGAAATACAGCTAAAAGCAAGTTACCGCGTTTACATGGCGTTACAGGGATTTGGCGTTACAGATTCCTCCGAGCATCCGTCCTGAAACAAATTTTTTTGTTTTTAAAAAAAATGCTTCTAAATGCAACAGTCTAGAAATGACTAGAAACGACCCTGTGTACATGTACCAAAAAGATAACAGAGGAGAGTTCCGGGTCAGTTGAAAAAAAAATGCCCAACTGCTCCTAAACGTCCCCCTACCAGCAGCAGTGTACATGAATAAAAATTGACTTTACATTTGAATCAGCGGCCAACTAATATTTGCTAAAACGCGCCCAAAAAAATAAATAAAGATGTTTCTCTGTAACCATGCCAACCATAACATTATTGGGGGTACTCTAACGGGGATTGCATTTCCTGCTCATGTAATTGACTCACTGCTGTTCCCAGACGTGCTTCTCTTATTACTCTGGGACTGATTAGATCACTAAAACAGACCCTCCTACACATCACTCCGGAAATAGGAAGTTATTGTATCAGATTCAACAGAAATGAATGAGAATAAACAGTTAGAAAGTTTGCTGCAATTCTTTCAACGTATATAAATGACCTGGAGAGGAATTTTCCCCAGAGGCAGCAGATTTAAAGTAGTTGCAAAGGCTCAGCCATTTAAAAAAAAATAAAAAATAAGTAAATGAACATGTTATACTTACCTGCACTGTGCTAGTTTGGCACAGAGTGAAACCTCCTCTTCTGGTGTCTCCCACTGGCATGGTTTGCTCCTACTCTTGTTTCTGCCCACATAGCGAGCACTTGCTCCAGAGCTGGGCTGTGTGTTTCCATAGTCGCACACAGAGTGTCTCAACCCCGTCCCCCAATCCCTCCTCATAGGATTTGACTGAATGCAGCAAGAGCCAATGGGTCCTGCAGCTGCCTCTGTGCCTGAGAACAGTGATGGTGCTCTCGAGCATAGCTCTGGAGTGAAAGAGGAGCCAGGTAAGTATTCGGGAAAGTGGGGTAGAAGGTTAAGAGGAGCGGATATTGGAAGGTTATGTTACCTTAATGTATAGCACTGTAAAAAAAAACAAAAAAAAAGCGAAACAAAGAAAAATAAACAAACAAAAACACCTCAAAATTGGTTCTTAAGGCTCAAGGTTTTGAGCTGTGTGCAGCACCCCCCCGAGTACTTACCCAAACCCTATCGTGATCCAGCAATGTGCACGAAATTCTCAGCTCTCCGGGGACTCTCCCTTCTCATTGGCTGAGAAAGCAGCAGGAGCCGCTGCCAGTCAAGCCAATAAGTAGTGAGAAGGGGCAACGTGTGTCTGAATGGACACGCAGAGCAGTGGCCCGGGAGTGCACCTGCTCAGGTGCCCCCCACAGCAAGCGTTGGGGGACATGGCAGAGTGGATCCAAGAGCGCCAGCGGGGGGACCTGAGATGAGTCGGATCCAGGCTGCACTCTGCAAAACCATTACCACGGAGAAGGGAAGTTGTTAAAAAAACAAAAAACAAACAAAAAAAAAAAACACAAACATAAAACTATGGACCTGGGAAGAGGAGGATCTGGGCTGCTCTGTGCAAATCCACTGCAAAAGAGCAGATAAGTATAACATGTTTGTTATTTTATAGGGGGGGAAAGTGACTTTACAATCACTTTAATATACCCTTAGAACCACTTTAATGCGGCATTAAACTCCAAAACAAAAATTATTATATCACAGTTTACACATTTAGATGTGGTGGCTACATTATTTTTGTGGTTTCTTTCTGTTTTTTGCATGCTGATGTTGAGCCAGCAAGTCTTACTTTTGAACTTCCTTAAACAAAGCTGTCCAGCAAAAAAGTATCAGTTTACAGGAATAATAAAAAAAGCAAAAAAATAATAATAATAAATAACACTGGCAGGGGTGCTTACATTAATGGTCAGCTTAATTTATGTAAAACTTTTATCCCAAAAGGAAAATGTTTTTGTGACTGCTTTAATGCTGCTTGTTGCAAAGGTATCTCTGTTGCTCCCCATCCAGAGTGGAGACACCTTAAGATCAGACTGAAGCAACAATGTTACTGGCTGAAGCACCAGGAGAAAATAAAGGGGGGTGGGAAAAAAAAAAAAAAAAAAAGGAGACTAATGCAGCCACCACATGTAAGGACGGGAAAGTGGCAATATATAACATTTTTGTTTTTGGGGTTTTATACTGCTTAAATATGTAAAAGGTCCACATCTGTATTTGTAGATCCAACTCTCTCTCCAGTTCAGTCATAAAACCTAAAATTAAATTTAGGCCATTAGTTGATTCGGAGCTCCTGTGAGTGGACTACATTACAATCCACTTGGGATTGTCATACTGAAAGGTTTGCTGTCATTTGTTCCGCAGCGGTTATATTTGTACTTTTATGACACACTTCAGCGGTCACCTCGGTTACTAGAATCGTTAGGCAATGACTGCTACAAGAAGCCAAGTTGCTAATTAACACATCCCTGCGTTTCATAGGGAGAGCCTGGTACAAGGCTCTAACAGACATGTGTATACAAAGATCACAACTTCCAATCAATAAACCTTTAAAAAGCACCTGTGAGTCTGTGACCTACCAGAGAACATAAATAATTGAGATATCTGTAGGAGAAATCATAAAGGAACAGATATCACATTAAGATCTCCTATTGATGCATACATTCTAGACACAATTTCACTCTATAAAACAGAAAAGTCAGTGCTACTACCCATACACCGCATAGATAGAGCTCCCAGGTGCTCGATCCACAGTCACTGGCTGAGTAGAGTAATGTAGAAGAAATGATCCACACTCCGGTTGTTGCTCTTAAAATTTCTACATTTTATCGAATAGCCAGTGAACAAAACGCAGATTTAGTCAGTTAATTTCAATCTGTTCCATATTGCACACTCTGCTCCTCAACAAAATGGGCAGCTGCCCTGGGCCATGTCATTGTTGTGGGGCCCAAAGCAGCTGCCTCATACTTGCCAACTATCCTGGTTTAAATTTACTCATCCCTTGAGGTTTTAGTCCTGTGCTGTGTCCCAATATCTCAGTGTGAAGTGCTGCTACTAATGCTGCCCAGCTCTGCCCTATTGTGTAAAGATGACTCAGCTGCAGACCTGTGTTTACATGTGAATTACACACATTCATATGTAAATAGCTGCGCCATTCATATGTAAATAGGGGCATTCGGCGGCATTGATAGGTATATCAGGCACCCCTGAGGTCATATCCAGTTATCTCTGTTAACAAATCAACAAGCAGAACTCATGTACTGTAACCCCTAGCAACTAATCAGTGAGCCGTAATGTGTGCTGTAACCTCTAGCAACCAGGCAGTGAGCGATAATGATACACTGTAACCTCTGGCAACTAATCGCAATAGTGTCTGATCTGATTCAGTAAACTAATTTTGAGTCTAGCTGCTATTTATTGTATGTCTCGGAGCAGGTGGAGAGCAAAACTGCATGGGGGGGGGGGGGGGGAGGGGGGCGTTGGTGCCCAAGAAAAGTTTTGCCCAGGGTCCAATCAATATTAAAGACGGCCCTGCTCAACGCCTTCCAAACTGCAAAGCTACTACTACCTTGAAACCAATGTCCCTTTGCGAATGGCTTCAACCACCAGAAGATGGTATCTCAGCCTTTTTCCAGAGAGGACCCTTTCATTCATTCACTTTACTTTAACATGACGCATGCCATGGTGGATTGTTTTGCAGCACAATAAAAGGCTATGATAAAATGATAACATTACTGCAGATCACTGGTGGGAACAAGCCATGCACAAGAAAAGGATTTTTGCCTGGTCTTGCATTGGGAGTGCGCGGGTCAACATTGCCCAATTGGTCTGGTGTGAACCAACATTTACGGTTGGATAAATGCAAGTGAGGAGAACCTTTACAACTCAATTGAACAACAAATGCCACGTAAACACGATCCGAATTCTCATCGGAAAAAGCTCCGACGATTTTTACCATCGGAATTCCGACAGAATTTCGCTCAAACTGTTTTGCCTACACACGGTCACAACAAATTCCGACGGTCAATAACACCGCGACATACAACACGTTCAACGGCACTATAAAAAGTGAAGTTTAATGCTTCCGAGCATGCGTCAGAATTTTGTGTGTCAGAATTGCATACACACGATCAAAAAATCTGATTTTAAATTAATCAAGAACAGGCTCTCAATCTAAAGACCGTCGGAAATGCCGATGAAAAGCTCCCATCGGACTGTTTCCATCGGAAATTCCGGCCGCGTGTACGTGGCAAAACAGAAGTCTTTTTAGATGGAGGGAAGTAAAAATAAAAAATTAAAATATGGTTGCATAAGTGCGCACACACTTAAAACTAATACTTTTGATTTTATTACAGAACTCAGTCTTTTTGGGTATGAATCTATCAGCATGGCACATCTTGACTTGGCAATATTTGCCAACTCTTCTTTGCAAAAACTCCAAACCTGTCAGATTGCGAGGGCATCTCCTATGCACAGACCTCTTCAGATCACTCCAAAGGTTTTCAACCGGATTCAGGTCTGGGTCATTTCAAAACTTGAATCTTCTTCTGGTGAAGCCATTCCTTTGTTGATTTGGATGTATGCTTTGTGTTGTCATGCTGAAAGATAAAGTTCCTCTTCATGTTCAGCTTTCTAGCAGAAGCTTGAAGATTTTGTGCCAATATTGACCGGTATTTGGAACGGTTCATAATTCCCTCTACCTTGACTAAGGCCCCTGTTTCAGCTGAAGAAAAACAGCCCCAAAACATGATGCTGGCACCACCATGCTTCACTGTGGGTATGGTGTTCTTTTAGTAATGTTCATTGTTTTTGAGCCAAAAAGTTCAACCTTGCTTTCATCAGACCATAAAACACATTTTCCCACATGCTTTTAGGAGACTTCAGATGTGTTTTTGCAAAATTTAGCCAGGCTTGGATGTTTTTCTTTGTAAGAAGAGGTTTCCATCTTGCCACTCTACCTCATAGCCCAGACATATGAAGAATACGTCACATGTACCACACAGCCAGTACTTGACAAATATTCCTGCAGCTCCTTTTATGTTGCCGTGGCCTCTTGGCAGCCTCCCTGACCGATTTTCTTATAGTCTTTTCATCTATTTTGGAGGGACATCCAGTTCTTGGTCATGTCACTGTTGTGCCATATTTTTTTTTCCACCTGACGACTGTCTTCACTGTGTTCCATGGTATATCTAGTGCCTTGGAAATTCTTTTGTATCCTTCTGACTGATACCATTTAACAAGGAGAACCTGCAGACCATGGCTTTTGTTGTAGGATGCTACTAGAACAGCTGAACTTTATTTGGGGTTAATCAGAGGCACTTTAAGACCCCTTTCACACTGGAGAAAAGATTGGACAATTGACGCATTTTTGGGACCATTGACAATTATACAGCGATAAATGCTATAAAAATGCACCGATTACTGTATAAATGTCACTGGCAGGGGAGCGATCAAGGGCTTAACTGTGATCCCTAGGTGTGTGCTAACTGTAGGGGTGATGGGACTGTCTAGGAGGAGAGATCAAAAGATCGGTGTTCATACATAGTATGAACACACGATCTGTCTCTACTCCCCTGAAAAAAACAGGATCTGTGTGTGGTTACACCGGTTCTCGCTCTGTCACCAGTGATCACTGGGCACTCGCATCGGCTCTGGGTGCATGCTGCGTGGGCTCCCCTAGTGGCAAGGTAAAGCAATGTAAGGTAATGTCGTTTCGCCTAGCTGTGCCATTGTGCCACACTAAAACTGCAGCGGCTGGTTGGCAAGCGGTTAATTAACACAGGTGAGATCAATTACAAAATTACAGGAGCATCAAACTTGGAATGCAATTATTTCTTACACTTTTGAGAAGGTGCCAATAATTTGGTCTAGTCCATTTTTGGAGTTGTGTGTAGAATGTGTCAGAGTTGGCTTTTTGTTTCTCCACTTTTTTGTGTCATATCAATACAAACAAAAGAAATTAGAATGCCTAAACATTTGTAATTTCAACAATTTTCTGGGCGAAGTGGTGCATTATCAGACAAATGCAGGGGTTTTTGGTCATGACTGTGCACGGTGCATCTGGAGAGTATTCACAGCACTTCACTTTTTCCACATTTTGTTACAGCCTTTTTTCAAAATGAATTAAATTCATTATTTTCCTCAAAATTCTACAAATGATAACCCATAATGACAACGTGAAAGAAGTTTATTTGAAATCTTTTTTTTTTTTTATAAATTGCAAAGACACTTGGGCCTCTTTCACACTGGGGCAGTTTTCAGGCGCTACAACGCTAAAAATAGCGCCTGTAAAAACCAGCCCCTTTCAATCTGTGCGCTAGCAGGACTGTGAAAAAAGTCCTGCTAGCCGCATCTTTGTAGCGGTGAAAGGAGCGGTGTATTCACCGCTCCTACCCATTGAAATCAATGGGACAGCACGGCTATACCGCAGACTGCCGCTAAAACGACGGTAAAGCGCCGCTAAAAATAGTGGCGCTTTACCACTGACGCCCGCACCGCCCCAGTGTGAAAGGGGCCTTAGGTATTCACAGCCTTTGCCGTGACACTCAAAATTGAGCTCAGGAGCACCCTGTTTCCACTGATCATCCTTAAATTAAATTCAGTTGATTGGACATGATTAGGAAAGGCACTCACCTGTCTATACAAGGTCCCACAGTTAACAGTGCATGTCAGAGCACAAACCAAGCCATGATGTCAAAGGAATTGTCTGTAGACCTCTAAGACAGGATTGTATTGAGGCACCGATCTGGGGAAGGATACAAAACATTTCTGCAGCATTGAAGGTTCCAATGAACACAATGGCCGCCATCATCCGTAAATGTAATACGTTTTGAACCACAAGGACTCTTCCTAGAGCGGACACATCCACCCCTGAAGAGCGAGCTGGATCTCGCAAAACTAGTTTAGTAGTATGATGCCTGTGTACTATGACTACTACCACATTTATGTACCAATATTCCTTGTTTATGTATCTTTTTTTAATTGGCAACTGTTGGTGTTCTCTATGCATGTAAATCATTGTACTTGAATAAACTATATACTATATTTACTACTGTTATGTTTACTGGCGGAAACGGTACCCACTTCATTTAAAGTCCCAAGGCGAATCCTTCGTTTTTATATGTTACAGGGATGGAAGTGCGTCACTGGGGACACCAGACCTTTTCCTTTTCTTTATATTGAATCCAGGTGGAAGACACCCATTAGCCCAAACCTGGTCTGTTATCACCCCCGCCAGTATTTATATGTATAAACAATCGTTACACTTTGACACTATACTAGGCTACTCATCCTCCAACACAATTTTTAGTCCAGTATTGTTGTATACCCTGGCTGCTTGTGCGATTCCTTGGTTGGCGCTAGCGATTTCTGTCTCGCATTTGGAGCTGCAATGTGTATATAAAGGAGGTTTTTCTGTGTCTCCTGCTGTCCCCATCTGCTTTTGGGCGGATGGGGACACCAACACATAAGCACCATGTTCAGGCGACAGAAGCGCGGCGTTTGCGATTTTGCGGACGTCGGCGCAGCTGCAAGCACTATATCATCTGATGGCATGGGGCTACGTTCGTATTTGTGTGCCTCCCTATGACAGTGGGCGCCCCCTGTGCTCACATGTCAGCCATCCACACATGTTGGGGGCAGAGCCTCCTGGGGCTCTTCCGGGGATTAAACTGGAGGTCAGGCATGGCTTGGATTTCATTTCACTCTTCACTAAGGACACACACAGCTGTGGCGATTGCCTGCTGTGTCTCATTACTTTTATACTTAGGATATCCACCATACTCAGGTACTTACTATATTTACCCTATTGATGCTTGCTATATTTAGGCACACTTGCATATTTTACACATTTTTTGAGCACTTATTTTTATAAATTTTTTGGATATCACAGATACTTCCACACAAGTCCACCTCCTTTTCCTCTCTTTCTCAACTTGTCACCTGCTAGTATCCCTATCCTATGTGTTCCACCATCTCCATGTCCCTACCATCCTTGATCCAGGCCTTTACTTAGATACACATATCTTTATGCCAATACTCATTGATTCTACTTTACTACTCTAGACGCCTGATAAACATACTTATGTTTATAGCTTATACTCTTTATGGACTAACAAGGTTTCTAGGGATACATCACCACACACACACACACACACACACACACTATCGCAGTTCACCTCTTTCCCCTCTTTTCTTGCCTATTTTGTCACCTGTTAGTATCCCTCTGCTATCCTACGTTTCTAACCATCTTCATGTCCCTACCACCTTTGGTCCAGGCCTTTCATTCATGCACACATATCTTTATGCCAATACTTATTGATTCTACTTTACTACTTTAGATGCCTGACAAACCTACTTATGTTCACAGCCTATACTTTTTATGGACTAACGAGGTCTCTAGGATTACATCACCACATCTATGCCATGCCTGCTCTCCGTTTGGCCCCTGGTGGGGTCCCATCTGACACTGCCCCCTCAGCTCCCTGCTGCCACCATCTTAAGGTTGCACACCTAGAGCCATGGTAAAGCTCAGTGGTGAGTAAAGGGACCCACAACCCCTCCTACCCTGTGCCTTTATAACTAATTACGGTGCTATATTGCCCAACATATATATTTTTTTCATCCTAGGTACATTGTTACACACATCCATCCCTGAAGAGCGAGCTGCAACTCATGAAACTAGTTGGGTAGTATGATGCCCGTGTACAATGACTACTAGACTACCATCACATTTATGTGCCAAAATTCCTTGTTTGTTTATGTATCTTTTTTAATTGGCAACTGTTGGTGTTATCTATGCATGTAAACAATTGTACTTGAATAAACCATATACTACATTTACTACTGTTATGTTTACTGGCGGAAACGGTACCCATTTCATTTAAAGTCCCAGGGCGAATCTTTCGTATATATATATATATATATATATATATATATATATATATATATATATATATATATATATATATATATATATATATATATATATATATATATATATATATATATATATTCTGTTTTTTTTCCTAGAGCGGGCCGCCCAGCCAAACAGATTGGGGAAGAAGGGCCTTAGTCAGGGAGATGACCAAGAACCCGATGGTCACTCGGACAGAGCTCCAGCGTTTCTCTCTGGAGAGAAGAGAACCTTTCAGAAGAACAACCATCTCTGCAGCACTCCACCGATCAGGCCTGTATGGTAGAGTGGCCAGAGGGAAGACACTACGCAGTAAAATAATCCCCCCCCCAACTACTCAGTAAAAAGCACATGACAGCCCACCTGGAGTTTGCCAAAAGGCACCTGAAGGCCTCTCAGACCATGAGAAACAAAATTCTCCGGTCTGATGAAAGATTGAACTATTTGGCCTGAATTGCAAGCATCACGTCTGGAGGACACCTGGTACCACTCATCAACTGGCCAATACCATCCCTTCAATGAAGCATGGCGGTGGGAGCATCATGCTGTGGGGATGTTTTTTCAGGAGCAGGAACTGAGATACTAGTCAGTCAGGATTGATGGAAAGATGAATTCAGCAATGTACAGAGACATCCTTGATGAAAACCTGCTCCAGAGTGCTCTACACCTCAGACTGGGGCGAAGGTTCATCTTCCAACAGTACAACGACCCTAAGCACACAGCCAAGATAAACAAGTGGCTATGGGACAACTCTGTGAACTCCCATTTGCCATTATGAGGGTCTTGTCCTGGTTGCAGAATTTTCCATGCATTTTATATTTTGAAGAATGCCAGGGGAACAGCAGTACACCTGTGGGTGAGGAAGGGGTTGAGAATCCCTTGCATACAGAGTTCACTGCTGGAGTTCTTGAGAGAAATAAGAAGCCAATGGTGATGCATGCCAATTAGTCCTTTAATAATGCATAGCCTATTATAGGACTAATCTGACAGGCAGGGGAACTTTAACACCATCATTTTCTAGATCAGAAGTTTTGTTGAAGTACAACTCTGGCCAGTTCACGACACCACGCAGGAAGAAAGGGGGAAATCTTTATAATAGGGGATAAGATTAGTAATATAGGATCTAGCAAATCCCCATTAGACCCCAGCACACTGGACCTTATCCTCAGTGCATTGGGCTCTGGCTTTCAGGTGCTGGAGGAGGGCGTAGATCAGGGGTCTCAAACTGGCGGCCCTCCAGTTGTTGCGAAACTACAAGTCCCATCATGCCTCTGCCTTTGGGAGCCTTGCTCTTAACTTTCAGCCTTGCAATGCCTCATGGGACTTGTAGTTTTACAACAGCTGGAGGGCCACCAGTTTGAGACTCCTGGCGTAGATGAACCAGGCAGCCTGTCAAACTATGAGAGACAGTCAGCTGCTGTAGTTGGACAGGGCTGGGCGGTGCAGTCAGCAGTATGCACCAAGAGACTAATGCCCAGAATGCAGACCCTGGCAGTAGGGCTGGACAATACACCTGTTCCCTCTGCTCGCAGTGAAATGCCAGAGCCCCATGCACCAGGGCTAACTGCTCAGTATGAATGCGGTCTTACTCATTCTGCATTCCCACTATAGTGATTTGCCATCACTTCACAATGAACACATGGGTTCAAACCACTTCCCCATCTGGCTATAGTTCCAATTAAAAAATGTATGTCTAGGCCAGTGTTCCTCAACTCCAGTCCTCAAAGCGCCCCAACAGGTCATGTTTTCAGGATTTCCCTCCCAATCATAGCACAAACAATTTCCGACAGGACCAACAGGCAATTTATGTAACAATTATAAGAAGAAATTAAATATATTTAACTGTATCTTGACCAGAATAGAATTTAAAAAAAGGGAAGAAATAAAGATGTTGATCAAATACTGATATGTATTTTAAGATTATGTTATTCGTAAATGATATATAGGACATATGATATTTATAGAGATACGAACGATTTAACAATTTAAAGGTTTTGAAATTCGATTCAGCCAGTCTTGCACCCTTGCTAGACAGTACAGGCAGGTCTTAAACTACTCAAGACCACTATAGACTACACCAGGGGTACGGAATTAAAATTCACGGAGGTCTAAATCAGTAAAATGTTATGCCAGCGGAGATGCGAATAGCATATTTAATTTACAATCACATTCTTTACATCAGTTTCCTCTGTTCCCCCAGATAGCAAAATCCTCCTTCACATCAGTTTGCTTTCCATAATTGGTGTTCTGAACTCCACTTCGCAACGGTACCCTCTGCCCCCCTCTTCCCAGCACCTCCAGACAGAGGTGTCCTTTGCCCCCCCCTTCACATTACACAGCCCCGAAACCCCTGGGGCCCCCCCTTCACATCAAAGCCCCCTGCACCTCTGGCAGCCCCTTTACATTACAAAGCCCCTGGCACCCCTTTACATTACACAGCCCCCTGCACATCACATACCTCTGGCACCCCTTAACATTACACAGCCAGCCGCACCTCTGACCCCCTTCACATTACAAAGTGCTTTGCAGCTACTTCCCCTCCTTCGCATCACAGCCTCTGCAGATTCTCCTCTACTTGCCTTAATCAGGCACATAGAGGGGGATACACAGCAGCGCTGGATAGAGGGTGGGAGCGGGAGCTGCTGGAGGTAACTTCATATTAACAATCAGCACCTACTAGATGGGAAAGTGACTTTTTACAAGTCCAGACTGTAGTTCGCCATTTAGGGATGCCTGGACACCATAGATAAGCAAATACAGGCCTAGGACCTGTCCTAAACGAAAACTATGGCTGGACACTGGCTTCTACCGTGTGCCAGTCTTTGGCTATCTTGTTTGGTAGTGCCGTAGTGATGTCACTCAAGGACATGTGCAGGCGTGAAGTTAAGTTATCCTAGCACATAGCTACTGTGGCGGAATGTAAATTGAGCTACCCAGCTTAGTGTACATTCTACAGAGGACTGCGAACAGGCAGGTAGATGTATTTTATTGCAGAAGAGACATTGGCATTGATTTACTAAACTGGAGAGTGCAAAATCTGGTGCAGCTCTGCATAGAAACCAATCAGCTTCCAGGTTTTTTTCAAAGCTTAATTGAACAAGCTGAAATTAGAAGCCGATTGGCTGCCATACACAGCTGCACCATGTTTTGCCCTCGCCAGTTTTAGGAAATCAACCCAATTGCATGTTTCTCCTGCAACAAAGAGCCTGCCTGCTTGCAATTGTTTTTTCAACTTTAGTTCTGCTTTAAAGGTAGAGAATCCCTCCCCACAGCATTGGTAGGAATGTAACAAAAAAGTAACAGTGAAAAAAAGAAAGGTCGGCTGCTGCACAATGAAGGGGTTGGTGCATGAGCCCACAGTAAATTCACAGTGCATCATAAAGTCCTGGCTCATGTGAAAAAAGGTGGGTGGGAGACATTTAATATTTGGCATGCATCTACCATCACTTCCTAGCCAACTGAAAGGAAGTCCAGGATTTCATATATGGTATCTGATATGAATGCACTAGCAACTGTTGAGAGTAGAAAAATCTTTCAGATAACAGCAGAGCTGAAGACAAAAAGTCCACACTCCAGAGGTCACTAGCACAAAACTGAGACACAAATGGTCATGGGCCATGTTATCCTTTGCTGGCCACTGGATTTTTGTGTTATTGTCAATATTTCTCCTCTAGGTGGCAGTAAACCTGACAGTCAAAGAATAGCTGAGCTCACTAGAAAGAAAAATAAATCTAAATGTAACCATAAGCAGAGCAGCAGTGCTCTAGGTGCTGTATAAACTCACATTGCAGGTTAGCCACAATATGAAAACTCCAGGGAGAAAAAAAACAAAAAAACTGGTTGCAATACTAACCTTCTTTCCAGCACTGCTTCAGCATCATGCAATCAGGTAAACTGAGGTCTGCTTCAAATACACTGTATTCCAGCAGTGGATTCCTCTAACTGGGATCACACATGAACCCAAACAGCTGCAGTCATTCGGCTTGTACAAAAAAAAAAAAAAATGTATTATATATTATATATATATATACACACACACACACACACACACACACATACATATATATATATATATATATATATATATATACACACATACACACATACACACACACACACACACATACATATACACAGTGGAGCCGTCCCTTATGTATACACAAATCCGTCCAGTTAGGGACGGATGTATTTGTCTGCACACAACAGAGTCGCTCAACTGTCCCAAATGTTTTTTTCATTTTTTTTATTTATTTATTTATTTTTAAATAAAAAAAAATTAAAAAAATGAAGTTGGCCATTTCAAATCCAAAATGTAATCACAAATTGCCATTTCCATTTTGAAGCATTATTTTATCTCTTAGATTTATTCTCTTCTCCCCTCAGACACGTCGCTTAGCAGCCAGATGGTAGAATCATAAAACGTGCGATTGTTTGGTGCACCGATTTTTACAAAATAAAAATACAGCACAAATCAATAATAAAAAGTTGTACATGTCGCCTGATCCATGAACTGAAAACATTTTGATCATACAGGAGAAAAATAAAGCTTGGAAATAAATATGTAAATGAAATAATAAATGTAAAAAAAAAAAAAAAAAAAAAAAAAAAAGTCTCACATATAAGGACCAATCAATAAAGACACCGCACCTAGTCTGGACACCAGTCCTCAGGAAGGATGTGCTGGAACTGGAGAGTCTGGAGGGGATATGATTTCAATGTACAAATGCCGTACTGGTGACCCCAGAATAGGGATAAAACTTTTCTGCGAAAGGGAATTTAAAAAGACACAGCCATTCACTAAAATTAGAAGAGAAGCAGGCATGTTTAACGTTAAACTGCGTAGAGGGTTATTTACTGTAAGAGCAGTAAGGATGTGGAATTCTCTTCCACAGGCGGTAGTTACAGTGGGGAGCATCGATAAAAAAAAAAAATTATAAAAAAAAAAAAAAAAAACTATAAAAACAGGCACCTGATTGACCACCACATAACAGGGGATATACAATGTAATACTGACATATAATCACACACATAGGTTGGACTTGTGTCTTTCAACCTCACCAACTATGTAACAGACAAGTGGAAATATGTGCCCTGCTTATAGCAAGTAACTCGATTCCAGCTGTCATTTTTCAATTGTAGCGGGCGACTGGCTAGACTATTCTTTTGCTAAGCTTTTAAAATCAGCTCCACGGATCACCCAGAGTATACAGCAACTCACTTTAAATAAAGGCAAGAAGATGCACTGGTATGGTAACCTTGCCCTATTTGCGTCCCTGCAGATGATGTACACCTACCTCTCAGGGGTAACCTATGATGCAATCAGCAGGGATGGAGAAACACAAAATCCACTAGACATAAATTAAAGCGCACATAGGACACTGTACAATATAGGCTTATTTGAATGATTAAAATAACAGTGTCTTTACTGTAAAAAAATAAGCTTGTAACAGTGTACTGGCTTCATATGAATGCGCTAAAACCAATACTTTGCAATCAATGCATAACCATCTAAGGAGTAATGATATCAAACACTAAAGATTCACAGCCACAAAAGTCACCACTTCCAACACCTCATCAGTGCTAGATTTCTGCACAGCCAATATAGACCATGGCCTAGGCCCTAGGGCAACAAGGCAGCACACATCCACCCACATATGATGCTTCTGACTATCAGTAACACATTTCCATCTACAATAAACTGTTCCAAACTGCTGACCTGTCTGCCATTTATTTCTGGTCAGGTCCTCACTATTGCTGTCCCTGTATTGCTGTACCTGTCATTGGTGAAATACTGTACAGCCGTGGCCAAAAGTTTTGAGACTGACACAAATATTAATTTTCACAAAGTCTGCTGCCTCAGTTTTTATGATGGCAATTTGCATATACTCCATAATGTTATAAAGAGTGATCAGATGAATTGCAATGTCCCTCTTTGCCAAGAAAATGAACTTAATCCCATAAAAAAAGAAAGAAAGAAAATTCCATTGTATTTGTGCAGAAGGCTACAGGGTGCCCAAGGAAGGCCAGCAAGTGCCAGAACCTGCACGCACAGTGAGGCGAAAACTCAATGTGCATCTGCACGCACAGTGAGGCGAAGACTTTTGGAGGATGGCCTGGTGTCAAGAAGGGCAGCAAAGAAGCCACTTCTCTCAATGGGAAAACATTGGGGAAAGACTGATATTCTGCAGAAGTTACAGTCTCTGATAAATCCCCTTTCTGATTGTTGGGGACATACAGAAAAAACCTTCTCCGGAGAAGAAAAGGCGAGTGCTACCATCAGTCCTGTGTCATGCCAACATTAAAGCATCCGGAGACCATACATGTGTGGGGTTGCTCCTCAGCCAAGGGAGTGGGCTCCCTCACAATTTTGCCTACGAACACAGCCATGAAAAAAAGATGGTGGGGCGTGGCCTGGACAAGGAAGATGGCAGCCTAATCCTCCTGCTCGGTTACTTCATGTTCCTTCCATTGGCTAAAAAGGGAGCCAACATGGGGAAATATGACTGGGAGCCATCTGCCACCCGTTTCCGCTCTTCACAGGATACCAGTATGCAGCTTACAAGAAACATCCCGGGGATTTTTCAGCTCCGTTCGCGGGAGGCGTCCTCCTCCACACAGGCTTCAGGCACCGACAGAGAGGTGAGCTGCAGTACCATGAGGCAGACCGGCTCACACATCACAGAATCCCCTACTCCTGCCGCCAAATCTCTCAGCCTAGAGCATGGGTCTTCAAACTATGGCCCTCCAGTTGTTCAGGAACTACAATTCCCATCATGCCTAGTGATGTCTATGAATGTCAGAGTTTTACAATGCCTCATGGGATGTGTAGTTTTGCAACAGCTGGAGGGCCATAGTTTGAGGATCCCTGGCCTAGAGGATCTCAGAGCGTTGGCTGCAGACATCAAAAACACTGTCTGCAGCTATTTCAGACCTCAGATTAGACACGCGGGCTGTGGCAGGGAGGCTGGAGGAAAATCACAGATCGCCATGAAGCAGCCATATCTATGACAGTGCTCCCTGTACATACACCCACACACACACTCCATGTAGCTCCAGGAACTACACAGAAATTTGAAGGACCCAGACAATAGAGGTCGCCGCCATAGTATCAGAATTAGGGGGCTACCTGAAACAGTTGATTCTGATCACCTCCAACAAGCCATCACAACCACTTTTAAAATGACCCAACATACCAATGGAAATGGAACGCCTACACCGAGAGAGATGTCGTAGGATGCCAGGTTAACTTCAAACTTAAAAGAAGAAATCATGCAACAAGCCCTACTGTGGGGGAGCGTCCTATACTGTGGCACAGAGATCAAACCCTACCATGATCTCTCACAAATCACGCTGCAAAAACGCAAATCGCTTCGCTCATTCTTAGACACCCCGAGAGACAAATATCCCTTTTAGAGGGAAATTTCCCTTTCGTCCACAAGCAGGCTCTGGCGGAAGAATTGCATATATGCATCACCCTGATGACGGTCATTCATTTTGCAAAACCCTTGGCATCCCCACCATCAACATACAATCGTGACCTACACTTCTCAGCCCAGCAACAAGAGGAACCAATGGATGTTCATCACCGAGATAACCCATCCACAAACAGAAGATGCCGACTTTCACTGCACTCCTCACCACCAGCTGCCAACCGTTGTTTGCCATGAGAAGGTAGTGTGCCAGCTTCCCCAAGGCACAGAAAAGCCAGAAAAGATTAATCACTCACCAGCTCTATTACAACCATTACACTCCAATAGAGACAAGAACACTTCAACCTGCATCTGAGTTTCACCAGAGAGTAAACCTGTTGCCACTTATCTGGCCCTTATCACTACTTGGCTACATTTCTCTCCACACATGGATGTTCACAAACCGACCATCCTATTACTGAAACTCCGTTCAAAAAACCCTCTTTCATAACCCAGCACGACCAGAAGGGATCTCTCCTAGTTCTACAGGAGACAGACACTTATACCACCCATATTGTAACGCAAGGATCATGCCCTGTAGTTGCTGTACTAAATTCGCATCACTGACTGCCTGAATCCTTGTCAAATATCTCCCCCAAACAGGTATACGCTTACTAACGCTAGCTTAACATAACCTCGAGGTGCTTGCTTGAGACACCTTAAAATATTTAGGGCAAGACAGCCTAGCTTATTATGTTACAGTTTAATATACATGTATGATATTTGTTTGCATGCCCTTTAACAAGCAATGTAGCCTATCCTCTCTCCAACCCACAAATATGATATCTCCCCACCCCATTAGCTGCTCACACAGCTCAGATACCTGCAAACAAACTTGCAGCACATAACAAATTGACAATTTAAAATATGCCCAAAGAGGAGGATAGGAAACATCTTGAAACTTACAGTCTATATTACAATTAAGTTTAAGTTTTGGTTCAACAAACTGTACCTGTATCTAGACGATCACAGTCTAATCATACCCGAGATGCTCACTGGTTGAAACACCACACCTATCTAGCATGGCATGATAAGGCATTACTTGGCATCATTCTCTGTTGGATAGATGTTCTACCCTAAACAAACCAATTACTGAAGCAAATCTCTATTGCTCTATTGACTTGTGCACACCTCACAGTAGAATATGTCTTGTAAGCCCATACGTCTTTCACAGGTCGAGAACTGGATAGGTAACCACTCAATATATCAGTAATATAAGTGTTATTGCGCAGCCCCCTACAATAAGACATTACCTAAAGCTTGACAACACCATGCAGTACATTACTGACTTTCTCTTATACGTAAATATGCTCTACTTTCTACACTACCACATGAAGGTTGGATACTGCGATGCTAAAATATATCAAACACACACACACCAGCAGAACTTCCTCCCAACTAGTAAAATGAGACCCACCACAAACGTCTGATATCTCTCCACCTCATTCACCAAACAAATACCCCCGTATATGCATCTACCTCTACACTTCTGCTCAGAGACCAAGCGAGTAACGATGCTTAATGGCACCCAAACTCACCGTCACCATACACTAACTGAAGTCATCTTATCCAGTCCTACCATACCCTACAACAGCACAGTCCGTAGATATGTGCTGACCCAATCCGACTCTCCCTCTCTTATAAAGGCAGGTTAGCGCGTCTTTCCTAGCTGTCGGAACACCTTCCTAACCTGACGCCTACTCTCTTGCAATTAGAAGCCACATCTCTCAACCTACCCACCCCCCCCCCCCCCCCTCCACATAATCAGTTCCAATCTCTAAACAGAATGGGACTTTCACACCTT
This sequence comes from Lithobates pipiens, assembly GCF_037356315.1. Taxonomy (NCBI): domain Eukaryota; kingdom Metazoa; phylum Chordata; class Amphibia; order Anura; family Ranidae; genus Lithobates; species Lithobates pipiens. The sequence goes on along the minus strand of NW_027507789.1, from coordinate 63,021,840 downwards.
CTAGTACTAAAAACTATAACCATACAACACTCAAAGACGCCCACTCCTAACCTAAAAACTCAGATACAGGATTTACTCTTACATGCAGTGAAGTAACTGAGTTAAAATAAACGGAGTTACGTAACGCAATCTAACTGATTACTCTTCCCCCTCATGTTAACTCAGTTCACATTACTTGGGCGGCGTTACCTCAATTACATCTACCGGCTGAGAGGCCCCGCAGTGGCCGCGCTGCCTGGCCATTCGTTCCGTCGTGGGAGGGGGATTTTGCCCGCTGAGCTAAGAAGAGGCTGAGACTCAGGACTGTCTAGACCGCCCCATCTCGCCCCGCCTATCCAGAGAGAGAATGTAGGGAGGCGGGGCGGACACTGAAAAATGAAGTCAGCTGACACCAATTGAGTGAAGGGGAGGGTCTCTCTCTCTCCCCATGAGGAAAAGCATCCCCGAGACATTCAAGTAAGTGACTGATGATTCGAATTGCAGTGCAATTGATCCATCCCAAGTCCTCCACCACCTCTGCTTCTTACTGATCCCATCCCTACCCACCCACCATCACTTCTACAACACAGGTGATGGGGGGGGGGGGGATAGGGTAGGGATGAGATCAGTGGTGGTGGGGGATGGGATCAGTAAGAGGCAGGGGTGGTGGGAGAGGATGGCACCACCACCGGTGCCACCCCCCCAAATACACCACAAAGTCCCCCCCCCCTAAGGACACCACCACAGCTGCCACCCCCCCCCCCCCCCTCAACATTTGGGTTCAAATAAAAACCAAATGTTCTAAAATACTGTATATAGTGTTTATTCTTCAATCAGTTAATATAAACATCTTTGATATTAAAGATGTTATAGAACATAATTGTATTATAGAATATTTTAAAAAAAAGTCACAGTTATTTGATTATTATTATACTTTTCCAATGTAGTAATTGAGTTACTAACGCAATTACTTTTTGGGAGAAGTAATTTGTAACTTAACTAATTACTTTTTTAAAGTAAGATGACCAACACTGCTTCCATGACTCTTGGCGTACCCTACATCCTGGAGTAATGCCCCGTACACACAAGCGTATTTTCCGTCGGAAAAAACGGATGTTTTTTCCCAACGGAATTCCACTCAAGCTTGGCTTGCATACACACGGTCACACAAAAGTTCTCTGAACTTTCGACTGTCAAGAACACGGTGACGTACAACACTACGACGAGCCGAGAAAATTAAGTTCAATGCTTCCGAGCATGCGCCAAATTGTTTCCGAGCATGTGTAGGAATAATGCGCATTAGAATTTGTACAGAACTTTTTCCGACCGAAAAATAGAGAACCTGCTCTCAATCTTTTGCTGGCTGGAATTCTGCCAGCAAAAGTCTGATGGAGCATACACATGGTCAGAATTTCTGACCAAAAGCTCACATCCGACCTTTGCTGGCTGAATTTCTGATCGTGTGTATGGGGCTTTAAGACTATACCTTTTATTCTCCACCGCACAACGTTACCCCAGAATAGATTACCTTCTTTTCACACAAAAAGACCTCCCTTTCGTATCTGAAGCAAAGATCGCACCCAGGCTTCCATCGGACCGTCACTATCACCGCAACCTTATTCCCGGATCGCTTGCATTTTTCGACAACTTGGAAATTGGATGCATCACTACCTACAGACCCATCACACACACACACACGCACGCACACCACACACACACACACACACACACACACACACCATAAAGGACTTCTTCTAAATCAATAATACCCCCGACAACCCACTCCACCCAATGGGAAATGTATAAGTGTGTTTTTAGTTTAGCACTTATTACAATATGTTCTAGGACAATACCCAGGCTGAGGGAACAGCCTGCAAGGCTTGGTCTAAAGATTTAAATACAAAACTGACAAACACCGCCTGGCAAAAAATATATACCGAAAGGTAGACAAGGGCTCCATAAATTTCTCTATCCAAGAGAACAATTATAAAATTATTTCACGATGGTACCGCACCCCCTCTATTCTACACAAATTTAATGCACCCAGAGATCTTACACATATGGTGGAACTGCCCAACTATTCATGCCTATTGGAAACCACTACATGAACAAAAAACAAAAAACAAACACACCACATACTCTGGAATTTACACCTGCACAGTTCTTACTCAATCACCATGAATTAAATGACACGATACTACAAGTTATTGGCCATGATGCTAGTAAACGCAGCTAAAATGTGCATACCCGCACTATGGGGTGCACCCAGAGTTCCCTCAATTTCAGATTGTTAAAAAAATACTAAAATTGCAGAAATGGAGAAACTCATCTCAATTCCTTGGAATTCCCTGCATAAATTCACTACTTTATGGGCTTGCTGGACCCATTTTCGATCCTCCAAAGACTACCTGCAAATCATGAAACAAAATCATACTCTACTTGACGTTAACACTAAACCCGTAAAAGCAACCTGTCATGCTGACACTATACAAATACCTCATCATAAAAATAAAACATACTCGTCCCTCCCAATACGAACACATACATACACACACACACACACACACACACACACACACACACACGTACGCAGACCTAAACCCAATAACACATAACCACAACACACCTCTTGCCTCCCTTTCAACCTCTCAATGCAAGAGTGGTATGGGAAGCAACACATACAACCTAGACATCATACGGTCCATTTACATAATTGGTTACATCCTCCGGCCCGAACTGCTGAAGCGTTACCCATTGTTATTGTTATCATTGCAACCCATTATTGTTCTTAATGTCTTACTTGTTCTTACTTACCTATCTTTTTTGATAAGATCTGCTCAGGTTTCTATGAATGTAATGTTTCTATTGTTCTTGTAATCTATTTCCTTTTACTCAAAAAAAGAGATGGTACAAAAACCATCTTCCTAGAGCAACTACTCCCAACCATCCAAGAACAGTTTGGCAACAAACAATGCCTTTTCCCGCATGATGGAGCACCTTGTCATAAGGCAAAAGTGATAAGTGGCTTGGGGAACAAAACATTGAAATTTTGGGTCCAGGCAGCTGAACCAAAAAAAATAAATAAAATTCTGACAAACTCCAAGCACTGATTATGCAAGAACGGGCTGTGAACAGTCAGGATGTGGCCTACAAATGGATAGCATGCCAGGCAAATTGCAGAGGTCTTAAAAAAAGAAGAGTCGACACTGCAAATATTGACTCTGCATAAACAATGTAACTGTCAATAAAAGCCTTTGACACTTATGAAATGCTGGTTAATTATACTTCTGTATACCATAGTAACATCTGACAGAAAGATCTAAAAACACTGAAGCAGCAGACTTTATGAAAATTAATATTAGTCATTCTCAAAACTTTTGGCCGCGGCTGTACTATGAACTTACAGCTGGCTCAGAGTCAGCATAGATAGCAAAAGTAGTGCTGTAATTTGCCTTGTGTATGTATAACATCTGATCCTTGAAATACAAATACTAGTAGCTTGTGGACTGTGGTAGGGGCTGCAACAAAATACACTTGGTCTAGGAAGGCAGGGGGTATAGATCAGAACTGGTCATATCCCCCACTGGGTATACAGTATGTGTACAGCCATGTGTTAAAGATCATTCTCAGCCACAGATGTTAAAAGGTTTAAAGCTGAAATTTTAAAAAGTGGGGCAAACTTTAATGTTTGCAGTGCCTGGGGAACCCCCCAGGCACTGAAAACATTAAAAGGGCCATTTATGCCTAGGGTATCTGTAAAGGCCCATGCACACGATCAGACTTTTTGACAACAAACATGCAAATTAGTTGTATTAAGGCAACGTCCGACCGTGTATACGCTCCATTAGACAAACTTTTTCGGTTTTCATCTGACTTTTGTTGGCTGTGCGAACAGACAAACTTTAGGGCAACAAAAGTCTGATGGAGCAAAGTCTGATCGCGTGTATAGAAAACCATAGGACTTTTGTACAGAGTACAAACACGCATGCTCAGAACCAATGCAAAAGATCAGACAGCAACAATACAGAAGTTGACCAAAGGTGGGGGTAAAGAGCAGAAAAACCACGTGATTTGGTGAAAGTTGGCTGAAAAAGTCCTGCTGTGTGTATGCAATACAAGTTCACGGCCGACGCCCTTCGTACAAAAATCCACGGTAACGTTTGTACAAAGTCCAATCATGTGTATGAGGCTTAAGAAGGACTTTCACTCATCTAATCCCTTGTTCCCCAAGTCGTCGGCACTCAAATGGTTTCCTTGACACACTGACCTGTGGGTCATTCCTCGGCTATTTGCCTTGCATTATATTTGATGATGTCGCAGTGCCTGTGGAACCCCATCTTACAATTTGGAGATAGCATGCAGAAGCAGGGTATATGGCAAGTTAAAGTCCTTGTTAGGGGGTATCTTAATGCTTGGAGTGAAGAGGAGAGCCCCACTTCAAGGGAATTTTTCCCCCCTGAAGATCATCTTGAAAATTTTTTTATAGTACTACAGGAGAATATATATAATATATAGATATAGATATAGCGAGAGAGACATACATACTTCACAAAAGTGAGTACACCCCATTTTTGTAAATATTTTCTTCCATCTTTTCATGTGACGATACTGAAGAAATGACACTTTGCTATCCCCTCAAAATAACTCAACACAGTCATTAATTTCTAAACCGCTGGCAACATAAGTGATTACACCCCTAAGTGAAAATGTCCAAATTGGGCCCAATAAGCCATTTCCCCTCCCCGGTGCCATGTGACTCGTTAGTGTTACAAGGTCTCAGGTGTGAATGGGAAGCAGGTGTGTTAAATTTGGTGTTATCGCTCTCACTCTCTCATACTGGTCACTGGGAGTTCAACATGGCACCTCATGGCAAAGAACTCTGAGGGTCTGTAAAAAAGAACTGTTGCTCTACATAAAAATGGCCTAGGCTAGAATAATAATAATAATAATAATGATTGCCCAGACCCTGAAACTAAGCTGCAGCACAGTGGCCAAGACCATACAGCGGTTTAACAGGACAGGTTCCACTCAGAACAGGTCTTACCATGGTCCACCAAAGAAGTTGAGTGCACGTGCTCAGCGTCATATCCAGAGGTTGTCTTTGGGAAATAGATGTATGAGTGCTGCCAGCTTTGCTGCAGAGGTTGAAGGGGTGGGGATCATCCTGTCAGTGTTCAGACCATACCTCGCACACTGCATCAAATTGGTCTGCATGGCTGTCATCCCAGAAGGAAGCCTCTCCTAATGATGATGATGCACAAGAAAGCCCGCAAACAGTTTGCTGAAGACAAGCAGACTAAGGACATGGATTACTGGAACCATATCCTGTGGTATGACGAGACCAAGATAAAACTTATTTGGTTTTAGAAGGTGTCAAGTGTGTGGCAGCAACCAGGTGAGGAGTACAAAGACAAGTGTGTCTTGCCTACAGTCAAGCATGGTGGTTGGAGCGTCATGGTCTGGGGCTGCATGAGTGCTGCCAGCACTGGGGAGCTACAGTTCATTGAAGGAACCATGAATGCCAACATGCACTGTGTTGTACTGAAACAGAGCACGATCCCCTTCCTTCGGAGACTGGGTGGCAGGGCAGTATTCCAACAAACACACCACCAAGATGACCACTACCTTGTTAAAGAAGCTGAGGGTAAGGGTGGTGGACTGGCCAAGCATGTCTCCAGACCTAAACCCTATTGAGCATCTGTGGGGCATCCTCAAAACAGAAGGTGGAGGAGCACAAGGTCTCCAACATCCACCAGCTCCGTGATGTCTTCATGGAGGAGTGGAAGAGGACTCCAGTGGCAACCTGTGAAGCTCTGGTGAACTCCATGCCCAAGAGGGTTAAGGGCAGTGCTGTAAAATAATGGTGGCCACATAAAATATTGACACTTTGGGCCCAATTTGGACATTTTCACTTAGGGGTGGGTGTACTCACTTTTGTTGCCAGCGGTTTAGACACTGATGGCCATGTTGAGTTATTTTGAGGGGACAGCACATTTACACTGTTATGCAAGCTGTACACTCACTACTTTACATTGTAGCAAAGTGTCATTTCTTCAGTGTTGTCACATGAAAAGATAGAATAAAATATTTACAAATATATGAGGGGTGTACTCACTTTGTGTGTGTATACACACACACATACAGCGAGAGACACAGACATGTGACTCTACTGTGCCCAGTATATAGAAATAAAATAGAATAAAACAGTTTGTAATTTTTTCCAATATATAGTGTAAAGCTGAATTCTGGGAAAAGTTTTACACCCCCCAACCCCCTTTTTGGGCATTTGGGTGGAGGAAAAAAAAAAAAAAAAAGGATATGTTTCATTGTAGAAGTAAACTCTGGCACTAACCTTTAACTGTGACCAGGCCATTTTTTTTGCGATACAGCACTGCGTTACTTTAACTGACAATTGCACAAATAAAAAAGCAAAACTTTCTTCATCAATTTAGCCCAATATGTATTCTGCTACATAGTTTTGTTTATTATTTTATTTTTTACCAGTAATGGCAGCGTTCAGCGGATTATAGTGGAAATGTGATATTGTGGTAAGCAGGCAGACAACTGATACTTTGTAGAAACCAGTGACACTTATACAGTGATCAGTGCTAAAAAATATGCTTCACAGTACTAATGATGTAGCCTGGGTAAGGGTCAACATCAGAGGTGACTAAAGGGTTAGCTATGTGCCCAGCTTGTGCTTACGCACTGTGGGGGAGGTGCGTTGACTAGGGGATTGGTAAAGATTTGTGTTCCTGCTTTGCAGCAACACAGGATCAATATCTTCCCTTCTGACCGAATGACATTCTGCCTTGTTTACATAGATTGTCGTTCTGCCTGTGTCATCGGTGGGTACCCTGGGCTAGGCTCCTGCTGTGTGCACATCCCAGACTCGGTACTAGGTACGTGATCTGGCACAGAGCGGCCACCCTGCCACAGTAAATCTACAGTGGGCGGTCCGCAAAATGTAGTAGGCTGTTGCAGTTTGTTGGCAGCCCATACTGCCAATACGTTTTTGAGCACAGCAACAGCCAAAAAAAAAAAAAAAAAAACACACAAAAAATGTGACGGATCCCTTAAAGTAGATCTAAATCACACTGCTAAAATTTAATGCAAGTTTTAACAGGTTACAAAAATTGCTTTGGATTTTTTATAATCTGGAGCTTTCATGTGCCTCAAGGAAAGCTGCCAGAAAGCCTTGTCTATGTAATGGGGGTCTCAGAATACTGACCTTGTCAGTATGGAGTTTGCTTGTTCCTGTGCTAGTGTGGGTTTCCACACTAGCTAGTGTTTTCTCCCATATCCCAAAAGTAATGCTGGAAGTTTAACAGGCTGCTGTCTAAATTAGCCCCAATATGTGCATGTGTTTATGTATGCATGTGAGAAAAGGACCTTAGATTGTAAGCTCCTCAAGGACAGGGGACTGATGTGAATTTATGTATTTTGTTGGAGCGAAATGAATGCTTGAAATAAGGCAACTGTCTCCAGATTGTGCTACTATGTTGTCATATGCACCTCTGCAGAGACTGCAAGTGGACATGCCAACATTGCACAGGTATGGAGCACTGTTTCTATTGGGAAGTCAGTCTAGACTAGAGCAAGGACGTGTAGCTGTTGCTGAAAGGAGTGCATGTAAATAACAAGTTGCAGAAAGAGGCTGGAGATCGCTGGAGATCAAGCGCACAGATTTCAAAATAGATTAAAAAAAATAAAATAAAAAACACACACACACACACACACCCATGTGAAAACAGTATTTTAAGGATAAACATAGCAATTCTCTAAAGTTCTTTGGGAAAAAAAAAAAAAAAAAGTGTCATTCATTTAGGTTTTAGAGCTACTTTAATCATTACTATAGTTCCAAGTTTATTTGGCATCTGAAGGTGGCCATACATGCAAGGTGGGGTATAGAAAAAGCCCAAGTGTGTTCCCATCTTTCTGAACACAGGTAAACCTAGACTGCCCAGTCCCAGTGAAGGAAGCACCTCTGTGTAGAAATACAATCAATAGGGGCTGCATACCCTGTAATGTAATAAAAGGCTACTCTTGCAAATTTACTTCATAGGACAACTGAATAGTAATGTACGGCTCACATATGTTTTCAACTTGGAACTGCTTTTAAATCACAATGTTAGCAGGATTAAATTACATTCTTGTAGCTTGAAAAGTCTTTGTCAGTGTACTGAATGGAAGTCATTCATTTAGCGAATTCAGACTACTGCGAATAACACAAAAGCAGAAAAAAAACGGTGGAAGGGAAAGCCTATGGGCTCCAGCTTAGGGTATTTGATCTTCGTGAGATGGCACACACCAGGATCCGCCTAGAACTCCAACAAGCATTTCAGGAAACTACTTCATAACCTCATTTTGCATAGTCTATAGGTCATAATCCTGACATTCTATAATGTCAGATATTCATCCAGACCAGCGGTTCTCAACCATGGGGCCAGTACTGGGCAGCAGCCTTCCTCCCTGATGCCCTGAATTCCTGTCTTCTCCGACAAGTAAACTTGAGCTGTTGGAGCGACAGATGGGAGCCACGGCTTGGCAGAAGTGTGCCATCTTATACTCGGGCTAGCTTCTGGAATGGGGAGCCTTCTGATAAGCTGCTGTCCTGGGCATCTCACAGTTCAAGCAAAGTTATGATCACCAGGCTCCAGCTGCTCTACTAGTACATAGGAGCAGCCAGAGATGGCTTCCGGGAGCCTCGTGGATGGAGCCTCGTTTACAGGCTGGAGTATCATCATGAGCTCGAGAGGAACCTCGAGAAAAAGCTGGATCGTTAGGAATTCTACTTTCGGTAAATTTTTGAATTATTTGTTGGATCGTCTTCCAATAGTCTTCTAATTTTGGGCATAGCCAGAAGACAAGAAGAATTGTTCCTCTATCTTCCTGGCATCACCAGCATCGATCCGATAGAGAGGGGTATATCTAAGGGGGGGGCGCTCACTCTCTGGGGACCCCAATGCAAGGGGGGGGGGGGGACTCTCGGGATATATACACACGTATAATTCTGTATATACACGTGTTTCATAGTTAGTAAGGTTGAATAAAGACACCAGTCCATCCAGTTCAACCTGATTGAGTGTCTACAATTCTCCCTATCCCTGTACATTGCACACTCACGTCAGTCCCTACCCTCAAGGAGACCACAATCCAAGGTCCCCATTCATACACTAGGGTCAATTTAGGATAGAAGCCAATTAACCTACCTGCATGTCTTTGGAGTGTATGCCTGCCCAAGCGTAGGACATTGTTTACTACGCTGCTATGGGCTCTAGCCCCAGATCATTTGTAGACCTAGCAACGCCTCTGACAGACAGCAATAAAATTACATCAAAACATGAGTACAAAAAAAAAAAAAAAAAGTTCTATCCTGGTGCCTCCTGGCAGCATACCAATGGATATGCATTTCCTCCGATCCCTCTAATATTGAGGTTTCTCCAGCACCTAACTGTAGAGAAGGTCATGATTCTGGCGACCATACCATCCTGGCAACAGAGACTGTGGTTCACGCTCCAAGGCAAGCTGGCTCTGTGCAAGCCGTTGCCCCTTTCCATGCGTGGACAACCTCCTATCTCAAGACAATTTCTTCTATCCAAACCCGGAGATCCTAGACTTGAGGGCCTGGAATTTGGGCGAGTTAGGGTGTTCTCATAATGTTATCCAAACATTACATTTAATGAAATCATCTAATGTCACCTACTACAGGATAGAGACCCAGGTTTCCAGAATGTACCTTTTTTTTACAAAATGGATTAGACCTAGGATTGGGACTTAACACCCTAAAAGTTCAAGTGTCAGCTTTATCAGCTCTAACGGACACGTGGTAGGCATCAAATACTCTCAGTGTTTTTTTTAGAAGAGCAGTTTTAAGATTAAGACCTCCCAGGAAATCGCTATACCCTAAGTGGGATCTAACCGTTCTGCTTAATGCTCTAACAAACCCTCCTTTTGCACCCACCGAGGAATGCACTCTGGAAGATATGATCTTGAAAGTGGCTTTCCTATTCGCCATCACCTCAGGTTGAAGGTTGTCGGAAATTCAAGCACTAGGGGTGCAGGATACCATTACCTTTTTTCCCCACACAGGATGGTTTTGCAGCCCATTCACCAGTTCATTCCCAAGGTGCCTTCTGTCTACCATCTCAACCAGGAATAAGTTCTTCCAGCCTTTGAGGAGGATCCAACCACCTTAAAATTGCACGAGTTGGATGAAGCTAGATCCCCAAGGCCCTACTTAGAGCTGACACAGCAGTTCCACAAGAATAGTCTATTCGTTATTCCTAAAGGCGTTAAAAAAGGAATGGCAGCATCCAAGACAACCTTGACTAGCTGGATCATGAGGCTAATCCAGAAGATGTACTGGGCTAGTAGTCTTCCAGTCCTAGATGCTGTCAATGCTCACTCAAGAGGAATGGCCTCTTGGGCAGCTTTAGCATGGGTCTCCCCTGAAAATTTTTCAGGGCTGCTAGTTGGTCCTTTAGCACCTCCATGACACACTATAGCTTAGACCCAGTGTTTCTCATGTCCCTTGATTTTGGAAGAAGTATAGCCAACCATCGGTATGCTGCCATGGGTAGGCACCAGGAAAGGAAAATTACGGCAACGTATTACATTTTCAGTTTTTGGATATACTTCTATTTGTTCTACACTCCTGTGACCCATCGTTAGCCAACAGCGAGCTAAAGACCACTGTGAGCTGAAGTTACACAGACATTCCTGGGTCGGGAAAGATATCGACTTTACAATCAGGATCCACCCACATCAGTGGTGCCAACCTACCAGACTAAAATTTACTAACACGACACCCAAGATGTACTGGCACAGCCAAGTTTTTACTGCCATTTCCAAGTTACAAAATTACAGTTTTAAGTGAAAATTTCAGTATTTAGGATACAAACCAGTACAAAGTGCAATTAGCAATGTGATTTAAGGTAGATAGTAAAGCAAAAAACATTTATTTTACTTTCGATATAGTAAGTAGATCAGGGATAGGACTCGGGAGAGCAAAAAATTTGAATGGGCAGGCACACACATGAAATTGACTCTCATAGTGACACTGACAGCAATGTGCAGCAGCACAGATGATGATGATGACCCCCTCAACATGTCCCCTCCTGAGTCACAGTGACTGGCCCTCTCCATGCTAGGTGGTCCCTTCAGTCCAAACAGAACCGACAGTTCGGCTCCTGGCTTGCCTTGCTCCCATCCCACAGACTCCCCCACACGAGACTCGGGCACCGTTTCTGCCAGACCTGCCACCCACACACACTGTAGCAAGCATTCAGATGGTCTAGGCTAACTCTGGAACAGAAATGCACATGTACAGTTAAGAGCAGAGTGCCACAGCTATATTTTTACTGTCAACATTTTCCTGTCATTGGAATTTACTGGCAGGAAAAAAGTGCCAGTTTTTTACTGGCTGCCAGTAAAAAATACTGATGGTTGGCAACATTGACCCAGATGTCTGGACCAGCAGCTGGCTCAGGGTCTCAACGAGTCACTGGCTGAATGAGCCCCATCCACCTGCTCCACAGCCCTGTGCTCAAGAGAGCTGGAGGGTCAGAGAAGAGAACCAGTGACTGAAAGTCACCACTCTGCTCAGGGCAGAGGGGGAGAACTGAGTGATCAGCTGTGTTAGATTTCTCAGTTCTTAGGGTAGAGCCAGCAGGGATAGCTGCAGCTGGGATTGGTGCTGCAGCCATCTAGGCAAGTATGATTTTTATTTTTCTGTATTCCCGCTCTTCTCTTTTAAAATGCAGAGAACTGGAGTAATTAAAAAGGAACCAATCACCATTCATTTTCGGAGAAACAGCAAACAAGATTTTGATTGGTTGATGTGGGAGAAACTGCAAATCATGTGACTGAAAATGCAGAAAACAAATCTTAGTGATCGAGTGTGAACAGCATGGAATACAGCATTTTATTGACAGATTTTTTTTAGGACATAGTTTAAGTGTCACTAAACCTGTCAGTGGACTTTTTGTGACACTGGGGAGGTGGGTGGTCCAGGCTTTGTAATTGACAGCTGATAGTGAGCTGTAAATTACAGTCAAAGGCAGGTGGTGCCATGCTGTTTTCAAATTGTGACTGCAGGTGAGGGGAGAAGATCCATTGCCCACTGTCACAGGGAGGGGAATCATAGGGGAGAGGGTACAGATGCAAGAACATGTTACATTTCCACCCTAAATATTGAACATGCTCCAAAAGGTTAACTTGGCCTTTAACCTCCTGAGATCCGCGCTATAGCCGAATGACGGCTACAGCGTGGATCTACATTGCCGGGATTATGTCTATTGATGTCGTCCCCTTTCCTGGCTCCCCACGCGCTCCTGCGAGCGCGCATCAGGGAAAATGGTGTTGGCTGTGTCCCCACAGCGGCCGTTTACAGTGCGATCGCTGCCTCCAATGAGATATCTCAAATGTAAACATTTGAAATCATCTCTCATTGCTGGCTCTGAGTTAAAGTAGCTGCTTCTAAACACAAAGTGTGCCCAAACAGGGCCCACAATGACCCATCTAGTGGCATCTGTGCGCAGCAGTGTCCACTTGTGCCATCTGTGCACTGCCAGTGCCCCATCTGTGCACCGTCAGTGCAATCAGTGCCCATCTGTACCAATCAGTGCACATCTGTTCCGCCTCAGCAGTGCCCATCTGTGCAATCAGTGCACATCTGTGCCGCCTCAGCAGTGCCCATCTGTGCCGACCAATCAGTGCCCATTTATGCCACCTCAACAGTGCCCATCTGTGCAATAAATCAGTGCCCATCTGTGCCACCTCAGTGCATATCTTTGCCCACCTGTGCCGCTTCATCAGTACACATCTGTGCCATCAATCAGTGCACATCAGTGCCACCTCATCAGTGCAGGCTTAGCACACAACTGTGCAGTCTCATCACCACCAGCAACCAACCATGTCTAAGAGAGGCTTTTCCGCCGAGGAGGCGTACCAAATTCTTTCCACGGCTGACGAGAGCAACGAGGAGCTCTCCTTTTCAGATTCTCTTTCAAATTTGGATTCTGAATCTGACATAAATTATAAGCCAGTCCTCAGTAGTGAAACACTAAGTCACTGAGAGGAGGAAGATATCTGGCCCATCAAACGAAGGCATTCTAGTGAGGAGGCAGTGGCGTCCACCAGCACCACAGTGCCATCCACCAGCACCAAAGTGCCTTGGCAAGAAAGGCCAAGTACCAGTGGGGTGTCACCTCAGCCCCGAAGGGTTAGGACCCATGCCAGCTTTCCCTATGCCCTTCAGAACCCCTTGTGGCTTCCTTCTAATTCAGGAGAGGCCAACATTCCCCCTTTCACTGCCCAGCCAGAAGTCCAGGTAGACACAGAGAATTTTACCCCAATACATTTTTTTCCATTTCATTTTCACGGAGGACATGTTGGCGTCAATTGTGGCCCAGTGCAACCTGTATGCACAACAATTTTGCAAAATCCAAACCTAACAGTGGAGGAGTTCAAGGTTTTTTAGGCCTCACATTTAATATGGGGCTCAACAACAAAAATCAATTGCGTACCTATTGGTCAACTCACCACCTCCACCACATGCCGCTCTTCTCCGCGGTAATGCCCAGAACCAGGTATCTGATGATCATGAGGTTCCTACATTTCAGTGACAATACCCAGTGCCTTCCCCGAAACGACCCAAATTACGACAGGCTTTACAAAATTCATCCAATACTTATTTTTCAGAAACATTCCCCAAATTGTTTACCCCGGACCAACACATATGTGTGGATGAGTCCCTTATTAAATTTAGTGGCAGGCTTAAAATTAAGCAATTTATCCCCAGCAAAAGGGCCCGCTATGGGGTGAAGGTGTTCAAATTATGCGACTGAGCCACAGGGTACACATATTCCTTCATAGTGACCTTCATAGACCTCATATACCCCCTACTGGATAAAGGCTACCACCCGTATGTAGACAACTTCTACAAATCACTGCCCCGTTCCACAACGTTGACCGGAAGACGACGCCAGCATGTGGCACTGTAAAAAAAATAATCGGAAGGGCTTTCCTCAAAGTCTTGTCAATAAGAAGTTGAGAAAAGGAGAAACGGCAAGTCTGCGAAACCAGGAGATTCTGGCAGTGAAGTGGAGGGACAAAAGGGATGTATACATGTGGTCTTCTATCCACAATGATACGTTCGTGGAAATCCCCAGAAGGAATGGCCCCATAAAAAAAACAAAATGCATTTATGAATATAATTTGTTTATATGGACTTCCGTGACCAAATGATGGAACCATACCTTTCCACAAGACGGACATACCATTGGCAGGGGTTGAAAAATTTGCTTGGAATCTAGGAGCCAGCTAAAAAAGCTGGAGCCAGGTCCGTGACGGCGATCTGGACCTGTCCCTGGCCTGACATGGAGACAAGTGAGGGGAAGATAGCCCCCAGCCCCCCACATATGAGATCACCTCGCATTGGACACACCGCTCGAGTGCTAAATGGCCGCTGTGATTGGTCATTTAGCATGATCTGTGATTGGCTGTATCCAAGGGACACGGCCAACACAGAACTTCCCCGATGCTCGCCCATGGCGGCGTGCAGAGGGGAAGTAAACAGGAGGATGTCTAGGGACGCCCTCCCGGCAATTGGTGTCCGCGCTGTAGACATCTTTCGTCTATAGCGCGGGCACAAAGTGGTTAACAAAAGAATGTGACTATTATTTCCGACATATTCCCGCTCATTTACTGCCATTTCCCTGCTAAGGGTTCGATCAGGTCCGCCTGAAAAACTGACAGGTGAACCTGATCAGACAGCCCTTGTGAAAGGGGTCAAGCAGGGAGGATTACAAATAATATTTTTTTTTCCTTAATTAAAATAATTTTTTTTTTTTTTTTTTACAAAAAAAAAATAAAATAAATTACAAATATATATATATATATATATATATATATATATATATATATATATAAAATTTAAATTAATAAATAAATTAATAAATTTAATTATATATATATATATATATATATATATATATATATATATATATATATATATATATATATATATATATATATATAATATAATATAATATAATATAACGAGAAGCCATTTACCAGCCACCACACTCACCGTTGGGCAAAAGGCGCCAGATGACGCCCGCAATCACTTCCTTCTCTTCACTTTGGGAAGGAAATGGGCGGGCAGTGAAAAACAGGCAGGGGAGCTTCACTCCATTAGGAATTAGCATTATTGGAATAGGGTGTAATTTCTACATCCACCACAAGATGGCGCCAGACTACCGAAAGATTTTAGAAGGCCGCAAAGCCGCGGCCTCAATTACTGGCCGGCGCGGCCCGATGGAATTGCGCGGCGGAGTTCGGGGTCCAAATGGAGACAGGATACCCCAGCAGCGTTGCCCCAGTCGCCAGGACACGAAATCTAGGCGCAAATGCGACCTGGCGACCGGGGTTTGTCGAGCCCTGCCATTGGTATAAAAAAGTAGCAATTTTTTTCAATTGGCCATATACAATTCATATGTCATTTACCGCAACTCCACCAAAAACCCCAAACGCTTCTTTGGCTACCAGGAGGAAGTTTTCACTGCCCTTGTTTTCCCGAACGGCCCACCAGAAAATATCTGATTAGATTAGGGCTGAAACAACTAATCGATCAACTAATCGATTATGAAAAAAAAACTATTTTCATAATCGATTAATCGGCCAGTAACATAATGGGGTAAAAAAAAAAAAAGAGCCCTTTATAGTACAAAAAGAGCAAATAATCACTACTGTAAATATCACTCACTGTTCTACAGTAAAAAAATTAACCCCTTACAGTAGTGATTATCTGCTTTTTTTCTACTATAAAGGGCTAATTTTTTTTTTTTTTTTTTTTAACCCCATTATGTTAGTAAACGTTTTAGACCTGGTTCACATCCATTTTGTTTTTTGCAGAAATGCACTGCAGTTCATTTACATGGTTTCCTATGGGACACGTTCACATCTGAAAGGGTCAGGGACTTTTAAGGCAAAATGGTGCTTTATTGGTTCAATATACTACAATGGAGAAGCTGCAGAAAAGCATGTAATGCATTTTTGCAGCAATTTGTGTTTTTTAATCTGCCCAAAAAAAAAAAAAAAAGCAAAAATACAAATTGCAGTAAAATCACGTGCGCAAAAATCAAAAACGTACAACAAAATAACTACAGAAACAGATCAAAAGCAAACTGCATAGGTGTGTACAGAGCCTTATGCTGGCCTCACAGATCAATTTTCAGATGAGAATATTCAGACGAAAAATCTTTGCACATTTGCTGAATGAAAGAATTTTGTTTGAAATTTTCACTTGTTTTTAACATTTTTTTTTAAAATGAATGTAATTTCTGAACGAAAACCACATACATTGTCTGAAAATTCCTTTGACTAAGACGTTTTCTATTACCAAATTTTAACGTCACTGTGGTTGAAAATGAACGTCAATTTGACCCACTTTTTTTTTTAAAGGTTATTAACCGATTAATCGGTCAACTAATCGATTATGAAAATAATCGTTAGTTGCAGCCCTAGATCAGATGTTATTAGTCGACTCTCCGAGCGCCACTTTCCCGATAAAATCCCTCCCAAACCAACAGGCCAAAGACGTCAAAAAATATGTAAGGTGTGTACCAGAGCAGGAGTCAGAAGAGACACATCTTATTATTGTGCACAATGTCCTTCCCAACCAGGCCTCTGCATAGGTGACTGTTTTCCCCATTACCATACTTCAATAAATTATTAGTGAAGTATGGTAAACATAATCCTCAGTTCCTGCCTTCATACACCTTCACACCCCTTATGCCACTGCCTGCTCTGTAACTGACCCTGGCTTGTTATTCAACCACTCTTATGCCTGCCGATTCTGTACATAACGCTGCTTGATCTGGAACTGACCCTGGACTGTTATTCGACCACGCTTCTGCCTAACGATTCTGTACATACCTCTGCCTCATCTGGAACTGACCCTGGACTGTTATTCGACCATGCTTCTGCCTAACGATTCTGTACATACCTCTGCCTGATCTGGAACTGATCTTTGACTGTATGACCATGATATTTGCCTGCCTCTTGGACTGATCTTGTATTCTGCAACTGGACTAGTGGGATTCAACACAGGGGTCTCACATGTGAGGGGCTCCAGAATAGTTTTTCTGGATGAAGAAAACAATTCTTTGTTTTCTCATTCCTAGATTAGGGTCTGGAGACTCGGAGGCTTCAAAGAGATTTGGGTGAGAGAAGCCTCTACCCTGTCCCCATTCTGTCCAGAACGAGGCCCTACTTCTGTCTGCTGCCAGTAGGACTTACTGCCGTAATGCCGCACTGGCCACACCACATGGACCTGCCTACTACCAGGACCAATATTTTTGGCACTGCTGACAATATCTCTGCACTGACCCTGAACTGTATATAGACAGTATCCCTGCCTGCAAAATTGTGTTCGCTGTTGCTGACCAAGTCCCTGTCTGCTGCCTGGACCAGTGCCATCCTCCTGTGGACAACTGCGCTTCTAAAACCACAGGTAATCTTTTGTTTACCCTTTGCTCAGCAAAATGTATTTGGGGGTGTAATTCTTGGTATGTGCATGCTATGTGTCCCTGGAATGCCCGACGGTGTTCCTTGCATGTTGCGCCTCTGTATGTGGCCAGGCTGTGCAAACATCTCACACATGTGGTATTGCCATACTCAGGAGGAGGAGTAGAATGTATTTTGGGTGTTATTTTTGTTATGTATATATATATATATATATATATATATATATATATATATATATATATATATATATATATATATATATATATATATATATATATATATATATATATATATATATATATATATATATATAGCGCGTTTTCATTTTTTCCACATTTTTCAAAAACTTCTGGAAAAAAAAATGAACCATTAAAAAAGACTCATTATGCCTCATAGATTATACGTTGGGGTGTTAGCTTTCCAAAATGGGGTCATTTTCTGGGCATTTCCATTGTCCTGATGTTCCAGGGCCTTCAAAACTAATAGGTGGTTGAGAAATTAAATGTGTAACTTATGCTCCTAGAATGCCTGAAGGTGCTACTTCAATGTTAGGCCTCTGTATGTGGTCAGGCTGTGTGTAAAAGTCTCACACATGTGGTATCGTTATACTAAGGAGGAGTAGCAGAATATATTTTGGGGTGTTATTTGTGGTATGCACATTCCGTGTGAGAGAAATAAGCTATTACAATGACAATTTTGTGAAGAAAAAAAATAAAATCTTAATTTTGCAAAGAATTGTGGGAAAAAATGACAACTTCAAATAACTCACCATGCCTCTTAAATACATTGGAATGTCTACTTTCCAAAAAGGGGTCATTTGGGGGGCATTTGTACTTTCCTGGCTTGTTAGGGTCTCAAGAAATGAGATAGGCCTAAGTGCATCAGAAGTGATCATTTTTTTAGGATTTGCACCATAGCTTGTAGACTCTATAAATTTCACACAGATCACATAATATGCACTAATTTGGGCTATTTTTACCAAAGATGTGTAGCAGTATAAATTGTGGCCAAAATGTATGAAGAAAAATTGCTAATTTGCTAAATTTTATCACAGAAGCAAAGAAAAATGCATTTGTTTTTCAAACTTTTCGGTCTTTTTTCCATTTATAGCACAGAAAATAAAAAACCCAGAGGTGATCAAATACCACCAAAAGAAAGCTCTATTTGTATGAAGAAAAAGGACAAAAAATAATTTGGGTACAGTGTTGCATGACTGAGTAATTGTCATTCAAAGTGTGAGAGCACCGAAAGCTGAAAATTGGTCTGGGCAGGAGGGGGGTTTAAGTGCCCATTAAGCAAGTGGTTAAACTCCATTATAGAATAATTGAGTCTAACCCTGCCATTAGCAGTATAACTGGAAATAAATTAAAGCTGGCCATACACGGGTAGTTTTTTTTTTCCATTCAGCCAGTAGGTGAATGGAGGAATCCCCCTCAACCAGGACATTGCATTCTGACAGCTGATCAACAAAATTGTCCCAACATGCCCCTTCACCAGAAGTTGGGACAATTATCTGCCAGACAGGGATGGCTGCACAATGATCAAAAACGTGGCTGGTCCCTGCTGAAGTGGCCAACTTTTAAACCATCTAGGGCAGGCATGTCCAAAGTCCGGCCCGCGGGCCAATTGCGGCCCGCGGCACGGTTTTTAACGGCCCGTCTGGTCTTTCTCAATTTATTGTGCTGCGGGATCAGGGCTGTCAGATGAGCCGATCCCCGCACTGTGAGAAGCTCCGTGAGCTTCAAAAGTGAAAGTAAAGTGCAGAGGAGTGTGCTGTGCTCTCTGCTTCCCCCTACAGTGCAGTACCCGGCTGAATGAGGAAGCTGCAAAGGTACTGTACTACAAGCTGGATTTGTGTTAAAAAGAGCTTTATTCATGTGTGTGTGTGTCTGTGTGTGTGTGTGTGTGTATGTATGTATGTATGTGCATTTATGTGCACATGTGTCTGTATGTATATGTGTATGTGTGTGTGTGCACATGTGTCTGTATGTGTGTGTGTGTGTGCACATGTGTCTGTATGTGTGTGTGTGTGTGCACATGTGTCTGTATGTGTGTGTGCACATGTGTCTGTATGTATGTGTGTGTGCACATGTGTCTGTATGTATGTGTGTGTGCACATGTGTCTGTATGTATGTGTGTGTGCACATGTGTCTGTATGTATGTGTGTGTGCACATGTGTCTGTATGTATGTGTGTGTGCACATGTGTCTGTATGTATGTCTGTGTGTGTGCATGTGTGTCTGTATCTGTGTGTCTGTATGTATGTCTGTATGTGTCTGTAAGTATGTGTGTGTCTGTATGTGTGTGTGCATGTATGTCTGTATGTATGTGTATTCATGTGTCTGTATGTGTGTGCGGCATGCATTTGTCTGTATGTGTGCCTGCATGTGTGTGCTTGAGTCTGTGTGTATGTTGTTACTTTTAATCCCGACCCCCCCCCCCCCCCCATTCTTATAGCATCAAAACTGCTTTTGTAGGGCTTGTGTGTGATATTAGCCAGGACTGCTGCTCCTCTGAAAAGCAATCCATGCACAGATCTCTTTGCAGAGGCATTTGAATGGCGGTAAAGAGGCATTATGTTGCCTCCTCACCACCTGTTTTAAGCCCATAAATGCAACATCTGTGTGGCTGTGTACTGTGTGTAGGGCAGCCCAATAATTTCAATGGACTTCCCTACTCACAAAAATGCAGGGAAAGAAGTTCCCGAGCTTTTTTTTTATTATTGCACTGTACCAAAAGCACCCTACATTTTCCAATGTGTGGGGTACCATTAAGAATTAATGGTACCCCCTAAAATGCAGAGCATTCGTCTGTGTGTTGGGAATGAGCACGACAAAGGCAAGAGAATTCTTGTTGGGCCGTGTATTAGTGCTCGGATGGACACACTTAGACCGAATTTTCAATGGTTCAAAGAATGTCAGGCAAAATGATCGGCCCTCACGCACGTTCACTTCATCAAATCTGGCCCTCTTTGAAAAAAGTTTGGACACCCCTGATCTAGGGCCAGCTTTAGATCACAATGTATTAATTGCTGGTAGTTCAAAGCTTGTGAAAATGATACTTTAGGGCTCCTGCAAACCATCTACCCTGAGATGTGTTGCTCTGCAGAGCATCAACACAAAAACACCCCCCCCAAAAAAAAAAAAAAAAAAGTTTTCTATGATCCCCGTTTTCCCACAATGCTATAGTAGTGCATACATTTGAGTGAAGTGACCTTTCCATACAGGTAAAGCATTTTATATATAACACGTACCCCCCCCCCCCCCCTGAAAATTTTCCACATTTTGTCGTTTTACAACCAAAATCATATTTTATTCAGATTTTTATGTGATGGTCCAAAACAAAGTGGCACATAATTGTGAAGCGGAGGGAAAATTATAAATGGTTTTCAATTTATTTTTACAAATAAATATCTGGAACGTGCATTTGTATTCAGCACCCCTCAATATTTTGTAGAACCACCTTTCGCTGCAATTAAAGCTGCAAGTCTTTTGGAGATGTCTCTACCAGCTTTGCAGATCTAGAGTGACATTTTTTTGCCCATCCTTTGCAAAATAGCTCAGGCTCTGTCAGACTGGATGGAGAACATCTAAACAGCAATTTTAATGTGTTACCACAGATTCTTAATTGGATTTAGGTCTGGACTTTGACTGGGCCATTCTAAAACACACGAATATGTTTAAACTTTTCCATTGAGCTCTGGCTGTATGTTTAGGGTCGTTGTCCTGCTGGAAGGTGAACCTCGGCTCCAGTCTTAAATCTTTTTCAGACTAATGCCCCATACACACGGTCGGACATTCCGACCACAAAATTAGTCAGATTTTTTCCTGGCGGATTTTGGCAGAAACTTGTCTCGCATACACACGGTGGCACAAAGTTGTCGGAAAATCCAATCGTTCGGAACGAGGTGATGTACAAAACGTACGACGGGACTACTTAGAGGCCAGTAGCCAATAGCTTTCGTCTCCAAATTTTTTCGGAGCATGTGTGGCACTTTAAGCGTCTGAATTCTCTATGCACGATTGGAAAAAAAAAAAGTCCAATCGGATTTTGTCGTCGGAAAATTTTAGATCCAGCTCTCAAACTTTTTCGGTCGGAAATTCAGACGGAAAAAGTCCGATAGAACCCACACACGATCTGACTTTTTCCGTCGGAATTTCCGACCGTGCGTACAGGGCATTACAGGGTTTCTTCTAAGATTGCCCTGTATTTGGCTCCATCCATCTTACCATCAACTCTGACCAGCTTCCCTGTCCCTGCTGAAGACAAGCATCCCCACAACATGATGCTGCCACAACCATGTTTCACGGTGGGGATGGTGTGTTCAGGGTGATGTGCAGTGTTTTCCACCACACAGCTTTTAAGTCAAAAAGTTAAACTTTGGTCTCATCTGACCAGAGCACCTTCTAACACTTTTGCCGTGTCCCCCACATGACTTCGAACAAACTGAAAAATGGGACTTCTTATGGCTTTCTTCTTGCCACTCTTCCATAAAGACCAGGATTCGTGGAGTGCAGGACTAATAGTTGTCCTGTGGACAGATGCTGCTTTGTGAACAGCCTCTTCTGCTTTTAGTAAGTCATCTGCAAAGTTTCACCCATATAATGGGTGTCATAATGTGGTTTCGAAAATATGCTCTATGGTAAGTACTGCAGAATTCTCCATTGCATCATTAAAACAAAACACACAAGAAGCACATTAAGAAATAACAGCAGTCAAATTATAATATGATTAAAGCTCACTAACATTTCCTCTGCATGTCATTTATTCTACTGGCAGAAAATGAATAAATTAATATGAATACACAGCAATCCTTTGTGCTAGTTCACTTGTCCAGGGTAAGAGAGCAAGCCAATGCCCTTTCTGCCCTATCCTGCCTGTGTAGTAAAACCCACAGTCATACAGATACTTAGAAAGGCAAATTTGTACATGTACAATAGGCTCTGTGACACATGACGGGATGGGTAGTGAGATCCTCATAATCCTGCTTTGTGTGCAATGTAATAATTCAACACCCAGATGTCTGAGTCATTTTTGAAACAAAACACCAATGTTTCCTTAATGCCTTCCCAAAGGGAATTGTTAATGGGATTTATGGAATCTGTTCTAGGGGTTTTTGTTCTTAATAAATTGCAATTTATATAAAATAAATCACACCAATAGGGGACACGTCTATGTAGTTAAAGTACATGAAACCCCAAATCACTATAATCTTACATGTTAAAGTGGTTCTATAGGTAAAAGGTTTATACCCCAATGCATCCTCTGCATTAAATCAGTAGTAAAGTACACTTTGCGATTTATATCTACAGGAATGCCTATAATAAGGCTTACCTGTAAGTAAATTGAAGATCTCCTAAAACGTGCACCATTTTAGGAGATATTCACCCTGGGTGCATCCAGTGACATCACCGGTGTATTTGCCCTGAAGGTGCGGCATATCATCGTGGTTCTGGCCACTCAGAGCTGGAGCAAGATGGAAGCCCTGTCAGCGGTGACATCGTGTCACTGGAGGGCTTCCTTCTAAAAAGGCAAGCATTGCTAGTTTACCTCAACTACTGCAACTCCCTCCTCGCTGGCTTACCTCTAAATAGGCTATCCCCACTTCAGTCCATCATGAAGGCTGCTGCCAGGCTCATCCACCTCACAAACCGCTCAGTGTCTGCTATACTCCTCTGCCAATCCCTCCAGTGGCTGCCACTCAGCCAACAAATTAAATTCAAGATACTAACTAGAACTTGCAAAGCCATCCACAACCTGGCCCCTAGGTACATCACTAACCTAGTCTCAAAATACCAACCTAATCGTTCTCTTCGCTCCTCCCAAGAACTCCTGCTCTCAAACTCCCTTGTCTCCCGTGTCATCCCATGCTTGCCTTCAAGACTTCTCCAGAGCTTCTCCCATCCTCTGGAATGCTCTACCCCAATCTGTTAAATTTCCTCCTACTTTATCCACTTTTAGAGAATCCCTAAAAATTCATCTCTTCAGAGAAGCCTATCTGACCCCCACCTAACAATTGTACATTTATCGTCTCAATCAGCACATCACCCACAGCTATTACCTCTTGTATCTCTTGACCTTCCCTCTTAGATTGTAAGCTCTAAGGAGCAGGACCCTCCGATTTCTACTGTATTAAAATATATTGTATTTGTAGTGTCTAACCTCAAAGTTGTAAAGCGCTATGTAAACTGTTGGCGCTATATAAATTGTGTATAATAATAATAATTCTAATTATTATACAATGCATACTAGCACATTATGCTATTGTCTTACAGGTTTTTTTTTTTTTTTTTTAAACTGTAGTGGTTTACTACAGCTTTAACCACTTACGGCCCGCCCGCCGCAGTTTTACAGCGGTTGTTTGAAGGGAGATAACGTTATGGCAACAGCTAGCTACAAGATAAGACGTTTGGGACGACCAGAACCCTTCCTAGAGCTGGCCGTCCGGCCAAACTGAGCTATTGGGGGACAAGAGCCTTGGTGAGAGAGGTAAAGAAGAACCCAAAGATCACTGTGGCTGAGCTCCAGAGATGCAGTCGGAAGATGGGAGAAAGTTGTAGAGATTCAACCATCACTGCAGGCCTCCACCAGTCGGGGCCCGACAGAAGCGTCTCCTCAGTTCAAGACACATGAAAGCCCGCATGGAGTTTGCAAAAAAAAAAATAAAGAAGAAAAAAAAAAAAAACACACCATCTGAAGGACTCCAAGATGGTGAGAAATCAGATTCGCTGGTCTGATGAGATCAAGATAGAACTTTTTGGTCTTCATTCTAAGCGGTATGTGTGGAGAAAACCAGGCACTGCTCATCACCTGTCCAATACAGTCCCAACAGTGAAGCATGGTGGTGGCAGCATCATGCTGTGGGGGTGTTTTTCAGCTGCAGGGACGCCCTGACTGGTTACATTCGAGGGAAAAATGAATGCGGCCAAGTACAGGAATATCCTGGACGAAAACCTTCTCCAGAGTGCTCAGGACCTCAGACTGGGCCGAATGTTTACCTTCCAACAAGACAATGACCCTAAGCACACAGCTAAAATAACGAAGGAGTGGCTTCACGACAACTCCGTGACTGTTCTTGAATGGCCCAGCCAGAGCCCTGACAAACCCAATTGAGCATCTTGGGAGGGACCTAAAAATGGCTGTCCATCAACATTTACCATCCAACCTGACAGAACTGGAGAGGATCTATAAGGAGGAATGGCAGAGGATCCCGAAATCCAAGTGTGAAAAACTTGCTGCAGCTTTCCCAAAAAGACTCATGGCTGTATTAGATCAAAGGGTCTGAATACTTAGGACCATGTCATTTCAGTTTTTCTTTTTTTAATAAATCTGAAAAAATGTCAACAATTCTGTGTTTTTCTGACAATATGGGGTGCTGTGTGTACATGAATGAAGAAAAAAAAAAAAATGAATTTACCGGTAAATGATTTTAGCAACTGGCTGTGTGTAATATATATATATATATATATATATATATATATATATATATATATATTACACACAGCCAGTTGCTAAAATCATTTACCGGTAAATTCATTTTTATTTATTTATTTATTTTTCTTCATTCATGTACACACAGCACCCCATATTGTCAGAAAAAACACAGAAATGTTGACATATATATATATATATATATATATATATATATATATATTTTTTTTTTTTTTTATTAACACGCATGCACACTTTATATTTTTTCATGGAATAATTCAGATTATTGTTTTGAATAAAATAAAGAAGAACAAACAAAATTTGACAAGGAAAAATGAAAGGCTAATTTATTAACATGTATTTGCAAATGATTAGGTGCCATACAAGATATCTAAACTTTTTTTTTTTTTTTTTTTTTTTTTAAATCTTCACTTGCTCGATTCCTGCATCATCCATGACTCCTAAAATTTAAACAGTCTTCTAGAATCAGATTAAATTAACTGTGCATCTGCTAGTAAACTAGGCAGAAGAGTTGAAAAGAAGGACACACAGGACTGAGGACGAGCGCTACGGTCTTGCAGTAATAAGCTATGACACCATTTCCTGAGACATTACCACAGTCCCTGTTAGTGTTTTACCACAAATACCAACACCCATATGCCCTCACCATATATAACATATAAAATGCACGTGCACGGGAAAAAAAAAAAAAAAGTTAAACACTAACAGCAACAGTGATGATCTAAAAGATCAGTATATCTAATAATGCACAGAGCGCAAGTACTGGAGCATCAGAATTAAAGAAGACGTATGCTCTTAAACAAAACATACATACTGACTTCATGAAGCCGCATCTGTGCGATGCTGCAGCCGTTTCATGTTGGCTCTAAAACAGAGAACTGAGCGATCATAACTTTTGATGATATGCTCTGAATGGGGAGCAATGACCGTCAGTCACTGCTCTCAGCTATGCCCCTTCCCGCGCTCACAGGAGTGTCAGGTGGTGGGAGAGGGTGGGCATGACTGGCTATGGCTCTCAGCCATACACTGAAAAGCAAGCCGTCAATCAGGCAATGGTCCAGATCCCAACAATATTGTTGGTATCCTTCCAGAACATGGTGAGGCTCTTTGGGTGTTCCAAAATAGACACCACTGCACACGTGCAGTGACATTTCCAGTCTGGCAATGATTTATATTATATCCTGCACATGTGCAGTGGGGGGTCCAATAGAGGGAAGTATTTTAGGTGGACACATACATGATAACTTTAGTTGACACTCCATTCGTGTTTTCTTTATGATGTTTTTAGTTTGCCTTCAAGGATTTCCTGCTGTGTACCTTACAAGAGGGTACCAATGCCATGTAGGCATACGGGGGGGGGGGGGGGGGGGGTACTGCTCTTACTCATGGGCATAAGGGCGATACCAGAGGAGAGAGAATCAGGGGAGAAAGTTGGAAAAAGGAGGTAAGAGAACAAAAATAAATAAAAAATAAGGGGGGGGGGGGGGGGGTTTGGAAAGGAGGAGGAGGCAGTGTTTGCTCTGGAGGTTCATTATGGGAACGTCAACACATCATGTAGATTGCAGTTCCAGGAAGCACATAAGCTGCCAGATGCACAAGAATTTATCATGAGTGTCAGTATCACCGTCAATTTCTTGTTCAAGAGTTTTTCACTTTGTCAAAGTTTAGAATCTTTTGCAACGTCCGTTTTCTGTCCGGAAAAAATATGGGACTTAAGATTACACTCTCGCTTGCTTGTGCCTTCAATTGGTTTGTGTAGAGGCGTCTCCCGGGATCTTTTTGTAAATTTATATGCAACGAGTTGTGTTATAGACCCTTATCCACAGTTGTTTGACTCTAGATGCCCACCATATACGTTTTCATGTCTCCTAGATCTGAGCATCCCCTAAAGCATGTAGAGGGGTAAGTAGGGAGGAGTTTCACCATTCTGACCAGAGTTAAGTACCACTGGGACAAAAGTTGTTACATTACAGGAGGAACAGAATAAAGCCTCCCAGATTTTTTTCCAGGTCTCAGGGGTTTGCATGGACCCAGGTCCCTTTTTCAGTTGGAATCGTTTTATTTATTTATTAACAGAATTCTCAACTGCCTTTGGATCTCTCCAGTTACAAATGGCCCCTTTTCCCTTCTTGGGACCCTTTCAGCATGGGACTGCTCCACCACACGGATTGTTTTTACCTTTAATCCAAAGGCTTGCGACTTCTAAACTCTGAGTAATCAGAGTACCAGGTTGTTGTAATTTGTAAAATGCTTTTATTATTTCATTTTGTTATGATATTTATTTTTGTAAAGCCAGGTACATTAATGACCCTGAGGAAAAGCGATACTCAAAACACATCTAGCAGACTTGACATCAAGACTGTTACACTTTAATCTATGAGAGTTGCCTATGGGGCTCAGTTCCCCTATGGGCTAAGCCCACAGTATATATGTTTTGAGATATGATTTCATGTTCTGGAGTAAAGATGCAATAAACAGTTTTTGTATACCAATTTTGGCTTATGAATTACACCTGGAACTGTGAAAGTCCCATAAACCAATGATATACAGTTTTTGCCTAGCATAAGCTTGTGGACACCTAACCATCAAACCTAACTATGCTGCCAAGTGTAGTTAGACAAAACACAATGGTTCCAGTGAATATATGGTTAATAGCATACAACGACATTTTAGAAAATTGCAGTACTGTGACAACAGTTTGGTGAAGACCCTTTTTTGTTCCATCACGGCTGGGTCTCTGACTCAAAACAGGTGTAGAAAGACATATTTTGATTTGAACTACACAAAGCCATGACCTCAACTTTACGGAACACCTTTGGAATGCATTTGACTGCCGATTGCAAACCAGGTGTTCTTGTCCAACATCAGTGCCGACCTACCAAATGTTCTCTTGTCTGAATGGGCACAAAATTTACAGACACTCAGAAATCTTGCAGAAAGCTTTCCTTGAGGGGTGGAGGCCGATATGGCTACAAAAAAAAGGGGGGGGGGGGGCAATTTCATAATGCCAATTGTTTCAGAATGGAACGGCAAGAAGTCCATATATAGGTGTCATGATCTGGTTGTCCCATATTTTTCCCAATACAGTGCATAGATAAAAAAAATAGGTCTTAGGGCCCTTTCACACTGATGCACTTCCATTGCCTTACAATGGAAGGTGCCTTTTTGGTGCAATTCTGAAAATCCACACCAAAGACGACTTTTAAAAGCACAGCGCACCTGCAGTGTAATAAGTTCAATTATTTTTTTCAATGAGCAATTTTGTCACCCTGGAAAAGCACAGCAAAATTGCACTAGTGTGAAGTGGACTTTTTTATGTTGCAATCTGACCACTTCCATCACCAAATTTGATATTAGTTTCCCAACAACTGTCCTTTATTTTCTCCATTAGCCCATCCCCCACAGTTATTACCTTTTGTATCACTTGACCCTCCTATTTAGAGTGTAAGTTCTACGTTCTAATGAGCAGGGAGGGCCCTCAGATTTCACCTGTAGTGAATTGTATTTTAACTGTACTGTCTGCCCTAGCGTTGTAAATCGCTGCACAATCTGCTGGCGTTCTATAAATCCTGTATAATAATAATAATAATAATAATAATAATAATAATAATAATAATAATTTAAAATGGAAAGCCATGATAAAAAAAAAAAAAAATGCATAACTTTAAACGGACAATTGCGCGGTCATACGACATTGCTCCCAAACAAAATTGACGTCTTTTTTTTCCCATAAATAGATCTCTCTCAATGGCGGTTGATGAATATTTTATGTCACACTGTATTTGCGCAACGGTTTTTCGTAATTTTTTGGGAAAACATACAGTTCAACGAATAATAAAAAATAAAAAAAAAATAAACGTAAAGTTTGGCCTTTTTTTGTATAATGTGAAAGATGTTACGCCACAAGAATCATGACCTTTATGCCAAGCAAAAAAAAACAAAATAATTGTGATTCTCATTTTAGCCAGAATCCTGCAACATTTCAGAGATTTTACAGGCATGTTATGTGTTTTACAGAGTTTTTTGCCCCTGTATCAAATGTCTGGAGTTTGCTTCCTGGGCTTGGTAAGGGGAGGAGAACTATCCTAGAGGAGGAGAGAAATTCTTCAGGCATGAAAAGACGCAGATCACACATTGAGAGTCATTCCCACTGATGACTACGGGATCAAAAATGCCAGAATATGCTAAAAATAATCTCATGTACTTTTCACAGTGTACAGCATAGAGTGACTGGGCATAAAAATGTGAACAGGTACAATTAGAAAGAATGGAATTCTGCATAGCAGAAAAACGCTCAAGTGCGAAATGGGACTGAAGACTTTTCCTTGGACTGAATCCCAGGATCAAATATCAAGAAGTGAATCAACTATAGCCATTTCTGAGAAGATCCACCCATGGATTCTTTATACATAGTCGATGACTCCTCTCTCACCACATCATTCACACATTCCTGGCAAACCAATTCAGAAGACAAAACAAAAATCCTTTTTCTATAGAGAGCACATTTCCTAGAGCCCGAAAAGATTTGGACTGGTAAAACCTTGAGTCCAGTCAAGCTGTTTCAAATTGGCAAAAAAACGAATATTAAAAAGGCAATTTTTTTAAAAAACAAACAAAAAACAAAACGAACACCAAAACAAACACCAAAACGAACACCAAAACAAACACCAAAACAAACACCAAAACAAACACCAAAACAAACACCAAAACAAACACCAAAACAAACACCAAAACAAACACCAAAACAAACACCAAAACAAACACCAAAACAAACACCAAAACAAACACCAAAACAAACACCAAAACAAACACCAAAACAAACACCAAAACAAACACCAAAACAAACACCAAAACAAACACCAAAACAAACACCAAAACAAACACCAAAACAAACACCAAAACAAACACCAAAACAAACACCAAAACAAACACCAAAACAAACACCAAAACAAACACCAAAACAAACACCAAAACAAACAACCAAAACAAACAACCAAAACAAACAACCAAAACAAACAACCAAAACAAAACACAAAACAAAACACAAAACAAAACACAAAACAAAACACAAACATGTTATACTTACCTGCTCTGTGCAGTGCTTTTGTACACAGCAGCCCGGATCCTCCTCTTCTTGGGTCCCTCGACAGCATTCCTGGACCCTCCCTTCTGCCGAATGCCCAAAAAACAAGCAGGTTGCAATGGGGGCACCGGAGCAGGTTCACTCCTGAGCCACTGCTCTGGGCATCCACTTACAGAGGTAATAAAGGCAGCTAGGAGGCAAATGATCTATCGCCTCCTTGCCACCTGTCAAATGATTCTGAAAAAGGATCCATTACAAATCTCTTTTCAAAGGTGCACCAATGTTACCCGCATTTCCTTACAGTTACTAGTGTGTGTCAAGCTTCCACCATGGCTGTTGCCAAGCTGATCACACATGCAGCACCTTGCCAACTGCAGATCAAACAGGCCAAGATGGCAGCTTCCTTGACTGCAAAGGATAGGAGGGTTTAGTCCCACTTCAGTGGGTTAGTTCACCTTGACCAAAAACAGCCTATGGGTTTAGTTAAATTGTAATGCATTATTTAAGCATTTCTCTAGAATTTCCAAACTCTTGGAGTAAAAAAACGATTATTTATTATGGTATTAAGGTTTGAGCATGTATTCCATACACAGATTTAGCCGTTGTGATGTACGACCAGTGCTACTTTTGACTAAAAAGCCATTTTTTTTCTTTGCAATTTACAAGCCTAAAACAGAAATGGGTAGATTTACACAACTTGTATGCATCTATGCCATTTTAGATTTAGTCGTATTTTATACGACTAAAAATAGTGTTAATTTCGTCAACGAAATAAACACTGGATGTCACACCACTTTCTTAAACTCAATCTAAAACTAAGCTTGTAATTTACGACCTCTCCTTCAAGCACCACATCCAAAATCACTGGCTAAATCTTGCCACCTGAACTTTTTTGGTAGAATTCACCCCTTCCTGAACACACAAAACAACTTATTCACTCCTTGGTTATATCCTTGACTACTGCAACTCCCTCTTCACTGGCCTACTTCTACACAGGATATCCCTCCTTCAGTCTATTATGAATGTTGCTACTAAATTTATACACCTAAGTAACCGATCCGTGACTGCTGCCCGTCTCTGCCAATCCCTTTACTGGATTCCACTAACCCAGTGTTTCTCAACTCCAGTCCTCAAGGCGCACCAACAGGTCATGTTTTCCATTATTTTGCACAGGTGATTTGATCAGTTTCACTGCCTTAGCAATTACCAGAGCCGTTTCATCTGAGGGAAATACTGAAAACATGACCTGTTGGGGCGCCTTGAGGACTGGAGTTGAGAAACACTGAACTAACCCAATGTATAAAATGTAAAATATTAACTACAATGTACAAAGTCATCCACAACACTACACCCAGCTACATCACCAACCTCATCTGCAAATATCTCCAAAATCATCCTCTTTTGCTCCTCTAAAGACATCTGGCTCTCTAGCTGGTTACCTCCTTCCATGCTCACCACCAGGACTTTTCTGTAACCACTCCCATCCTCTAACTTCCTACCCCAGTATGTACGGTCAGCTCCTACCCTGTCCACCTTTAGGCGATCCTTGAAAACAAATTTATTCAGGGAAGCCCACCCAACCTCCAAAAACTGTACTTGAGTCCACTCCATCAGATTTGCAGCCATTACCTTTTTTACCACCTCCCCCTCTAGATTGTGAGCTCCACAAGCAGGGCCCTTCTACCTTGAATGGTTTAGTAACTGTACTGTCCTCCTTTAGAACCCTTTCACATGGGCACCTCCGCCTAATGCGGGGGTCCGCAACTAGTAGATCGTGGACAGGCGACTGGTAGATCAGTCTGGGCTTGCTGACCCACCATTCCAGAGCATCAGAGTGCAAGGCAGAGGAACTACTTGTAAAGTTGGAGCTGTAGTAGGAAACAAGAGCCGTATAAGACAATGCCTCCTTTGTAGTGATGGCTCCTGTCCCATGAGGGGGGATACCAACTGCATGCCATCTCTTATCCTGGCTAGCGGTCTCTAGACTGGTGCCAGCAGCAGGAAAGAGGAAATCTTCAGCTCAGTGTGAAGCAATACCCTGGGCATAATAGTATAGGGCTGCTTTCACACTGAAGTGCTGCGGTTTACCCACACTGCGGGAGCAGTGCAGTGTACCTGCAGGTTTGCTGCATTAAGCAAATAGACTTCTTTTCTATCCTGTGGGTTTGGTGCACTTTCTGAATGCGGCTCGTGCAAAAGTATCCCTGTGCGTTTTAACAGGTGGTGAGGAGGTGACATGTTGCTTTCTCACCACCTAATTTAATCCATGATTGCTGTGCAATGCATGCGATAGCGACGCAGTAGTACAATAATTAGAGAGGTTTAAATCAGGTGTGAGTGGGCGACATTGTGCCCGGTGATCTTTGACTTCTTCCATGTTGTTCAGGTAGAGAGCCACCTCTTTAAGGTTGCCTACCCCTGGCCTCCGCTTGCTCAGCGGGGATTTCTCCGCTGAGCATGCAGATGACAGGTCCGTCGCTGCTCACTGTGCAGAGCCGGGACAGACAGTCCCGCTCTCCTCTATAGGGAAATCAGACCGCCTGTCCGTTTTCATCCATTCATATGCGATATGATCCACCAGATAGAAAATAGGACCACCATCCGTCTGGATTTTGCTGACAGAATCCAATCGGATAGCGGTGAATGTCAGCAGACAGGTCACTGCTGACATCCACCGCTCCATAGGGGAGACTGGAGGGTCCGACTGAAAAATGCACAGGTGGACCTGATCGGATAGTCCGTGTGAAAGGGCCCTTATATTGCAAACTGTAGACAAGAAGAAAAGAAAAAAAAAAAAAAAAAAAAAAAAAAAAGGAAGAAGAAAGTTGAAGAAGGTAGTGGTTTTCAAACTATGATCTTTGGACCTCTTAAAGGGGTTGTAGGCATGTACTGGGTAGTCCACAGGCAGGTGGACAGTTGGGTGTCAGAAGGTGGTGGAAGTTCTCCAAACCCAAGATGTGATGTAATCCTTAAGCAACGGGTGGAGGCGGTTAGTTAGAGATCCCCTACCAGGTACGGATGCAGACCGCAGGGAGTCTCGTCAAGCAGCTCCCATTAAGTATCTACTCCGAAAGGTCATTAAAAAAAACAGAGTGGAACACAAGTGAGATTAATTGGTGTACAAAACCAGTTGATGAGATTGCCTAGTGTGGATGTTTTAAAAGGTATGGTGGTGTTGAGGGGGCTAGAATAAGTGTCAACTTAAGAATCAGATATTTGTACATGATCATAAAACATACTGCTTCATTCTGTTCAATGCTAGCAGGTTTGTATACAGCTGTG
This sequence comes from Lithobates pipiens, assembly GCF_037356315.1. Taxonomy (NCBI): domain Eukaryota; kingdom Metazoa; phylum Chordata; class Amphibia; order Anura; family Ranidae; genus Lithobates; species Lithobates pipiens. The sequence continues at coordinate 62,988,513 of NW_027507789.1, read as the reverse complement.
ATAGCTATACTAGAACTGGTTAGTAATATTTGCTCACAATGCAGTCCAGCTACAGTTAGCTCATAGCAAAGTGTTTTATAAGATCTCCCCTCCGCTCACTATATAGGTCACTGTGGCCCCGAAGCAGTCCATGGCTGGGGGCCACTAATTATATGAAAAGCAGGAGGCCCAAGCAACCAGCAGCATACTACAAAGCACAGATGTCATCAGAAAAGGCATAAACCTTCTCACATACCATGCATTTTCTAGGCTGAGCACCCTGCAATTTTCCAGATATAAAACTGGTGGAGATATAGACAGGTCAGGAGGAATGAGATTACCTGCGGGTCGGCTTCTGGGTCTTTTTATGCTGGGCTCATTTAGTTCTTGGCCCCAAGGCGTCTTATAGACTGGACATTGGCTTCTTTAAAAACCTGCACCAGATGTTAAGGCGAGGTCCAGCGGCCCACGGGCTAGAGAGAGGTAAAACAGTTGTTAGCTGTGGAAGGAAATATAACACTGATAAAAGTGCACGGCTTTAAATGATAGCAATTTACACAAGTAGTAAACAATCTGAAATAGTTTAGAAGCATGGACTATCTATCTATCTATATATATATATATATATTTTTTTTATTTTTTTTGCAGTTATACTGAAGGTCAGTAGGGGGAAGGAACCTAATCAAACATACATGGAATACCAGGACACAGGCTGCCCCTCCCTAGAGAGGGGGAAAAAAAAAAAAAAAAAAAAAATATCACAGACAGACAAAAAAAAAAAAAAAAACAAAAAAAAAAAAAAAAAAAAACCTTTGATCAAAGTTAGCAACAAGGGATTTAAATTCATTTTATTTGCACCAAGTATATTTTTCAAACTCAGTTACTACCCTATAAAATTTTTTAGTAATGACACATAGCCTGTGCAGATGGAAAAGCCGTGGGAGGGGCCCAGATGAACCGCTTGCAACAGACTGCCTGCAGAAAAAGGACAGGAGGTAGTGGAGACAAGACCAGTCACCATGCAGGAGGAGAGAGAGCAGCAGTGACTGGTCATTATTACAGGAAGCAAAGCTTCACACTGGATTACTACACAGAGCTGGAAGAAATACACAAAGCACTCCAAGATTTAAATTAGAATAGACATGCCTCTTGTAACCTATACACAATGGTTGCTTATTCCAGAGTCCAGCTTTAACCACTTGCTGTCCACCCCATAGCAGATTTACTACTACAGGGCGGCTCTCCTGTGCAGAATCAAGTAAGCGTACATGTAATTCTAAAACTTCCGCCTAGGGGGCACACACCACCGGCAGCCTGCTGCTTCTGTGATTAATCATAACAGAAGCTTATCTGCAATTGTAGGGCACTGGATGTCCACCGGCACCCACCAATCGTGTCTGAACACACACAGAAAGGAGATCTGCCAATGTAAACAAGGCAGATCTCCATTCTGACAGGGGTGGGATTGATTTTGGGACTATGCAAAGCAGGGAATAAAATCCAACTCTTTCCCTAATAAAAGCGGCACATACAGCACACAAGCACTGGCTAGGCACACATTTAACTCTTTGATCACCCTAGAGGTTTAAACCTGTTCCCAGTCAGTGTCATTTGTACAATGACAGTGCATATTCTTGGCACTGATCACTGTATTAGTGTCACTGGTTCCCGCAAAGTGTCTGATTGTCCACGGAAATATCGCAGCTGCTCTATAAGTCGCTGATCTCAGCCATCGCTAGTATAAAAATAAAAAATTCTGAATCTATATAGCTACTTTACTTTCGGCTGCAGTGACATGTGGCAAGGGATAGTGTGATGGGCGTTTTACGTCATCTAATCCTTTTTTATAAAGGACTTTATTTGAAATGTACAAAGTGACATTTCGTTCATGTCACCGCATAGCAGCGAGATGCATTGCGCTGCAGTGGGGTGACATGCGGCACCATCCAGTGAGGGGTAACACGATGCATCATGTCTTTATATCATACCTTGCTGCTTGCACATGTAGGCTGTGTTGTTTTCCATGTGCCCTGGCAGTGACTGGCATTCTTCCTGTAAAGAAAAATGCCAGTCAGCGCACTAGTGTGAATGGGCCTTGAGAGAATTGATAAAACCGACTTATTGTGCAGATTTTACTTCACTTCTGGTGCCAAAACATAACAGTAAGTGAAAGGAGATCCCACTAAAGTAAGGAAACTCTTCCCTGACAGTTGTCGCCAGAATAAGCATCCTTATTGGAAGGTTTTCCCTCCATTACTGTTCTGGTGACAATCTGAATGAGCGAACTACCCCTACAGACAGACAGACAAATAAAACTTCACAGGGATCCGAACCCTCCCTTAGGCCCCTTTCACATTACCACGACTTCAAAAAGTTGCACAATTTTGCAGCGATTACGCGGCCGCGATTTCAGGGAATGCCTGTGTAACTCGCATCAAAGTTGGACCGAAGTAGTGCAGGGTCCACTTTGAAGTCGGCATGACTTGAAGTCGTACGAATATGAATCGTTGTCAGTGGAAATCATGGGGGACGACTTGTAATGCGACTTTGCAGTCCCAAGTCGTAAAAGTGTGAAAGGGGCCCTACTCTATTCAAAAGGAGAAACAAAATAGGCTTTTAGATGCACTTTAACCCTTTCAGTAGCAGAGCTCCCTGTGCTCAATTTGTTATTTCTCTGGTCGGGATCTGACAACTTGGGGTTGGCACTTGCATTGGCCATGGAAGCGGTTGGGCAGATTTGCAGCCTTCCCAAATTATTTCTACATCAAAGACCTGAGCCTGATTTTAAATACCAAAACAAGCTTACAGTGTCATTTAACCCCCATTAAAAACCATCAATAAATGCTGTATTACATGCTAATTCACACGCAGCCACTTTGGGATTTGTTTTCTGTATTCTGCAAAAAAACTGGTTGATCGTGCCGTTTTCTCTCCCTCCATCCTGTCCATGTCCCCACTGCAGCTGGATATTTTTCAGGAGTAGTGTTGGCAGCTAGTTGGCATGCTCAGGTTTCAGTGTATTTTCTACCCTGAGCATTTCCTCCCAATCACATCTGAGCAGCCCATGTGACTATTGATTGACACATGTGGGTGCATACACAGTGGTAAATGACAGCCCACTCCCTCCTCCATGCCCACTTACCAGCTAAAACACAATGGGGGCGGGACAGTGGTGCAGTGGTTAGCACTCTCACCTAGGAGTAAAAAGGGTCACTGGTTTGAATCCCAACTATGACACTATCTGCCTGGAGTTTGCATGTTCTCCCTGCGCAGGTTTCCTCCGGGTACTCAGGTTTCCTCCCACACTCCAAAGACATGCAGGTAGGTTAATTGGCTTCTGTCCCAAAATGGCCCTAGTATATGAATGGGGACCTTGGATTGTGGGCTCCTTGAGGGTAGGGACCAATGTGAGTGTGCAATGTACAGGTATAGGGACAATTGTAGACACTCACTCAGGTTGAACTGGATGGACTGGTGTCTTTATTCAACCTTACTATGTAACTACATATATATGTAGATTAATGGATGCTTCCCCTCCCTCTTATTCTAAAACATTCTTCATTTTTAAAAGTTTTTTTTTCCCTCTTAATGAATTCTATGCGAGTGTGTCCCTACCCATTCACAAAAAAATAAAAAATAAAAATAAAATAAAAAATTTGGCGTGCAGTCCCATCCATACCAGAGCCAAAGGAATTTTTTTAATTGGTCAAAGTACAAGCTGCAATCATCTCTAAGTCGGATCAAAATGGGATCCTGTCCATTGAAGTCCAATGAAAGTTGGACTTGAAGATGCAGGGCAAAGTCAGATCGGAAGTCGTGCGACTTCCATGTTGGATCAGAGTGAACATAGCCTCAATGACCAGTGTAAAGATGGAGTCAACCACGACTGTTGTATTTAAAGGATACGTCTTTAACACTTATGATCTATTGCATTCAATTGCTGGGGAGGTGGTCAGAAAAAGATAAGAACACAAAAAGTCCACTTGATCTTATAAAGCTGGGTCTAGGAACACCATTACCTACTAAAATGGAATAGATTGGCCTGCGCCATTCATCTTCTGCTCCCAGCCGGCTGCAACAAAACATGACTGGCACAAATTCAGTTCCCTTACGGACAAGGCCAATTTTACTGTACTTTAATCCAAAGCTAAAACTCCAGGCAGCTATAAAATAAATACATGAAATAGTGCAGTTCTGTATTCAAAAAACATCCTTAACCAATTTCTTTATTTTAATGCACACATTGAAAGTACAAGGATTTGCTTTGGTATCACCTTCCTGCAGTCCCTGTACAGCAGAATCAGACAGAGGGAAAAGCAGCGCAAGGACCCAAAAATTATGCTACAGTGTAAGTAGCATGCTGATAGGAGGAGAGAGCAGAGTGTCCTGTGATTGGTTATCAGATGCATTATAGGGCGGTCTGTGCACTGTTCCCTGATATTCCAGCCAGGGAACGTGTACTCATACTACACATCCCATTATTCATGTGTGTATGCTTGCTCATTTATTGAAAGTGTCCCCCGCCGGCTCCAAGACTGAACCGATCGATCAAAGACCACCAATCATTTAGTTCTCAGAGCTCTGAGAGCAGAAAGCTGGGGACTGTCCATCAGGTTCTCTGCTCTGCCCTCCCCCACCTGTGCTCACTGGAGCGATGGGCTGTGGAGGGGACAGGAGTCCCCCTCGCTGAGAGGCTGAGCCGGGTGCCGGTTCAGGCATTTTGGGCAGATCCTGACCATATGGTCGCGATCCTTCCCGAGGCCTTACCCCGCTGTCTACTGAAAATGGGTCACAGGTGTGCAGAACAAACTGCACTCTGGTTATCCACAGGAGATGTACAGCCAAACAAGCTTTGGTTGTGCCTCTCAATTAACTGCAAATCTTCCAGTTACAAACTACAAAAAGGTACTAGGGTTGCACAGATACTCAGTATGGATACTGATACTAGTATTTGCACAAGTATCGGTAATCGTGAAAATACACAGACACTTTCAGGCTTGGTTCTTTGATCTGTCAGTTGGTCTCCCCAGTGTTGAAGAAGTCCAATAATTGGAGCTGTAAAAACACAAACAGCAGCAATGTTTAGCCACTGAAACACTAACATTAAAAGAAACATTGTTTCTTTTTGTATCTTTCCGTTTCTTCATCTGCAGATCAAAGGGATGAACAAATGCTCCTCTGTTCAACCCCTTATTAACCCTTAATTTACTCTAATCAACCTTATTAAAATACCTCATTCTCTTCCATTTATTATTTTCCTGCTTTTTTTGTTCACTTCATAAAACGATAAAAACTTCTCTTTTTTTTTTGCTTTGTTAGTGAATATTTTTTACACATATATATTAAAGTGGATCTACAGTGCCTTGCGAAAGTATTCGGCCCTCTTGAACTTTTCAACCTTTTGCCACATTTCAGGCTTCAAACAAAGATATAAAATTTAAATTTTTTGTGAAGAATCACCAACAAGTGGGACACAATTGTGAAGTGCAACGAAATCTATTGGATTTTTGAAACTTTTTTAACTAATAAAAAAAAAATGAAAAGTGGGGCGTGCAAGATTATTCGGCCCCCTTGCGTTAATACTTTGTAGAGCCACCTTTTGCTGCGATTACAGCTGCAAGTCGCTTGGGGTATGTCTCTATCAGTTTTGCACATCGAGAGACTGAAATTCTTGCCCATTCTTCCCTGCAAAACAGCTCGAGCTCAGTGAGGTTGGATGGAGAGCGTTTATGAACAGCAGTTTTCAGCTCTTTCCACAGATTCTCGATTGGATTCAGGTCTGGACTTTGACTTGGCCATTCTAACACCTGAATACATTTATTTGTGAACCATTCCTTTGTAGATTTTGTTGTATGTTTGGGATCATTGTCTTGTTGGAAGATAAATCTCCATCCCAGTTTCAGGTCTTTTGCAGACTCCAACAGGTTTTCATCCAGAATGGTCCTGTATTTGGCTGCATCCATCTTCCCCTCAATTTTAACCATCTTCCCTGTCCCTGCTGAAGAAAAGCAGGCCCAAACCATGATGCTGCCACCACCATGTTTGACAGTGGGGATGGTGTGTTGAGGGTGATGAGCATATCGTTTTGAATTGTGGGCAAAAAGTTCAATTTTGGTTTCATCTGACCAGAGCACCTTCTTCCACATGTTTGGTGTGTCTCCCAGGTGGCTTGTGGCAAACTTTACACGAGACTTTTTATGGATATCTTTGAGAAATGGCTTTCTTCTTGCCACTCTTCCATAAAGGCCAGATTTGTGCAGTGTACGACTGATTGTTGTCCTATGGACAGACTCTCCCACCTCAGCTGTAGTTCTCTGCAGTTCATCCAGAGTGATCATGGGCCTCTTGGCTGCATTTCTGATCAGTCTTCTCCTTGTCTGAGCTGAAAGTTTAGAGGGACGGCCAGGTCTTTGTAGATTTGCAGTGGTCTGATACTCCTTCCATTTCAAAATGATCGCTTGCACAGTGCTCCTTGGGATGTTTAAAGCTGGGGAAATCTTTTTGTATCCAAATCCAGCTTTAAACTTCTCCACAACAGTATTACGGACCTGCCTGGTGTGTTCCTTGGTCTTCATGATGCTCTCTGCGCTTTCAACAGAACCCTGAGACTATCACAGAGCAGGTGCATTTATACAGAGACTTGATTACACACAGGTGGATTCTATTTATCACCATCAGTCATTTAGGACATTGGATCATTCAGAGATCCTCGCTGAACTTCTGGAGTGAGTTTGCTGCACTGAAAGTAAAAAGGGGCCGAATAAATTTTGCACGCACCACTTTTCAGTTTTTTATTTGCTAAAAAAGTTTAAATTATCCAATAGATTTAGTTCCACTTCACAATTGTGTCCCACTTGTTGGTGATTCTTCACAAAAAATTAAAATTTTATATCTTTATGTTTGAAGCCTGAAATGTGGCAAAAGGTTGAAAAGTTCAAGGGGGCTGAATACTTTCGCAAGGCACTGTAAACCCACTCTCATCCTTTCTAAACTACTGCAATATTGGTTATCTAGAAGGATATACATGCCTCCTGCACGTATACTTATCTGCCAAATGTCTCCCCTCTGTCTGCTATGAGACCCGAAAAACTGCAGATTTTGTGGGTGGGTCTGTTTTCCAGGGCTCAGTGGGTGGAGTCGTGATGTCAGTAGACTCCCTGCCCACCTCTACGCTACCCTCATCAACATGCATTTTCTCCTGTGTATTTCTTACACTGAACCTCTACTATGGTAACTAACATCCAGTCAAAACCCAGAAAAGTCCCCACATGACTTCAGCATGCCAAATCATCGTGTGGAACAGCCAATCCTTGCAGAGCTGCAGAAGAAAGGAGTGGGAGGGAATTAATATAATGCATTTCTTTTAGGCTAGTGCATGAGATATGTAAATCATCTGTCACTCACAGCAAGGGGGAGGATTTGACAAAGTTTTTCTGTTTGTCAAGATTTATCTCACTGAACAATAAAAGAGGATTGCTCAGAGCTGGATTAACTCTTTGTGGCAAGACTGGGCTCAAATGATAGGACATCTTATAATCTACATTATATTAAAATACATTTCGGGTTTACATCCACTTTAACATATATTTACACATTTCACATTAAAAAAAGTGCAAAAAAATAAAAATAAAAATAAAAATCGATTTAATTTGTAAATAACTGTTCAATGCTTTGTACCATTGCTGACAGCTGAAGTGAAAACAAAAAACAGTTGCGGTAGGTATTGGTAGGAACACCATTACCTACTAAAATGGAATTGATCAGCCTGCTGCCATTCATCTTCTACTCCTAACTGGCTACAACAAAACACGTCTGGCACAAATTCAGTTCCCTTACGGACAAGGCCAATTCTGTATAGCCGATAGGATGGTGTATTGGTGCTCATACTGGTAGGGAAAAAAAAAAAAAAGATAAAATCGGTGCATCCCTTAAAAGGTACCGTAGTGGAGCGATACGCTAGGACTTCACACGCAGCAGACTTTTCTCCTTAGCTCGTGAGCGAGGCGTTTCATAACAGCATTGTCAGCCTTGTTTTGGTCGGGACATGTTTGTCATACAACCCCCGTGACCCCAAGGATTGTGTCATGGTTCTTTTCCCCTGAAGTCACATGTCTTCTCTAATTCCATGTTGTAATCATTTCACAGATGCCATGTCTGAACTTGTTGTAGGGGAATTCTGCCCGTCCTACAGCTCATGGAAAAGGGGGATTTACCACAATTCATTTCCATGATACATGACCATCAGAAGTAAATAGGCAGCTCATGTTGCAGACTGGAAATGCTCCTCTAAGAGGCCGTCACCTGCTGGCTTGGAGGGGGTCCAGTGTGGGAAGAAGGGAACCGGAGTGTATTAAATGGTCCCGTCGTCTCCACCTCCAGCAGCTATGCACATCTGGCACAAGCCATCTGTGAAAATCGCAGCATGCTGGAGCCAAGGACCTATGCGGGGTTAGGAGAAATGTAATACCAAAAAAAATAAAAAATCAATACGGTCAACAGCTCCTCACATAATTGCCTCACAATCTTTTCCAACGTATCTTCTATAATCCCTTTATTTATATTAACGGGAAAAAAAAAATTAATAAAAAAAAAGAAAGAAAAAAAAAAAAAAAAAAAAAAAAGCACTTTCACACCGATGTGGTTTTCTCAAACTGTGGGTGCAGTGGTTTTGGCGCAAATTAACTCTGCTTTGCCATGGACTTTCATTATGTCCTTTCTAAAAGCGCACAAAAACGCCGGACAAATTGGAAGTCTATGGAAAGGCACAGCTAAGGCCCCTTTCAAACTGCCGCAAATTGAAAGTTGCGTGATTTTGATGCGATTTCAGGGAATGCCTGTGTAAACTTGAGGTCTATGGACCTCAACTCGCATCAAAGTCAGACCAAAGAAGTACAGGGACTACTTTAAAGTCAGTGTGACTCGAAGTCGCACAGATATGAATGGTTATCATAGGAAACGACTTGTCATACGAATTTGATGTCGAAAGTTGCAGGAAAAGTCACACAAATGTGAAAAGAGTCTAATGCCGCATACACACAAGCGGACTTCTCGTCGGACTGAACTCCGAAGGACTTTGACGGAGTCCTGCCGAAACGGACTTGCCTACACATGATCACACCAAAGTCTGACTGTCTAGAACGCAATGATGTACGACGGGACTAAAAAAGGAAGTTCAATAGACAGTAGTCAATAGCTGCCCTTGCGTCATTTTTGGTCCGTTGGAATAGCATACAGACGAACGGTTTTCTCAATAGGAACTGGTTAGGGCGGAAAGATTTTAAACATGTTCTATTTCTAGGTCCGTCAGAATTTTTTGAGAGAAAAAAAAAGCCAGATGAAGCGCACACACGCGCGCACACACACGCGCGCACGCACACACGCGCGCGCACACACACACACACACACACGCGCGGAATGTCCGACAGAATCTTTCCGTTGGATCTTTTCTGCCGGAAAGTCCACTCGTGTGTACGCGGCATTACTCATACCAAACCCGCAGGCATGCTGTACTGCACCCGCGGTTTGAGATCACTGCATCAGTGTGAAAATACACCAACGCAGTTATAAGAGTGTAGATGGATTAGAATACATCCGTTTTTACTGCTATCTGCACCCTCTGTTGACCATTATCATTGAAAGTGAAAGTAAGGCCTCGTGCACACTGGACGTTAAAATAACATTACAAAAACACCAGTATGATTACATCCACATGTTGCATAAAAGGGCTACACAGCTTTCCATGGAACTCAACCTCATAAGAAAATTATGTAAAGAAAAAAAAAAAAGAAAAAAAAACACAAAAAAAAAAAAAACACACAGGAACGCTCCCAATAGTTTAACGGCAGATTCTTATCATAGAAAGGCAGTCCGGATGCGTTCCAGATGCTTTTCTGCATGTGTGTTTTTGATGCAGTCCAGTGCATTTTATGCCTCTCTTTTTTCTTAACCTTTTGATAAGTTTTACAGCGTTCCAGTACAGTCCAGTGCAGGAAAAATGCAGTATGTTCTTTTTTTTTTTTTTAAGGAACAGGAATACACTGGAGTGAACTACGCCATTGAAAACGAATAAAAAGTTTGTAAAAGAAAAAAAAAAAAAATCCACTAACAAAAAACCCACACCATAATACAGACTTTCCATGCATTTTGATGCAGAAACAAAACAAACAAAAAAATAAATAAAAAAAAACACACTGGGCTGCATGCGGTGTCAACTGGCCCCAAGTCTAATAAAAGCTATTTATTTTAAAAGGTTAAATCATCTACATATATCATATGGCGGTATATAGCACTAGTCAAACAAAACTTCCAAGACCCAATTATCAAGTGCAGACATGTGTGGGGATATTAGGACGTCTAGCTCTTCCCAATGCGATTCATCAAATGCGATATCTTTAGGAGCAAGGGGAGACCACCAGAATAGTGTTGCCTGCTACAGTGATTTTCAGCTTTCAGGGGCAATGAACAGGTATGGTATATGCAGATTTCCATTGGTCCAAGCTGCACCAATGTAACCGTTTATAATATATCCATACCTGATAATCTTCTTCAAAGCTGAACTAAGGGGGGGACCCTTTCTTGCAGTGAGGCTCACTTCTTTAACCAGTTGAGGACCGCCGCATGTAATTCTACATCGGCAGAATGGCATGTACGGGCACAAGCAGGTACCCGTACGTGCTTGCCTTCCAGCGGGTGGGGGGTCCGATCGGACCCCCTCCCGCTGGCTGCGGTGGTCCGTTTCGCTTCAGGAGCGATCCGGGATGAGGGGATGGCCGTTGGTTTCAGGCCATCCCCTCTTGATCGCTCCTGGCGAATGAGAAGCTTCCCCTGCCTGTGTATTGTAAACACAGGCAGGGAGGAAGTGATGTCATTCTCCTCGTGGCAGTCTTTTTGACCGTACGGCGAGGAGAGAAGACATCCAAGTAAGTGCACCAACAGTCCACTGACATATAGGCACACTTTCCACCCCAGTCAACCCCCGCCCCCTCCCCAGTCACAGTGTCACTGATTGCAGTGATCATTTTATTTACTGATCACTGCATTTAGTGTCAGTTGTGACTGCAAAAAGTGTCAGGGCAGTTAGTGTTGGGCCCCTTTAGGTCCAGGATAGCCACCTAACCCCCCCCAAAAAAGGTTTAACCCCCCGATTGCCCCTAGTTAACCCTTTCACCCCCTTTTGCCAGTGTCACTAAGCGATCATTTTTCTGATCACTGCATTAGTGTCACTGGTGCCGCTAGGTAGATAGTTATTTTTTTAGGTTCACCGCCAGGTTTTTATAGCGCTAGGTACCCCCATATACTACCCAATAATGGTTTTAACTCCCCGATTGCCCCCAGTTAACCCTTTCACCAGCGATCACCGTATAAGTGCCACTGGTGACGCTGGTTAGCCAGTTAGTTATTTAGGTTCCCCCTCAGGTTTTTTATATAGCGCCAGGGACCCCCATTCACTACCTAATAATGATTTTAACCCCCTGATTGCCCCTAGTTAACCCTTTCACCAGTGATCACTGTATAAGTGTTACGGGTGACTCTGGTTAGTTTGCTTTTTATAGCATCAGGGCACCCACCATTTATTACCCAATAAAGGTTTAACCCCCTGATCACCCGGCGGGTGATCTCAATTAGGTTTTAGGGTCAGGGTCTGCGTCGCCCCAGGCAGCGCTAGGTTAGTGCCAGTACCGGTAACACCCACGCGCAAAGCATAAACCTCCCATAGTGGTATAGAATCTGAACAGATCAATATCTGATCTATACTAGCGTCCCCAGTAGTTTAGGGTTCCAAAAAAAAACGCATTGTTAGCGGGATCAGCCCAGATACCTGCTAGCACCTGCGTTTAGCCCTTCTGCCAAGCCCAGCCCAGCCCACCCAAGTGCAGTATCGATCGATCACTGTCACTTACAAAACACAACACACATAACTGCAGCGTTCGCAGAGTCAGGCTTGATCCCTGCGATCGCTAACAGTTTTTTTTTGGTAGCGTTTTATACAGTCGCTGACAGCCTAGGTGCTTCTTTACCTGCGAGTCTCACTAGTGTACCCCTAAAGTTAGAGCCCAAAATGGCAAAGCGAAGGTACACTAGTGAAGAGGCCTACATGTTTCTGAGCATGACAGATAGTGAAGAGGAAGACACTGATCAGTCAGATTCAGGCTCAGAATACGAACCTGTAGAGGACAGTGGCTCCATGACAGATAGCTCTGACGACGAAGATGAGGTCCCTGCTCACGTCAGGGGTACCGGACCCCGATCTTCTGATGTTGTTGAGGTGCAAGAACCGCAGGTCCCTCGTATGGAGCAGAGAAGTACTAGAGCCGCTCATCCTTCTGGTGAACTGGCAAGCACCAGCGGCCTAGTACACTCTGGACGTACATCCAGCACTGCAGTATCACGCGGTGACGTAGCGAGTCCCACAAGTGCAGTTCAAGCTGGTGAGGTGGCAAGCACAAGTAGTGTTCTGCTGCCACCAAGAAGAAGACAAAGGCAGGGCCGTTGTTCCCATAGTGCCCTTCCTGCAGAATTCGCCAATCCTGATTGGGTGCCCACCACTTCTGCAGCACCAGTACTTCCCCCATTCACTGGCCAACCCGGTATTCAGTTGGATACAGCCGATTTTACGCCACTTGATTTTTATTCGCTGTATTTCACGGAAGATCTCTATAGATCTATTGTGGACCAAACTAATTTATATGCTGGTCAACACATTGCCACTAATCCCCAGTTGCCTTCCCTTGCCAGAGATTGGAAACCAGTTAGGGTTTCCAAATTTAAGACATTTCTGGGCCTTTCCCTCAACATGGGCACACAAATTCATGACGTTGCGGGCATATTGGTCCACGCATCCAACTGATCACATGCCTGGTCTCTACGTGTTCTCCAACTCCATGTCCAGGAAACGATATCAGCAGATCCTGCGGTTCATGCACTTCAATGACAATGAACTTTGTCGTCCTCGTGGAGACCCTGAATACAATCGGCCCTACAAAGTTCGGCCCCTCAAACCACTTTAACCAACGTTTTGCAGCCTTGTTTATTCCCCATCAAGTTGTCTGTGTTGATGAGTCCCTGATGAAATTTTCTGGTCGCTTGTCATTCAAACAGTACATTCCCAACAAGCGTACCAGATACGGGGTCAAGCTCTATAAGTTCTGTGACAGGGCCACAGGCTATACATGGAGCTTTATGGTTTATGAGGGTAAAGATAGTCACGTAGAGCCGGAGAACTGCTCTGACTACATAGGAAGCGCTGGCAAGATAGTGTGGAACTTGGTGTCACCCTTTTTCGGAAAGGGGTACCACTTGTACGTGGACTATTACATGAGCGTGCCACTGTTTAGTCATTTGTTTGATCATCAGATTGGAGCATGTGGCACCGTGCGACCTAATCGTCGGGGCTTTCCCCAGAGGCTTGTAGATTCCAGTCTTAAGCTGGGGGAGAGAGCCTGCTTGCGGTGTAATAATTTGCTCGCTATGAAGTGGAGGGATAATAAGAATGTTTTTGTTCTTACCTCCCTTCATGCAGACACAACGGTCCAAATTCATACGGCGACTGGTATTGTGGAGAAACCCCTCTGTGTCCACGAATATAACAAAAATATGGGAGGGGTGGACCTCAATGACCAGTTGTTGGCGCCGTATCTAGTTGCCCGTAAGGCCAGACGCTGGTACAAAAAAGTGTCAGTTTACTTATTTCAATTGGCTTTGCTGAACGCTCATGTGCTATACAGAGCTTTAGGCGGAACTTTAACCTTTCTTTTTTTCCCAGAGAGGTTGTCACAGACCTTCTGTATACAGATGGTTTTGCACCTCACCATTCCCAACCAAATGCAGTAAGCCGGCTGCATGAGAGGCATTTTCCTTATGTCCTCCCGAGTACCCCTACCCAACGAACTCCCCAAAAGAAGATGTCGTGTCTGTACCAAGCGCGGATATAGGCGTGACACCCGTTGTTATTGTCCACGCTGTCCTGGCAATCCTGGTCTTTGCTAAGTTTTAGCGTAAGGTACAGCATTTCACAGGCTAGGACACACTAACACAGGGTCTCCCAAGATGCCATTGCATTTTGGGAGACCCGAACCCATACAGTTACAGTTTACAGTTCAAAAAAAAAAGTGTAAAAAAAAAAATAAATATATAAAAATATAAAAAACAAAAATAGTTGTCGTTTTATTGTTCTCTTTCTCTCTTCTCTCGCTATTGTTGCTCTTTTTTACTCTATTCTATTCTGCAATATTTTATTATGTTTTATCATGCTTGTTTTCCAGGTATGTAATTTTTTTTATACTTTACTGTTTACTGTGTTTTATTGTTAACCATTTTTTTTGTTTTCAGGTGTGCCATTCAGCTGCAGCGCGGATTTATCTATCTTGACAGCAATAGCATTTGCTCCCACGATACATAAAGCCGTGACTCCAGTGCTGTAGGAGGTGATTTCACCACCACCAGTTAAAAAAAAAAAAAAAAAAAAAAAAGAAGAGCATATATGCCGAAGCATGGGGGCAGCAGGGGAGGAGGAGCGATTTTGCTCCTAATGCCTCGTACATGCGATCCAAAATTCCGACGGAGGGCTTGCCCGTGGAAAAGTTTGACCGTGTGTACGTGGCATAACTTTTTTGTGGGAGGATGCCCCCATGCTTCGGCATATATAAATGGTGCATGTATGCCCATCATTAGAAATGGGTGGATGAAGGGAGGTATTCTAATGGTGGGCATACCCACCGATCAATCTTGTGCTATTTTGGCATTTTATGACCTTCGAAACTGTAATAGGTAGTGAGGAGTGAAATCAAAAATTTGCGCCCTTAGAAATTATTATTCAATCCCTTGGGACAAAAAAATAAATAAAAAATATTCAATGGGCTCAACATGCCCCTCTGCAAATAACTTGGGGTATCTACTTTCCAAAATGGGGTCATTTGGGGGGGGTTTTGTGCCATTTTGGCATTTTATGGCCTTCAAAACTGTGATAGGTAGTGATGAGTAAAATAAAAAAATGAATGCCCTTAGAAATCCTGAAGGCGGTGCTTGGATTTCCGGGTCCCGTACGCGGCTAGGCTCCCAAAAAGTCCCACACATGTGGTAGCCCCGTACTCGGAACCAGCAGAATGCATTTTGGGGTGTAATTTAACATATGCCCATAGCATGTGTGAGCAATATATCATTTAGTGATAACTTTGTGCAAAAAAAAAAAAAGTTTGTAATATTCCCGCAACTTTTGGCAAAATATAAAATATTCCATGGACTCAACATGCCTCTCAGCAAATAGCTTGGGGTGTCTACTTTCCAAAATGGGGTCATTGGGGGGGGGGGGGGGGGTTTGTGCTATTTTGGCATTTCATGGCCTTCGAAACTGATAGGAGTGAAATCAAAAATTTTCACCCTTAGAAATCCTGAAGGCGGTGATTGGTTTTCGGGGCGCCGTACGTGGCTAGGCTCCAAAAAGTCCCACACATGTGGTATCCCTGTACTCAGAAGAAGCAGCAGCAGAATATATTTTGGGGTGCAATTCCACATATAACCATGGAATGTGTGAGCAATATATAATTTAGTGACAAATTTTTGTAAACATTTTATTTATTTATATTTTTTGTCATTATTCAATCCCTTGGGACAAAAAAAAGAAATGTTCAATGGGCTCAACATGCCCCTCAGCAATTTCCTTGGGGTGTCTACTTTCCAAAATGGGGTCATTTGGGGGGGGGGGGGTTGTACTGCACAGCCATTTTAGCACCTCACGAAATGAGATAGGCAGTCATAAATTAAAAGCTGTGTAAATTCCAGAAAACGTACTCTAGTTTGTAGATGCTATAACCTATAACTTTTGCGCAAACCAATATACGCTTATTGACATTTTTTTTTTACTAAAGACATGTGGCTGAATACATTTTGCCCTAAATGTACGACTAAAATTTAGTTTATTCGATTTTTCTTATAACAAAAAATATTTTTTTTTCAAAATTTTCGGTCTTTTTCCATTTATATCGCAAATAATAAAAATCGCAAAGGCAATCAAATACCATCAAAAGAAAGCTTTATTTGTGGGAAGAAAAGGACACAAATTTTGTTTGGGTACAACATATCATGACCGCGCAATTACCAGTTAAAGCAGTGCAGTGCGAAATTGTAAAAAGACCTCTGGTCCTTAGGCTGACAATTGGTCCGGGGCTTAAAGTGGTTGTATACTCTTTTTTTTTTTACTTTTACCTACAGGAAAGCCTATAAGGCTTACCTGTAGGTAAAAAAAAATAAAAATAAATAAATAAAATATCTCCTAAACCTGTACGGTTTAGGAGATATTCCCCTCGGTAAGCGCCGCTGACTGCAGCGGCGCATGCGCACAAGGGGATTCTAGGCTGAAAGCCCGGCAGTGACCGGACCCGGCCGGGATTAAATCCCCCACGCGCATGCGCAGGAGTGACGATATCGCGGCTCCGGCCACTCACAGCGCCGGAGCCACGATACCCGGAAGAAATGCAGAGTGAGCATGTCAGCTCCCTCGGCGTGAATCGGACCAGATGTCGGGGCCTCGTTCTAAGGTAAGAATTTCATAATGAGCTAGTATGCGGTGCATACTAGCTCATTATGCCTTTTCCTTTGCAGGGGTAGAAAAAAAAAACAAAAAACATCTGCGGGTTTACTCCAGCTTTAAGTGGTTAAGGGGCTGCAGCAGTTGCAGGCACTCTGATGTCATAAAGCACAACGCAGAGCCACCAAGAAACCGGCCACATATCAGGGAGAAAAGGAGAGCACCAGCTGTCAAGGGAGCGGCGTTCAGCTTTAACCTGGCATGATATGATATTCGCCCCCTAGAAATCCCTGAACAGCAGCACTCAGACTGGCAGACGGGGGCTGCACTAGGAGTCAGACCAACAGTATAAATGCTGACAAAAGGTAGAGCAGAGGGCGGACTTTATACAGTGTGCTTTTGCTTCAATGTCCAATCATCAAAGCACAACTGTGGCCAAAACTTTTTTGTTAAGGGTTAGTGCCTCTGTTAGGTTTTTAATGCTGTCTGTGTCCCCCTGTCAGAACACAATTGAAAATACCTGTCAAAATGAAAGTTGGGGGACTTCCAATGCACACCAATGACCTGGATCTTCTTTCACCAGTCCTAACAGATTAGAAGACTACAGTCCATTCAAGAATTCTGTCAAGGCATGCTGGAACTTGTAGTCCCTTGACATCCAAGTCTGTAGCATAACTAGCTCAATATCTACACACAGTCATTCAACACATATCAGTAGCATTCATACGTGAACTTTTATCATTGATCCCGGGAACTTATCAAAGCTGTACATCTCCAAAGACAGACATTAGCAATTACCCGAGCGCTTTCCTGTAGCTTTATTGAGAGCCCCCATGCAGAACGACGGTCTGTCAAAATAGGCATATTGTGCCATCTCCAAACAACATAAATAATACACAAGTCTGTCTGATGGGAAAAAATGTACAATGGGTCACGCTAGTCTGTCTCCACTTCACTTTTCACAGGCCGAAGCCTTATGTTCCAGCTGGGACTCGCATCAAGCTGAATGTTAAACAGCCGATACTGGGGAACACATCCAATTTTTAAGAGCCCCCTCCCTTACAACCGTCTTTAATACACACCCTCCAGTATGTGATGAGATGGTGACAGATGGAGCGGAGGAGGCCAGAAAGGATCCAGTGTCCCTGGCAATGCCACGAATTCTGGAAAGACAAAGTGCCACATGGCATCACCCACTACAAATATCACCCAGTATTTCAACAAACTCAGATCTGTTCCGGGTCTGCTAAATGCCCCAGGCGTTGCCTCTCAATCAAGTACAGTAACAGCAAACATTACCCAAAATGGGAACCTGTAAAATCTAAGACCAGATTATTAATGTATCCTATCAAAAGGTCTCAGGTCGCCCCCCAAAGTCCCAAATCTGAGCTAAGGCCGGGTTCACACTGCTCCAACATGAAAATCCCGTGACTTTGGCGCCTTCAGGCATGACTTTGACGTGAAGTAACTTCAGAGAACACCTGTGGAATCTTCCTGTAGTGTCAGGTCTAAATCACATCAATTAAGATGTGGAGCCGACTTGGATGTGACTTCTATTCAATTCTTTGGGCTGAAATCGGACAGAACTCGGACCAAAGTAGTGCAGGAACCTTTTGCAAAGTTGGACTGACAAGTCGGACCAGTTAAGACGGCTCTCATAGGGAAATATTGATTTTTACATGTCACGTGACATGTGCTCTCAAAGTCAGAGCGCATGTCGCACCAGTGTGAACAGGGCCTTAGTGTCACAGCACTGCACCTTTCTTGTGGTCTGTTTGTAGGCACCTGTATCATACAGAATGGTTCCAAAACCTCGTTCATACTTTCATTTTGGAAAACGTATGCATTTTACATGCATTTGTCTAATTCCCCCCCCCCCCCCCCCCCCCAATTTGTTCCCTTGAACTCTATGGTCATGCAACTAAAAGCATACCTTGCAGCGCAATGCAAGGTCCACATGTACTGTCTGGACCCCCTCCATCTCCGGGTCTAACAACTTACCTGTAGAGAAAAAAAAACAAAAAAAAAAAAACTGTAAAAATGTGATTATAAACTTGTCTGTTGCCTCCATTTTTCTGCATCGTTGGGTAGAATGTCACCATCTTTCCAGAGAGGTTCCTGGGGTATTCAGGGTGCACTTTACATGCCTGGCAGAGTTTCCCATCCCTCTGAAAAACAATTCACAGTGGAGTGGACATGCAACTCAGAGGGTATAGGTCACCTACTGAATACTTCTCTTAACCACTTGAAGCCCGCCGCATGCGGCATGGCCCTATTCACTGGAAAGGGTCACGTTTGGCAACTGGAATTGCCATCAAACATGACATGTCGCATAACTACACCTCAGTGATTGGCCATGTAATCTTGCAGCCTGGTGAGACAGTAAAACTGCAGATCAATTGCCTGAAAAAGAGACCTAAGGGCATCTTCTCGTAAGACCTGCCTTGTATTTACTTGCCACAAAACTCATGACATCCCACCTGCCTAGGCACCACAGGTGGAAGATAGGAGGAGGCAAGTAAGGATTGTTCAATCATGCATTGAACTATTCTTATCATGGAAACCCTTTTCTCTTCGCTTTTAGGGCATTGTGAACATCCTTTTAGGTTACAATTCACTGATATGAACGAGAAACACAGAACGTTCCTGATATCAAGTGTACCGTCGGTCCTATAGCTGTACATCTGTAGCATAAAACCTCAGGCATGTATGCCATCTTCAGGAAAAAAGGTGGAGTGAGATTTGGAGATGCCTCTATAAGTGGCTCACTGTTTACCTTGCTGGAGGCTCTGACATGAGGAAGTAAATCCCTGCCTCTACCAAGATGGCCACCTCCAGAGGCACAGAGCAGAACAAGGCATGATAAGTCGATAATGGGGAAAGGTCAGCTTCAGGGGGACCACAGGTAATACTGGTGACTAGTCCTTTGTTTACATTGTCTGCCTTTGTCTTGGGCACAGCTTTGAGAGTGGTTGCTCTTAAACAGTGGAAATGTATTGGCAATCTGTGAGAATCCAATGTAACCAATTTGTCAACTAGGGCCTCTTTCACATGGCTCCCTTGGATGGGCTCCGCTAGCTCAGTGGGGGAAATTGCTCCGTTGATCCCCGCTGAGCAGGCGGACGACAGGTCCATCTCCACTCACTGCACAGAGATAGACCTGTCAGAGTCCCGCTGTGCTCTATTGAGAAATAGTTTTCTATCTGATGGCAAATCGATTTTGATAGTTTTCATCCGATCTGATGGCGAACGTATCGCCAGTCTGTTTTGAGCGGATCTTGTTGGATTGGATGAAAGGCGGACACATATCCGCCTGCCCATAGAAGTCAATGGGTGGCCTGCTCTCATTCTCCAGAAAAACAGACAGGCGAAATCATGTGAAAAGGGCCTTAAAAAGTGATATTAAAGTTTTGTTTAAAAATAATACACACCCACCACGTTATACTTTCCTGCTTGCCGGTGTTCTGCCTAATAGAGTCCGGCCATCAATATGTGTCCGCTCCGTACTGCGCATGCGCAGTACGGAGCAGACGAAGCTTCGGAAAAAGCCCGAAGCTGAACGGCGCCTGCGCCGTGAGTGGAGGTGGTAGCCCCACCATCCAAGCGGACATAGGGTTGAGAATTTTAGAGGGCCCCTCGCGGGCGAGCTTCGCTCGCCACGCTTCGGGCTCGGCCTCGCTGCGCTCGGCTCTTTTTTATTCTAACTCTATGTCCACTTGGATAGTGGGGATAGAACCTGGACTCACGGCGCAGGCGCCGTTCATCCTCGGCAATTTTCGGAATCTGTGTTCCTGTGTACTGCGCATGCGCAGTACGCAGGGGACAGCATCTGATGGAGGACCCTATTTGACAAGACACCGACGCACCTGTCCCCTCCCCTCCCTTCTGCATAATGGCCCCACCGCAAGTAACTTGATTTGGGGGGCAACCAAGCAGGCTCGCTCCCCTCTTGCTCCTCAGTGGCTCACCGCCTTTGACAGGAGCTGGAGCCAATGGCATCTGCTGCTGTCTCAGCCAATGAGGAGGGAGAGTCCCTGGACAGTGGAACCTCTCATGCACATCTCTGAATGGAGATGGGGCTCAGGTAAGTATTGGGGGGGGGGGGGCTGCAGCACACAGAATTTTATTTTCTATGCATTGAGATATATAGAGAGATATATATATATATATATATATATATAACAAACAATAAAAAAAAAAACAACACACAACACACACGCCACACCTTCTGCCTTTAGAACCACTTTAATCCAACCATCATTAAAATAGCATTCTTCATTTATTGCTGTGTAATAGCTATCCACTGAAATGTCAGACCACATAAGATAAAAAATAACAACGTAATAATTTATTCTAACAAAAAGTGTATCCATGGTATGATATCAGCAGCGCTACTATTTGCAGGTAAACCAGTCATTTCATGCACTGGGGGTGGATGGTGGAGGGGCCCTATATACAGAGTATATGATGAATTTAAGCAGGTGCTACGGCAGACAAATCACACCATAAGGTACACACATCTGTGAGTCTACCACCAGCAACTATACAAATGGTAAACACAGGCAAAAATACACATGACACTAATCTCCCATTTAGTTATGAAGAAGACTGCAGGTTAGATAGTCAGATGATTGACGTAATCTTTGAGTGAACCTGCACTTGCTGAGACAAGGTCATCCAGTGCCTAGGGGCAAAGATGCCAAACTGACTTAATAAAGGGGGGGGGGGGGGGGGGCTCAATGTCTTTAGGAGAAGAAAATATTTTTTTAATGAAATACAGTATCGCACAAAAGTGAGTACACCCCCCACATTTTTGCACATATTTTATTATATCTTTTCATGGGACACTACTGAAGAAATTACACTTTTCTACAATGTAAAGTAGTGAGTGTACAGCTTGTATAACAGTGTAAATTTGCTGTCCCCTCAAAATAACTCACACAGTCAATGTCTAAACCACTGGCAACAAAAGTGAGTACACCCCTATGTGAAAATGTCCAAATTGGGCCTAATTAGCCATTTTTCCTCCCCAGTGTCATGTGATTTGTTAGTGTTACAAGGTCTCATGGGGGGGGGGGGTTACATTTGGTTTAACCGCTCTCACTCTCTCATACTGGTCACTGGAAGTTCAACATGGCACCTCATGGCAAAGAACTTTCTGGGGGTCTGAAAAAACAAAAAAGAATTGTTGCTCTACATAAAGATGGCCTAGGCCAGTGATGGCGAACCTTGGCTCTCCAGATGTTTTGGAACTACATTTCCCATGATGCTCATGCACTCTGCGGTGTAGTGGAGCATCATGGGAAATGTACTTCCAAAACATCTGGGGTGCCAAGGTTCGCCATCACTGGCCTAGGCTATAAGAAGATTGCCAAGACACTGAAACTGTGCTGCAGCATGGTGGCCAAGACCATACAGTAGTTTAAGAGGACAGGTTCCACTCAGAACAGGCCTCGCCATGTTCAACCAAAGAAGTTGAGTGCACTTTAGAGGTCGACCGATATGGGTTTTTCTCTGGCCGATGCCGATATTTCGAAATCATGGCGGCCGATGGCCGATATACGATGCCGATTTTTTTGGGCCGATATGTTAGGCCGATTTTATTTATTTTTATCCCCCTTCATCTCATAAAAGCTAACAGACACCTTTCCCACTGGGGCGTTTTTTTAGCCACTTTTGGGCTAAAAGTAGCGCCTGTAAAGTGCCTGCAAAACGGCTCCCCTGCAGTCTGTGTGAAAGACAGAGTGCTTTCATACTGAGGAGATGCGCTGGCAGGATGTTAAAAAGTCCTGCAAGCAGCAGGTTCGGAGTGGTGTATACCGCTCCTCCACCACTTCTGCCCATCGATATTAATGGGCACCACTGCCGAAGTGCATGCAATGTGATTTGGCAGCGGTGCTTCACGGGCACATTTAACCTCTTCCTCTGCCTCTAGCTGGGTTATATGTGCCCCACTAGCAGCCGAATAGCGCCGCTAAAATGATGGTAAAGCGCTGCTAAAACTAGAAGCATTTTACCATCAACGCCTGCCCGCTCCAGTGTGAAAGCAACCTATAAAATAAAAACAGGTAGTAAAAACTTTTGGACGAAAAAAATAAATAAATAAATAAATAAAAGGGCTAACTTTACTGTTTTAGGCTTTTTTTTTTTTTTTTTTTTTTAATCATTTAGTGTATTTTTTTTTCCCCAAAAAATTGCATTTGAAAGACCTCTACGCAAATGCCGTGTGACATAAAATATTGCAACAACCGCTATTTTATTCCCTAGGATCTCTGCTAAAAATATATATATATATAATTTTTTGGGGGTCTATGTGATTTTCTGTCAGGAAATACAGGACTTTTACTTGTAAGCAACAAGTGTCAGAAAAGATTTAGTCTTTAAATGGTTAAACTGAGAACTTCTACACACTGAGATGATTTCATTCATTCAAGTGTAAACATTGTATCTTTTTGCTCTTTTCTTGGCAGACTGCCCAGAGAGGAAACAAGATGCTTCTATGAAGACTCAGGCAACTTACATTGACTTCTATTACAGAAGTAATTTCCAAGTCGCACTGTAGTTCTAAATCGGCCTTTTTATCAGCACAATCGGCTGATGCCGATTAATTAAAAAACGGCAAAAAAACGGCCGATATGTAATTGGTCGACCTCTAGTGCACGTACTCTGCGTCATATCCAGAGGTTGTCTTTGGAAAATAGACGTATGAGTGCTGCCAGCATTGCTGCAGAGGTTGAAGGGGTGGGGTGTGAGCCTGTCAGTGCTCAGATCATACACACACTGCACAGACCTGCACACTGCATCAAATTGGTCTGCATGGCTGTCGTCCCAGAAGGAAGCCTCTTCCAAAGATAATGCACAATAAAGCCCGTAAACAGTGTGCTGAAGACAAGCAGACTGAGAACATGGATTAATGGAACCATGTCCTGTGCTCTGATGAGAAAAAAAGAAACTTATTTTAATGTTTAGATAGTATCAAGCATGTGTGGTGGCAACCAGGTGAGGAGTACAAAGACAAGTGTATCTTGCCTACAGTCAAGCATGGTGGTGGGAGTGTCATGGTCTGGGGCCAATATGTATTGTGACATACTGAAGCAGAGCATGATCCCCTCCCTTCGTAGACTGGGACGCAGGGCAGTATTTCAACATGATAATGACCCCAAACACACCTCCAAGATGACCACTGCCTTGCTAAAGAAGCTGAGGTTAAGGGTGATGGACTGACCAAGCATGTCTCCAGACCTAAACCCTATTGAGCATCTGTGGGGCATCCTCAAACGGAAGGCGGAGGAGCGCAAGGTTTCCAACATCCACCAGCTCTGTGATATCGTCATGGAGGAGTGGAAGGGGACTGCAGTGAACCTGTGAAGCTCTGGTGAGCTCCATGCCCAAAAGGGTTAAGGCAATGCTGGAAAACAATGGTGGCCACACAAAAAATATTGACACATTGGGCCCAATTTGGACATTTTCACTTAGGGGTGTACTCAATTTTGTTGCTAGTGGTTTGGACATTAATGGCTGTGTGTTGAGTTATTTTGAGGGGACAAATTTACACCATTATACAAGCTGTACACTCACTACTTTACATTGTAGCAAAGTGTCATTTCTTCAGTAATGTCACATGAAACGAGATAATAAAATATTTACAAAAATGTGAGGGGTGTACTCACTTTTCTCATTCTAAACTGTCATTACACGCTGTTCATTTTGTTTTCTGCATTCTGAAAAATATCTGGTTCACTGTCCCTCCATCGTCTGTGTCCCCTGCTTCAGGCCGGAGATTGTTTAGCTCAGCCATTGCCACAAAAACTGAGCATGTTCCAGTGTCAGTTACCTTGACTGTTCATTTCCTTTTTTTTTTTTATCATCTGTGCAGCCCATGTAACTAGAGTCACACATGTGGGCGTATACACAGTGGTAAATCCCTCCTTTATGTCCTCATATTGCGAGACACTATAAGGTGTTGATAGATTATGCTGATTGATGGAGGCTTCACCTCTCCATTAGTCCCAGCACATAAACACCATAGACAAATTTGTTTGGAAATATAGTAGAGATGGATTGAAATTTTGGGCAAAAATGAAGAAGAAAAAAAAAAAAAAAGTGTGCCGACACTGAAAAACGCATGTTATTTTGTGGAAATTTTACCACGATTATACTGCGCTTACGGAGCGACTCAAAACACTGCATCAAAAACATAACAAGCATGCGTTAATGTGTTCTTGCTGCATTTTAAATGAGAGGTGCCTTTTTTGTGTGATTTTTATTTTTTTTTACTGATCAAAAATGCAGTAAGCAGGATATAATACCACAATGGAAGCGCAATAGACCAGTGTGCAGACATACATAGAATTTAAAGTGGTTGTAAACCCTTACAAACCACTTTGACCTACAGGTAAGCCTAGATTAAGGCTTACCTGTAGGTCGAAAAAATATCTCCTAAACCTACAAGGTTTAGGAGATATTTGATGAAAGACAGGCACCCGATATTTGCCATAGACAGATGCACGCAGGTGCACTGAGCGCGCCGCAGTTGACGGCGATATGCAGCAAGTGGCGGCTCCCGTGCGCATGCACGGGACTGACGTCATCGCGGCTCTGACGAATGACAGCGCCGGAGCAGCGAGACCCACCAAGAAGATGGATGCTCCAGACTAGAGGGGACAGCAGTGACTTTGCTGGCTCCTGTGTCAGGTAAGTGACACATAATGGACTACTATGCTATGCATAGTAGTCCATTATGCTTTACCTTTGCAGGGAATCAAGGGGTTTACTTCCTCTTTAAACTGATACATTTTTCTTGCGCTAAAAAAGGTGCCAATAATGTCCGACGATAAAATATTCATTTAAATTAATGATATTAAAAAGTCAAATACAATTATATAAAACAGGGCTCGACAAACCCCAGGCGCCAAGTCGCCAATGCGACCAGAAATCGCGACCTGGCGCCTAAGCTGCCACCAGCCCACTCACTATCG